>NW_026695940.1:0-1200000 GCF_030347475.1 Cadophora gregata | reverse complement strand
AGAAACAAACTGGAGGTGCCGGAGATTTCGCACGCGTTGTTGGATATATGGAGCCAATCGAAATTGGCGAAAATGGTTACATGCCATCGAAATTTCGGGAAGAAGTTGTTGGTGGTTCCATTTCCGAGAAATTCTTATTCGCATGCGAAAAAGGGTTCAATGCTTCTTGTGAAAAGGGACCTCTCATTGGACACCCAGTCTTGGGGACCTCGATGGTCGTCAACGATGGTGCTACCCATATGACCGATTCCTCGGAAATGGCATTTAAAAACGCTACGCAACAGGCTTTCCGCAAGGCTTTCAAGGCAGCCAAGCCGCAAGTCCTCGAACCTCTCATGAAGACCACAATCACAGCACCCAACGAGTTCCAAGGAAACATTGTTGGATTGTTGAACAAGCGAAATGCCATCATCAACGATACGGAGATCGGTCCCGAGGATTTCACTTTGTTGGCAGATTGTAGTTTGAATGCCATGTTTGGCTTCAGCTCCCAGCTGAGAGCTGCCACTCAAGGCAAGGGAGAGTTCGGAATGGAGTTCAGTCACTACGCCCCAGCACCTGGTCAATTACAGTGAGTTCACTTAATCCAAATACTTTTCAGCACTGACAATTTGCAGAAAAGAGTTGATTGCTGCCCATGACAAGGCGCAAGCCGATAGGCACAAGAAATAGACTAATGATTTTCTTTCGCTTTTGTGTTATAGAGCTTATCACTTGTATTTTGGCTAGGAGATGCAAGAGCTGCATAGAGTGTATATTTGTATTGCATGGCATGGTCGGGATGGAAAATCGGAGTCCATGTAGCATATGTATGATTGTAGAATACAAGAGAAGGATCTCAACTCGGGTTCTTCTAGGTTGCCTTTCCGATATTCGGCGAAAAAGTCAGGTGTAGTTCACCAGATTTGAATCTCATTCCTGCAGTGTTTGTTTCAATTCATCGTCTTCACTTCAGCTTCGATTTGTCGCACAAACGAGACAAAGAATGACTTTGCTGGAAAAACCGCACCCGGCTTTGTGCGCTTAATGTCTTTGTTCCTTGTTTTGATAAGGATGTCTATCTTTGTTCAGATATTCACCCACAAAGATGAAAATCCCTTCTTTTCTGTTACAGGAGTACAACAATAGCTTTTGGTACCACTCTTCGCGATGCGTACAGGCCTTAGCGAATGGGCAAGGAAGTATGGGGCCAGCACAGAAATCCGCAGCAACCCTCCTGAGAGAAGAAGTGGCTTGACTCCCATATCTCGAATATGGCTAAGCCAGTTTCCTATGAGTGAAGAAGACGAGCGCCTAGCAGAGGAGAACGAATTGTTCCAAAGGCGACATCTCTTTGAGTTTACTACACAGGAGCTCAAGGACCTGGATGTCATTAGTGAAAGGAAATTCGGCCCTAGCACCATTCAAGCGCACGTGGCTCCATTCTGGTCACGGGAGAACTGGTATGATGGGAAGGTTTCGGCCAATGGTGCGCTGCTGCGAACGTATCCGCTGCCAGCACCATATTTCAACTCGAGATGGGTGGGAACAGATGAAGTGGTGTGGGCGCTCCTGCAGCCTATCATTACTCTGGCTTCGAAGATACTGGTTGAGAGTCCCAGAGTCACTAACTTTGTATGTTATTATTCTCCATGAGGACATTAGACAGAATTCTAACCTCAGCCTCTCTAGCTCAACAATTTGATTGAAAGAAGCGAAGAGTTAATTGACCCTGGGCGGATTCCCAGGTGGGATCCAATGAGGCCGGACAGTGAGAGCTTCAACGAGTTGACCTTAGTAAAGCTAAAAGCCTTTATCGGCCCTCAAGAAGAATACCGCATGGCGACCAAACGAGCCGCTCTATTCAGGGAATTGGCGAGATGCCTGACAATAGCTTTCAAAATCGACTCCGAAGACACTATCTCGGGTGAGGAACAGCCCGAGGACAAAGATATCATCGAGGCTGCTACGGAGGGGGATTATGAGGAAGAGACAAAGCGGTTCCGGCATGTTTTCACTTTCCTGGATTGCGAAATGCTTGTACCTCTACTTGGAACGCATTTGAATGATGCAGAGAGATTTGGGTTGATACTGTGGGTTGCAATGACTCTAGTTCACGAGAGGTAAGCATATGTTACAATGAAGGAGTATTCGTGTTGACAGCTGCAGTATCCATGCAATGTGGCATTTGATATACTCGAAGGAGAAGAATAGATACGCTCATATCGAGGTAAGTATCGTGAAATCCTCTTGCAGACGAGTGGTTGACAAGCTTAGCCATATATTGAAGAGGACCAACTAATGGAAATCGGTGCAGCAATGGAGGTACGAGCCTTTGGAGGCTTCATGAAGCCTATGTGGTGAGTCTTCTCCAGCACGAATGTTTTGGCTCACCACTTCCAAATAAGTGGTCGACTCCAGTGGCAAGCCTTGCTATGCCCTTCTTATAATTGACATCCCACAGGAACCCGAGACCTGGCCCGGTAACCCCAAACTTGGGGTTTTGGGTAGAACCAGGCTTCCCAAAGACTTTTGACATGCGCCGGAGGCATCCAAGCTCCGCAGTTCTCAGGACGCCGAAAATGCCCAGCCAAGTACTCGCAATCCCTGTTCCAGTCAGTCTTTTTGAGGACATACATTCTGAGGATTTCTGGAGCGCCATTATGCGGGCTTTTGGCGTCTCCTTATTCAAATTGAGGGTAGTGAACCAAGCATCGGAAGCGACGCAGACCAGAAGGGGTGTTACTTCTGTAAGCAAAGTCACAGCATTTGAACGGGTCACTCTTAGCAAAATTTCTTCTGCAGCCGGAACTCGCTTTACTGGGCGGAATGATCTCAACAAATGCTTTTGGAGATTAGTCCGAGATTTTAATGCTATGGATCCTGCTAAAAGACAAACTATGGAGGTTGCATTTGCCATAAAGCGGAGTCTGGAAGCAGTCGACCAGTATTGGGACAGTTGTCAGCAGCTTTCTACACTGGGTAAAGCCTTTGCTTCCAACAACCATCATATTTCCCAGCTTCTTGCTACGTTAACAGTCACTTCAACGGATCGAGACAAAAACAGGTGGCTACAACTCCTTCGAGATCAGGTCAATATCGTAGAACAGGCTGTTAGAGAACACGAGGGACAGGTTCAAGCCGCCGAGACAGTCGCAGCATCTCGGTCATTTCTAGACGAAGAACGACGCGGCGTGCTTCGGGCCTGGAACTATGATACACGAATATTCCTTCGGTCGGTAGGGAAATATCTCAGCGATGACATTGCAGCTCAATCACGAATCAATACATTAGAAAATCGTCTTGAAACTACACGCGTTAGGAGCTGGCATTATCTTGAGCCATCTGCGATCAACTCAAACGACAATCGCGAGCTACTAAATCTTCGAGAGCTTTGGGACACGAGGGTAGAGCTCCGAAGCGAGGGGAGACGCATCACTCCAGTCCTTGACAAGTGTTTGGAACTTCTGAACACTCTAGACCCAGCATACTCGCTCTATTATTTTCTGGCTCTCAACATATTATATGCTCATGGTGTGGCATTTTCAAATGAACGAGGAAGGTTCAGAGAGGCCCTCGCGAGCCTAGAAATGGTAGACGAGCATCTAATAGGTTTGCTAAATGCTGATAGGCAGCCGCCTCATTGGAAACCAGTTCTACAAGGCTGGTGCGATGCGGCTATAGAAGCTTTCGAGCAGATGACAACGCAAGCGCCGATTATAGAAATGGTTGTCCAGGATCCACTGCTTAAGATTGGAAAATTTCCATAAGATTGTGGCTTCGCGGCTCTTCAAAGTAACAAATGAATTGGAAAGCATGAGTTTTCAGTGGGCCAACTTGCAAGGCTCCGGTCGCGATGCACAAGTAGTGAGGTCAGACATTCGTCCTAGATAGGGTAAGTAGTTCATCTTCTGGCTCTCTGATCAGGTTAAGACTAACATATTCTTAGCCCACCATTCTATCAGTAGCATATCAGCATGAAAAATGGCCATTTAAGCCTCCAGCCACAACGAATGACCGACATAGTGACTATAGTGGTTTTCACTGGGTCGTGTATGTTCTTGTCACGTTATAGTCACGTGGAGTTATCATGCGAATGTCAACAACACATATCTCCCCGAACCGATGCATAGTTCGCATGATAACAGTGCATATCGCCATGCTGACAACCTGTTTGTTATAAGCTGCATGCGAATGACATCGCTCGAAATACGAAATATCCGCCACTGATTCGGCGGTACGGACCGTTGTGAATACCGAGCAATGCCGTTCTGGGGGACGACAAGGGAGTTTCCCTCAATGGCGCATATCACAGAAGGGAAGGGAAAATAGCTGAAGAGTATTGACAAAGCGAATCTGGCTTTTCATATGTCGGAATCCTTTCGGGGAATAAAGATTGCAAATCACCAGGGTCCTGGCTGTAAATCCGAAAAGTTACCCACTTCCGGGTGTGCGGGGTACACTGAAGACCGATCTCTCAACCCAGGCGGGGTCGTGATGAATTGATATAAAGCTCTCGGAACCCCTCACCAAACGAACCAGATCATCACCGTTCGAATCTTTCATTCTGAAATTTAAAGCTCTCAATCATTGCAAATACATACCTAGACCTCAAAAACTTCTTGTTCGTTACCAATCATTTGTTGGATGATCAGGACTAACGACCGCAGGTCCTACAAAGTTCAAAATGACTGTCATTCAGACTATTCTCTACCCAAAGGGTACTCAAGCTTTTGACATGGATTAGTAAGTAATATTCATCAACCATGAAGTCTCGCATCCACACAGACGTAAATTCTGAATGTGTCGTTTTCTCGTAGCTTTGATGTTTAGACTCAAGCAACTACTAATCACCCAACTTTCTAGTTATCTCAAGAAACATATGCAAATGGTTCAGGATTCGTGGCAAAACTCGTCTACTGGGTTGCAGAAGTGGCAGGTCGCGGAGCTTGATCCTTCATCTGGATACGTCGCTAAGGCTGTTTTGACCTGGGATAGTAAGAGCAAGCTTGATGCGGCGTTTGCTAGTGAGGATGGAAAGAAAATCCTAGGCGATATTCCAAACTATTGCAACGTCAACCCTGAAATTCACGCTGGAGAGGTCGTTGGTGGACATTAGACATGTCATACTCGGGCTGAATGGAACGGTTCTTATGTAACAATTCTACACCTGTGATTCCTTTAAAATCCTCGTCAAGTGCATACTTCTTGGGCGGTTCACACCAAGGTCTTCTAATTTCTCGAATAATTTGGTACAAAGTGTTCGTTTTCCAGATGCTTCCAAAGAGTCTCAACTATCATACATGTACACCGGGGTATCATCCTTTCATCCAGTTCTCCTCACCAGGCTTCACAAATATATACAAGTCCACTATCAACTTCGCAACTTGGCTCGAAACCCCATCCCCGATTTTCCTTAACGGTACGCCGCTGGGTCATGTCTGCCAATGATATACCACGCATCTAAAGGACTTGTTAGAAAGTACATGCCTAACGCGAAAATAAAGACTTACGAATAACACCAGGAATCCAACCCAGACAGTCAAGTAGAATATTGATTAGGAGATCGCAGCTGCATCCAGTTTTGATGAATACTGGAACGAATGGTACAAATACTGCCAGGAGGTAGAGGCACATGTCAGACTTTCAAATGTTGTGTTAGTTTATTTAAATGGATGAAACGGTCATAAGGAGACATACAGTTGATGATGCTGCCATTTTAGCGGTATGTAGTTTGCTTTTGCGCAGTGAGAAGTGTGACTGATTGTATATGAAGTTACGTTTCTTCGATGAATGAGACTTGATACAATACCAAAGACCCGGGAACTCCTGGGCTTCATATATATACATAAGAATCCAGGGCACAATAGGCCTCCCAAACTACGTCATTTGCGACGAAATTTAGAGTTGCGCCACAGAGACTAAAATCATCTTGGCAAGATCTGTCTCCAGCCCTACAGCCACGTCGCCAACCGTAAAAACTCAATTGAAACTGCTGATTGGCTCGAGTTAGTTAATTCTCAAAGTCAGACTAGGGTGTGAGCCGAGCCCCGAGCCTTGTCCGTTGTGAATCCGTGCGATCCGCTTCTCGTAACGGCAACCCGGCCTAGAATGCCATGCGATTGTACGGTTGTGGCCAAGGATATGTTAAGAAGCTGGAAGTCGGCTACATAGCTAGGAGAGGGGGACTTCTTCTGGTTGCTCCCTAATTATGCGTGGCAACGTCAGCCGAGGCCAAGGAGCAAGTTGAAGTGGACAAGAACTGGCAGGACATCAAGTTCTAGAAGGGCCAGATGTTCCATTGCCAAGTAACTTTAGATGCGCTAGAACCCTAAGTTAAGTCTAACGCCTTGGTAAACAATATCTACTCCTACTGTAGACAGGATTTCGTTGCTTCATCGTCGGGTACCAAATACTAAGCCACTTTGGCTTACCATCAAAAGCCCCTGGATGCGCCAGGATTTAGCCAAGAGCCCCTATGTCCATTGTTTATTCAGCTCGCTTAAGCCAAAACTGGAAATGGGCCTGGCACCCAGCTGCAGTAAATTATTTCTTGGGCTCCCGGGGACTCTGGTAGCTTTCCTTAACAAACTTTCAAGTCACAATAGGTACCACGAATACCGTACTTTGTTCGAGTCACAAAGGCTGACAGAAGTTTTGGTTGCTTCGGTATTGCTTGCAACAACTACATGGAAACAGACCCAGTCAATTTCGCCTTGAAAGTCTCGCTTTTCAAGTACCTATTCTTCCATCCTCGAAGTACAATATCGCGATCAAGAAGTTCACATCGCCAAAGCTTAATGGCTGCCTCCAAGCCTCTCAACCCAGCCACCGACTGATTGGTTTGTCGGGAACTTGGGCGGCTAACCCAAGAGACCTCTCCCCTAGATCTCAAAATGATCTATATCTTCGTCTGTGTTTTCGATGGAGGCTTTGATCGTCTGGAGTCTTGGTGAATTATGAGGTGTAGGAGCGCCAGTAATATTTGACATGGCCCAAGCCTTCTCATACCCGTCATCGCGGTTTTTCTTGGCCTCATCCTGATTACCTCTCTCGAGGCTACTCGGAGACACCTTATCTTTCATGACGGGCTTGGTATGAATGCGGGCAACTGTATCGCCCACGCGCTTCTGGGGCGGTATATCTGCTTGGAGGAGTGTTGCTCTTGGCTTGTTGTCATAGTTTGGGTTTGCGTTGTCCACAATATAATTATCATCTGCCGCGGATTTGGTGGACTGTATGGCGAGAGAGTTCGAATTCTGTTCCGTTTTATTGTGGGCATCGGCGGGGTGAGACTTGGGGACAAAAACATGAGTCCAGAAGTCCGAAAGTCGGTGGGGACAGCGCGGACATGGTCTTCTAACAATTTCCGTAGAAGAAGTGGAACCCACTTGAAAAGACATGACGAGATCGAGGCAGCTTCCGGTCCTCTATAAGCAGGGCTGAGATAGAAATGCTATGAAACGGTGCGATTATGTTTAGCTTCTCAGTTGGAGCTCTGATGTGCAGAATTTCTTAAATATAAAGCAGCAGTGTGGCAAAGTGTACACGGCTGTGGGAATCATCTACGATTATTTTTCCAGACTCACTTACATACGCGATGAGAACCATGCAATGCAAGAAAAAATGTTCTTGGGAATCATGAACATGAATGCATTCATGAGAGTGTGACATTAGTTTCACAAGACTCACTCTTTCACAGGAATGTGTCAATACCAAAGACAGGCAACCTTAAAAATACAAATCATACTCTCCACACTTCATCCAACATCCTCCAGGCATCAGCCTCACTCGCTTCATCAGTTTCACTCATGCCTTCGTAACCTCGGCCCTCTTGCCACCTCGACCGCCGCCAGACATCAAGGTGGGCTTGATCTCCCCATCCAGGACATCTCTCATAAATATACCTATCCATCCAATCTTCTATCATTCTCCTCCTCCGATCACCGATATACTCCACATGCTCCTCCCTCGAAGTGTGCCTAGTCCAATCTTCCCCATTAAACTCATGTTCCGTGATCTCGTCGTCTCCCTCTCCTGCCTGTACGTCCACAAACTCGACTGGCTCAAAATGAGACCGTTGTGACCGATACATTGATGATTTAGTCGCAAAACGTGGGCCCTGCTGCGGGTTTGGGAGTCCGATTTGCTCGCCTGTGAATGGACAACGAGTTGGCCGGATGGCAAACCGTTCTGTGGCAACGCAGAGCTGGCAAACATGGCCGTATGCTGTTGGTACCGAGGTTGAATAGGCAGGATTTGTTGGATGATGTCGGTATGTTTGCTGAGAAGCGTAGGATTGCTGAGCGCGATGTCTTCTCTCCGCATGACATTGTTGCTGAAGTGGATATGTTTGCTGAGCAGAATATGATTTCTCTTGGTATCCTTGTTCACGATACATTGGCGAAGTAGAGATCGGAAGAAGTGCTGTAGGACGGGCAGGGACAAGAGCAGAGGATATTTGAGGTGAAGGTAGATGTGCCGTTGCTTCTTGTCCTTCATAGTCCCTCGTCAGTTGAGACTGGCTCTCGTTCCCGTCGAAATCGGGGTATCTTATGGGAGGTGATGGAGGCCGCGAGGGAGACCCCGGTGAAAGGAAGCGAAAGAAATTCCCAAAGCGAGTCTTTTTGCTCGCCATGGCTTCCTACGGCTATAGGTTTCAACCCAAGAAGACAGCGGGACAATATCACTAGTTTTGTATTGTCGGTTTTGTATTGTCGGTTTTGTATTGTCGGTTTTGTATTGTCGGTTTTGTATTGTCGGAAGTTTTTGATAGTTTACAGAACTTTAATTAATCATGGTCAGTGGATCACATCTAGCCCCATATTGACTGAACGACAAGAATGTTTCGTGGAATCACAATCGTCGCTGCGATAGACAGCAGACTTGACTCAAAATCATCAAACTTCAATAACATAGATAAGAGAGAGTGTTGTATGTATTGATTCAATGCGAAGCCATCGTTAAAATTCCAGAAGCATATGTTCTCTCGACCTCCACGAAGTCAGCTCCAGCACTAACTCCCCTTCTTGCCCATATTTAATTAATTATTTTGCGAATACTTTGCATTATTGTAACACTATTCATTCGTTATTATCCGTTTCCCGCATCTCCAGATTGTTGGAGATATCTGTTGTACACTACTCTTACACTCTTCACCGCGGTCCTCGAAGTGCTTTCGCTTGTTTCTGGGCGATCTTGGGTGGAGGACATTTGGGACAGTCGCAGTAAAAGCCGTAGTTGTCCTTCAACTGAGAAGGATTTGTGGTATATGAGATCGTGATTTCCTGATCCTTTTTGATTGGGTTGCAAGCAGTGAAAATTAGTAATTCAGCCGCTTCATCGTATCGATAGCTACAAGTAGCATATGGGTGGCAAGCATGATTGAATCTTGACGACTTGATGAATATGCCTCCTTTTCCGCCAGAAGTCTCAAATCTATTTCGAAAATTTGTTAATCATGATGAACAATTTATCGACCTTGACTCCATTTCTATCCAGCTTTCAGTCAACGTACCGGTTTGTCTTGTAAATGGCGAGATCTTTCGTGGGGGAGAGGCCCGAGTATCCGTGAAGCGTTCTATACTCTCTTCTTTGCTCTCGAGTCAATTTCTCCAACTCGACGAAGACCTCCATGAAAGTGGCCCGGAAGAGCGGCTTCTCGACCATGACAATGGTCTCTGCTTCAATATTCTTTGTTGCAAATGCGCCATAACCTCCTTTCTTCGATCGTCGTGCCTCGAAGTATTCGGTTGAGAATAGGGCAAGGCTATCGGATGGAGGGTGGATAATTGTTGGCGTGATATCAGACAGAATGATTGAAGAGGGAAGAGAGGAGAGAAGAGGGTGTGTTGAAGTGCAGAAGGTGGCTGAAAATGAGTTGGCAGGTGATGTAGAGGCGGTGGTTGGTAGTGTGCCATCGGAATTGTTTGACAGTATGGAAGAATTAGAGGAGGATGGAGTGAGTGTTGAAGTTGTATACTCGTGGAGATATCGACGCCGTTCCCCCGAAATTCGCGGAGCAGGAGGTTCAGGTAGCTTTTCAGGACTACCTTCCCCTCCTGCTCCTTTTACCTTGCTCGCAACTATCTTTTCTCGAGACGAGTTCTACTTATATTGGTAGCCGCGCCTTTGTGACATTGCAACCGGACCTACCTGATACCAGCTCCACAGCCTTCTCACCTCCATCCATTTGTCGAAGTCCTCTGCAAGAGCTGCTGGATGCCACTCTGAACCCGGCTCCACGCTGACCTTCGGAAGCATTTTGTTCGATTCTCTATCTGCAATAGAATCAGCTGAAGTTGTTGTACTGTCAGCCATGTGTGTTATATTGATAGTTGAGTAATTGTGACGAGGATTCGTTGCAGAGTGTACACAGATCAGTATTTGTAGGCCTGGTCCAGGAAAGGCTTCGCTTGATCTGGAGTGAATTTCCAACGCAGTATTTTGCTTTGGTATTCGTTCTTTGTAGCTGAAGATGTAGCGAGGCGCTCGATTGTGTGTTTGTAGGATTGAGAAGCAATTCCGCAACCACGAGTCAGTTGGCTTGAGCTCTTTGCCTTTAGCCTGCAGGGTTACGGACATTGCAGAACCGAAGAATATGGATCAAGAAAGCAGTATTTTGGATATGCGATGGTTGTTCAAAGGATATGAGATATTTGCTTACAGCAACGGCTCCCTTCAGGAGAGTCAAAATAGGACTCAGGCATTCTCACTTGCCGTTTCCAAGGGGGCTGCCCAGATGCTTTCTGGAGGGCGCTGTCTATCCAGCTACCAATATTCTCTCGTCTCAGGATGGTATCTGCAAGGCAAAAACATTCGACTACGAGTCAAGAAGTTGGAAGCTTGACAGCAGAAGAGCAAGCGACAGCAGCAATCAGCCTGGTGGAATCAGAACAGGACAGAGCCAAACAAGGAAGGTGGGATCGGGGGCGGTAGCCCGCATGGGAAGATCGATGTTTGTGGGCACCCATCAATTCGACAGAGACATCATAATTCAACGAGAAAGTTCACAGAAGTTGTTCGCACAGGAGAAATCTCGAGGGTCGATGGTTCGAAGAATTTATAGGGTAACCCTTGAGCATAAGCGAGTCTGAAGACCCACATTTGCTCAAGAGCCTCGTGAACTCCAGTCACCATTGATCGCATTAGCTGGCAAAAAACTCCTAGGTATGTAATGAAATATTCTGACGTATCGGTCTCATCACCAAGATACGTCAATGGTACGTCCCAAAGTTGTGACTGCGGAGGGATTGGGTAAATAATCAGATATGGAGCCTTTGTCAACTAAAATATTTCCGCTTGGTCCGAGGGAGAATTAAGAACTTTCACTGGATTCATAAAAGAATTTCGGATGCCTTGTACTAGGTCGAATTAGTCGTATCGAATCATTTGCTTCGATTCGTGATCACACCTGGTACGGCGGCATAGCTCAATTTGAGCCTGGTAAGATTGTGACGTTCCCTTCAGAACAGCAGGTCGCTTCTGAACTTAGTACACAGTCTCTTCTAGGTTCTGGGGAATATACCTCTGCGATTCTCTCAACCCACTTCAACAAGTGTGGAAATTCCTTCATTTCAGCTTCACTGATCTGGCCTGAGAAACCATAACCAGAAACCCAAGCTGAACAGATGTAAGCAAGATACGCAATGAGATTAGCGGCACTTACGCCATGTTCCCATATCCGCGACAGAATACTTTCCCTTGCCATTTCCAGCTAAATAGTCTCGGGGCTCGCCTGTAAATTTGCCCGATAGGTGAATCTCAAGAACTCCAAAGACTCGGAGGGTTTCGTTTTTGAACCGATTGATAGCGACTGCATTGATAAATAGTAGCCAGGTAAATTCTTATGAAGAGACTTACATTCATCCTTCTGCGGAGCCAACTTCCCAAACCAATTCAATTGTCCCTCGATAGGTTGTCCCTGACAAAGTATCAGAGCTTACTTTCTAGTTGAATGGTAGACAAGCCTACACTTCCGTGCCAGAAAAACAGCCATTGCAGACACTGAGAACGCTCGAGATCATCTTTGAAGCCGAAAGTGTCCTTAGGGTCAAATTCCTTCAGGAGGTAGAGCATGATGGCTGAGGTTTCCATCACAGGAAATGGTGGGGACTTGGTGTTATCCACAACAACGGGAATCCGACCTGTATATTGGGTTTAACTTCAAAGTGAATATCGGTATTATTGACACCATACCATTAGGATTCAATTTAAGAAACCAATCCTTCTTTTGTTCATTGGTCGGAATAGAAATCAGTGTGTGGGTGACTGTTGAGCAGCAATGGTCAGTCGACATTCCGGAGTAGATTGAACAAAATCATACATTCGGTTCCATAAGCCTCTCGAAGCTCCTCGAGCATAATCTGGACTTTCTTGCCATTTGGAGTTGAGGTCGTGATCAAGTGAAGCCCCTGGCAGGTGACCTCAATTCAATGCAACGTCCTTATCCTACGCGTCTACTTACCTTGGCGCCCTTGACATCCACAGGTGTATCTGCATGGTAGAAGTTCGGGGCCATTGCGGAACGTGGTATTGATGTTTTCAGGCTTTTTAGTATTCCGAATCTATGTTTGGCGATGTTGATGTTGCTTCTCAATCTACCTAGGTAGGTTTGGCCATGTACGTCATGAGATGAGTGCCTCCACGTGATATCGCATTGTTGATGCCATTCCGACAGTACGTTTCTTACCATCTCTTTTTCATTACCATCATTCTGTTTCCTTTTTTTTTCCAACTTTGATAATGTCTTCTTGCTCGGAAGTCCTGTATCACATTTTCTGAGTTGATCAGATGATATCTCGGCTAGGAACACCATGACTCGGACCCAAAGATTGGAATGCTTGTGTCAATTTTGAAGATAGGAGGTTTGCCTATTTTGAGTGTTAAAGAGTGATGGGATGCTCCCAGTGTTCTCAATTCACTTGAGTGATATCCAAAAATCCTACCTGCTAGGCCAAATTCCAGCCCCTTCGCTAGTCGCATCTTTTCCTCGTATTTCGTATAACCTCGGACCGAGCCCTGGAACTTCACCTAACATCACGAATGCTTTCGAGCCCCTTTGAACAGCATTTACAGCATACGCGTCCTCTACTGGTGAAGTTCTCCTATTATCTCCCAGCTCTCGTCGTTCTACTTTCTTCTAGCAGAGTTTGGAGCATGAATTCAGCCGAGAAAACTTCCTATGATTCCTCTAGGGCTTCCTCTTGCGACATTCCGCGTAAAAGGACCCACACCAGGCGACCGCACCGTAAGACCAAGACCGGCTGCTTGACATGCAAGAAGCGGAAGATCAAAGTGGGTTCAACCTTTTAAGAATCTTGGTGTTCTTGGATATTCTCGTTCTTGGTACTTAGGTACCACCTGGTAGTACACCGTAGATCAACGAACTTTGGTTCAAAGTCCATTGTAACCTTGAATATTTGCTGACACGTCGTTTCACAGTGTGACGAGACGAGACCAGAATGCGATAATTGCATTAAGCATACTCTGGAATGTGTATATGCGCCTTTGAAAGTACCCGTCGCTGGAACAGCGACGTCTGTAAGTTTCTCTCATACCTATGTCAGTGTTACCAACGATCTAACAGACTTAAAGTTCTCGTCTAGTGCTCTTCCAAACTTGCATTGTGTCGACCTGGAACTCCTACACAATAATTGCACATCTACAGCTTTGACTTTGCATCGTGATCCTGCGACGATTAGGCTGTGGAGCATCACAGTGCCGCAGTTTGGGTTTGTCCATGACTATGTTATGCATGGAATTTTAGCTTTATCTGCACTACACATGGGCTATGTAAGTCAATCATTTCACTTTCTTACTTCTGCAGAGTTTTAAATACCGATGTTGGACCTCAATCTAGAACACAACATCATATCTCGCTTGCATCTCGCCTTTGGAGCTTCCACTGACTGCGTTCTTAGTGTTTCCCGGCACGAAAAGGATTTTGTACAGAACAAGCAACACTTCATCATAAGTCCGGCCTATCCAAGGCGACTCCCGCCCTGAGAGAATTTGCAGAAGAAAATGCTTCGGCAATGTACCTATTTTCAGCGCTGACATGTCTCTACACATACACGACAATTGGCCAGACTGATGCCTCTGTTCTCGGCGGCGAATCTAGCTGGATCTTTTTGTCTCGGCAAAGCTATTCTCTGATCCGCATGGCTGATGAAGCCCTTCGATCAGGTCCACTTGGCCCCCTGTTTTTAGCTGGCGAGCGCAGAACTCGGCTAAGGGATATCGTGGCAGAGTCAACTGCTTCTTTCGCTGAGGCAGACCGGCTGATGGAACTTTCTGCACAAATCGAGGGAAGCGTTTCAGATCCAGAAGCGCTTCAAGTGTATAATACTGCTATCAGTACGTATTATGTTCCATCCCGAGTTACATTGATATAAGTCAGCAATTTCATCTGGGGTGTTTTGACCTGGCAGCGTTAGGTTGTAAAGATTCTTGCTAAAATTCAGGGCAGATGACATGATAAAGATATTCAAAGTTATCAACAGCTTGCCAGAGGAGTTGCGAGAAGTATCGGATGTTTTCCGGTGGCCATTTCAGCTGAAAGATGGTTTCCTTGAGCGCCTGCAGGTACCAACGCAGGAGACCTTGGTGATAATTGCTCATTTTGCAACGATACCCGAGTATCTTAGTTCAAAGTGGTGGCTCGAGGGCTTTGGCAGACGATTGATGGCCAAAATATGGCCCTTGATTGATCAAGAGCATTTGTCATGGATACAATGGCCGATGCGACAGCTGGGCATCACAAGTGAAGGGGAGTTGCTGGCTTGGTCAAGGTTAGTCTTTCTACATATATTTATCTAGTAGATGGTTCGCTCACTATCTTCATACAGCTACGGTACGCCCATGGATATCGGATCATGAAATATTATCCGAGCATATGTCGTTCCACAAGTTGTGAGCATGTTCCCTAGACATGCAAGACGAACTCCCCTCAGCAGCGCTGTTCAAAACGATAGCTTACAACAACTGTCTAAGTCAGCCTAAACGTCCTGATGCATAGTTCGCACTCAATACTGACTCAAGTTATCCGCCCAGTTGGGGTCAATTGTGGGAGAGCAAGAAAGACGATGCAAGATAGTATCAATCTATTTGAAGCAGACCTACCCAAAAGGCCAACTTATCAAACAGAATACCTACGCATGATGAGATGGGACGCAGCGCTAGCCTTGGAAGACATACGTGCAGCGCACAGTAACATCTTACACCTGTATTATTTTAAGATCTCTTCCTCGCTTAGCATTCTACCAACAGCACTGCAATGCAGCAGCTGAACTCCTATCGTATCTTCGTGTGCACATGAATATCAAATCTCAATAAAAAGAGAAACACAATACTTTAGTTAAAAACAAAAAAAAACTTTAAATGTTCAAATTTGATGAGAAAGAACGAACCTCGTTCCTTCCTGCTCATTCACCGAAGTGCTCGGTCCTGAGTAGGCGAGAAAACGATTCCCTTCGACAAACAAATTCACCTGTCAACTCCTGCATCCCATAACCTCTATCTATACACCTTTCTTATCTCGTTCTCCGCCACTACTTAACTCCTTCTTCCTTGCACCTAAACCATTGCCCGGCAATTTGCCCAATCCATCAGCCTGTCTTACACCTCCTCTCAGCCTCAAGCCTCCACGCGCCAAACAATGCCAAACAAACGCCAACAAGCAAGCAAGACCCGCAAGGTCCCATTGAAGCCCTCCCTCAGCCGTACTATGACCCTCGCTATAATCGTCATCTTCCACATCCTGCTCCTCTCCGCTCTAGCGTTCGGCATCGTTAACTCTACCACTACCAAGGGCAACTCAGACGCCACGTCCACCATGGATATTGGATTCCACGACAAAATGCATGCTCATAGTATTCGCTTGGATAATCTCGCAATCCAGATTGATACTGGCGGAGACTGCTACGAGGGTCGCAAATGGGTATTGGGAAGTTGGTGGCGGAGGTCGAAGTGAGGAAATGGGAAAGCGGGTGCTGGAGTAGGTGTATAATGGCACGGGGTGTGAGGTACAGAGATGTGTTTAGAGTATTAAATGATGATTGAGATCACGGCAAGCTCTGAACTCAATGGATCTGTTTCAGAAGCTGAAGTGCGCGGGCTAAGGAGATTAAGGCTGCCGGAGAGAGACTAGGTGCGGCAAAACACCATCTGATCTCATAAGTTGTGATAGGCTGAGCTTAAAGGAAGCTTGGGATATGGTTTGGCATGTCTGAAGTGAGCTTTGGATGACCTTTTGTCACCACCCCAAGCCACGATACCGAGAGCTCAATAGAGGATAAATCAGACACTGGTATCATATCAATCTCCATTTAGGACATATGAACACAGTCTCTTGTCTAATCGGTCAAGATTTGTAGTACTTGCCGCTCAAAGTAAGTTACTGCGGACATACAATCCCAATTGCTTCAGAGCTTCTTCCAGCACGTGCGTCTCGCAGACAAATCCAATACGCACAGATCCCTTGAATTCCTCACCAAAGCACTTCGAAGCCGGAAGAAACATGACTTTCGTCTTCTCAATCACATCAATACAAAATTGCACATCATCGACTGGCTTCCCGTCCTTCTCGAATCTGACAAGGGCAGTTGTTCCACTCGTAGGCTTCACCCATGAACATACGTCGCTCCAGCGATCAATAAATTTCTCTAATATGGCAACGTTGGTCTTCGCGAGCTTGATGTTGCGTCCTAGCAGGGCGTGGAGTACTGATGCGGAGAGCGCGTATGAAGCTACCCGGTCGTCGAGTTGAGAGACTGATATTGTGGTGTAATCCCTAGCCGAAGCAACGGCTTCAATGATAGATGAATCTCGACAAGCAATCCAGCCTAGACGGATACCTGCTAGACTGTATGCCTTGGACATGGATCCTGTACTTATTGTCTTTGCATACCCGAAAGATACAATGCTGGGTGGGAAGTCCGGGTCACCTGGTGAGATACCATGGAACAAGGGTCTGTAGACTTCATCCGAGAGAATTATGATGCCCTTTTCCTGGGCGAAGTCCACTAGGCCTTGGAGTACGGACTTCGGTGTCGTTGATCCGGTGGGATTGTTGGGGTTGTTTATGATAATCATCTTGGTATTTTCCTTTACCAATTCCTTTAAGTCCTCCAGATCCGGCACGTATTTCTTTCCCTTTCGAAGCTTCCATAGCGAGATTTCGGCTCCCAGACTCGTTGGTACATCGTATAGCTGCTGGTATGTCGGATGCATGCATACTACATGATCCCCCGGTCCTATGAGAGCGTAGAAAAGGAGGAAGTTGGCGGCAATTGCACCCGGCGTGATGAGGATGTTCTCGGTCGGCAGGGGTTTCGAGACTCGTACCGAGTAGAGGCCGGCAAGACGCTCCCTTAAAGCTTGTGAGCCTCGTATGGCACCGTATGTAAGCTTAGTGGAAGTATCGAGAGGATGTGGGGCGCTTCGGTCTTCGCACAAGGCCACGAGGTCGTCTATTGATATAGAGGCCGCGCAAGTCTCTGCGATATTCAAGACTCCTGGAGTGACTTCATACTTGTCCATCCACTACATATTGTTGGCAGACTTCGGGGAATCATGGTGTGGAAAAAGTACCTGCTCAACCTCGAAAGGCTCAATCTTCACCATCTCGAAAGTTACCTCGGTAAACGAGGCTGAAATCCAGTGGGCTGACTCCTACAATCGCTGTTGGACTCTTTCTTTGCATCATTTTGGGTGTTGTTTGACGGACCTGTTATTCTGAGTATGACTTCAAGGAGTGAGGAAATGTTCAGGAGTATCACACGATATCCTGGTGCGGGGTGGTGAAATCTGGGGTTGTTGGCATCAGCAATCCATGGCCAGAACATCCAGCTCCCACTGTCGTGCGGCACAGAGTCGGAAATACGCTACGCCATCCCGACCCGCCTTGCCAATCAGACCCCCTGGAACTCGCAAGTAACTCTGCCAAGACCACCTGCCTAACCTGATCTCGAATCGACTTGGATCTATCGAAGCAACTACAGAACAGACATCAACTGGGATATTCGAGGGACCTCAGCCAAATCTTGCCCCTTTTGCCAGTGCGCAATATCTTCATCTTCTTCGCATCGCCCAGCTCGACCGGACTGAAGTATGGACTAAGCTCGAAGCTCCCGCTGGATTAACGACGACGTCGCTCATTTAACCGGCTGAGCTCAAACGGCCCAAGGTAACCATCGCAACACACGAGGACACCTACAACGTTCAATTGAAGATGGGACGGTTATTGAGAACAGTCGCCCTCGCGGCACTATCATTATCATGGACGACATATGCCTCGAGGAACTACTCTTCTTATTCAACAGTGGACATGCTGCGCGCAGAACTGGCCTTGTTGGACAGCCGCGGGGCAGACTGCCCTCCATGGTATGATACCTTCATCCTATTTATGATTTGCAGTCCCTAATACAAGCCAGTTTCAATTGCCTCCTTCCAGCCTTCACCTGCGGCCAATATTCCGAGTGCAACAAATTTAATGGAAAATGTAACTGTCCAGCAGGATTCGGAGGTGATGACTGTCTGCAACCAGTCTGTGGAGCGCTAGCAGATGGAGAGGATCGACCGATGCGCCAAGGAGATTACTGCGAATGTAAAGAGGGGTGGACAGGCATAAATTGCAATGTCTGTACCGAGGACAAGGCTTGTAACGCTCTGATGCCGACGAATGATGGGGGAGTCTGCTATCAGAATGGGGAGGTGGTACATCAAAATTATCAGCAGTGTGATGTCACGAACAAGAAGATCGTGCAGATACTGGACGGGAAAAAACCTCAGGTCACCTTCAACTGCAACAAAAATGATACGACTTGCGATTTTCAATGTAAGTTCTGTTGTAGAGGCTTGCACCATTAAAAGCTAACGGATACAGTCTGGGTCGACCAGAAAGAATCATTCTATTGCTCGCTGGACACTTGCGTCTCGGGCGCTGACAATACCTATGAGCAAAATGCCACGAACTACAAGTGCGACCACATCCAATGCAGTTGTATTCCTGACAGGATGTTGTGCGGCGAGAATGGATCCGTCGACATATCAGACTTTCTGACCGAGGAGATCAAGGGGCCCGCGACCTTCAGTTGCAAGCAAGAGAATGGTGGAATCAACAATTGCAAGTTCAAAGAAAAGGCGATGGACGACCTTATCCAAACCATGTTTGGAGATGACAGTATCACATTGACTTGCCGAGCTGGAGAATGTCTCTATAGAACCGATGTTCCTGGGTTCGAGACGCCCGTCAAGCGAATCAACACCCCCTTGATTGCTGGAGTAATTGCCGGAAGCTCTCTTTTCGTGGTAGCTGTCATACTTACCGTATGGTACCTTTCCCGAAGAAAGTACATTTATGCACCAATACACCTTGATGAGTCTGATGATGAGGCCATGAAACTCATGACTGATCACAAGCCTGCATCGCTATACTTCGAAAATGTGTCTTATCACATAAATGGAAAACAGATATTGTCAGGAGTTCAAGGCGTCGCTCATCCAGGAGAGATCATGGCTATCATGGGAGCATCTGGTGCTGGCAAGACCTCCTTTCTCGACATCCTGGCTCGAAAGAATAAACGCGGAGCAGTCTCGGGAGATTTCTATGTCAATGGAGAGAAAGTCACCGATACCGAGTACAAGAATGTCGTTGGATTCGTCGACCAGGAAGATACTATGTTGCCAACGCTCACCGTACATGAGACAATCATGACTAGCGCGCTTCTTAGATTACCAAGGGACATGGGCAAATCTGCAAAGGAACAACGAGTCTACGAAGTCGAGAAACAGCTGGGCATTTTTGCTATTAAAGATTCATTGATTGGATCCGAAGATGGCAAAGGTAGGGGAATTTCTGGTGGTGAGAAGAGACGAGTCGGAATCGCATGCGAGCTTGTCACAAGTCCAAGCATTTTGTTCCTTGATGAACCGACGAGTGGTCTTGACGCTTTCAATGCATTCAATGTTATTGAGTGTTTGGTTACCCTAGCCAAGACTTACAAGCGAACGGTCATCTTCACGATCCATCAGCCAAGATCCAATATCGTTGCCCTCTTCGATAGACTGCTTCTCCTGGCTAAAGGAAATACTGTTTACTCTGGCGCCTTTTCCCAGTGTCAAGATTTCTTCGATCACATTGGATACTCTTGCCCTCCTGGCTTCAACATCGCGGATTACCTTGTGGATCTGACAATGCACGTTGGTGGTCCTCGGACCCCCATCGACGAGAATTTCTCCGAGATTGACGGCGGTGGTAGTGCTGGACCCAGTAGCACCCGAGCTGTGAAGTCCATCGCCAGTGTCTCAGGTATGAGTCTCGATGAGCCAGGAGCAGAACGTGAAAGTATGGAAGAAACTTCACTCCTCCGACCTAAAGGGAAGCGTCGTGATTCGGTCAAGGCCAAGCAGGAAAGAGAATTATATACCCGGAAGCGGCCCAGTATCGAAACGCCTGGTTCACCTCCAGATGAGGCGCCATTTGACCCAAAAGCCACGGCTTCACAACTCTGGCTCCGACTCCAGAGGCAAAAAGCAGGCAATGTTCCTCAACAGATCTTGGATGACACTGACAATCTCCCTCCCTCGGCAACTGGCAGTACTGATCTCGATATTCTTGTCGCAGCCTACCAGCAGTCCGACATTGCAGGAAACATCCACGACGATATTCATGCTGCTATTGACAGTGCTTCAACGGCGAACGGGACTGCAAATGGCCACGCCCAGGGTAATGGCAATGGCAATGGATCAGCTAACAGCGGTGCAATGGGAAGAGGTTATGTAAGGGTTGGCTACGCTCGTCAATTCCTCATCCTGTCACAGAGAACCTGGAGAAATCTTTACAGAAACCCGATGTTGATGTTGACTCACTACGCTATTGCGATCCTGTTGGCAGTACTATCAGGCTTTTTGTTCTATGGTCTCACGGATGACATTCCTGGTTTCCAAAACAGACTGGGATTGTTCTTCTTCATCCTTGCGCTTTTTGGTTTCAGCACACTATCCAGCTTGACGGTCTTCGCCGCTGAGCGTATGTTGTTCGTCCGAGAACGAGCAAATGGATACTACTCTCCGATTACGTACTTCGCCGCTAAAGTAATATTCGATATAGTACCTCTCCGAATAATCCCACCGATAATCATGGGTTCGATCATATATCCCATGACAGGATTAGTACCAGATTGGTCACACTTCCTGAAGTTCATTCTAGTCCTTGTCCTATTCAACCTTGCCGCCGCTGGAATATGTCTCTTCATCGGCATCGTCTGCAAAGACAACGGCGTAGCAAGCTTGATTGGCAGTCTTGTCATGCTCTTTAGTCTCCTCTTCGCCGGTCTCCTTCTCAACCACGATGCGATACCCAAGTCAGCGCTCTGGCTACAAGACATTTCGATCTTCCATTACGGATTTGAATCGCTCATCGTGAACGAAGTCACGTTCCTGTCTCTCAAAGATAAGAAGCTTGGTCTGACCATTGATGTCCCTGGTGCGACGATCTTGAGCTCTTTTGGATTCAACACCCAGGCACTGTGGCCTGATGTTACGAAGTTGGCAATCTTCGCGGGTGCATTCATAATCTTGGCTTATGTTGCCATGCATGTCTTGTTGGTAGAGAGACGATAGATAGGTGGGAGATATTGGATTGGGAAACATAGCATATATTTTCTTTGTTGTGCCATTTATTGCATGGGACTTGATCTCACGGTGTTTGGAGTTCGAATATACTGGGGTACTTCTTGTGGATTTAAGCTTCTTGTTCAGCTATACAGAGCAATACAGAGAGCATGTAAGAAGATACCAGTGGTTCGTCGAGCCTCTTTTTCATCCGTGAAATTGTCATCCTTCAATAAAATGCTTGCAGTTCCTGAGTCGTGGAATGGTTTCTGTCCTGAACATTACAGCTTCCTCCTTCGTTTCGGGCATCGAAGCTCAGCAAACCATGATTCAACTGCGATACTTATCCCTCCACTAATCTCCCGCCAGCCCTGTTACTACTTCCACAAAACATTTTTAAGCGACGCGCTTTTGTCGTCCACGGCGTGTAGGTCTCGAGGTCTTGGTGCCCTCGCTTGTCTCAGCAAGGTTTTTCTGAATGACCCGCTCCTTGGTGCTTCGACGCATGCCATAGACAGTAAAGAACGGAAAGTCATCATAGTCACCGTAAAAGGGCCATTCTGGGATCATATTATCGAAGCCGAAATAGTTCTTTTCGTTGCGGCGGATGTACGCATCAAACTCAGCAGGTGCGTCGTCATAGAACTGAATCATACTGGTATCTTGATTGCTTTCCATCCAACCAAAGTCCATTGCCATGTCCATCGACCACATATTCCTATCCATATAATGCTGGGTCTCATATACTGCAAGTAGAGTGGTCAACTTTGGCATTAATTGTAACACCTTGCAGATTTCGTCCATGGCATTGAAAGGGAGTCCCCAGGTACTGGCGACTTCTTCAATGTACATATCGATGGCGACGGTTTGCAAATTGGCAAGCTCAAAATCTCGAAGAGAGCAAAAGAACCAGCCGGCGTATTCAGCTTTGCTGCGATCGAAGTAGAGCGTGTCAAGGTTAAAGTTGAACAGAGTTTGGGCAGGGTAACTGGTCGAGCCGAAGCATAAGCTGTACTGACTGTTGACAGTGCCGCGCGACTCTTTGGAGACTTGAAGTGCAGCTGGGAGCTTGGCCTTGGAGTAGAAATCAGACGCGTCGCCTATGCAAATCTCGATGATGCGTGGCTCGAGGCTGAGAACCCAGATCATTTGGCGGATCTCAAGGGGGAGTTTCGGAAAGACGGTAAACTTGGTGGTGATGGCGTTGGTAGGAATGCTATTGGTGTCGTTGGTTGAATGTGGACTTACTGCTGAATGTTGTTCGATCGCTTTGGCATGCTTACTAGCGGAGCGTGTAACCCTCATGTTGACGAGGACTTGTGACCCTGAATATGGAGCAAAGAAGTGACTTCTAGTTTGAATTGTTGTTAGAGACTCGCCCTGGCTTAGTGTGAGAGTTTTGATGTCGACGGGAAGTGATGAAGTGGTGATGGACAACTGAAAACGTCTAAGAGGAGGGAAATAAAGGTTGGTTGCTTGGGTAGTGAAGTGGAAGCGAAGCGAGACTGCCGAATATAGGAGAATCGAGCAAGAGGCTCCTTCCGTGTTCAAGCTGAGCCAAAGCCCTTGAACTGCGCACCAAGAAGCCATGAAATCCGCTGATTGTTCCCTTCTCTTGCAGTCTTCCAGTTACTCGAACAGCCCCGTCCGAATGGGACTTGAAGTACCAGTTCAGTCGTAGACTATTAGGGACCAAAGTAAACAAGCGAGGATAGTCGCCAACACTTGTGATTGGCCGGAGCTACAACAGTACGAATTCATTGCGACTGATGTGCCCGTCGGGATAGAATAGCTAGAGCGGGGAGTAAGGTCTCTATGACTTTACTCTACTGGATATCACATAGATCATCGGGTATCGAGGAACTCAGAAGGTTGGGGAGGATTTATCGTGGTCGTTCAGTAAGAACGAGGATTGTTTTGGAATTAATATCGTTACATCAGTATCACAAAAACAGAACGACTCACTTAATTGTAATGTGCAGGCTCCCTCAAACATTTCCACGCCTGGATTGGTGAAGGTTGAGGCCCAGCTGGACAGGAAGGGAGATATAGTACTCACGTGATAGCGTGTTGGCTTCGAAACCCGGGACGCGACCCCTTCCATATGTAACATCTATCCCCTCTTCGACCACGACAGAAGGCTTCCGCGTCCCAACTTGGCATCGAACAATCGCGGCATATCAACATTTCGAATATGTGGATATTCTCATGCGACGGAGATGTCCTAGAAGGCAGGTTTTCCTCCGGTCCCATGCGATACACAACTGACCTTACTTCAGGCAAGAGACTGTGGATTCCGCCGGGAAAAGAGTTTCTTATTGGCCGCACGGCAGCAGAAGGTACGCGATGCATACATGATCCTAGGGATATAAATAACAGTTACAGAGGGCCAATTTGTTGTATCGGACAAGACGATCTCGAGAAAGCATCTTACTGTCAAAGTAGCTGAGATTACTGCTTCCGATTGTGTATGTCATATCTGCCAAATGCAATTCGATGTTAACATGCAGCAGGCAAACGCGAGTTATCGGACCCAGATTACGATACAAGACGGCTGTGGCGATCCCAAGGGAACCAAGATAGGCACATTATTGAATGGCGAGCAGATTAGAGCCAAAACCGTACCACTCGAACAGGATGAGAATGTCGTTTCTTTGGGGAAATACAAGCACCATTTCCGGTGAGGAATACTTATTGCACGTATATTGTTTGTCTAATGGGCATGCAGTTTCACCTGGATCCCGACCAATTTTACATTCTCGCTTTCTACGAAAGAACAGAAAGCCAACCCATATCCTGCCCTGTATGATCGTCTCAGTTCACTTGATGTCAGAGTACTCGTCGACTACGAACGGAAGCTTACCACACATCTTGTCGCAAAGAAACGCAACACATCAAAGGGTCTTCAAGCTCTGATCAATGGAAAATATATTGTTAATGATTCATTCATTGAGGCTTTGGTAGCTGCGACTACGACACAAGCAAAGGGTGGTCCTTCTCCCCTTGAGTTGGATTTTGATGCCAACTTTCCGGACCCTCTCAAATACTTGCCTCCACGGGGAGAGGAACCCACACAACGTGGTGCTGATGCATATAGCCCAAATTCAGGCAGGGTGGAAATGTTTGAAGGGTATACGTTCGTGTTTTACGAGAAACGTCAATTCGAGACCCTCCTGCCACCTATCACCGAAGGTCGCGGTAAAGCCTTTCTACGAGAAGCCATCCCGGATCAGACAACTGTTGATGAGTTTGTGAGATATGTGAAGAGTGTTGCTGGAGAAAAGGGGCTAGGAGAATTCGAAGATGGAAGCGAGGGAAAGGGCGTGGTAGTTGTCAAATTTAATCCTTCGAAAGGGGCAGGGATAGAATGGTTTGCGGAGTTCAGCAGACAGATTGCTCAAGTTTTGGATCATAGGTTGATCGAACAGAATGAATTTCTTGATGCTATACTTGGCAATGATGCTAGTGTGCTGAGACGGCCTCTGTTGAGAGAGGATTCGGGACTGATAGCTCCCCCACCAACTGCAGGTAAGTGTATACTTCTTTCCAGCGGCCATTGTCTAAAACATGATAGCTACTGTGGCGGAATCCCAATCAAATCAAGCTTCTGCTTCCACGGCGGCACCGATGGCACCGCCGGAGCCACCGAAACGAGGTAGGAGACGACCAGCCAAGGCATTTGTAGGGTTCGAAGACGAATTCTCCGGCCCCATCAACTCCAGCATGCCAGAACCGGAATCTAAGCAGGTTGATGAGACTGCTGCCGCAGAGTCGCAGCAATCACAAGGCCTCTTTCTCACACAAGATCCAAATAACATTCTGCAAGTTCCCCGGTCACCAGAACCTGATAGAACAAGTCGAAAGAGAGCTCTGAGCCCGGCTTTCGAAGAGGAAGATGTCATGGAGGAGGCTGCACCAAGAGCAGCTGCCCTGAAGAGACGTCGACTTGCGAATGAAGCGGAACAAAACCTTAGGAAAGGATCAACACCTCCTCGTCGAGTGTCACCTGCAGCTACACCTGCCTCCGCACCAGTTGTCAAAGATGAACCTGCGCCCAAAGGGAAAGGCAAGAAAGTCAAGAAGGAAAAAGAAGTTGACTTGATTGAAATCAGACGTCAACAGCGAGAAAAAGACGAGGCTGCAGCAAGAGCGGAGCGTGAATCTTTGCAAGAGGACTTCGACGGCATGGACATCGAGCAGATCCGCAAACTTGCCATCATTGAGGAAATGCCAATCCGGCGTCCTAATCCACGAGTTCAACGAACGGAAAGGCCAGAGGATAGTGAACGCTGGGACGAGAGGTGGAATGCTCGAGCCAACTTCAAGAAGTTCCGACGCCGTGCAGGTGTAGCTGATGCCAGAGGTCTTCACAGGGTTATTGTTCCTCTGGAGGAAGCCAAGAAGAAAGACTATGGTATCGGTGATACATATTGGGACGATGACAGCCAGCACAAGAAGAAAGGTAAAGGGAAGGGCAAGGAGACTCAAGATATCAGCCAGTCAGATACGCAATCAAGACCCAGAACTGGTGCAGCTGAGGCAGCCTCTCGGATCTTGGCGAGTGAGGCTGAAGAGGAGTATGCTGGAGCTGGAGCAAATGATGGTTCGGGTTCGGATCTGGAGATTGTTACCCCAGCTCCCAAAGCCAAAGCTGGACGTTCTCAAAAGCTGGTGGACAAGACGAGCATATCTCAGAACTTGCCCACTAACAAGAGAGCTGCAGCCACGACGTTGACGAAGCCAGCACCTGCGAAGATGGCAAAACAAGCACCAGTCAGGAAACAGCCGGCACCCGAGCCGGATAGCGATGATGACAGTGATGAGGGGCTAAAGTTCAGATTCAAGAAGAGAGCTTGAGAGTGATGTATTACTTATTTGAGCTTCATGATATTTGGTAGCGGGCGTTTCTTTTGCTTGTATCTGAATGGGTATGTAGGAAAAGGGTATCTTCTATTTGTTCGTCTTCTATGGTATAGCCCGGTAGCTCTCTCTATGGACCGCATGTCTATATGTGCAATGAATGACATGTCATGACCGAACCTGAACGCCGACGCCATATGCAATTCCCAGTGGTTGGAAACGACTCGAAGTTTCCAAGCGCTTGGAGAAGCCAGCCTCTAATTCTAATCCATCTCGTCCAATGTGCTTTCAGCTCTTCTATCACCGTCTTCAACCGCAATACCCACCAAACAAGGCTCCAACATGCCCTCCCAGTTGACCCATGGATGCACCTCACCAAACAACTTCGTCCCATCCCTCCCCGCAGCCTTCAGCAGTTCCGGCCCGCCACCAGGATGATATGGGACATACGGCGTAATATTATACACCTTCCCGCCCAGTACCGTCCACGCATCCTTGCCCTTCCGCCCTGTATACTGCTTCAGCAAGCTAGGCGGTACGCGAATATATGGCGTATCAGCCGGCAAGCCTCTCAAATTCGCTGTAGGAGACGATGATAGTCGCGCCCAGTCTAACGGCGAGTGACCTGGTGTCAAGAGGACCTTTCGGCGTGGTTTGGCGGGGATAGATGTATGTGTTGGCGGAGGAGCGAGAGAGGAGGAACCGCCTGGCGGTCCTCGATTGGGAAGGGGAGACCGTGATGGTGGTGCTATGAGGCCTGGGGAGGATTGTGGGTAGACGTTTAGTCTTGGAGGACCCGCGACGCCTCCTGAGGCTCTTTGCGCGGAGTTCATGGCGGGGAAAGATGGCGCAGATGGCTCTTCGTCCTCTTCTTGACCGTCGCTATTGATGCTATCATTGCCTACTGTGAAGGTCGGTACTGGTGCTTGAGGGTTGCGCAGTGGAAGTTGTTTCTTGAAGGGGGGTGGTGGGGGCGGCATGGCTTTGCGGTCGGAGTCTGCTTTGGCATTGTCCGTATTTGTTGGGGGATCCGCTTTGGTGATTATAGGGAGTTTAAGTGCCGTCTCTGGTATTGAGGATTTAGCCACTGGGTCTATACTATCTATCGAAATCTTCTCGGGGTGTATTGGAGGTGGAAGTGAAGCGCCATTTTGCTTCTTCGCGCCAGACTCGATGGAGGGGCGAAGCCACTGGAAACAGGCCCATGATGTCGGCGGATGGCGGTAACAGAGGAATGAGACTGAAGCGATGAGGATGGAGAGTCCTAGTAGGACCATAGTGGACCGGCGACGAGATTGTCGAGTGTTGTTGCTGGGTCGAGTAGTCGAGTAGAAGTGGGATGATAGTGACTTGTCAAAAATTAACATTAGAAGCGGACGCTATTTTGCTGGTCCTCGGCTGCTTCGTGACACAACACCACTGCCTGCTTGCACCTGCAGCCGTCTTCCGCCTCCGCAACGACTGGGATAGCCTGGGATCTCCTCGTCTGTTTTGACTTTCGAACCAGGGGGACCGAGGACAAGAATGACGCGCTGGGAGCTGCCCGGCCTGTCTGTGTGGTTGCGGCTGCGGTTTCGCATGAATCTCATCAAAGCCGTGCAGCGCGGTGAGGGGCAGTTTCCGACGGAGGGGCCTGCTGCATCCAATGCCGGGCGATGCGGTGCAAACATTTAATACTCCGGGCCTGCTATTGATTGACAAGACACGAGAAAAAAGACGCGGGGGCCTGGGAACGTAAACAATAATAGTCGATTAGGTTATGACCAGTTTTACGGTGGATTCCGTAGTAAAGATAACAAACCCCTCTGCCAGTGCCTATTTTGTTCTGTTCTGTTCTGTCCTCGTCGAGTGTGCCAAATCAATCTGGATATTCATTCTTTCATCCAGCCTCAATGTCCTGCCATAACTATCTGGACGACTTAATTTCATAATTCACATCCAGCGTGTCATGAGTCAGTGCCGATACTTATACGGCACGGCATCACAGCGTCCCTTCGGAGCATTTTCTGAGCGTTTTGGTGTGCTTTGTGCTTGTGCTTGTGCTGTCGTTGTGTCCCGATCGTGCTGCTCAGCATGCGGGCCACGCTATTGGGGGTCGCCGCTCGCTCCAAGAACCTCCAAACAGGCAGTCCAGACTCGAACTCCAACAACGCAAATACAAATGCAAACAACTTCAATTCCACCCTTACATCTGCAAATGCCACCCCGACTCGGCTTCGACCATCGAGACAACCTCTTCGTCCGCCTCTTCAATCTAAGGACGGCAATGCCATAATGCGAGTTCCCCCCTTGACGAAAGGCAATCCGAATAACATGCCCCCATACGATAAACATAATGCCTCGAGACCGCTCATGCCTACCCTCGGTGCTTCCACAAAGACTGTCAATCGACTGCCATTAACTCCCAGAGTCGCAGGCTCAGCTCCTTCCAATACCGGGACTTCGTCGTCGCGTCGATCTGCGCGACCAGATAATAGCACAACACCGGTGGGGAAGGAGGATGTCTCAACTCCAGTCTCGACATTCCTCAGCCACAACGTTACTCCGAGATCTGGATCGAGAAGAGTGCGAGTCGAAAGTCCCAATTCAACACCTACGGGAACACCTAATGGCCTACAATCTGCTCCGAATGATTTGGCTCGAGGGGCAGACACCCCACCGATATACGGATCTGGACTTGGGATTACGGGAATCGATAAAGATGTGCCGAAGCGTCCAACAGTATCATTCAGTCCTTCGCCCTCAGACTTAGGTCATGCCAATGTGCAGGCTCAGAAAGAACCAGCGGATTCCAAGTTCTTCTTTGCGAGTGAAGCAAAGACCGCTGCTCAACCATCCAGACCGCCATTACAGACCAAGGGCTCGTCGAATTTCTTCTACGCAAACGGGGAATGTATTCCAAATAGACCGCAGAGCTCAAGCACATCTGCCGTGGGCTCAACAGCTGGGGAGGAAAGGTCACAGCCAAAATTCTTCCATGCAAATGGAATCCCGGATCTTCAATCAACCCCATATCTTCCACCACCTAAGCCGAGCTCTACCGTATCTTCTACTTCTCGAACTGCATCGCCTCGACTAGGAACACCGACGTCGAGCACAGCTTCTCCTCCCCAACGGCCATCGTCTCCATCGAAGCTCAACCAATATGCCTCTCTATCCTCGATTCGAGGCACGCCCCCATTGCCATCGCCTGTAACACCCAGACCACAGATCTTAGGACGAGGCCAATCGACGAACAGCATTGTTTCAGCACGGAGGGCGAGCATTGAGGCAGGACAGAGGTTGAGCCATGGAAGGTCGTCAAGTGTGAGCTCGGCAGATGGAAAACTTCCACCCCCTGTGCGCAAGATTTCTGGCAGCTCGTACGAGTCTTCAACACCTGGATCGCCGTTAAACTTAATCACGACGTCTGTTCCTCTTTCCACGCCGGAAGAGGTTTCCGAAGACACGCCCAAGAATGGTAGCTTAGCCACAGGGTTCAAAAGCCCCATAATAAGCCCGGTCAAAACAGGTCACTCTATTGACGAATTGAATGAACTGGCTGCCAATGCTCGGCGGGAACGGAAAGTGATGGATCTTGAGATCACGAATTCTTCTCTGGAAGCTATCAACCGAACGCTGGAGAGGGAAATGAGGAAACAGACTGCCGAACTTCGACGATACAGACGGCTGAGTCGCTCTGGGCGACTGTCCATAGCCACCACTACTTCTGTACGCACGTCAGCGGGTGGTGTATCTGGCTTGGATGGCGATGGCTTTGATCTGTCAGATATGAGCGAGGAGGATCAAATGGAGGAAACGGAATCAGAAGAAGATACATCAGACGAAGGCTCATTGAGCCCCAGTGCCATGGAGGAGAGTGATCTCCGGCACAGGAAGCGAGACGAGAAGCGCCTCCAATTGGACTTATCAAAACATCAACAACTGCTTATCGACAGCCAAAAGATGAACCAGAGTCTCAAGCGCTGTCTCGGTTGGACAGAAGAACTCATCAACGAAGGCAGGAAAGCTCTCGAATACCATGTGCGGGTCAGTGATGTTGAGCTTGGTGGCCGAGTTCTGGCCCCTGATGAAGTTGAAGGTGGCGAAGATGCCGACAACGAAGGCATGAGCGACATCGGTGCGAGAATGCTTCGCGAAGCAAGGAAAGCTGCTGCGAACGGCCTGGCTTCCACGTGGGCCAGCCAAGGACGAGATGATAGAGACAGTGGGATTGAGCTCGATGGTGCTCATAGAGAGCATATCTCGAGTTCGGTTGCTACCTTGGGCTTAGAGCCGTAATCAGGGAATAGGAGGGCTGTACTTGTACGATAACGAACCGGAACGAACGATACCTCACAACACACCGCTCAACAGAACGATACCATTTCCTATGTCTTACACAACTTTCTATGAGGGTCGGATTTTTCTTCGTTTCGCGTTGGCTTATTTGGGTAATCCTAAGGGATTGGAGTTTTAGGATCTGTGCATGGGAAGAGGCGTCGAGGCTTTGGGTGATATTTTATGGTGGAACTAAACGGATTTGGAATCCGGTGGGAAGAAGATTGATTCATATTGTCTATTAGCTGCAGGGTGGGCAGCATGCCAATACCTTTACTTTTTCTTTTGTCTGTACACTTCACGATACCCCTTTACTTGCAAACATACCAGGCGTCGAATGCGTACATGGGATAGGTGGCACTCCTTCGATAGTCTTGGGTCAGCTGATTATAACCTTCTTGGATAAGCTGATCCATTGTGGAATAGAGAGAGGGAAGACATGGCTAGGAGGAGATATGGTTGGAGCTTTGATGAGAAGCGAGCCGGAGGATCTGTTGGATAGTAGCAAACATACAAGCAGTATCCTACAGCTGCAATAGAAGTGAAGGTGGACGCAGTATACACTCAATCAAGTAGAAGAAGGAAAGAATAAAACATATAATAAAAAAGCTGGCCCTTTGTCATAGCGGTGAGATACTCGAGGCTTCGCTCTACTCTACTCCCTACCAGCGAGATATTCATTTTCACTATGGCGAATTCATCTCTAGCAGGCAACAGAGGTGTCCATTTTCTGGTCCTCTACTTGACTCAATTCGCTAAGTAGGTGAATGGTACTTGCCTATCCCGAATGGAGTCATTGGAGTTAGTCGAAAGAAAACACCATCATTGGCTTTCTAACAATTCGGGTAAGACTGCACCAGCTTTGGGGTTGGAATGCTTGGGAGAGCAATTAGTCCCTGAGTAAGGGCGCTAGTGATGACGATCGGTGATGCTCGAAGTGGAAAAGTAGCCTGTATTGACTTCGGGTGTTTCAACCAATCACACTCCCTCGTATTACAGAACAGGTGCGATAGTAATGTTTCAATCAGCTGAAACTTCGCCACAGTCAGACTGCAAGGCAAGTTGACTTCGGTTGCAACGACGAAGCAGCTTGCTTGCTCGTATATGGAAAAAATGATGTAAAGGAAATGTAAGTATTAGCTGAGACTCCGTCACAGTAATACTGCATCCTGTCCACATCCGCAACCAATTGAAATCCTTGGTCAGTGAACAGTCGAGTTTCTATGTAAGAAACATGCCCGTATGTCCGTACCAACTGGCACACCGTCAGATGGAACAGGAAACGATCTCCCGGGGACTTAGCTTACTCTTTAAGGCTGGAAAAGTGCACGTCGATCAGTAATAGATCAATAGTATATAAGAGCAAAGGGGTGCTCAAACCAGGCAAGATCGAATTTTAACTTCACCCTGGTAACTTTTATCAAACTTCTTATTAATACCGCCATTGAAAATATGGCCAACTCAACACCCCTTCTGTCAGAGGCAGAGGTATTGCCGAGAGCACAGCCAAAAGATCTTTCACGTCACTTCTCGGCAATGGCCAAATTAAGAGTCAAATCTTCAATATCGCCGTTCTTCCAGGCACTCATACCATCCGTCACCAATCTCGGAGCAGGATTCCCACTTCCTCAGACGTTTTCCGCGGATTCGCTCGAAGGAGCCATAGCCAAACCAAATCGTTTCCCACTGCATCCTATGTCACCAACCTCCTTTCCATCATTGGAAATATCCCGCTTCGCCATCCCCAAGTACTCTTCGTCGATACCAGCTATAATTGCTTCGGATAATCGAATCGACTTGGCAACTGCCCTTCAATATCAAGATTCAACCGGTCTACCTGCCCTGGCTAACTTCATAAATGACTTCTCCATCAATCACCAGAACCAAGGGAAAATACCTTACTTGAAGCCGGAGACCTTGACAACTGGTGGAGCTGTAGATGCCTTTGCGAAATGTCTCAGCACGTTTGCAAATCCGGGAGATTCTATTCTCATGGAGGAGGTCACGTACTTTACAGCTCGGGATGCCGTGTCACCATTTGGAGTCGGAATTGTTTCAATGAAACTAGACGAGCAGGGTGTTGATGCAGTAGCTCTCAATCATATGCTGGATACATGGAGCGAGAAGAAAAGGGGAAGAAAGCCTCACATGATGTGCACCGTCTCGTAAGTCAACCCTCGTTTGGACAACCATTGTTGCTGAAGACTATCTAGTCTAGGACAGAATCCCACTGGATCTGTCACACCTTTGAAAAGGAAGAAGATGATCTACGAGGTCTGCCAGAAACACGACATCCTAATTTTCGAAGACGAACCATTCTGGGTTTTCCAGTACGATATACCAGAGGTGTCTACAGATAACCTCCTCGCCACTCTCGTCCCATCTTACCTCCAAATCGACATCGATGGCCGAGTCCTCGGAATCAACACCTTCACCAAACTCATCGCTCCTGGCTGTCGAGTGGGCTGGATCGTGGCACAGCCAGCTTTTGTTGCAAAGTTGAAGTTTCTGACTGATAACTCAACGTCCAATCCAAGCGGCTTCAGCGAAGCTATACTGGCTCAGTTATTCAGACAATGGGGTGTAGATGGCTTTATTCGCTGGATCGCGGGTCTGAGAGCCAATTATCTGCAAAAGAGAAATGTTCTATGCGAAGCTTTAGCTGAGGGGCGAGATATCATGATTCATTCTCATTACCATCGCCACCCAACCTTCGAGGAGTCAACGACTCAAAGTCATGGTACTAACAGCAAGAGAAAGAGACATTCAGAAGAACATAGCGAACACCACCATCACAACCGGAAATCCAAGATTCGCATGTACGAGTTCGAAGTCCCAGCAGCTGGCTTCTTGATATGGGTGCAGATAAACACATCTTCCCATCCCCTTTCGCACTCCTCACGAGGAAAATCAAAGCTGTCTCCATCGGAAATTATTCAACTTCTTTGGAAGCATCTGTACGGGCCGCCTTACAACTTGCTCACTATTCCTGGGAACATTTTCGCTGCAACGCCGGAGGTACAGGAAGAGATCGATGCTGCTGGAGTGGGGCACTTGAGATTGGCTTTTATAGGTGTTGAGACGAGTGATTTGAAGAGAGTGGTGGAGGTGTTTGGGGCTGCGATGAAGAGTTTCTGGGAAGGTGAAGGATGGGGATCGGGGTCACTTGATGCAGATGAGGATGTTTAGGGGACGGCAAAAGTTCTCGCACTTCAGCAGACGTATGTTACCCTCCTACTTGCGAAATCACGAGTCTAATATGAGAACTTCGAGGGGTCTTGATACTGACTGGGTTTAGCAGGAACCGCATGGATGATATGCTTAGATGTCTAATTGTGATAAGTCCCCTCTAAAGGAAGCTCGAAACGATTCATTGATAGCACTTCTTATCCACCAAATACAGAGTCTTCTATTAGCATGAAATAAAATTCAAATAATATATTGTCCATTCTTCCCCCTCATAGAAATTCTAAAAACTTGACCTTAATCCCTATCCTTGAATTCTATCCATAAGCTATCATCTTAAGGCATATCCCGATCGTTCACATGAATACATCCCAAATAATTACTCTTTTTCTTGTAGTAGGAGAGAGGTCTTAGGAATATTGGTTCTCATGGAATTGTATCTGAGATGGCCAAAATTCGACGGATGCTTTCTTCCTCGCCAGCCCATGGCGAATCGGCGAGATATAAGCAAATTATGGACGCCAGTCCATTGCGTGAAATTGTAGGATAAACTTTGTCATTATTGTAGACGTTGACAGCTTGGGCAACGAAAGGTAAAGTATGCCAGTGTTCTGGAAAGTCAAGACGTCCTCCCTTCCTGTAAAGCCTCGATACCTTCTCTCCCGGATCTGGTCCCATGGCGTTCCACAAATTTTCTACAACGGTTTCGACAGCTTCATGTTCATGTTCGCTTAGGGATCCTTCCTCTAATAAAGCCCTGTGCCTTTCGACCCCATACCAGTAGGAAGAGGTCTCTAGCTTCCAGAAGTCGCGGCGACTCTGCCGTGTATGAGATGTTCTTGAAACCATCATTCGGGTCAGGATATCCTGTCCCGAAATTGGTGACCATGGCTCATCGCGTACAATCCATCTGACATCAAAGTCATCTGCCTCCATGTGCGTGACGTTTACTAGTGGAGTCCATTCAATATAAGGGTAATGATGCTTATAATGATCCAGGCTTTGTTCGCAGGCTTGACACTCTTTAGTTAGTAGAGTTTTGTTTTCTGCAAGCATGGCAGCTCTTTTCTCTCGTGGAGACATTCCATTCCAAGAAATGGTACCATAACTTCCATAATCGAGGTCTTTGCCAGTCGTGACGTACATGTCCTCCACCCATTCTTCGCTGCTTGGAAAGATGACTGCAAGTTTGGGTCTGACAGAGATATTCTGCTCTGGAAAAGATTGCAAAAGACAGCTTCTTAGTTGCTCAGCGGCCGAGATCAAATATTGTTCGTGCCAGCGTCTGAACGTGTGGCAGTATGCATATCCAAGAAATTCGAAGCGAACAGTCAGACACTTTAGAGATGAAAGAGTTGCAAGCGTTTCAATGTGATTACCGCTACTGTTCAAAAATTCCGTATCTTTCTTATTTGCGATCACATCTACCCACTGTACCTTACTCATGTCTTCCGGGTGTTTCCTCAGCAATCTTTTCAGAGATCTCACTCCGCTTTCGAAGCAAAGAGTATCCAGCTCGAAGTTCAGGAATAGAGGCTTTACCGGGACAATTCCTCCGCGCTGGTAGAAGCAGGGTGTATAGTTTTCTTTGTATACTTGTGCTGCTTCACGGTTAACGTAGAGAAGGCTTCGTGTCTTTTCATCGACCTGTGGCCGGCGTTCAGCGCCCCAAAGGAGGACTCGGCGACCTTTGAAGGACAATTTCCAAATTTCAAGCCTGATCTCTGTTGGAAGTAGGCCAAAGAAAGTGAATGTTGCCAGTGGCTGCTCGATGATCTCGGTCTGGGTAGAAACGCCGACCATTCTACCATCACTTGAAGTCGTGCTGGACATTGCTCTTGGGTTCAATCTTGGCTCATGCAGCTTATTTTGTAAACTTACAATGATTTAAAGGTGCTCGAATAGTAGGTGACCATTCGCAAGTGGGGGATTGTACTTGAGCACTCATAACTTGAAAATACAATGGACGATTTATGTACCCACCAAGAACAGTGATATATCATGACTAGCTTAAGTACAGCTCAATTCAACAGTAGAACAATCAATAAACACTCAACAATACTTCAGACAATGCACTTATGGGAAGTAACAAAGACAGGCGAGTATCAGCAACGATCAGCTCCAACGACAAACAAAGACGGGGCCAAAAGCTCCGAGTTTTCAAATCTATTCGTCAATAAAGCCCGGGCCTTTGTTTGCGAGGTTAGAATGCTTCATAATAACACGGCAGGTGATTTTGAGTAAAATTGTTCATGCCGTTTGAAAACATTTATCCTGGAAATGCATTTCGTGCCCTCGTAGGAAAAACGCTTGAGCTTTGGCTTGCTTCGCTTACAATCTAGCCGATGTTTACTAGTTACTTTCCCTGCCGAGCGCTCCGTTCCCGTAGCATGAAAGTTGAGAATCACTTAAAAAATACTTAACGCACCGCCGAGAAAACTGCAGCTTTGACACTGTCTTCAAAGCCACTATCATATAATCTTTATCGTCACATCCGCCACGTCTTCAAACCACTCACAAGCGACATCACACGCCACCCCAACTCTCATAAATACCGGCTCCGGCGTCTCAACGACCATGACAAGTACAAGCGCCCACCCCGTAAGATTCAGTGAGAACAGTGGCTCCTGCGTCTTTGTCATCGCAGTCCTCGCAAACATGCTCAGCAGAAACAATGGCGCAATCGACATTGAGATCCTGTCGTCGACCTCTCCAGGTGGAGACGTATGGTCATGATCAGAATCGAAATCCATGTGAAACTGGATATTTCTCGACATGTTGGAGAAAGAGTACATTTTGAGCTTTCCACGCATGTATATGAATCCATCTTTTAGCTGCCCCTTGGGATCAGAGCCTTTAGGGACGAGGCTGATGTGGCATATTTGGGCTGTTATTGGCGCAGTTTGGTCGATTTGCGAGCGATGTAGGGTGACGAGGTCATAGGTAACTGCCTCATCTATTGCTGCCCAGGACCAAGAAGGGGCTCGGTATTCTGGTGGTCTGCGGATTGTCTTTTGCGGAATCACTGACTTTGGATCTCGTCGCCAGAGCAGACTGCGAAGTAGATCATCTCTCCACGCACCAGCGACGTACTCACCCCCATGGGCAGCTTGTATCTCACTTACTAGACCCGATAGTGCAGGAAAGCGATCCGTAATTCTGCTGAATGTTCTCTTGGAGTAGTCTTCGATGACACGGTGCCAGGTGTTGTGCCGCGCCTCAGTGAGCACGAGTTTATGTAGGATGGAAATATTGGCAGTAGGAACAGGAACTTGTAGCATGTTGTCCAGACAGCGGAGCTGGACATCTTGGTTCACGATGACAGCGGAGCCGTTGGTATATACCACGGCGCTGCGGACATTGTCTCTCGCCACAGCTTTCTCAATGCGGCGTAGGCGTCGTCGAGAAGGGGGGATGGGCTCCGGCGGCCTATCCTCTTGTTTTCTCACCGTTCTACATTCCCACCACATCTGATCATCTGAGAAGTGTAGAATACGAGGCGAGAGCTCTCGCTCTTGAAATGTCCAGCCTCGCTTGTTGAGAGGATTCCTCTGGTAGAATGTTTCCCATGTTATTGGTGTTTTGAACAAGCGAATCTTCATACGACAATCTTCAGAGTCTCGTGCGACGAAGTCACAAGCTGCTTCTATCTCTTTGCGGACCAAACGCATACCTTCATGGCAGCCTCTGGCGCTAGAAGATGCGATGGTACACCATGCGTGGCTGTAAACCAGACCCATTTGCGCAGACTCGAACTCCCAATCCTCTAGCGAATTCTGAACTATACAAAGAGAGTCGATCCAGATATACCGAATGGAGAGACCTTTTGCGACTAGAACTGCATCTATATATGATCTCGGGAGAGTGGAGAAATCGATGCTGTGTTTGTGTAGATCGATATTCTCCAGTTTGGTCATTCCCGCTTCTGGCATATCAGGACCCCAGCAGTGAGTGAAGGCAGCGTACTTCACGGTGGAGCTGCTAAGTTGCCGAGTTTCGATGAGTCTACTCGCCTCTATGTCTATCAGTCGCGTTGGGGAAAACTGTAGCCATCGATGGGGTCTACAAAGGTAGTGTTCATCGTGGCATCGCTGAATCCAAGAGCGTGCTAGTCGCACTCTCTTCTCCCCTTTCTTCTCCTGGTATATTGCCATGGTGAGTGCTATCCAGAATTAGCACTGCGATCTTAGAGGATAGAGGAATTTCGCACCATCCTCATTTTCGTCCGGTGGACCACCAATCTCACCAGACTCTATAGATGACTTTGAGACCGTCTCCTCTGTCAGAGCCTTGGCCGTCGACCAATCAAAAGGGTGAGGAGCCAGGTTTCTATAGAGAAAGCCTGTCTCCCGCACCCTCTCTGTCCTGCTCATGAATACCGGAAAGGTAAACACCAAAATATCTTTTATAAACCCCTGGATGACATTACAGGTGCCCTCAAAGCTGATTCTAGCAAGACCACTTTCGATCAAATCCTTGCTTATCTCAGCTTCCATCATACCGCACAGCTGGCAGCCGATGAGGGACGGGAAGCGGTACCACCGTTCGGTCTCGTGCTTCTCTACATTTGTGGAGTACTTTCCCGAGAAGATGAAAAAGAGGAGATTTTCACAGATGGTGCAAAGAGACATCTTGGGAAGCTGTTTACTGGAGGTGCAAATGCAAAGTGGTTCAGCCTGACAAGCAGAGGATTCGATGTTCCAGGCAGCTAACTGCATTGGCGGTGATGCAGAGTAAGCGAGCACTTGGGAGTAAAAGTATGATGAGCAAGCCGTTGATTCGCCAGTGACAATAAAGCCACTGAAGGAAGTTACTCGAGGTCTACGCGAGTATATGAAATGGATATCGTCTGATTCGCACAATTACCTATCTATCTACCTAGAACGAAGTACTTGGGTTCTTGTTCTCGCTCTCGTAACAGCAACCGCATTCTAATACCATGCAAGAAAGACGATAGCGCAGTCCAACCCAGGTCTCACAAAGGACCACCTCCCCAAGTTTAATGCATGAAACCCAACCGTAGCAGGTAAGGTATCTTCGTAAGACACTTTCCTTGCTTTGCTCTGCCCGTTCCAAACTTACTGTCTTATCGTCTATCCACAAATGTAACAAGAATTCATATCTTCTCCTTAGCGACTGACGTTTATTCCTTGGCTGGCTTAGGGACATTAGGGGCATCTGCAGCAACGTTCTCAGCTGCAGAGTGGTTATCTTTAGCGTCGGGCTTCTTGTCCTTCGTCTTCTTCTTGTGTTCCTTCTTGGCGGCTGCTTCGGCAACGAGTTGTTCGAATGCCATGTAATCACCCTCTTCCTCCGGATTACGCTTAGCCTGTAATGCTGTTAGTACTTGGAAATGCAAAATTTGGGGCTAGGGCAAATACCTTCTGATAGATCTCTCCAGCGATAACAAGAGCTTGAGCACGCTCCAATCTCTTAGCCATAGAAACCTTCTTGTCGTTCAGAACCTCGTCACAAACATCCCGCAGGACACTCTGAATCTCAAATTTGCTTCCTCTCCACGCAGCATTGAGAATCTTGCCTGTGACACGGCGCTCATACTCGCTCTTCTTTTCATCAGTCCAGTCCTCACCTCCCTTCTCCTCCATCTTTGCCATCTCCTCCATGGTCATCTGGGCATCAATAGCACTAGATATCGTGTTCCATGTCTCCTTGGCAAGTGTTCCTTTGTCCTTTAGTCTTGAGAAGAATCCACCGATACCTAGAAACTTCTGTGATTTCAGGAGCGCTGTTGATTTCTGGAGATAGGTTGTGCCGATGGCGTGGAGAATGTCCAAACCGAAAGATTCCATCTTCAGGTTCTCAACCTCCAGTCTGGTCTTCTCTTGAAAAGCTTTGGTCACGTCTGGGCCTTTGTCTGTCTCTGTCCATATACTAATTCGGTCAATGAGCTTCTTAGCCAGGGTATCAACACGCTCTTGTCGCACACGAGCTCGCTCCTTCTCGTAAGCAGCCAGCTCCTCGCGCTGTGCCTTGGAAAGACCAGCCTTCTTCTTCTCCTTCTTTCGCAGCTCCTTTTCCTCCTCTGTCAACCCCGCAGCAGACATCTGTGCATCCTCCTCGGTCTTGTCCATAATAGCCTGTCTTAACGGAATACCCTGCTGTCTTCGAGGAGTCGACGTTCCGGACGTAGCTGGGCTCACACTTGGCTTCTCAGATGGGACCGCAGTACTGGCTGTTGAGAAAGTAGAGTCCGTCGATTCCGCAACGCTTGGTGCAGGAACAAATGGCTTTGAACCCTCACCACCAGACGCAGCAGCTTTAGCCTTCTCGTCTGCGAGACTCTGCTTCTTAGCCTCTGCCTCACCAGGAAACTCCTCCTCCTCTTCTTCGGCACCCTCCTGCATTGTGATATCCATCGTCTTGGTCAGATCCTTCATGAGAGAGATCTCGCCGATCAAATCCACGAAAGCCTCACCGCCGAATATCGTACCAAAGAACTCAGCGGGATCCGCAAATCCCTCTGAGGGCTGCGCATGGTCCTTGCCAAACTTGTCATATTGCTTGCGCAGATCGGTGTTGCTGAGTACCTGGTATGCCTCGCCGATAGCCTGAAACTTCTCGTGTGCGGTATCGTCGCCGGGGTTTTTATCTGTGTTTGTTAGGGTATGTACGAGATAGGGCATGGTATGACCTACCTGGATGTGTTATGATCGCAAGTTTGCGGTACGCCTTCTTGATCTCCAACTCGGTGGCATCGGTCTTTACGCCGAGCGCATCGTAGTACGTTGTGTCCACGACCATGATGCCTTTATTGTTCGCAAGAATTTACAGCGACCGTGCGGTAAGTACAGTCTTCGACTGATATGCGGTTTGTTGTTGCAGTCGTGTGTCTTTGCGATCTGCTGGAACCTGACTATGAGGCTGAGAGATTTTCGTGTTGATGGTTCGGAAATGACGAGGCTCGGGTCTAGTTTGCAATCAGGGTTTTGGTAAGAGGGGCAAGTCCTATATCAAACTTCACAGCTCTTCAAAGTACGCCGATATCATTCAAAAAATTCTATATTTATAATAACTCGAGTTGCGTTTCTCCCGTTCTATACATCCTTTATGCACGATGGGCCAGTATCACCACATTTCGTCATGCATCCCGCCGCAGCAAGTGGGACGTGGTTGCCACCCTCTGCCTCGTAAGACAAGGTTCAAGGATGGAAGTTTATATTATATGCGAACAAAGGCAAATGCAATCATGCTTGGTTTAATTTCTAAGCAACTTTATGACTTTTAGTAATGGGGGAATCTTCGCAAATCTATTTGACACCAGCCTTGGCCATGCGCTGGAAGCAGCCCTTGTAAGCCTCATGGATCTCTGGCACCTTGAAGTTGTACTCTGCGAGCTTGTTGACCAACTTGGTAGTATCCAACTCGCAGTTGCTTCGTCCAGCCTTGATAACCTTTGCTTGCTCTTCCAATGTGAAGTTCTTCCAGGTGAATTCTGGGCGAACGAACTCCTTGAACAGGGAGAGGACCTCGTTGTGGGAGATGGCACCTGGGTTGGTGAAGTTGTAGATTCCAGTATCCTTGTGCTCGGCCATCAAAACTGCGGCCGGGAGGAGATCGTGGAGGATGGTGTTGGAGTTGGGGATATCAACGACACGATCGTACTTGGCGATCTTGGTAACGAAGTTACGGGAGTGGAGGTCGTCGCTGACTGGCATGCGGAGTCTGAGAATGAGAACATTGGAGTAGTGCTTCATAATCTAATGTGTTGTTAGCTTTTGTCATTTCTCAACCTCTGAATATACTAACCTGCTCAACGTATGCCTTGGTCTCGGAGTAGAAAGATCCAGCAAAGTTGGCCTTGTCAGTCTCCTTGTATCCCGGGCCGCCAATTGGATGGGTCTCATCGTAGAGGTAAATACAGCCGGTAGCAAATACAGTGACGTGGATTCCCTTCTCATAGGCAACATCAGCCAAATTGATGGTACCAATAACGTTGTTTCTGATGGTCTCCTCCTTGTGGTCTTCACACCAGTCGACATTGGGACGGCCAGTTGACCCTGCAGCGTTGAGAATGTGGGTTGGCTTGTACTTCTCGATCTCGGCGATGACGGCTTCTCTGTTTTGCATGCGAACGGTAGTCGTGAAAACCTTCTTTCCTGTCTTGATAGTGAGCTTCTGCGAATCAATTGTAGTGCCTGTGGGAGCTTGCTTACCCTGGCTCTCAAGGAGAGTCTTCAGGTGGCCGGCGACCCATCCCTCACCACCCCAGATCAAGAAAATGTTCTCGGAAGACATGATTGCGTTTGTATAAAGATTGTATTATTTTTGGCTTTGTTTGTGTTGATATGGAGACAGATCAAAGGAAAGGAGATGTCTGTTGAGTCGGTGAGGAGGGGAGAAGTAGGTACGTTTGTTTGGAGGGGCGAGACGACCCTGGGATTTGTAAACGCTGCAAGGGCTCGAACTAGCTAGATGCGACCTTTCATACAGATCATTTCAGTACAGCCACAAACGCCCCCTTCTGGATAAACAAGCATTCCACAACATCAGTCATAGGGACATTTATATTCTACAGCATCAAATGTTACACAAGAATAACCGTCCTCGGAGGAGAGTTGGGTTCCTGATCGTTGACTGCTTTCTCTGTCTCTTGATTGCAGAATGGCGAGGTTACGAAGTTAATTGGCCTGACCGCCCTTCACGCCACACCCACCTCCGAATTTTATGCTGCAGGGATCGAGAAAAGGGGCAAGACGCAAAGGTTGGCCCCCTCTACTGTACCTTCGTAGGTAGTCTTTATTGGGACAGCATGTTATTGAGCCAAGGGTCATGGCCATGAGATACTCAGAATGGCAATTCGAATTCGACAGTTTAGTTGCGCCATTCTTACGAGAACCTTCTCCTACTAAATCCTGATCTCATCATGGAATGATGGATTGAACTCTGCTCTCCGTGCCTCACGTGTGAGTGGACCATCTGGAATATGAGACGAGATAAGACAATGACACATCGCAGGTTGTCCGTCACTTGAGCAGTACTGTACTGGTAGTGGGCTCTTTCAAGATCTTGCTGACAATGTTTTCAATTGAGAGTTCTCGATACGACGATCTCCTCGTATAGACTTCAAATGTCCCGAAATAGCGGATTAAAAAGCTTCTGGGTAGCTCTGCTCGTATTATTTGATCTCGCTGTCAGACAGAGTCTGGGCTCGGCTGGTGCTCATGGCATTCGCGTCCGCATCCTAAGGTATTGTGTCCCGGTGTGAAACCTCGCTTCTTCCCTTCCCTTCCGTGAAGTGACGCGCCTCTACCAGATTTTTATTCCTTCTGTCCTCAGCCCTGCCAGCACGACACTCCACGAAGACACTGACACTACCTTACGCTCTGCATTGGCATCCTGCTGTTCTCGACGTGCTGTATCCTGCAGGATCATTCCAGGCCCTGGCTCTCCATCCAATGAGCCATCTCTCTTCGACTTCCTGTAACGCGCAATAGCTTAATCGCTCTGAGCCTCCTTTCTTTCAGGTCCCCTTCCAATATCGAAAGAAGGGGCTTCCTCCCCCATCACATGACCACGCTCGACCACAACCATGCCTTCTGAATCTACACAAGAGAATAGCATTCCTCTGCTGGATGTCGAGGCACAGAAGGATGCTGGCGACAAACAATTCGACGTGGAGCCTCCGGTTCCTGCTACTCCGGTCGTGACCGCTGGTGCCCGTAAGAAGTTCCTGACATGGACAGCCATCAACATGCTGGCCACTATTGGCATAGTCTTCACCAATAAGGCCATCTTCGACGACCCGAATTTCAAGATGATGCAGACGTCATTTGCTTCTTTTCACTTCGTGTGCACGGGTTTGACGTTGTGGGTGGTATCGAGGAAGAGCATTGGGGCTTTTGTTCCTAAACGAGCTGGGATCGTGGAGATGCTTCCTGTATGTTTTGTGTTTATTTACCCTTTCCCTGTCATTCGCATTATTATTGGCACTTTTACTAACATCCGAATCCAGCTTGCTTTCTCAATGTGTCTTAACGTCGTTCTACCTAATCTCTCACTTGCTTTCTCCACGGTCACAGTCTACCAACTATGCCGAGTTCTCCTGACTCCCATGACCGCCATCATCAACTACACCTTCTACGGTGCCACGATCCCAAGGAACGCCGCTCTGGCTCTAATTCCCGTCTGTATCGGCGTAGGTGTAACATCCTACTACGACACCAAGCCCGCCACCTCAGACCAAGTGCAAACCACCAGCACTATTGGCATCATGTTCGCGCTCTCGGGTGTGCTCGCCTCCTCCGCCTACACCGTCCTCATCGGCGCCTACCACAAGAAACTCCAAATGTCTTCTTCGCAGCTCCTGCTTAATCAAGCGCCTATCTCGTCCGTCATGCTCATGTTTGCCGTGCCGATCGTGGACAAGATTCCCGTTCTAGGCGACGTGCCGCAATATCGCTGGATGATGATCTTAATGAGTGGTGGCTTTGCAGCTTTGATCAACATCAGCCAGTTCTTTATCATTGCTGGTAGTGGCCCGGTCAGTTCTACGGTTGTGGGCCACTTGAAAACGGTCAGTATTGTTAGTATCGGGTGGGCTCTGTCTGGCAGAGGCTTGACGGACAAGAGTGCATTGGGCATTGTGATGACTGTTGCGGGTATCATTGTGTGAGTACTTCCCTGGTATGGTGGGAGGATGTGATCTGACTGTGCTCTAGGTATTCCAACATCATGTTGAGCAGGTCAAAGAAGTAATCCACGTAATGATGGGTTTCACGATGAGGATATGTCCACCGTCTAACACGTCGTCAAAAGTACAGATTCCTCACCTTTGTACCACCAAAATTTTCAGGTCAGGTTATGGGAATATTCCGGCCCAACGAGACCGTTCTGTTTTATTTTTGTTTGTCATGATAGATTTAGCAGTTTAGATAGTATCCCTCTATCAGTCGGAACGGGAGTCAGCATCGGTATATTTCCTTGGTCAAATGTATTATGGACTTTCTATTTATTTATTTATGTATATAGATACGTTGTACGTCCGATCTCTCGTCTATTCCAGCCTAACTCATTTCTGGGAGAGTTGGCTGTATAATGTAGCGCCTCCGAGCGCAAGTATGATACCCAGAGCATCCTTGACGGTCATTTCGCGTCCTTCGCTGACCCAACCGTATGTGAGAATTAGAATTGTTTTTACACTGTGTGATGTTAATCCCATAGTCTTGCTAGGTGGGGTATGATGGGTGAAAGAACGTACTTTGATGCAACGTTGAATGTAAGAGCACTCATTCTACCAATAATAAGAAACTGGCTCAAGTTCTACATCCAGGTTAGCTTGCCTAGCCTGCTCGGAGTCGGGAATGGGTTCTCACCAATGCTGCGGCCGCAATACCAGATAAGAACAAAGCGATAAGTGTATCATTTGGGATTATCTTGATATCTGGAACAGTGTCGAAGAATGGCGCTACAAATACCAAAAGCAGTACCGAGATAGGTGCTTGGTTCAAGAGCAACTGTGGACTCGATACGGCGAAATCCTTCATTTTCTTACCAATCCAGACTTGGTAGAAGGCCGTCACTGTGAAGGCAGCAACAGCAATCGAGGCACCCAAAGTTGTTGTCCCTGCTGCATTGGAGTTCGTAAGTGATACGCCGATGCACACGGCTGCTAAAGCGACAATTGTGAGTCCAGCAACGGTTTTGCCCAGGAAGAAGTATTGAAGGACCGCAACGCAAGGTGTGGTCATGATTTTAGCCAATCTGTGAACCTGTCAGCCGCGTGAATACAGAGGTATAGAAGACTTCGTACTGGTAGAATCCAACAGAATTATATGCCAAAGACAAGTTCCCCAAAATCAAAAAGCCCGCGAAGAAACTGCAGAGCGGGATCATCTGCAGGAACGGCAGCCGTATGGGCACGAATAGATTGAACGGGGATCGACTGGCGATCCAGAGAACGATTGTTGTACATGTGAAATGCCACATTGCGAAAGATATTTGCATATTCTTCAATTGGGGGTCTCGGAAGATCCTGGATTCCAATCAGTGATTGCCCACCAGCTGTGACTTAGGACAAGAGGGGCCGCGTTTGGAATTGCGACCAGTCGGCAGACGTACCATTTGTTTAGAAAAACCAGAGTAACAGTACTCGCGATATTCAGGAGAATACATGCCATATCGATGGTACGGCTGGCGGTGGTCTGTGGCTTGGGGGGATCTCCCGTCACCTTGTCTTTGTCCTGGTGTATCTCCCCATCCACCAGGCCCATCTTGCTCATTTCCAAATCGTCATCTTCTCGTTTGTTCATGGTTGGAAAACGGTTGTGAGGTCGCAGACCAGTGAAGAATTGAAGGCGATCGTATTCTTATCGGGGGCTTCGGCGGCAGCGGGCAGCTTTGAAACTGACGTGGTCACAAGAAGGGCAATTGATGATTGTGGGAAGGAGATGCAACCAGAAGTCGCGCAGCGTGGGCTCGATTTAAAACATGCCTCTTCGGCGAATAATATGCTGCTGGGTGCAATGCAAAGATGGAGTTGATGGGTTTGGGCGAGGGCGTGGGCGTGGGCGTGGGCGTGGGCATGAAAAGAGAACACTTTTCTTTACCTGAGAGAGGCATGTACTGTAATACTACCTTGCCTTGCCTTGCCTTGCCTCCGTAAGCTGCGAGGTAAATTACTTGTACCTAGGTAGGTACGAGACTACGAGTACCGCACATACCCAGGGGACTGCGAGGCTAGGGCTTGGCTCCTGCAGGCTGCAGCCTTCTATTGGACCCGTGCCCATGCCCATGCCCATGGCCTGCCTGTGTCTCGCAAGCCGTCCATCCGTCAAGCCTATCTGCGCCTGGCCTGACCGCCCCAGCCCGCCCGATGGACGAAGAAGCAGCCTGTAGGCCTGGCGGCGCGCCGGACTTTCTGACAATCTCCTGTCAGCCAGACTTCAAAATGGAATTCTCCAAATCCGCCGCTCACGACAAATGGCGCGTGCAACCTGATTCTTGTACATAACCTCCCTTCCCCTCCAGCTATCTCCCTCACCTCATTTCAGTAACAAATACACATTCCGAACCCAAGGTAAAATCTATCTCCGTTCCACCAGCCACACGTCAACTCATCTCAAGGAGGCTGCAGCTTGCTTGGCTAGGCAAACCCTAACCCTGCACGAAGAAGGAGAGCTTATTACAGTCCTGCACCCTACCCATTGAACCTTCTCCACAGTCAGTAGTAAAAAAAAAGGACGTCCATCACCTGCAACGCAACTCCTGCAAACTTTCACCCTCCCCACTCTTCTCTCCCAGCCACCGCTACAATGGGTGTCCTAAGCCAACTGTTATATTTTTCCGTTCACCCAAATCAACTGAGATCGATCCTGCAATGGTACGTCTAGAGCTTCTCCTGAATGCCAATCGCTCGTCAAACTGATTGATTACCTGCTAGGAAAATATGGCACGAACCTGTTCACGCGCGGAATCCCGAAAAGGAGTCTGCAAACCTGCGAGAATGCTTCAGATACCTTGAGATGACCAGTCGAAGTTTCAGCTCCGTCATCCAAGAACTCAACCCAGAATTACTCGTCCCGGTTGCGCTCTTCTACCTTATTCTACGGGGTCTGGATACGATCGAGGATGACATGACAATCCCCCTGGAGACGAAGGAGCCCAAGTTGAGGAAATTCCAGGACATACTCGAGGAAGATGGTTGGACTTTCAACGAGAATGGGCCAAACGAGAAGGATCGAGAGCTGCTTGTACATTTCGATGTGGTGATCGCGGAGTTCAAATTGGTCAAGCCTGCGTACAGGGACATCATCAAGGATATCACTAACAAGATGGGCAATGGTATGGCTGACTATGCGAACAATGCGGAGCACAATATCCACGGTGTAAACACCATAAAGGACTATGAGCTATATTGCCATTACGTCGCTGGCCTCGTTGGAGACGGTCTCACAAGATTATTCGTGGAGAGTAAGCTTGCAAACCCAGCACTTCTCAAGCGACCAGAACTTTCCGAATCCATGGGTCAATTCCTGCAAAAGACAAACATCATTCGTGATATTCGAGAGGACTTCGATGACAAGAGACGGTTTTGGCCAAAGGAGATCTGGTCCAAGCATGTCACCAAGTTTGATGATCTGTTCGACCCTAAAAATATCGACATCGCTATTAATTGCAGTTCAGAAATGGTTCTCAACTCTCTCCGCCATGCGGATGAGTGCTTGTTCTACATGGCCGGCATCAAGGACCAGAGTGTGTTCAACTTCGTCGCCATCCCACAATCAATGGCCATTGCAACATTGGAGCTTGTGTTCCACAACCCAGATATCTTCAAGAAGAATGTCAAGATCACCAAGGGCGATGCTTGCCAACTGATGATGGAGTCGTCACAGAATCTGCGTTCTGTATGTGAAATTTTCAAGAGGTACATTGCGAAGATCCACAAGAAGAATACTCCCAAGGATCCCAACTACCTCGAGATCAGCATTGCTTGCGCCAAGGTATGAAGCCTCCTTCCTTGTCTTTGATTTATTGCTAACAGACTAGGTCGAACAATTCATCGAGTCTATTTTCCCAACTCAAGATCCCAAGGCCTTGTCTCTTATTCACAAGGGCGAGATCGCACCTTCGGATGCGAAGAGGGCTGCCGAAGATTCCGAAGCAAAGAAGGACGTTTTCTTCCTCTTGCTTGCAGTTATGGGGACCCTGGCCGTCATTTCGGGTCTGATGGTAAGTATTACGCGGACACAACTGGATGTGGCTAACAGAAAACAGATTGGTGCTGCATATTTGGCAGGTGCACGCTTTGACATTGCTCTCAAGGAGCTCACCAAAGGCAACATCTTCCCTAAGGGAGGTGAGCCGGTACCAAGCGTATCAGTCACTGGCCATGGAGAGCTATGATTCCCTTCTCTTGCCTGTTTATATACCATGATTGTCCATATTCCACGGCGTTCTTGGGGCTGGGAGCGATGTACTCTGTACCATAAGTCTAAGCTAATAATCATTGCAATGAAAATGCAATATGTGATATCCTAACCTATCCAGTTCTAGGTCTCTTCATTTCTGTTTCGGAGTATTCTGGGATATTGGATCATTCATACATAGCACGGATGTCAAATTGCAATTCGGTCTTTCCAATGACTGTTGGTTGTGCCGAAGATGTGCTGAAATTCATGCTGCGATTGTCCTGTGATGGGAACGACTTCTGCAGACCTCTCTTCTCAGTAGAGAGGGGCAGTTGGCGGATTGCATACATACATTTATCGAGTGATACCCCAAGGTTCTAAACTAGTCTTATGGCTTGAATGAAATTTTGTCTTGTTCCCATTGAGGGTGATTGATTTTGAGTGGTATATAATTGCGCTTGTTGGTCAGCGTCGATTTTCTGTCATGACGATCAATACATTCTGCATTTACTTCTTCATATTTTTCGTGCCTTCCTGCTCTGCTGTGACAGCCATTCGTCAGGATCAAGACACAAACCACACATTCGTTATATTGTAATATGTGCTTGCTCCCTCAAAAGTCAGAACTGAGTATGGGTAACAGCGAAGCTACATAACCTTTCTTCATCTTCTCATTTCCGAAGCATTACTTTGTACATCTCACCGGCTGCCTTCTCTCTCTGACCTCTGTCTCACAGGTTCATGTCTGGATCTCAATTGCCGGCTTTACCTTGGTCGTTTGCCTTCCGCTGTCGTATCTCCATTTGATCAAAGGACGTTGAATGCACTAGATCGGCTCGTGTTTGGTTGCTCATGGCCGATATTCTCCTCTGCATCTTGCTGAAAGAGAGCCTGGGATATGCGACCCCACTGAGTCAGATTGATATTCATCTTTGTAGCTCATCTTGTACTTCGAGTCATTCTGGTCTTTTGTTCTCAGTTTTGTTGACTGCACCCGAGATGTAACACGAGTTAGGGAGCAGGGGATTCAAAGTCTTGGCATGTGACAACATAGAGCACTGAGTGTGCGGCTTTCAGGAGGAGATGAATGTCAACTTCCATCGAAAATCATTAGTAACTTGGCCATCTATCATGACTTTGCCATTAAGCCGTTCATCGATAAGCCCAAGGATACTATTGATCCGCGTCTCAATTCCGATATGAGTACTGCTCTTTTTCTCGATGAATGAATCGTGCCTCTAGTGATGTTTGGCGTCAGCTCAGCTCTCAATTCTCGCCTTGAAATAGTCTGTAGGCTGTCCTGAAGTCGAGATTAATGGGTTCACCGAGGGTAGCCAAGTTAGCCAGGTAATGGGCGATCTGGCAACAGGAATTGCGCTTCCATCAGCTAAACTCACGTCACTGCGAGTTTCTTTCACTCTGCCCAACGGCTATTCATTTGGAGTCACTCGAGGTCTTCAACGCCAGCTTCAATGCCTAAATATCGTATTTGCTTTTTCAACTCAATTCTTCACTTTCCACTCACTATATTTACCTTCCTTCGCGGAGTGGTGACTCTGCCACCTCACCTCCGAGTGCCGCCGCGCGTTCTGTACGCTGGAGTGTTCTAGGTAGGTCTCACATTTGAGTCATGATTTCTAAGATTTCAGATAATGTTATCAGCAAGCGGAGAATGAAGCTCCACTGAAATATCGCCCGAAGGCATAGAGACATGCGAAGATCAAACTTACGAGCTAGAACCCTTATAGACACAGGATTTCCACCAAAACAATGCACCACTAACAGACATGCCACCAGTCTCGAACCACTCGCTCGAAGGCCACAGAACATGCACCAGACAAACACCACCCCCTACGCAAATCTACCATTCACACGTGCTCGAGGCCCCTCGCGCTGACGCTGTCTCCAAGCCCGCTGTCTCGCTAATCTGCTCTGTCCGCTATTATTCGCGCGACGTCTCCGGCGCAACCTCTCCTTCTCTCGCTCCGCAGCCTCCTCCGCCAGAATGGCTGGTCCATCTCTCTCCCACTCCACGACGCTCCAGATGGTAGTGGTACCTCTGTATGCTCGGACGAAGTGGGATGGTGCTTGATTGACGTAGGGAGGGAGGTCGGGTCCTTGGAAATCGACAATTCCGTCGTCGCTCATGTCCTCGTCCTTGTCGTCCTGGTAGGTGTCTCTTGGGAGACGAAGAGGAGAGGGTGACTCCTTCTGGTCTCGATCGGCGGCTGGTCCATCTTCCTGGTTGTTGGGAGTAGATGGGACGGAGATGGTGCGGTCTGGAGAAGGGGGATTGGAGATGGATTGGCTGGGAGAAGGAGGAACTGAGATGGTATGGTCTGGAGAGACGTTTCTGTGGGGAGGAGAGGCGGCGATGGTTCGGTTTGGAGACTTGGTGTGGTTCGTGGATGGAGAGGAGGAGATGGAGAAGGGAACGGGACTAGTTCTGTTGTCGTCTTCGTCTTCATCGTCGTCCTCGTCATCGTTGTCTCCAGCGGTAAGATCCAGATCCGAAATGTCGTCGTCTGACGACTCGCTCTCTGATTTCGACGAGATGCTAATAATCGTGCGGTCATCATCTGAGATGACGATGGCGTTGCCTTCATCTTCCTCGTCATCCGACAGTCTGGTCTCGACAGCTGGCTCGGAGAATTGACTCTCATCATCGCCTTCTTCACCATCATCGCCAATATAAACCATGACATCCGATGCAACGGACGGCGAGCGAATCGCCGCTCTTACACCGGATGAAGATGGGGAGCGAACTGACCCCTCCAGGTCCAGAGTTGAGACGTCATCGTCGTAAAGACCGACGTACTCGTCATAGAAAAACTGCATCCCAGGAGGATAGGCGGCTCCTCGCGGTGGTGATGGGGTTGGTCGAGAGCGACAGACATGCTGGTTCCCGATGCTTGTCAGTGGGCTTTGGATGCCTCTCGGATTCTCTCCTCTGGTTCTGACCATTGTTGCGGCTTGTGGTAGTTGTTGAGATAGAGAGATGGGATGTAACGAGATGGAGTGAGGAGTGCGTGTGTAGATTGGAAGGAGGATGATAGTCGATTGATGTTGAGATGAAGAAAATAGTCGAGCCTTTGACAAAATTGTTCTTTGGCTTCTCAGTTGAAAGAGGCGGTGTTGGGGAGAAAGATCGTTGAGCTGTCGTTGCTGAAGATAAAGGAAAGAATGTTGTGAGGTTCCGAGGAGGCCAAGAATTTGTAATTTCTCTGTTTTTGCTGCCATAATTAATACGGATGATACTTAGTATTATGTTCAGTGCTGCTATTTTCTCCTATTGAGTTTGGGGTTATTGCTCGCTTGCCATTGTGAAGTGGAACACAATAGGGGGTTAGAATTAAGCGAGGCCAGATTGGAGGGAGCGGGAGCGAGGTGGCAGCACAGGCGACGATGCTGGAATCAACAATTAATAATCATAGATACCTGCGATATATGAGTGCTGATTATTGATATCTACCGTAAGATACATTAGTTTCTGGTCGATTATAGACCACAAGAATCGCTCTGGTCGTTCATGAGCGACAGCGTCCTGGCTTGGTTGAGTGACTTCACCAGGGACATTCACCCTCTCCAGGTACCTCCTTGGCTTTATATGCGAGAACATAAGGAAAGCACACCCAAGTTTTGTGAGAGCAGGTCTCTCCCCCCCAAGGAAGTGCATAAGTGACCTTTGCATCCCAGGTCTCTCGTTCTAGGGCTTGTGATAACCAGAGCGCCTGTAGCAACCGTCTGTTGGAAGTCTCGCAAAGAACTCTCCCTTTGGATTTCAACTTCAATTTTGTGGCTTTCTCGTTCAAAATGACATCTACTTGGCTGTTCTGTGGGTTGTCTTGCTGGGCGTTTGGATATGACGACTTTCAAGTCATCGGAATTTTAGTTTTGTTGACTTTGTTAAGCGAAGTGGCGGGCATGTGCCGAGAACTTCAATATCTGCTGCCCAGACACAACCTTCCACTTTTATTATTCTACCAATAAGTGCAAACATTTGTTGTTAGTTATCAGCTTGTGAGATACGGTGCACATATGAGCCCGAGGTAAGATGTTATTTTTAGGGTACCAGTAACTATGTAGGCCAGCATCGACTCACATTAATTCAAGTAAACCGGTCAAGCAAAAGATAGCGATAACCAGGGAACTAAGAACTGGTAGAGCCTGATTTTGAGCAAACTTCAAGACACATTCTTGTGATCGTACAAATATCTACATATGGTATGATGGATTGTGATCACCATACTAATCAGGATACTGTGCATGTAATGAGATGGTCTTTGCAAAGGGGAGAAACATTGGGCTCATGACGAGTCATACGCAATAGGTAGCAAGGCCACACGTGACAAAAGAAAATTCCTTTCAATCAAGAATCGCACTGCAAAGACGTGATAGATAAATCCATTGAACTATCTATTTAGCGTCCACTTAGGTAAGCTACTCCAAGCCGGTCCCTTCAGCCCCAGCATCTCTCGACCTCCTATCTTGTATGTTCTGTTTCTTGAAGTTTATTCTGGCCATCTTCAGCTGAGTCTGTGCATGACGCATACGCTACTTGCTGCAATCGGCTAGCTGGTAAAACTGTTGCTACCAACCTGCATATGCACATATTGCAATAATTACCGACTGCATTCAGTAGAATCTCGCTCCCATGACCTTCCACAGCGAACGACGTTTTGTTGACCTGTTCAAGCTTTGTTGGCGTATGACAGCCGAGATCCAACATTTTTACAAGTTCATTGGCTCCGAATGTTCTCGGCTGTGGCGGGATAGGAATAACCTGAGATGTTGGTGCAATAACAAATTTCTCCCTTGCATCGCTGCATGCAGTCCATCCGAAATTCAAAAATCTCGTGCAGGAATGGCGCAGAAGGAGGCCACGAGGCCTCTGCATCTTGACCCCTGCCTATGGAGTCACTGTGCTGGCTTCTAGAGCAGTATTAGAAGAGTTCCAGAACATGTTGGTCATGATAGCGAAGTCGCTGCTGACTGGATGTCCCGCAAGCGAGGGTCAAACCCATTTCCCACTGGAGTTCTCAATGGCGATGTTTCTCCTAGCCGCTACATATCTGGATCAGTCTTAGACTTTAATTGATACATAGCATTGCTGCATCTACCCGTGTTCTGTTTTGGTGAGTTCTGCATTTGGTGGCGCTGTGCAGGCGCCTCAGACAAAGAGATGATATTCCTCTATGTACCACCTGATTAGCGAAGGTTTTGTATTGGTCAAGGTACCTGGTTGATAGGAACGAACCGACCCGGTACCATTGGGATACCCATGCCGGCAAGTTGTTGTGCCGCAAGGAGACAATTTTATCACTTTGCAACTCCAGAAGAGACTCCGAATACAAACGCCAACACTCCATTTTTGTCTTCCCTCAACTGGAGGACTGTCGGAGTCCACAAAGTGCATATATGGCTCAAGTCCTGTCACTCTTCTTCTCAAGCACAGATATCTCGGTGTTTTCCAAGATGCGGTCAAATACATGCCTTGTTCTACTGGCTTTGGTATTGTTGGTGGGAGCCCAAAATCCGCATCCGGAAGCAGCAAAGTTCAAGCGATCTGCCAATAAATCTCCTCGTGCTAGTGGAGGACTTTTTCTGACCCAGAAGACTTCCAGTGAGTTGATTGAATAATACTTCTGTCGGGTCAGCTAACTTTTTATTAGAATTTGCTGTTAAGGGCAATGGTTTGCCAGAAGTCGATGTATGTATACTTTGGCATAGTGGTTGGTTGTCTTTACACCCGCTCATGACATAGCGATATGATGTCTTCCTCTCAACCATTGAATACTACTCTGGAATCTTTTGACGATAATTCTTCAGTCTAGATGTCTAACTTGGTTCATTGAAATGTTTTAGATCGTGCTAACGTCGATTATACCCTAGTTCGACATCGGGGAATCATACGCTGGTTCCTTACCAATTGGGCCCCCTACTGCTGCAAATCCAGATACTCTCTGGTTTTGGTTTTCTCCATCAACGAACCCAGCAGCTAAGAAAGAAATCGTGATCTGGCTCAGCGGTGGCCCCGGGTGTAGTTCTCTCTCAGGTGTTTTTCAGGAGAGTGGTAAGTCATTTCTCCAGCTAGAAGACGAGTGTCCTAACATCTGCTAGGGCCATTCATCTGGCAACCTGGGACATACAAGCCCATCCCCAATTGTGAGTCATGGTCTTACAGCATCATCGGCATAATCGCTCTCGTCGTCACAATCCCTTCAGATGCGACGAGAAGACTGACAAGTTGATCAGCTTACAGTTGGAACAAGCTCACGAATGTCATATACGTTGATCAACCTGTTGGTACCGGATTCTCCAGAGGAAACATCACTGTCAGAGATGAGAAGGATGTAGCCAATCATTTCATGGGATTCGTAAGTACGGGCCTTGCCTTTTCCTCCATTCATATTGTATTATGTAGAATCACATATCTTGAGAGCCTAAATATTATACCTCCAAAGCATCGAAGATTCTTATACTAACTTTTGCATAGTGGAAGAACTTCGTAGATACCTTTTCCATACAAGGTTACAAGATTTTCTTTGGAGGTGAGAGCTATGCGGGGCAATACGTGCCATGGATATCTGCAGCAATGCTAGATAATGGTAACAAGACCTATTTCAATGTCTCGGGTATCTATATCAGCGACCCTGTATTCAGCTACCAGGATGTCTTACAAGAAGGTTCGCAGGCTGGACTCCACATCAAAATAACGCGAAGCTAACAGAGGCAGTCCCCGTTGTACCTGCACTCGAAAAGCAAGTACACAGTTCCATTTGCCGTCTGGCTGCGTGAGTATAATACTTGAAAATTCTGACTAGCTTCCAGGTACAACAATGTTATGGGCTTGGACGAAAATACAGTCGCACAGTTCAAAGCAGCAGCAAATGCTTGTGGATACACGAGTTATCACACCCAACACACCTCTAATTTCCCTCCTAAAGGGCCAATTCCAGCACCCCCAAACTTGCCTGGCTGTAAGATTTATGGAAGTGTGGTTGGAGCCGCTTACTACGCCAATCCATGCTTCAACGTATATCACCTGACAGATTTCTGCCCGTATCTCTGGTCTGAGCTGGGATACCCATCCTTTGGAGGCGGTCCCAACGACTATTTCAATCGGTCTGATGTTCAGAAAGCCATCCATGCCCCGCGTACGGAATTCTGGGTATGTAAACTTAAGCCCAACATCTTCGAGGGTAAAGTGGATGGTGATAAGTCACTTCCCTCTGGACTTGGCCCACTACCATCCGTGATCGACCGTACAAAGAACGTCATTATAGCACATGGGCTCCTTGATTTTTTGCTCTTCGCGGATGGATCCCTGATAACCATCCAAAACATGGTAAGCATTACTTCACCAGCACGTAATCGTTCCCAGAATTACTGTTCAGTCTAGTACTCTGGATGCGCAAAGTACATGGTAAAGTACAGGCTAACTTGTTAAGACCTGGGGTGGCCTTCAAGGCTTCCGCACAGCTCCGAGTTCCACGTCCAACTTCTATGTGCCGGCCAATCCCAGCATTAATACTATTCTTGGGCTCGTTGCAAATCCCACTCCATACCCGCCACCCCAATATAACACTGCCGGCCAAGGCCACCAAGGCGTTACACACTCTGAGCGTGGGTTGACTTTCGTGAAAGTCAACCTAGCTGGACATTTCGTCGCGCAGTATACGCCGGGAGCTGCTTACAGGCAGCTGGAATTCCTACTAGGGAGAATCTCGAGCTTGGAAGAGGTCGGCCCATACACAACGGGGTAGTGTTCGCATCTGGCTGGTGGATTCAAGGGATGACAGGACTAGAAGAAATGGTAGGGGAACACAAGAAATCAAAAGAGGCGGCATAACATTCTTACCATAAAATTCTAATACAATACAATCTACTTTCTGGCCGCAATTTTTCTCTCAGTATTCTGCCATAGTAGCTGATAGATGTATGAATCCCTGCACATGCAATACATTAGAAGCACCACTAGCGCTGCGGGACTTGAAGACAGCTCTTCAAAAGATCCAAGAGCCCTTCATAACTCAATCAAATCCGCCGAACCACCGACTTTACTAATTTCAAGGACTCAGATTATGTGTCTGGGATAAATAACACTGGTCAGGAAAGCAGCTAAGCTTTCCTTCAGGACCAGTTGTTTCAATGTTTTGTTCGCATTTCTAAGCGAGGGGTGCTTACTCTATTGGTCGAGGGACGGTGGCAAGAGAGATACAGATATGAAGTCCCATTGAATATAGCTGTCGCACGTAGCAACTAGCAACTGAATCTCGTGTAAGCAACAATAATCTTGTATCGTCGTAATATAAGATTCTGGCCCTTTAGATCCCGCACGCAGCTAGAGCCTTGTGTTTGAAATCGCCTCACATTCCCTAACGCTGTGCGCTCTGTTACCGACATATAATGCAAGCTAATTTGATGAACACAAATTGGGTAAAAAGTGACCGGCATGTCGGGTTGAAGGGTTGCACAGCTTAATCGCACTGCATTTATTTTATCGGCCGCAATAATCTCAGCCACCTAGCCGTGTATGGTGTGGAAGTCTGTCGGCCTATGGATAGCAGCAATATAACGAAGTCTTTAGGTGGCACATGTGATTTGGAGTCATCGTCCGAGCTTGAAGTGAGCTGCCGGAATAGTCCAAGTTGTTGCATATTTTTTCTTGAGCATCCCCTCCGAAGAAATGTATCATAGTATGCTGCGTACCTCGCCAGAGAAATATCAAGACTTTACCAAGCGCAATTACAGCTCATCTTCACCACATACGCCAGTCATCGAACAGTCAGGCATCATGGATCAGCTCGCCCAACTCCCAGATGACTCCTTCGTCACCAGCTCCCAGTTCACGAAAACGGTATATCATGATGAGTATCCAGAACTACATGTCACTCAGGAATATTTCTCCCAGAAAGGAAAAGTCGTTATCATCACTGGAGCTATGCAGGGGCTGGAAAAAAAGGTATCTGTCACCAGAACAAGTCCAAGTTGTTCCCTCAGATTTGATCTTCGACTCAGGCATTCGCAGCTTCTTTGCGAAGTCGGGTGCAGAAGATATCGTCCTAGTCGCACAAAATGCTAGAGAACTTAAGGCAACAGTCTAGGACATCAAGAACATCAATCCTAGCATTGCTGCTTCGAATAGATCCATTGACATCCGAGCAGAGACAGACATTCGAGATCTTTTTGCAGATATCAAGTTGAATGTCGTGTGTGTGGAACATTAGATGTGTTGATCAACAATACTGGCTCGGGACTCCCAATCAAAGAGATCGACGTTGTCGACTTGTGGTATGACTTCGCCAGTCCATCTTGAGATCTTCAATCTAGAATGCCGCTGAGATTGTTTGAAGGAGGTCAAACGTGAAAGAAACACTCCTTATGACCTAGGAGGTTTTAAAGTTTCTCATACCAATCCAACTACACTCGTCAACGTCGCCAGCGCTGCCGCCGTTGTAATTCTGCTCAACTCCTCAAGCTACTCGCTTCCGAAGCTAGTACAAATACAGATTCGCTGGTTCCTCGCAGCCGCGAATCCACATGTCATCGCAGTTCGAAGTAGATCCCGGACGAGGTCGGGAATCAAAATCTTCGCATTCAGTGTCTCCTGTACTATTGCAGTCTTGGTTTGCTAATGGTGTTCAGTCAGAACTGTATCAATTGATATAGACCCAGTCACAGCCAGTATTCTTGGGTTGTCCCAGCACTTGTCAGTGTCTGAATCTCATTTCAAGGCCGAATAGAATCGCGAGATAAATCCCAGCCAATACCTAGAAGTCCATTTTCAAATGAGAAGAGATTTTCTTCCCATCCGTTCCATTGCGATGGTCCAGGGGCATCCGCTGTTTCCAGAATATGGTTTCGGGTCGGGCTTGCCTCCATCCCTCATTTCCCAGAATTCTTCCATGACATCTAACGAGTTCCAGAGCATACCCAGAGGATATCCAGCGGCTTCGGCAGCTTCAAGAATCGTCCGAAAGCTGTCTTTCTCTTCATCTGATGCCATACAACCAGCAATGCAGAATGGGAGCGCTATTCGGACGATCAAATGCTGAGGAAGGGCTTTGATGGCGGTGAGACAACTAGCCACGGTGAGTCGAATTGCAGGAATGCAAGGAGAATTGCCCGATAGAACAATGGACAAATAGATTTGCGCAGATAAGGCATATATCTCTGTTGTCAAGTCGGAGATCTGATCGATATATGCTTGCTCAATGGCGGGTGTTTTAAGACTCTTTAAGCCATTGGCCAAACGGCTTTCGATGGCCGCACCCTTGCGATAAAGCATTGGTATGTCCAAAGTACTGTGCCTCTGCATATCGATCTTCCATGCCTCCAGATCCGCGATTTCTCGTATCGCAATCATTGCCCAGTTTCTGCATCCCATGAGCTGTTCTAAACGAATAGTGCCATCCTCGAGATGTGTCAGGTACTCTAATGATGGACTAGCAGATGGCCGCAGCCCGAAACAGGCGCAGCGCAAGATATCAGCCCAGACATAAGTAGTCATGTAAAAGTTCAACCCAATTATGTCACCGAGAGAGCTTTCAGGTAATCGGGAAATATCGTCTTCGCTCACGATTGGTAGAGCCAAAGAAGTTGACTCTTGCGAAAGACCGTTTTCAATCACCCAGAGCACGGTTGAAGCGGCGTCCAGATGAAATTCCCAGTCATTTTTGTAACCTTTGAAATACTTCGTCTCTCTGAATACTTCAATTGACAGAAGCTGGATAATGCAAGCTAGGATCTCGGCGCCAGTTCTAAGAAGCTCAGCACTTCCGGAAATTGTAGACAAGCGCTCCAGCGGCTCTTGAAGCTCTGTGATGGCGAGAGTATGATGTTCATTTAGCTTCTTAGAAGGCCCCGGCTGTGCGCTACTATCACCCCCGTGCTGGAAAATGATATTGGTCAAAGAAGCAAAGGCTAAAGTTGTGTAGCTGCACGATTGGAGGGTCAGCAGTATCCCGTGACTTGAAGTCCTCTCGGGACTCAAATACAAGAGAATGGACCGTGTCTGGAGAACCTACTATGCAGACTTTGACCTAAGGATCAAGGCAAGCAGCCAACCTCGACCTCGATCGGACGCAGAGGGTTGGTAAAAGTAAAACTGCAGTGGGAATATGTTGTCGAGGTAATTCATGATGACAGAGAAGTCTTTCTCACTCGTGGCCTGCTGCTGTCCGATAGACGGTAGAACAGGTGGAAGAGGCGGCAGTGAAGGTTGGAAGGCTCTCTTCTCTTCGTCAAGACCTTTAGGGGAGGAGCGTCTGCTCGGATTTGCCAACGTATGAACAGCTGGCTGTCGACAAGCAGTAAAACTTGAGGGCCATGGATCGCGAACAGGAAGTGGAGTTGCAACATTAACTTTGTCGTTAGTTGATTGCCCCTGGAACTGGGCCTCTAGCGAAAGTTGACTTTGGTACGCATGTGTTAACCTTGACGCTGCATCTTCAGGGACATTGGACACGGGAGATTGAGACTTGAAGCCCCTTGCAGTCCTCTTCGACACCCTAAAGGACCTCCTAGCTTTCAAGCTTTCGCTGACTGCTCGCTAATCCATATTAGTGTACCTGAAGTCTTGTTCTCTTGTCCGATTAGAGATATTTTGGAATTGTGATTGGGACAGGGATTTCGAAAGTTGAACACCAAGATATACAGAGCGTTAAAAGTCGTTTCTCACCTGGATATTTTCAATCTCTTGCCTTTGTTGCTCCGGATCGTACATCTTCGCAAATCAGTAAAATGTGGAGACAAAAACCTGGAACTATGGAATGATCAAAATAAACAGTATGGCGTTCCTTATCATATCCATAAAATATGACGACAAAGGGCACAGTACGATCTCATAACATTGAAGGGGACATACAAACTGGGGCCGTTCTCCGTATCCGTGGCAAGTGATATTTCGAAAAGAACATGGGCCGCAGCTCGGCTTCAGATCTGTAGGTACGTAAGGACAACAAATGCTTAATGCGTGTATCTTGCAGGGGCAGGGGCAGAGGCAGAGGCAGGTGCAGACGTGAAATGTGTGCGGAAGAAGACAAAGGTGACGGAAATAGACCATGAGTCTAAATTAAGTACCTACCGTCACACTTTTTCCTCCTGAGAAGCATGGTCAGTGGAATGGAACGAAATGAATGGAATGTTATGAAAGGGAATGAATGAGAAGTCCCTGCCAACTCGCTGGCTTTGCCATTCGGGTGAATGGCAATGGGGGAGCATGGAAGGAAGGGGAGGGATAGGGATAGGGATAGGGATAGGGATAGGGATGTGGATGTTGAGGTGGATGGAGGTAGAATTGAATGGAGAGACGCGAAGGCCTTTAGGCAGGCGGCTAACTTACCTAGTACTAACCGAATTCTACAGGTCCAGCACCCCGAATGACTTCGTCCAGACGCCATACTACAAGGTACCTATTATAAGCTCGGGTGTCCCAAGGGTTGAGGCTTGAGTGTGTTGTTTGGAGACACCGAGGAGGTAAGGTGAGGTGAGGTGAGGCAGGACCGGAGTGTGGTGAGAGAACGACAGAACGAGTGCCGAGCGGCAAACGGCGAAGTTGGGGGCGGGGGCCGGGGGCCGGGGGCCGGGGGCCGGGGCAGGGGCGGGTCTGCACACCGAAGCAGGAGCAGAACGTGCCACTGAAAGCTAGGTAGGTATACGGAGTACGGAGTAGGTAGGTAACGAATAGCTAAGGTATCCCTATCTGGACGTCGGTAACTTGCCTATCTACCTTAGCAATCTGGTTCGCAAATAGGAATAGGTAGGTATGCGAGGTATGCCGGGAGCAGCTTTAGCGATCTGCTTTGTTGTCTGTCTGTCCGGTGGGTGGCTGGGTGGTAGGTTGGTCTGTCCGTCGGTAGCGGTAGCGGTAGCGGTAGGGGTAGGGCCTTTGGGCCTTGGGGGCTTGGGGCTTGGGGCTTGTTTTGGGTTGCTTTACAGCTACAGCCCTTTACTTTGTTTCGTTTCATAAGTTATTTCGTTGTTGCTATTTTCATCCCCTCCCCTCCCCTCCCCTTTCTTCCCGCTGCGCTGCTGCACTTCATCTGTCGTCTGGTCATGGCCCGACGTAACGAAGTAAAGTGCGGTGCAATGCTGTTGGTGCAGTGCAGTATTCGTAAGGGTTGGCCTGGACAGGAGCAGCCGAGCTACACTTAACTTAAAGTACCTACCTACCTACATTACCTTCCTAGATCTGGACCATCGTTCGGTTTCGGAGGCTGAGGCTGAGGCTGAGGCTGGACTGGACACTGGACAGAGGACAGACCGCAGGCCACAGACCGCAGAGGGCAGATGGGGAGAGGCTGCCAAGAAATTCGAGAGACCCTTCTCCCCTCCCCTCCCCTCCCCTCCCCTCTCCCTCTTCGGCTTCTCCCAGACTTCCTCCACCTCACCTCACCTCACCTCACCTCACCTCACCTCACCTCACCTCACCTCAATTCACTTCAATAACTTCCCTTCCCTCACCCAACCTCCAACACAACACTGATCTGGAGCGACATATTCCCATCTCGCAGACGGCGACGGCGACGAACGGGACGACCAAATCGCAAAACGGCCAAACACCCAGCACAGAACAGGCTAGGAGCAGCACGCTTTAGGTCACTCCCCCCGTCCAGCACAGCACAGCACCGCACAGCAAAACATAGCGCACGACGTCGTCACCCCATTCGATCTTCATTCATTTATTTATTAGGTTTATTGGGTGCCCGCGCCCGCGCCCGCCGCCCCAAGCACTGCCACGGATCAGCCTCCTCGTCTGTGACAACTTGACAGATTCCGATTCTGCTACCTCTGCCTGCGACACCCACTCTACCTGTTCTGCTTCACTCATGCTCGATGGCAGCCTGCGAGTCTTGAACGCGTCTACCTTCTAAGCGCCTCTTTTTCTGCATACAACTCTCCGGTGCCGGCCATCATACATTCACTTCCACAAACAGGCGAAATTGCATTCCATGAAGCGCACCAAACTCTTCGACCTGTAATGAAGTAGGAGAGACTTCAAGAGCTAGTACAAACAATGCATACAGATGCCATGTCTCGAGTGGATGAGGCAGGCCACCCTCTTCTGTTAACTCCAATTATGACAACTGCCTCAACGCCTGCAACTCCTGGACCTTCGACCCCGACAAATGTGCGATCGATACCTCTGGACCAACTGAAGGCTGAGGGGTTCGAAGATGATATTGTGCCTCCAGCACGGCCGAAAAGCACACCTTTTCCCCACCAAGAACTGCTAGAAGGAAGCATACAATGTTCGCAGCGGCTTCTCGACATTGACTTGCTGGAAGACATGGCCGCACAAGATGCCCAAGCACTCCCAGCAAACAAATCCTCTCAACGAACCTCTTCGAAATCCTCTCTCATCGATCTGCCGATCGAGATTCATGAGTGTATCTTGGACCACCTGTTTGGGGTGAGGGCTTCAGCATCTTCCAGAACCGCGACTGCCGGCAATACAAAGATCCTACGAGGCTGGGGAACAGCATTACGGCACTCGAGACGACGTGAAGTCTCGGAATTGGCTTTGGTGAGCAAGCAGTGGAAAATGCTCATTCAGGATCGTCTCTATCGACATTTGAAGATCAAGGGAACAAGGGAATCTGTGGATCAAGCGATGCTCTGGTTCTCCCGACACAGCCATCTCTGTTCCTATGTCAAGCATATCGAGTTCTGGTTCCCGGTATTCCAACAGAAAAACCCTGCGTTCGACCGTACGCTTCGGATTCCATCTACGACCCCTGATCGATCCCTCGTGATTAGAGCGCTTGGAAACCTAGCAGATACCGGTACTACCATCACTTATCAATCACCCTCAAATAACTGCACGTTGGAAGAAGTGTTCAGATTTGTGAGGATGACATTTGCAGAGGCCTGCATTTTGACTTTGGAGGGCGGGGAAAGGAAGAAACCACCAATGGTTCAGCATTTTCAAGCCCCTGCAGCCAATATCCTGCCGGTCATTGATTCCATCCGAACCTTGGTCTGTAAGGGACAGTGGAATCTGATTAGATCAAATGATGACTTCCAACACATCGCTTCTGCCTTGCCGAACCTCACTGAATGGCATGCAACTTACGCAAAACCAAAGTCGAAGAGCTATATCTCTATGGCTACTATTCTACCCAAGCTACCCCAAAGTCTTACACATCTGAATATATGTCTGGAGGCTGACTACCGTCGAGAGGCGGTGTCTCCTATGTTCTTCAAGAAAGTTGCTAGCGTGACGCATCTATGTGCGGAGATGGCGAAGGCGATTCCAACATTGGAGCATTTATCATATACGGGCAGAATTTGCTGGTCGTTTTTTGACCAGGCCGCCAAATTGTCAAATTCTCGAACCTCCCGCCTGAAAAGTGTTGACATCGTCGTTAAGAATGTATGCCGACCCCACGGAGTCTGGAATGATGGCTCAGGCGTCACGGATGCAGCTTTTATAAATGCGTTTGAGCGTCTTGTAGTATCTGGTGCCAAGGCTCTCGACAAATTAGCTGCATTGGAATTCTTGAGGATTCGCTTCCTAGATTTGGGTAAGCAGCAAGTTCCACCTACAATACCACGGCCGTGCTGATTTTTTATAGATTCTCAAGTTCCCGCCCTTAATCCATATTTCCAGCTGCTGAACAAGCAATGCACAGGGTTGTGGAGTGACACCATCGTCGAAGCCCTTGCCCGAACACGCCCTACCGCTTCGTTCATTGCGAAGCCTGACGATCTCTGTGATTTTGAAGTCAAGGATGGGCAATTGCGACCCCCGCCTTCATTCTCCAAAACGAAGCCTTTGTCTATCAAGGTCTCGAGTTACATCACTCTCTCCCGCAATGATGGGATCACCATCCACTGATATGTATCGACCATTGTCTCTTTTATTATTTGCGCGTCATATGCTCTGGCCGATTCAGGAGCAAACAAAATTGCGACTTGCTCTGCTTACATCTCTGGATTATCGGCGCTCTATTGTAGGAATATTGGAAGGCTGCATTTGGGATGGGATGAGCGTCGGAGTTTGCTGGCACTGACCAAGGCGTTCATGATTGTTGAAAAGGCCATGGTGCGCGCCTGTCATTTTCCCTGGGAGTCATGGAATGGAGCATGACGGAAGGAGTATTTTACTATCTGGCTTGGGTTGGGGTAATCGGGCGCACATGTATCGCAGATGACGAAAAATACCACCGCGCTATTGCTGTACTATTCTTGAGCATGGATGGTATCAAACGTCAAACTTTGCATTTGACTACTGCGTCTTTTCATGTTCTTCCTGTGGTGATTTCAATGTTGACCCAATATCGCCTACGATGATTCCAAGCAACCATGCATTGGTCAAGAAGAACAGTATGCTTGCTAGCCAAAGACCTGGTACGAAAGTGCTCTGACCCGTGAACTCGAGCTGGAATCCCTGCTGTAGCCATAACGCCTGTGTCAGTACCCAGAGCGCAACTGCGGTTATCCCAAGGGATTTCTGAATTAGAAGCGAGGAGCCTGGGAGGTAGAACGGTAGAAATACCATGTACCAGAGGAAATACTAGCATATGTTAGGATTAGGGGTAAGTGGCATACAAAGAAGAACATACCTGGCTAGTGCAGACTTTGTTGAAAGTCACAAAAGCAAATGTCTGGGCGAGCATGGTTGAAGAGAGGTCCTTCTTGGCAAGCAGGAGCGGAAGAGCAATTGCTGATAAGAATAGTTGTGGAATAAAAGCTAGAGACTCGAGGGGAAAGAATGATGTTCCTGGAGCTGACGAGGAGAGATAGAGGAGAGTGTTGTAGGGCGAGAAGTTGTGGCGGTGGTCAATCCTCGTGACATGATGGAAATACGTGTGCTGGAGGAATGGCCAGCCGTAACTGTAAGTTGGTTAGAGAATGGACGAGCAGTGAAATCTTTCTTTATAACTTACATTGAGTACATTAACATATTCAGACCAGTGAAAGTGAGAAGACTGCTTAATGTGAGGGTGATTCGAGGGCCATTGCAAAACGTCTTTGCTAGGCTGATGAGGTCTTTACTCTGTCCTGCCTTCGTTTTTTTCCCGCTGCCCATACGGTCATCATCCATCCACCATATTATAGACGGCGCATATATGAATGGGTATATCTTGAAGTGAACTCCCAGACCCAGCAGTATCCCGGCAAGGAATATCCGTTTCTGAGTGATAGCCCAGAGCAGAGCAATCACCATTACGCCTAGCAGACCTTCCGAGCTTCCCCTGGTACTGATTGTAGCAACCATAGGATTCAACAGCCAAATGCTAGCAAACTTCAATGCCCTCTCCGTCGACATCTTATTAGAGCTCCTCAAAACCAGCACAATGAGCCAACCAGCTACAATGTCCCCAATAGCGAACAGCACTTTGCCAAAAGAGAACCACGTGCTTGACCATGACGTCGGGAGGAGCATCCAGGCTAGTAAAGGGGTGTAGCGGTATGTTTCACGTTCATACGGCGAGTGGCCGTGAGCTGTGAAGCGAGCTGCATCAGTGAAAACAAAGTAGTCGATGTCGGTATATTTCAGGGGCGAGTTAGCATCTTGCCAGAGGCCGTAGAAGAACAAGATGACACGGAGCGCAATTGCAGCGGAGAAAACAAAAACTGGACTTGAAAAGAAGGCCGCCATCGTACAAATATACACTCCGATTTGGATTAGACGCGAAGGAAGAAACGACTGCGAGTGCTCAATGATAGTTGTGAGCCGAAATGCTGGGAGTGGGTTTGTCGAGCTCCCTCTGATGTTCTATCCATGAGATTTCTCGGTTCGGGTGTGGCTGAGCATTTAAGCTCCAGCCTCCAGCTTCTTTGCATCCCTGTAGAACATCTTCATGTGTAACAAAGCAGACTCCGTTTGACTCTGCTGCGAGATTCAACATCGAAAGACTAATGTCCATTCCGACACGGGAGATGCCAGGAGTCAAGAGACACCACGATGGGGCGGAGAAGGCGCAGGAGCAAGATACGAAAACCTCACCTTTCATGCCCATGTTTGAGAGCTTCCGCGACGAGTTAGATGAACACCATGACAGGCGGGAGCGCATTATCAAGGCCTCGAGAGATATCACGGCTGCGAGTAAGAAAGTGTGAGTCTTTATATTGATTTAGGTCAAATGGAAACTAACGCTGAACAGTATTTTCGCACTGCAAAGGTAAATCACGTGTAGATGGCGCCTCTCTCAGATGCGAAACTGACCTGAGCAGAGTACGGTCGTTGAAGAGCTCGATACCTGCTAAAATAGCTTCGGAGGTTCAATCAAAGGCGTCGGCTATGCAGGATCAGTTTGCGCTGATCGCGCCTGACCTGACTGGCATCAATGCCTGGCGATATCAACGACAGATCTCTGGCGGCATCCAAGAATATATGGAGGCGATATCATTCCAGCACTACCTCATCAACCAGACTCTTATCACCCCTGAGGAAGCAGCCCAGTCTCTACCAGAAACCATAACTCTTACTGGAGATGATTATGTCCTCGGTATTTTCGACCTGGTAGGCGAGTTAATGAGGTTTGCAATTACAACTATGGCTACGACAGGAGCACTCCCAGGATCAAGGAACGCAGAAGCCACAGTAGATGATCGTGACATCTTGATTGACTTGAGATCTTTACGAACGAGCTTTCAGGCCTTAGATACGACTTCGTGTGGGGCTACTGGGTTGGGCAAGGATGTGGAGAAGAAGATGGAGGTTATGAAGACTTGTGTGGAGAAAGTTGAGACTGCTGTATATGGCATGATCATCAGGGGAAGGGAGAGGCCAAAGGGGTGGGTTCCGGATCTGGCTGAGGACAGGGGAGGCGCTGTTGAGAGTTATTGAATTGGTACAAGGTGCGTGGAGGCACAATTTTTCGGTGAGTCTTGTTGTTGTTGATAGCTCTATGGGATTTGTACACGGTGCGCCGTGACTGCCTTGATGAGGCTATTTATGGTATGGATAGACTGGAGTTAGTCCGAGAACAAGCTATCATGTTTCGAATTGCACATATCATTGAGAAAAGCCAGGTTGTAGCTTGAAGAGTGGAACTGTAGGGTAACAAGAAAGAAGCAAGTAGTAACGTTGTGAATTGTTTATATGCCACCAAATTCTCATGCCTTGTCTGGCTCCAAATTCCAAACTTTTGTGAAGGGAAATAAATCTGTAGTTAGATGTCTCAAAATTCGAAATTTGATATCCACGTGAATGAATCTGCATCAAGCCTCAAGCACCTAATCTTGTCGGCAGACCTTCCTCCGCCATCCAGCGCTAAACTAATGGAGCTGTCCGACCGACGTCAATCCTTGTCGCCGCCTTGCTTTTGGCGGAGCTTGGGGATTCAAGAAACAATAAAATACCATCCAGCAACATCCAATTTTGGTACCACAACCACATCGAACCGCAAAGATGTTCAGATGGTATGTCAGGGTCGAAAAACCTTCAATTACTTCCTACCTTGGGAGTCGGTGCAGAAGATTTGGAACGAGACATGTATTAATTGATGCGCAGGTACCAAATGAAGCTGGCTTCGCGCCCGATTTTGACGCAGAGCGTCACCACGGCGGTGCTATTCGCAACAGGAGATACCATGGCACAACAACTGGTCGAGAAGAAGGGATTGGAGAAACATGACCTGGCACGAACGGGGCGAATGGCCTTGTATGGAGGAGGTGAGTTTTTCATTTCTTCTTCACCGATCATTGCAGAGCTGACAGTCTCGTTGCACAGCTGTATTCGGTCCCGCTGCTACGACTTGGTTCAAGTTCCTACAGAACAAAGTGGTGTTGAAGAACAAGAATGCCGAAATCATCGCCCGGGTGGCATGCGATCAAACAATGTTCGCCAGTACCAACCTGTTCGTCTTCCTCAGCAGTATGGCTATCATGGAGGGCACAAGCCCAAAAGATAAATTGGATCAGAGCTACTGGACGGCATTGAAGTCGAACTGGATGGTATGGCCATTCATTCAGTGTGTCAACTTCAAGTTCGTGCCGCTGCACCACAGGGTTCTGGTCGTCAATGTCATCTCGCTGGGATGGAATTGTTACCTGAGCTTCCTCAACAGCCAGTCGAGTGCGAAATAGGTGCGGGGTGTTATATGTATGGATCTGAATCTGGGCATAGATGCTCTAGCACGTTCCTTTGGGTCTCTTTTCTCATAGCGTGCTGCATAAAGGTCTGCATTTAGACAGTTTGGCGTTTTGGCGTTGTATAAGATGCTTGCCACCAGTGGGACACCTCATCTTTTTGAGCAAAGCTTCCTTTACGAACAGTGGTTCTCTCAATACCTTCATAGAAAACATATGGAGAGTCGTTCTCGTTGCCCTTTATGGTCAAGTAGCCACTAGAGATTGTGGACGTTGCATTACTTGCCTAGGTTGAACGTGGCGATGTTCTTGTGTGAAAATAGGGGAACGTCTCTCTGCATACCAACCCCAGAGCTCTATCCTACTACGGCCGGTGACATCTGGTCGTGAGTAGGTAGATTGGTACCTGCCATACGTATCTGGACCGACTTGCCAAAGATTCACCTTACCTAGGTACCTACCCCTCTACCTAGGTAGGTAGTCCCCAAGCAGTAACATACGTGATGTATGCCTGCACTTATACCTAGGTACCTAGTACCTACCTAGGTACCTAGATGATACCTTGCCTTAGGTACAAGGTAGGCAAGGTAGGTAAAGGAAGGTACCCTCTCTGATGCACGCTCCTGCAGCAATCAAATCAAATCTGAGAGGCAACATTTACTCAGAAAAGTATTAACAGTCCCCATACGGTAGTTTGATCACCGGTTGTGCAAGAATTTTGGGCACCACAGTGTACTCAGTCCTGCGTTACCCTGGAAGGTACCTCAAAGTACTTTCGGGTGAGGTCCTGCAGGGAAGCCAAGCCTCAGCCTAAGGCCTAGCATCAGAATAAGGTACGGGTACTCAAAATTTGGAGGAAGCCGCAGCCGTACCCAGACCGCAGACCACAAACAAATCCATTCAGCACCGCTACCGCCTCAAAATCCCCCACCAATTTAATTCGTTCTTGACAAGTTGCCCGGAGCAATAGTCGCCAAATTCGGAGCTTCCTTTTACGACCAACTCTGTGCCTGACCCGACTTTCCTTTTTGCGCTCAGAACAATTTCACCACTTCTCCTCGAATTCACCTACTCCTCGAACTCACCTACCGCCGGCCTCACTTCTCCAAAGACCCTTCAGGACACCAAGCTCCTGCGAATAGACTCTCGGCCTTGAAGAAAACTCTTCTCATCAACGTACTCCTACATAATCACAGTCATGGCAGCAGTCGCCCCACAAACACCTATTGATGCCTCAACACCAGTTGATTTGACCACCATCCCCATTTCCCCAGAGGGTGCCAGCCGTGACGAGAATAAGAAGCCCACACCCAGCGGAGAGGATGAACAGATCACTGTCTTCCACGACAAGGACAATTTCAATGTCAAGCACCCATTGATGCACAAGTGGACTCTTTGGTTCACCAAGCCTCCGAGTGGAAAGGCAAGTTTGCGCCTGGACCCTTTGAACGGCGTCTACTAACTCTATTCGCAGGGCGACAACTGGAATGATTTGTTGAAGGAGGTCATCACCTTTAACTCTGTTGAGGAATTCTGGGGTGTATATGTATGTTCATCTGCTACAAGTCTGAAGTGTACCTAACCAAGCCTCTAGAACAACATTGCTCCCGTCTCCGAGCTTGCCCTCAAGTCCGACTACCATCTCTTCAAGGAGAGTGTTCGTCCAGAATGGGAGGATCCTCAAAACAAGCATGGTGGGAAGTGGTCATACCAGTTCAAGGAGAAGAGAAACGTCCCTATTGATGACCTCTGGCTCCATGTTATGCTCTCGGCCATCGGTGAGACTCTCGAAGACGAGGACGATGGAGAACTCATGGGAGTTGTTGTCAACGTTCGCAAAGGCTTCTACCGTATCGGAGTTTGGACTCGCACAATTGGCAAGAGCATTCCAGGCGGAGGAGATGGAGATGTTGCTGGTGGCAAGGGACGCTCGCCTGAGAAGGGCAAGGAGGTCTTGATGAATATTGGTCGCAAGTTCAAGGAAGTTCTGAAAGTCCCAACAACTGAGGCTGTTGAGTTCTCCGGTCATACCGATAGTGCCCACAGCGGTAGCACTCGTGCGAAGGCAAAGTTCACAGTCTAGGTGTTCTGCCCCTTGCTACGTGTGCTACTAGTATTTGCGTTGCGTTTGTGGTTGGGTCGGCATGGTTTTCGAACTATGCATAAGGGCCAACAGCAGCTATGTTTGCTGGGTCATTTCAGCTACATTGCTCACTTGCTCCCACGAGGTACATCATTCGGCGTTATTCCTCCTGAGCGAGACTGGCTCGCATGTGTTTATAGATCGGACAAATAAAAGTGACCAAAGGCCTACTTTCTGTGTACGATTATGGTATCATCCTTGGAGAGTGTGATATGTATTGTATGGACAACTATCCTAGAAATGGCAGAAATTCATTTGAAGATATGTGTTATGCTGATGCGCAACAGTCAAGTCTAAGAGGTGCTTCACAAGCCCAGGCTGTAATAAGAATTGACTTTTCGCATGATCACAAGACCTACCTAGGTAGGTGTGGGAACAGAGATGACTGCGTAGACCATCTTCTTATGTACAAATCTTGAGTCCCCAACGTCATCTACCCTATTCTATTTTCTCTAACGTTTATCTTTCCATTATCTTACAGCTCGTCACCGCTCGCGTCTTCAGCAAACACTTGTTTGACAAGTTCTTTTTTATTAACTACATCTCAAGTCAGTGGCCATTGTTCAGATTACAGGATAGATTATGATGACTTACTCTTTCCCATGGCATTCCTTGGAATCTCATCAACCACTCTCATAACCTGCGGAATCTTATAGTTGGCCAAGCGTTCCTTTAATGCTCGACGCATATCCATAGGACCCCATTTCCCTCTCTTTCCCTCTGCGTCCTTATTGAGCATTATTACTGCGCCAACTTTCTGGCCCCATTTGCCTGACGGTACGGCAACGACTGCGGCTTCAGCCACTTGAGGCAGAGAAAGTAGTTCACGCTCTACTTCAAGCGCGCTGACCTTCTCACCGCCCGATTTTATGATATCAGCACTTTTGCGCCCGCGGATGAAAAACATTGGACCTCGAGCCCACTCTTGCTCACTGTGTCCCGCACTTGGAACATCTCGCCGGACAGCTACATCGCCGGTTTTGAACCAGCGGCCCTTCCCGTCGTCGCCGTCAACGTGTTCCGCCAATGTAGCTTTCTTGTTTCCCCAATACTCCTTGAATATCGTTGGACCACGCAACTGAATCTCGCCGTCGCGCTCTTTGCCGTTCTTGTCCAGCTCCTCGCCTGGCTGAATCACTTCATTAGTTTCAGTATCAACGAGACGTACTTCCACGCCTGGGAGCGCCCAGCCTACAGAGCCATCTACGCGGTCAGCGTTCGAGAGACCGCAGGAGAGCGCCATGCCTACTTCCGTCATGCCGTAGCGCTCCAGGAGGACATTGCCATTGCTGAGATCGGACCAGGCTCTCTTCGTTGGTGTTGGGAGGGCTGCGGACCCGGAGATGTTTAAACGGAGGTGTTCTGGGGAAATTGATTTCTTCGCTGCGGTCTGAACTTCCGGTGGAAGGTCTTTGAATGTGCTCAAAAGGCGATTGTATACTGTTGGGACGACGGTGAAGAAAGTGATAGGTTCGGCTATTTTGGGGGAGTTCAGGAAAGGGGCCGCGAAGCGAGTCCAGGCTGCGGTTGCGTTGAAAGGGAATAGGAACTCGATAGTTGAGCCAGCGAGGAGCGGTGCTAGGATGGCATTCACGGTGCCGTGAATGTGGTGGAGGGGGAGGACGTGGAGAAGGTGGTCTTTAGGAGAATAGTTCCATGCTGTGGTAAGAGAACTTGCTTGGGCTGTTAGAACAGATGCCGGGAGTAGTACACCTTTCTGGGCATTATCAGTTCTGGAACTCAACTCGTTTCCATTAACCAGGACTTACGGGTCTACTTGTCGTCCCAGAAGTGTACAACATCATTCCTCCATTGCCATCCGTGGGCTCCTCGAGAAATACCTTACTACAAGCACTACCACCGAGCTTCTTCTCGAGTTTAACATGCTTTGGCCTTGCTTCCAAATTCTGTCTCAGAACCTCTTCCGCCTTATTCTCGAATTTTGCAGACGATAGTAGCATTGAAGCTTGGCTGTGGTCCAGAATATATTGCAGTTCGTGCGCTGGAAAGGCAGGGGACAGAGGGAGTGCAATTGAGTGCACACTGAGAATAGACAGTAGAGTTACTAGACCTCTCATTACTTTTTATGTCAATGATTTTGGGGCAATACACTCTGCGCACCTACATAGTCATAGCTATTTTCCACCAGAAATGCTATCCTCTGGCCCTCTACGGAATGCCCTTTGGCTTCTTCAACCAGCCTATCCTTCCCAGCTGCGACATCCTTCAGCAGATCTCCGTACTTGAACCGTCTACCAGACACCGAATGTACGACTGCTGTTGACTGAGGGTCATGTTTGGCAATGGCTTCGAATATGGGTAGCCGAGGTAAAGTCGAAGCCATTCTAAGGGACCGAGAGGCAAGCCGTATACGAGAATGCAATCGACCGTGTACAGCAAATTTGCGACAGACGGACGAAGGCGAAGTTCTCAAGCACTGCATGGCGCATGAGAGGTGGGAGGTCGTCGTGGATCGGCGACCAGGGTCATCGTTTCTCGCGCCAGTGAGTAGGTATGTACCTCAGTACCTGTACAGTAGGCTGTAGTGGAGGGTTTCAGGCCTGGGGCGACTGGGCTCAGTGGGCTGAGGTAGGTATCCAATTTATGGGGTGGATGCTGGGGGTGCTCGGCGGTAGATCTGGACGCCGACGGAGAGATGACGGGGCCGGTGCCGGCGCCGGGGCGGACGAGACATGTGATCTGACGGAGGCAGGGAGGGTGCATAAACGCCGATGATAAGGTCTACCGTCTACCTACCTTAGGGCGCTGCAGCTCGTGCAGGTCAAGGTAATACCTACCTATGCTTTGCCGAGGATACTCCTGCCCTGCATATCACTTCGCATGGTGGGGACCAGCAGCTGCAGGACCATTATTGCACGAATTACTCTGTAATTTGACCAAGAAATCAAGCTTGATCGTATCGTTGAAGGCAGTTCAAGGAAGGAAGGAAAAGAAAAGAACAGAGAAGAAAGGAAGGGAAGGGAAACACCTCTCACAATCACAGGCAGTCTTGATGCTGCGCAGATCTCTTGTGGCTTTCGCACGGCGACCACATTCCACGATGGCTTCAAAAACTCCGATGGAGGATGCAATGCGCTCCAAGGTACACAGTTGTCTCTCACTATGCTATACTATGCTCTCTCCCAGAACCTGACTAACCAGACCTTAGATCACCGAAGCTCTCAAACCCACAACCCTCGAAATCCACAATGACTCTCACCTACACTCACACCACAAAGCAATGGCCGGAAGCACATCGCAAGAGACGCACTTCAGGGTTGTGATCACGTCCGAGGCATTCAAATCCAAGATGCAACCTGCGCGGCATAGAATGGTGTATGCGCTCTTGAAGGAGGAGATGGCACAGGAGGGCGGTATCCATGCGCTGCAATTAAGGACCAGGACGATGGAGGAGGAACAGAGACAGCTGCAGAGGGAGAAAGAAGAGAAGGGTGAGCCGATTACAAGTGCGGGTGTTAGTACGGCATAGATTGGCCGTGCTATGACTTGGGTAATGGCGCGAGGGTTCTGGATTCCAACATTCTAATAACTCGGACTGAAAATTCGAGAACTGGTCGAATCTGTGACTATCACGAATGCATCCGGTTCACATCGGACTGGGTACAAGATCAAGTATGAATGCAGGACGCTCGTCCAAGCAAGATCGTCACTTGAAATATATGTACTATTGTATTATACCGCCGTAGCGGGCTCACTATAAGTTGAACATCACTCTGACAACGCCTGGATATGCTGGTACTAGATCCGAGGCTCATTTCGTCTCCTCAGTATTGCCACGCCTGAGTATCTGGATCCACCCGCTTCGCTGGATGTTCTCCCTTTGGCTTGGTGCAAAATCTCCTCGTGGGTGTGGTAGCAGAAGGAGTAGAGGCTCTTGATGACATGTCGCCACTTCGCCTACGATTACCCAGGTCCTTAGCAAATTCCGCCAAGTCCTTGAATCTTCTCTTCTTGGATGGCATGGGAGAGTCTGCTTTTGAAGAAAGTCCGCTCTCTTTTGACGCAGCTACAGGACCCTTTGCAGCTTTTGTCCTAGGAACGCTTGACATTTCCTCAGGTCGATCCTCCTCAACTGGATCATCAAGACACGACTGCTGAGCCACCCATTTCTCGGGGAGATCAGGAAGCTCTGGTGACAATCTGGCTGTTTGAAACTCACTTGGCGAGACTTCTTGAGTCTCGAAGACCTCCCTTGCTCGTGATACGGGTCGTGTTTGTTCCATCCTTGTCATGATTGATGATTTGGAAGAAGAGGCTCGCAATGCAGGCGGAACAGTGACACGCTTGTGTTCGCTGAACTGACGTCTCTTCTTGGATTTTGTGGAGCCGGCTTCTGGCTCGCTTTGATGAGACTCCCTTCTTGATTGCGAAGGCGAGGCGTTCGGATCGCGAGTTTCGCTGCTTCGCTTCGATGGAATAGGACGTTTTTTCTCGTCACATACTTCAGTGCCCATAACTAGATCAGTCCGTCCATCGGTCTCTTCCCTTTGCTGTATGGCTTGCAACTGGCTGGCTGTCTCAAAGAATGGGTCTCTCGGACGTCGACTTGAGATATTCTCAACGAAGTTTGGTCTATGATGTACTCCTCTTTGTACTGCAACAGCCTCAGACGACTCTGGAAATGCGGATGCTGGATATACCACCTTCTCTGCAGCTTTTGGTTTAGGTTCCTGCTTTTTAAGGTCCTCCGGATGTGCAGCCGGTGTATTGTACGCATCTCGGATGGTCTGCACATAAAGAGGGTTCAGCGAGGACAACACTGCGGCAAGCTTGTCCTTGTCATCCACAAACCTTTGGTTGAACAGAGTGTCTTCAACGTTTTGGTCATAGTACTCCCAAGCAGTCGTGACCTTCTCAGGGTTAGATTTCTTGAGATTCCTGACGTATGGCTCCCACTCAGCATGGACTCGAATAAAGTCATCACACATGCTCCATGGGGGTATTCGATTCTTTCGAAGCCACTCCAAGCACACTAAAGCCCGTGCGAAACATCTCTGGTCGCCTGAATACTCTGGATATGTGGAGACGAATCCATCAAATGTAAGATCTTTCGATTGCTGATCTTTTCGAGCTCCACTCTTCTTCTCCTGGTTCTCGCGCCTTGCTATGTTGGGTTGCACAGTCTGTGATCTGGTTACTTGACGGACTGCTTGCGGACGAGCATGGCTTGGAGTTGGCTTTACAGGCATTGGGTTTTCTGCTTGTAATTCCTTGCCCGGTAGATTTTCATCCATAGCTTTGCCGATGAAAGGGGACGCATGGAATGGCTGTGATGCTGGTCGCGACGGTGAATTCTCAATATTTTCTATATGTTGTGACTTTTCAGAACATGAGTCTGTAACTTCCGCGCTTTCCTCAAGTGGCTGTTGGTGATCGTCCTCCTCTGCCTGTGATTGAGCGAATGGGCTTCCCAGCTCAAAATGTTCTTTGCCAGAAATCAAGTCGACAACATCGTCAGGATGTGGTTGTGCAGATGAAAGAGTTCCCGGTCCAAGAGAGTCTCGAGATGAAGGCGGGCCGTGTTCTTCATCGGCCATGGGCTGAGCGGATGACGGGCTTTCTGGTCTGAACGAATCTCGTGGAGAAAGCTGGACGGGCGGCTTCCTTGGAGGGGTGGCGAGTGCTCCACTTTCGCATGCGGCAACCTTCTGAAGCGGACACTGTTCGTAGAACTCAATACCTGAAGGCTCGAGAGGTAATGGATCATCTTGCTTGATTGGTTTACCAGGCAGAAATTTTTCTGTCGTCGCGTTGTCGTCCTGGGATTGATCATTATGCACCTGGCCCCCTTCAACGGGCTCATACTCCAGGAAATCATCTGGCTCGCCGACCTCTGTAGGTGAATCTGGTGTAGGTGAGAGCAGAATTCTGATTGGAGATTGAAGATCTGCTTCCGAGATGATGGATTTTCTAAATTTCGATAGGCCTGGATCAAGTGCTGGTGATGAAGGTCGTCTTGCCGTCTCGGTTTCTAGTTCAGGAGATTGTCGAGTGAGCTGCTCTTTTGCTTTGAAGTTGCGCTTAGCATCTCGTGCCCTTCTTCTCTCTTCTAACAAAAGCTCGTCCTTTGGCCTATCATCTATACCCTCCTCTGCTTCTAGACCAAAAAAGGGAATCTTGCGGAGTCCCTTAGTGAGGTGATTTCTTCGAGACGCAACATGGGCATGCTTTTCCATCTGTGCAACATTGCCTTTCAGAGTCACTTCTTTGTACTGAATTTGCCGCTCAACATGATATCCCGAGGCAGTAGCACTAAGCTTGGGAAAGGGCGAAACACAGCCCGAGTGAATCGTCGTGCTTTCTCCCATGGCGTGACTGCTAGAGCGATGATTAATCTCAAACGGTTGAGCTTTGGCAGTCCATTGCCTGTGAGTCTCGTGTGGAGGAGATACACTAGGTTTCTCGGCTATTACTTTATCTGTGCTGTCCTCTGTGTGTGGTTGACTGTTTGTGATAATGATGTTTTGACTGCGGGTGATCATGGGTTGGCCGTGAGCCACCGAGTAACCTTCACGAGAGATCTGGGTGCCGGCAATCGATTCTGCCCCAGCGGAGGCATGAGCTATCACGTTTAAAGTCTGGTTTTCCGCGCTGCTGGTATCCTGGAACGTAGCGGGTATGACTGGACTGGACGAGACGTTAATTTGGACTCCCCTGGAGCCTGAGGCGGTTGGATGTAGAGAGCTTTCATCAAAGCTGCGAGATTTGACATATGGTGTCCGTTTCACCTGTATGTACGTCGAAGTCGAGGGCGCTGTTGAAGGCAAAGCTTGAGAATGCATAGCCGCCTCCTCTGCCTGGGCATCTTCCAGGTCAACTATGTCTCCAACTGCATACGGAACAGCCAACTCCATTTCCTCCTCTATCGTAGGGCTGCTGGGAAGTATATTCACTGAGGGGCGGATGTTGAGCTCTCCTCGAGGCTTGCAGGATATGGAACATTCGCCTGGTTTTGTCGATGGAAGCTGAGTTTCCGTATGATGTGGTTCAGACGCCCCTTCCTCAGGCTCAGGTGTTGGTTCCCACGAAGGCACTCCGTCCTCTTCCATATCACCGTCACTTCCATCTGCCACGTGTTCAATCTCAGGACCGCTGGAAGCAATGTCACACTCGGCGCTTGTCGCAGCAACGGGTAAGGAACTGTCATGCTGTGCTCGCTGATCGACACTGTCATGATGAGTATAGCTCCAGCTGGAATCTACACCTTCTAAATCATCATCAACCCTTTCGGCTGCCGGATCATGACCTGAGTCTTTCCCGGAATTAGATGAACTATCATCTCGATAGCCCCTTTGAAGTCTGGGTCTGGTGGGTTTCCAATCCCTGAATTCTATCAAGTCTTTCATGACTTTCGCGGGAACGTTGGCATAGCGAGGTTGGTCGCCAGCATGCGGTTCGTACCAAGAGTCACTACGCTGCAGTATGGCTCTCTGATCTTCGGGAATGCGTACATACCGACGCGGCACTCGCTTAAGGCAAACAAACGCATTGTCGAGCTGGAGCTGGTCAACGAAATCGGTCGTGTGATGCTGAACAGTCACCGCTCCTAGCTGAGAGGTGAGGATATCCTGGTTCTCTGCGCGCTTTTGGCTATTCTCCTTTTCGTTAATGTCTGGCAGGGCGGCCTGATTCGGTAGGTCACTGCCTGCAAGTGTTAAGCCACTAGAAACAACGGCATGGCTGCACGAATCTAATGGTGTGAGAGATTGACTGCGCTGCACATTTGCTCTGGCATCGAGTCTAGAATTCATCGTGGCAACCTTTCTTTCTGAAGCTGGCCCAAGAGCAGTTTTCTGTGTTATATTAAGGGCATGTTTCTGCATGGTCACTTCCGGGTGTCTGGAAACTTGTGCCAGAAGCACGGCGAATTTGGCTTGGTCTGTTGTTATTGACTCCTGAGTCTGAATCGGGCTTGGTGATCGCTTTTGGTGTGTGGTATTCACCTGGGTTGCGAAGCCAGCGGATCGCTGTGAGCCTTTACCTTCAGAGGTGGCCAACGATGAGAGTTGGGTTTGAGAGTTATCCTGTGGAGTGTTCAAAAGATTTTCCAGCTTTTTCGCAAGTATCTTAACGTTCTGAAGCTCCAGGATCTTGACAGGATGGCCGATAATAAGGGACCCCTCGGAGCCAGAAAACTTGAAGCTAAGCACACTAAGACACAGTCTTGTTGACGACGAGGACGGTGGGACTAGCTAGGCTTTGGATCAGATGAGAAGCAATGGTTCAGTCAGACTAGCACCTACCAGATGGTAACTACGAAGCACAACAATGCCACCTCTGATATCGCCAAGGTCTCGGCCTGTGTCACGCGTGAACTTTTCCACCGCGTCCCTGTCAAAAACTGCTTGAATGCAATGACAGCCATCTGACAGGATAGCGTCGTACTGGCTGGTAAGTCCACCCTTGATCTGACAAGTTAGCCCGGCATCTCCTGCAGCAGGAGCTTGTGTACGCACCTGCATGACCTGGGCTTGTCTACTTCTCTCTATATGGATTTCCACACCGCTTGGCCGGCAGCATCGTTTGTCTTGCAGAAGCTCGGGCTGGCCGGTATAGGAATGTTGAAAGCTTTGGAAAGCAGCTCTGAGTTCATTCTCTACCACGGTATGGATCCACGGATCCCGCAGAACCACGGCCATGATCAGCCGCGTTCAGAGTGCTTGCTTGGCTCAATATGTCACCATAGTAAGCTCGCTGCACTCCAAATGGCACAGCGGCGAAAAGCAGTTAAAGTCGAAATCTGCATAAGTCTATAAGCTGGGTCAGACTGTTATTGCACAGATTGATGTTGCAGGTGGGAGTGGTTTCGCGTCGATGAGCTTGAGAATGTGTACGATTTCAAGTCCAAGTCCAGAGCCAGGTGCCGGTCCCGTTCAAGTCTAATCGAGGGGCCTGGTTGGGACTGAGAGCATTTGCAGGTCGCCGGGGGTTTGGATAGAAGGTAATGGTGGGGTGGAGGCGGGCCGAAAGATGCCTCATATGTGGTACCTATCGTAGGTATGGTATGGTGGAAAAGTCGTGCTGTACGTGCGTGCCCTGTCGCGATGACTTTTCGTTTGCATTATTTGCATTTGGAGTTTGGAGTGAAGTGTCGGAGACGCGACTGGAGACGCGACGCCCGGCTGCCGGAAGGCAATGGAAGGCAGCCCATTGGTACCTAAGCGAGCTCACTTTGCAACTCGTAATTCCAGGTTCGTAAGGCACCTGGTGCTGCAAGGCTGAAGCCAGCTGGAGCTGGAGCATGGATGAAAGGTGGAGGTGGGGGGTTGAGGGGGGGGGCTGAGAGCGGCAAATGGAATGGAAGCACAGGGCGGCGGGCAGGGCGGCGCGGTACGGCAGGACATCCATGGCAGGACGGTCATCGGTACCTTAAGGTGGATAGGTAAGGTATTCTGCCAGCTTCTTCGTCATCCCGCTCCGCTGTCAAGCTTTCAAGCTTCCCCAGCTTGCTTTCTATTTCATCTGCTTTCGCCTCGCAACCATCGAACACCCTCGACTCGGCCGTATGCTGATAATCACCTCAACTTTTAACCCCCAGGTTCCTACTTGCTTGGCTTGCATCCGCCGCCTTGCCTTGCCTTGCTGTAACCAAAGTCGTCAGTCGTCAGGTCAAATCAAGTAGTCCAAATGTACTTTTGCTAGAGCTGCTGCGACGGCTTGGAGCTTGGAGCTTGGAGCTTGGAGGTTAGTCCTTAATCGTCAGCAACCTAATGCTTTGCCTCGACTTCGCTCCTTCTCTGGATCTCCTCGCTGGCAGTGACTGACTCTTTCAGACCATGCAAGGCAGCTTCTGCACGCCACGATACCTCGCCGTCCGAACTTCTACTCGGTGACATGATCTTCTATGACGACAAACCGCCTGGCGGCAAAAGCACACCGAAAAAGAAAAAGATATCCTAGGTGTGCCATCGTATACTGCTCAATATCGACCCTGGCGGTCGCGAAACTTCGCCATGTCTTCCCACGACTCTCCCAGAACCTCGATCGGGCCTTCAATACTCCCCCTCAGCCTACGATCTCGACGCGGTTCTCTTGCCTCCGTCTCGGGTCCAACTGCTGTGGATAAAGAACAGCTTGCCCAAGCTCTCGACAAGATCCACAGTACCGCCAGTCACTCGGAAACTCTGACGACTTTCAACGAGTTTGCAACGCCGCCGCCTCCAGCTACACATACCGAGAGCAAAGGTATTGCCGGGGATATCATGCAAAATGGTCTTACCGGACTGTATAGTCGGTTTCGCGGTGCTGTTAGTGGCAGTAAAGAGAAGGCAGTTGCAGTTCCGGTCAACAAGGGAGACCAAGAAAGTATCGAAAGTGTATCTGTTCATAGCCAGAATGCTGGAGGAACCCCGTCCAAGGGCTCGGTTGCTGCCACACAAGACGGCAGCGCGGCTAGTGCCTCACCTGTGCAGCTATCTACAGCATCTTCGCGTCTCCAGTCTCCTACGACTTCGTCGTTTGCTGGGCTTTCGTCAGAGAGTCAGTCTCAAGCTATGCAATCATCCAGGGCTTCTCTGGGATCAACTCCTGCAACAGCACCTTCTACTTCAAAATCTGGCCCTTCCAGCCGGCCATCAATAACACCCATGACGAAAGCGATCGCTTCTTCTGCTATGGTCCCGACGGTGGTCCCGGTCAATGTCAGTGCCTTTAAAGATGGCGGAAAAGGTCGTAAGATCATAGACACCCAGAATACAGATGGTCCGTCTTCAAAATCGACTGCTAAGCACGAAAACTTGTCTACATTTGTGTTCGATCCCATGAACCGACCAGTCAGAGGTACGCTGGACGGCTCTGTGGTCTCGGAGGATGAGCTTGACGAAGCAAATGGAATCGACACGTCGGAGAGTCTTCCGTCCCGCGACCTCATAGTCGGAGATGGTAGTCTTGAGACGGGAAGAAAACCGCTTGAGGCTTCCAAAACTGCGTCATCGGCATTGTCGTCGTTACGCGCCACTGATCCATCTCGTACAAACACTTCTTCGCGTTTCCCCGATGGTCCAAAAAGGCCGGCCGCTATTGAACGCATCGCTCAATCTCACCTCCCTGGCTACCAAGCCTCACGGGCGTCTTCAACAGACCGTAGCACTGCCGAGACAAGCCCTATTAACACCTCGGCGCATAATAGTATACGGCACGAGTCTTTTTCTCTTGATGACACTCCACAGCAAGGATACCTCGGCCGCTTCCGGATTCCAGGTACCACAACAAACGAAGGAGCCCCGGAAGCTGTCAACACAAAATTGGAGCAGATGAGAAAGCAGGTCTTGAGTAAGGAATTCTGGATGGCAGATGAGATTTGCAAGGAGTGCTTCCTGTGCGGAGATGCATTCTCTGCATTTCGGCGTAAGCACCACTGCCGTACCTGTGGGTGTATATTTGACTCGAAGTGCACTTACATTATATCTGGCCAGCGGTTTGGCGTCCAAGGCTCACTGCGGGTCTGCAAGACTTGTCTTGATATCATCAATAGACGGCACGATAGCAGCGGCTCTGACGACTCGGCAGATGATTCTGCTTTGCCCACGTTCTTTCAGACTCAGCAAGCAAAGTACGACTCGTCAACTCGTACCGAAATGTCAGAAGGAAACATTCAGGACGGCGCACAAACAGCTGAGGACAAATCGAGGCCGCTCGCGACTCCCATGATGGCTATCCCAGCTACTCGGAGAATCGGGGATTCCACAAATCGCAGATCTGCAGTACTTGAAATAGATGCTCCCCAGCTCAGTCGACCTAGCTCGTCTAGGTCTCTGAAAGCTTTGTCAGCTGCCGGACGTCCTGCTTCATCGGGTCATAAGAGGCATCACTCCAAACACAACTTTCTTGGGCGGTTCAAGCCAAATGTAGATGGGAGGGCGCCTTTTCAAAGAGGTGTGGCGGAGGACCTGGGGAAAAAATCGCGGTTGCCAGCATTCCACGATGACAACATCATTGATCCAGACCTGGCACCTTACATGTCTGACGAGGAATCCAGTGGCGATGAGCAAATGAGTATCTTTGCGACCATGAATAGTACCACGATCGCAAGCCCAAGCTTCGAGAACGATAGATCTGGATTTGGATCCCTCTTGAGCGCAGGTAAAAAGCATAGGGCACGCACCGGTGACAAAAGTGTCAGTGGCATCAGCTTTACCAGCCGCGGGCTTGACGATGTCACTGGCGGAATGTCTATTGGTGGCTTCACCAGACCAAATCGGCGCCGTAACCTGAGTGCCGCAAGCAATAACCTACACCTCGCCCGCAACTCTCCTAGGCAGCCAATCCAGGGTTTCGGAAACCTGGACGAGGAAACAGCCACGGTTGACAATATGTCAGCATCTGTGAGTCTCGGTCCTTCGAGAATGACACGTAGCGCGTCTATGAGAGATAGCAAAGCACCCGCTATTGAGTTGAACAATGCTAGCTTACATCACGTCCGGCGGCTACTGCATCAGTTGTTGGAAGACGCCAGCATACCTAACGTTGCATCGTGGCAGAATGCTCTCATTCCGATCTTGCTACAGTGCACGGATGACGTGAATCCCAACGTACGGCTTGGTGATGATATTGACATTCGCCACTATGTGAAATTAAAAAAGATACCTGGTGGAAGACCCGGGGATACATCATATGTTTCAGGCGTTGTTTTCACAAAAAATGTCGCTCTTAAAAGCATGCCGCGCAGCATATCAAATCCAAGGATTGTCATTGTCTCGTTTCCGATCGAGTATCAGAGACATCAGCACCACTTTATGAGCCTTGAGCCAGTCATAGCTCAAGAAAAAGAATTTCTGAGGAATATGGTCAATCGTATCGCATCACTCCGCCCTCGGCTACTCCTTGTGCAGAAGCATATTTCTGGGTTGGCGCTTCAATATCTTGCGGAGGCGAACATTACGGTTGTGTATAATGTTAAGCAATCAGTCATCGAGGCTGTATCAAGATGTGCCCAAACGGAGATAATATCATCAATCGATATGGTAGCACTGAAGCCAGTTCATATCGGGAAGAGTGCTGGGTTTGATGTCAAGACGTACGTCCACAACGACATCCCTGGGCGGAAGAAGACTTACATTTACCTATCTGGCTGTCCGAAAGAACTAGGTTGCACCATTGCTCTGCGAGGTGCCAACATGGCCATCCTCTCCAAGATGAAACGAATCACTGAATTCATGGTTTACGTCGTTTACAACCTCAAGCTGGAGACTTGTCTGATGCGCGATGAGTTTGTACTCATCCCGTCAGTTCCAGAAAACAGTGGTAGCTTGTCACCAAGTCGCCTTCAAGCTATGCAGACACTACAATCTGGCGGGTCCGATTCTGCTCACCAGCACGAACTTCTGATCCAGGCAAGCGACAAGCTGCAAGCTGTTGCCGATACCAAAGAGGCCTCCACAGGCCTTAGTGACTCGACAGATGATCCAGTTTTCCAACCTGCATCCAGCAACAGCGATAGTAACAGAGGATATTTTCAAGTTGCGCCGAGCAATAAATCTGACATCCCAATCGAGCCCTCCAAAGTCGTGTCTGCCCACGAATCGCATGCACATGGCTCTCATGACGATCAACTTCCTGAGGACATCCCAATGCCAACATTCTACAGCGATATGGTTGCAAAGCATCGAACCAAGATTCTATCTGCTTCGCCGTTTGTCAAATTTGTTCAGCCATACTTGCTCATGAGATCTCGCGAGCAGGAGCGAAGGCTTTCATACCTTAAGCGGCTACGGGACCAGGATACTTTCGAGGAACAGACTGATACTGAAAAATCGAAGCCTCAAAAATTCCAGCTCATCAGACCAGAAATGGTTCACGAAACAATCAAGCGAGCGCCGCGCCAAATAATGGAAGTTCTACATGCGGTTCATGATGCAGAGTATGATAAAGCCTTGCACAACTATCAAACACAAAAGCGCCAGTGGGAAAACTACATTCAAGGGAACTTGAACCTCTTCGACCCATATGCACACCAAAACATAACAGTATTGTATACAGTGGTGTGTACTGCGACTACAATTCCTTGTGCCGGTCCAGAACTGCTTGCGCTAGCTTTTTACAACGAGCACGCAGAATTTGACCCAGATTGCACGCTGGGACAGTATGTTGAAGATCTTTGTCTGAGTGTCAATACTATTTGTACCGCTAATGGGTGTGAGCGCAAGATGTCAGAGCATCACAGGACATATGTCCATGGCGAAGCACGCATCACGGTTTTTGTCGAGAAGTCACCCTGCAAGCTTAAGGGACTTGAGGATTCTATTCTCATGTGGAGCTACTGCAAAATATGTCAGAAAGAGACACAGGTCATGCCCATGTCGGAGAGTACATGGAAGTACTCGCTTGGGAAATATCTTGAGCTGTCGTTTTGGAGCAGTGAACTGCGACTGCGAGCTGGATTCTGTCCTCATGACATACATCGAGATCACTTACGGTACTTCGGCTTCCGCAATGTTGCGGTTCGTATTCATTACGACCCTATTGACCTGCTTGAGATCATCGTACCTCGAACAAGAGTCACCTGGAAAGTCGACAATGACCTAAGACTAAAGAATGATTTGTTCACCAAGCACGAAGAACGATGGAACCGATTTATGGTATCTGTGCACTCCAGAATCAAAGGCATCAACATAGATAGCGTGTCACCTGAAAAGACCGACGCTTGCAAAGCAGAAGTCGACAGACTTACAAAACTTGCGCAGGAGGAACACTCGGCACTTATCCGGAAGCTCCAGGAGAAATACATGGAGTCTAAATACTACGAGATCATACCGCTGAACAGAGCAGTGCGAGCAATGCAGGAAAAGGTCGCAGAATGGGATGACGCCTTCGCTGACTTTGACGCCAACTTTTTTCCGTCTGAGAAAGACATCAGGAGGCTTGCTGCTCTTCAACTGAAAAAAATGTTTATAGATAGAGATGAATCCTCGGCATCCATCACAGCCGAGACACAAGATGTCGCTTCTGACATGGATGAAAAATCTCCCCATCCGTCCTTGGAACTGACTCGAAACCCCTCGAATGTATCTGTCGAAGAGGCGAAGGATGTTCTATCGTCTGTAGTTGAGGAAAACAACATCACTGGCAGTCCTACGCTTACAGGTAGCCACGAGACTCTTGACACTGCTGCAGTGCAACCAGAGGTTTTGGCCTTGGATCGCGAGGGAATCGATCACCTGGATCTAGCTGTTCTACAGCAAAACAACGCACCCGAGCAACGGATTCCAGAAACCCCTACGGAACTCTCATTTCCCATGGCTGCTTCAACACCCAAAATTCATCCTGCAGGATTTTCTGGTGCTCCACTGGAGTCCACACTTTCAGAAAAGGTCGAAAAGCTGAGAAAAGCGCACCAACCAGCCTCAGGCGAACCTGTTGCACAACCCGACATAACCGCAGTGTCTGGAATTCCACGTCCCGCCGATAAAGGTGCAGCAAGGCGAAGTGGCACAGCGGCATCTCCTCCCATGAACCGAACTCAATCGCAACCTGCTGGTACGCTTCGGCGCCTACAACCAAGTGTCAGAGGGCAACTCAAGAACGGCGATAGCAAAGCTACGGGCGACACTCTAGCTCCCTCCTTTGATTCACTTAAACTGTCGGCGACGGAGTCAATGAAACCAGACAAAAAGCTCTCGGAGAGGCTGGGTTTAGGTTCGATCAAGACGCACCGAAAAGCGGCCCACTCTCTGATCCCGCGCTCTGTGAACAGCAAGCGAAAAGAGTCGAAGGTCTCGACTTTGGCCAAACATTTCGAGCAGCTGAGTCGGGAATTTGAGAAAGAGCGCTTGCGAGACAGAAAGCAGCGGGCAGCGAAGGTTACTCAGTCACGCGCGTTCCCCAAAGCCTCGGCCAAGCCAATTGTTGAGGTTTATAAGGACGTGAACGAGGCTGTGGAGGAACGAGGTCCAAGCGATGAAGCTTTGCGTACTGTACAACCTTCACATCAAGACGCCGAACCCACAAGCATCGTCGGCGGACTTGCTGGCTTAAATAGAGATGATGCTACTTCCCGTGAACCAGCACCAGATTCACCAACAGACACGGCTGCGACGGCGGATGAGACTGCAACCGAGACAGACGACAACCAACAGAATGCCAGCCAAGCAGGCTCTGACGATGACGGTGCAGGCAGCGACGTGGACCATTCTTTACTCGATGATATTATACCCGGGGCCGCGGAAATTGCAGAGTCTTTAGGTGCAGGAAAGCAGAATGTCGATATTCCTCTGGAAATTCCAAAACATGAAAAATCAACTTTAATGAAGATGTTGACAAACTTCTGGGCTGAGAGGTCTGCCAGTGGATGGACTCCTCTCGAATACCCTCTCAACGCTGGCGACCACATCTTTGCTGACGTGGATGTCATCGTGCGCGAAGATGAACCTAGCTCTTTGATTGCATTTGCCCTCCAGACTCAAGACTACAAAGACAAACTAGCAAACATTCGTTGCCAAGGCGAAGCCAGCACAAAAAAGGACGATCAAATTTCGCCGGAGCAGGATGGTATATCGGATGTCTGTGAGGATGGACTAGATCAGGCCGAAGTTGAGACATCATTACTTCGAGCCACCGGCACTCACCTGGCATATTCGTTCACTGATGGATCTGCGAAAATGCAATGCAAGATCTTCTTTGCCGAACAGTTCGATGCAGTGCGCCGGAAATGCGGTGTCTCGGATCGAATTGTCGAGTCGCTTTCGCGATGCTTAAAATGGGATTCCAAGGGTGGGAAGACCAAATCCGTCTTCTTGAAGACCTTGGACGATAGACTCGTCCTGAAATCGCTATCACCCATCGAAACAGCTGCCTTCCTCAAATTTGCGCCTGCGTACTTCAATATCATGGCTGAGGCCCTCTTCCACGACCTTCCCACGGTCATTGCAAAGATGCTTGGGTTCTATCAGATCATCATCAAAAATCCCGTCACTGGTACGGAGATCAAGTGGGACGTTTTAGTCATGGAGAATCTCTTTTATGATCGGTCACCAACTCGGATTTTCGATCTTAAGGGATCAATGCGAAATCGCAAAATTCAGTCGACCGGCGAGCAAAACGAAGTACTTCTAGACGAGAATATGGTAGAGTTTATTTACGAGTCACCACTCTTTGCGCGGGAGGTACGCAGTCCATCTCTGCCAAACTCCTAGATCCAAGTGCTAACTCTGTGTAGCATTCTAAGAAGCTTCTTCGTGCTGCTATTTTCAACGACACTTTGTTCCTACAAAGAAATGACGTTATGGACTATTCCCTAATGGTCGCAGTCGACGAGGTTTGTACATCCTTTGTCCGGTGTTCATCAGCTAACACATCAAAGGCTAGGAAGGAGCTCGTTGTTGGGATCATTGATGTCGTTAGAACCTACACCTGGGTAAGATTGGATTTTAAGCAGCATTTGACTTTGACTAATTTCTGAAAGGACAAAAAATTAGAATCATGGATCAAAGATCGCGGCTTCGCCGGTGGTGGTCGTAATCGTCCAACGGTCACGTCGCCGAAGGTATATTGACTCGAGCCCGCCATCTCAGTCTTCCATTGAAACAATTTTAGGAATATAAAAGTCGCTTCCGGGAAGCTATGAATAGATATATCCTGCAAGGTAGAGTCCCTCCGGACGCTTGAAAGTGATACGGTGCTGATTAAAACACAGCTCCAAATAGTTGGCACCAGTGGCAACAGATGGACACCAAGCCTCAGAAAGAAACGAAGTTCGAGGCGGCTTCAGGGAATCCGGGAGCCTGAAAATGGGCGTAAAGGACGGCCACAATACCAGTACATCTGTTTCCCAAATCGCCAGTGAGATATCATATGTCAAGATATTCTACATCCCTCAGATACTTTACCCGATTCTTCCGCTGCTTCACACCAAACATCTCATTCTATTCGTCCTGAAGCATATGCACGCACTTCGGTTGGTTATCTGGCCTGAGAAAGTTAACTACGACCAGGAAGAGTCATCATTCCCAATACCACTTCTGAAGGAAGTTCAAGGAACCAACTGGACGAAATTTGCTACTAGGACGCATCGAAAATAACGGCAGGTTTTCTAGGATTTCATTTCCGTGCATAAAATCCTCTAGCTGTGGTCAACCATACCTGGTTGTCTGGTCTGAATAAATTGACTTCGTTGAAGTGTCTCCCGCCAGCCTGTTACTCGCTCCAAGAATACTTTCCAAGAGCAGTCTTTTCCTTTATTTTTTCACCTCTCAACTTGCATGAGACTTTCGAGCAAGAAAGATGTGATGGTACTAATGGAGAAGGCTGGCTTACTACCCTCTTGGTTTCAAATAAATATTGTCGTTTTCACCAGCCCCTTACCGCGCGTACCTAAATGACACCCCCCGTTCTCTATTGTGGTACTATCATTGTGCTTATCACAACGGAGAACGAAGGCTGAAATCTAAGTCTTGCATCTATGTTTTGCCTTGATGGCTAGGTCATCGCCACATGCTAGGTCTCGCCTCGTATTCATAAACCGACGCCATTGTTCGTACTAACAAAAATGGGTAGATTCTCACCTCGTACAGCCATGAGAGGGATTATTGCCCCTGCTCGAACCACCGGGAAAGGAGCACCACTCACAAAATCGTTTGGATATCGCCACGTCGAAGACAATTCGGCGCCTCTAAGAGGTACCCTCTTCCTTCAGGTCTCTTTAATCCACCACGTATCAAGGACTCCATTGTGCAGAGGGGTTCCGAGCTTGTGGAAGTTCATGAGATGACGTACGATGTGCCTGGACTGACAAATAGCTCTGTTCCGCGCTGGAACGAAACATACGGAAAGCTCCTGTTGATGACAAGTTGAGGCTGGCAGGCACCCAAATTAGCCTTGCTGCGTATTAATAGCGTCCGACGGCCATGAGCTTTCAAGAATTGTATGCTCTTCCTCGGAATAATGCTTTTGGATCGTGCGTTCCGGGTATTTGCCAGGTGTAGTGATGCTGACGTCTGTTGATAGGGGCTCATACGTACATGAGCAGGCTAACAGAACTGGTGACTCGTATTTCCAGAAATTGCATGCACAGGAGCGCGAGTTATCGGTGCCACCATTCAGGCTTTTATTTGTCTAGGCCACAACGTTGCCTCTCTAACCTCTCTCCGAGACGCGCACATTCATTGCGCGACCACTTCTTCTACTCTGTTTAAAGGCAAGCTCGACAGTCGTTGCATATTATTTCTTCTAACCTCAGCGGTGCATGCCTCAAAATCAAGCGATTGTCCCATCTGGATTGACCTGAGATTTGCCTTGATCATTGCCTCAGTCATTCTACAACTTTGAGAGCTCCACCTTTCTAGGTCCTACATATCCGAACAGGTATGCTGCCACCTTTCTCATCTGAATTTCTTCACTTCCTTCAGTAATTCGGTAGCGGCCTGCTGATTTCAGCACAAGCAGATGCAGACGGGGTATTCACTCACGGTGGTGGCGGTATATATGCTCGAAACTGTGTGACTGTCAGTTCCATTGTTCTCTGGGAAACTGAAACTTTCTCACGCCTTGTGTCTTGAATATCCAATTCCACCTACGACAATCAGCACAGGACCACAAAGCGTCTCAGTGACTCTACTTACCGTGGATTTGCATGGCTCGATCGGCTGATTGTGTGCAAAGACGATTCCCCCAGTACTATCACTGGTTAGTCTCAGTCGGTCATGCGACTTTCTCTTACATTGCACATGGACACTTTATCTCCCAAGTCTCGTTCGATCTCCCTTTGCGTCATGCCGTCCATCTCTGACGCCGTCTTCAGGATCAGCAGCTTCAGCATCGCTGCCTGGGTTGAAAGCTCGACCAGCGGAAACTGTATGCCCTGATTCGTCGCTAGTTCCTTCCCGAACGGCTTTCGCTTTCTTGCATATTTGATGCTTTCTTCAATACAGTACTCGGCGGCGCCAAGAGAACTCGCTGCTTGACGCAATCGATTTTCATGGACAAAGGTCTGCGCAATCGGAAGACCGTGTCCAACTGCCCCTAATATTGCAGAATTGGGTACGAATACATCGGTCAGCAATAAGGCTAGACGATGCGTCAGTTTATGTTCGAAAGATAGTGAGGGCTCCAGACTCACTAGCATGATCAGTTGGCATATTAAACGTCCACTCGTATGATTCAACTTGAAATCCTGGGGTATTCTTTGGAACTATAAAGGCAGTAATTCCAAGAGCATCCCCAGCCTTCCCACTTGTTCTTGCAAACGTTATGCAATGGGTAGCTCTCTGGATGCCGCTAATCCACATCTTCCTACCATTAATTTTCCATCCATCGACGCCGTCCTTTTTGAGCCTTTCGGCGCTGGTGAACATGTGCGTTGCATCACTTCCGTGATCTGGCTCTGTCAGGCCGAAAGCAAAACCAAACCTGCCTTCCAATCTTCCTGTGATGAAGTTTTTCTTTTGTTCTATCACCAAGTAAGTATATGATGCGGTTCACAGCTTGATATCAGACCTTGAGTCCCAAATTCCTTCACCATAAGCACATCAGGGAAATTTCCAACGATACTATGCTCATTTTGCAAATCATTAAACAGTCCAAGTCCCTTCTTCGCCAGATGCATTCGAATCGCAGCCATCCAAAGATTCCCACCATTCTTGCCACCAAACTCCTCCGGCAAGGAGAATCGATAATATCCCGCCTCGTCGGCTAGTTTCCGTGCTTCAGCTAAAAGATCTTCCCATTCATCGCGGGGTAAGCCTTGATTATCCCAGTTTGTTCGAGCATGTTCTCGGCGATGGTCAAAGAATCGCTCGTTGTCATTAGAATATTGTAAAGGGGCGATTTTAGTGGCGATAAATTGGTCGATTTCAGCGAGGTAGCTCTGGAGATCTGGCGGGAGGGAGAAGTCCATAACACCGTGGGAGGGGTTTGGAGGCATTGTCTTAGGGTAGAGATGATTTCTGAACAAGCGCGGTTTGGTGAATATGAAGTCAGGAAGTAATATACAAACAAAAAGCCCAGTCTGCTCAGGTGGAAGTCAATATCAATATCGACAGCGACAAAAGTTCGACATTATCCATGATGAGATGAGTCCACAAGGGCTCGGTTACAACAAGAGAAAGGCGGGGTTCAGCCTCGGTCGGCACCCAACAATAATACAGGGGATGGTTATGTTATGAAGGGGGCAGGTACAAAGGCAATCGGAACAAAGGGACAGGTAGGCTATGTTTTTTCTTGGTTCATCTATTTGCTTCCTTATAGCCACCTCACTTGCTTACTTATTATATACAGGTGACAAGAAAGGACACGAAGAGTCTAAAAGCTAATAGCAAAAAAACAAGGTCACCGCCGGGATCGAACCGGCGACCTGCTGCGATATGAAGGCTGAGAGCCGTGTAAAGCAGACGTGATAACCACTACAAAAACATACGTGAGATCCTGTATTAGTCGCTACCTTACTAAAAACAAGTATCTTTCTTAGGAGTATAACTCTTTAAGTAGGTATAATACTTTATTTTTATTTATTATATCTAAATATATATATAATATAAATAGTAATTAATACTAATACTACTATAACCTTTTACTTAATTACTATATTAGAATTTTATAAAATAAAATAAAAAAAAGTAGTAAAAAATAAAAGTCTTAATTTACTTGTTACTTCTTTATATAAGACTATAAGTAGTTGTAAAGAGTTAAAAAAACCTAAGAGAGAGAAAAGAGGGAAGTAAAAATTAAAGAGAGAAAAAAAGTTTTTTACTTGAAAATAAAAAAAAATAATAGAAATTTTCTTTTTGACCACCGCCGGGATCGAACCGGCGACCTACTGCGTGTAAAGCAGGTGTGATAACCACTACACTAGGCGGCCTGGCATAAGATTTATGATACAGGATTTGCTTATCTTAAAATACTAAGTCTTTCGCTAAGGGCCCTTCGCAAGTTCTAGGGCCAAGGGACCTCGCTTCGCTACAGTCTGGCCAACCAAGCAAAAAATTATTGCTTACACACACACGCTGATCTAATGCTATAGCGAGTTACGACCTGTAAAGGTACAGCGCCTAAGTTTAGACTCACCGCCTTTCATTTGCCTACCTAACTCCCTTGTTTTGCCGCGGGCGATAAATCTAAACTTAAAACTCATACTTGTCGTGCACCTGGCGCGCCTGAGGCACTCTTTGAGGCGCTCCAGCTAACCAGAGGTTGCTTATGTAACTAGAACTCCTAGAGCTGTTAGAGCTCTCCCCTTATGAGGAAGCTATAAATACCTTAATAAATCAAGACTTTCATACTATAGCGGCTTATAACCTGAATACCTATATAATAAGAGAGGTAGTAATTCAAGGCATAAGGAGTACTTTAATATAAAAAAGCAGATCAAGTAAATCTTAAGATATTATATATCTAAGGTATAAGATCTATTAAATAAAAAGCAGAGAAAAGAATAGATTAGATAGAATCTCTATAAAAAGTGTAATTATTATAATAATTCTAAGTAGAATATTAATAATATTACTATAAAAGAGTAATAGTTTAAAATCTTTAAGTACTACCGCCTAGCTATACTAGTAATATAACCTTCCTTTACTACGCTAAGCACTAAAATCAGGTGGCTTTATTATAATACTACTTAAATCTTCTTCTTATAGTACGCGATAGTATCTTTACAAACACTTATATAATAAAAGATATAGTAATTTAAAGTATAAAAAGTATTTTAATTTAAAACGTAATAGTTAGTTCCCCTGTGTGAGGCTACAGGCACTCGCTTATAGTCAGTGAAAGCAAGTGTTATAGGAAAGCAAGTGTCACGTAAAGATTTAATTACCTTATTAGAATTTCACTATAAACCCTACTAAAATCAGATCATCAGATTAAATCCAAGGTACTAAGATATTCCTTAAATTTACTAAAGTACTAGAACCGACTATTATATTAAGAAAATCTTTAAATAAAAGAATTTATATAATAAAAGGTAAAGAATAAATAAAGAAAATAAGATCTTTATTAAATAAAATATTATAATAATCTTTACTAAAAATATTAATAGTCTATATTAAAAAATAACTTAAAATCTTTAAGTATTACTATTTAGCTTTTACTAGTAATATACCTTACCTTTACTATATTAAGTGTTAAAATCAGATAGCTCTATTAGATTATTATCCTCAGTTTTTTTTTAAAAAAAAGCTTTAAAAGAAAGTAGTTTTAAAGTAAGTATACTTAAAAATTATAAGCTTTTAAAAAATATTATAATTTAAAAGAGAGTATTATTATTATTATTCTAGTAATCAAATAATAAGTATATATTAATATATGTTAAAATCTAAAGTTTAATTTAAAGGTATTAAAAAGTATATATTATATATTATAAAGAGTATCTAAGGGTTAATATATATACTACCTAATAAATACCTCTTAGTTAGTATCTATAAGAGGTTCTTTTTTTAATTAAGATTCTTTATTTCTTTTAATTACTTTTTATATTTTCTATAATATAAGTTTATAGATTAACACTAGTAAAACTTCTTTTAAAAAAAGGGTTCTTATTAGTCCGCAGACCTTTATTATAGAAATATAAGGGGAAATCAGGGGGTGCAGGTAATCCCGGTTAGGGGATAGACCCCTTTCGGATACAAAACAGGGGTTATTCGGGAGATAGTATATATTCTGACCTGTAGATACTCTTTATAATATACACTTTAGAACACCTTTAAACTAAGCCTTAGATTTTAATATATATTAATATATACTTATTATTTATTTACTAGTACGATACTAATAGTTCTATTAACTATAAAAGAAATAAAGTAAAGAGCATAAATATAATAAAAGGAACTAAAGATAATAATAATAATATTATAATAACTATATCTTTTAAAGATATGCTACTTAATTTAATTTAATTTATTTCTTTTTATTATTAAATAAATCTTATACTTTAAATACATAATATCTTAAGATTTACTTAACTTACTTTTTATACTTTAAATTACTTCTTTTTCTATTATAAGTGTTTAAATCGTAGCTTATTATAATCTTACTTAAAATATTATAGAATAAACTTTTATCTTACTATAAAGGCTATATAAAAGAAGGAAGCCTAAGAGAGTAGAATAAAGAAGTATTAGAATATACTTAAGTTAGAATTAAGAGGGAAAAAGTCTTTAATTCTTTATTATAGTATTAAATAGAGGTTCTTATAAATAATAAAATATTACTAACGTAAGGTCTAACTTAAGGCTTTAAAGCACTAACTAAAGTAAGATAAAAGTTTGTTTTATATCTATCTTTAATTAGATTAGTAGTTATCTTTAACTATAATCTAAATATATATTATATATATTTTAAAAGGAGAATTAAAAGAATAAATATATTATTATACCTTTGTTTAAAAATTAAATTAATAACGTTAACTTTTTCACTTAATAACTTAATATATTTTATAATAGACTCTTAATCTAAGATCATAAGTTACCTCTTATTTTTTTTAAACTTCTTTATAAGTCTTATACTTTTTTTATTTAATTTACGCTTTTTACCTTTAGATAAAGTAAACTAGTTAGATTTATTATCTCTACTTAATATTATAATCAGTTTATCTTTTATATAAGACTTTATAAGTATAGCGTTTTATAAAAGTCTACTAGTATTAAAAAGAAGTTAATCTTTATTAATAAGTTTAAGGGGCTTATCTAAAGTTAATAGTCTAGTAGCTATATTAATAAATAATACTTAAAAGTAAAAGTGTATAATAAGTCTTAGTTTTAGTGCCTTAAGCTTTATCTTTTAAGGTTTAATTTTAAGCTTAAGTTTAGGTTTTAGTAAGACTAATTAAGACTTTTTAAATAATTACTTTAAAGATCTTATTATCTTAAGTTATAAATTATTATTAAGTTCCTTAAAGATAAGATCTTTAAGTTTATACTAGTTATCGCTTTAAGCTCTTAAGTTAGGCTTATAAGTATCTAAAGTCTTAGATTTAGATTCTTTATCTTTATTATTACTAATTTACTTTTCTTTTACTTTTAAGGTAAGCTTAAAAGTTAAAAGTTACTATAAATCTGCTTTATCTTTATTATTAATTATTAACTAAGACTATTTAAGTAGATTAAGCTTTATATCTAGTTCTTTAGTAGTTTTTTTATTATTACTTATTAATAATCCCTTATTTAAGTTCTCTACTTTTTTATCTACTTTATTATCTAAGTCTTTAAGCTAGATAACTTTTCTTTTATAGCTTAATAATTCTTTAAAGAGTTCTTAATTAATAATATTATTAAGACTAATTTTATTATCTTAATTTTAAGCTTAAGACTTATTTAAGTAAGCTATTTTTTTATATTTAAGGTTTTATCTTAAAAGTAATTCGTAAGTTTAACTTATTATTATTAGTATTACTTAAGATACTTTATAATTTCCTTGTTATTTATTATTAGTAAGGCAGTAGCTTTAATAATAATAGTAAGATTATTTTATAGTAAATAACTAAGTAAGGCTTTTAAAAGAGCTTTAAGTCTAGTTATAGCTAAAGTAGCGATAAATAGAGTATAAGTTCTTAAATATCTTATAAATCGCAGAGTAATTAGGATCTTTTATTAAATATAGTCTATTATATACTCGTTAATTAAAACGTTATTTTCAAGCTGATCTTTATCTATAAAAGTAGTATAATTATTAGAGAAATAAATATTTATAGCCTTTTAGTTAAGGTTTATTATTATAATTTAAGTATCTTATTAAGTAAAAACTAATTAAGTAAGATTATTCTTATTAGTTAAGATAGTAAAGAAGCTAAGTGACTTATCACTTTTAATATTATATTTACTATATAACTCTCTTCTATAAACACTTATTAGAATATATATCTTCTAAGCTTTAAAGTAATAGATAAGTTTTAAATAATTATATAACTTTTATAACTCTTTTAAGTAACTAAAAGTAAGTAGCTTAATATAAAATCTATAAAAGTCTAAAATATATTAATAGAGATTATTAACCTATAATCCTAGCTTATTAGTTAAGGAAAGGTTATAATAGTATATATCTACCTTAGTGAAAACTTGTATTTAGATATTATTAAGACTTAAGATAATTAGAAATTCAAGATAAGTTATAAGTTAAGTTTTACTATTATTATATAAAGTAACTATAGTCAGGTATAGTCTATAATTAGCTTTAAGGTATTATTATAAAATACTATACTAGTATATTATGTTATAAAGAAATACGGCTTTAGTTTTATCCTTTAGATCTAAGTAATAGTAGAATCTTTATATAGTAAGTTCTTAACTTAAGATTTACAAGAGAGAGTATAACTTATTATTATTAGTAAGAGTAGTAAAGTATAATACTAAGAATATTCCGTTAGTATTTATTAAGCTATATATACTTAGTTTTTAACTATATACTTATAAAAGGTATTTTCTCTAGTGCTTACTAGTTTATTTATATTATATAATCTTATTAGTAAACGTCTTTAATACTTTAAAGTTAAAAGAGTTAAAGTAGACTATAACTTTAGCTTTAAATACTACTTTAGTTTTATAAAAGAGGTATATAAACTTTAGGTTAATCTTAAAGGTTTTTAAGTCTTTAATATTAGCTTTAATAAGATTAAAGGCATTAAAGAGACGTATTATTATATTTTTACTATTTACCTTAATAAATATACTTAAGTATTTAATATACTTATAAAGGTAGAAAAAGTAAAAACAGTCTTTACTTTTAATATTATTTTTAATAAAGCCGAGAAATCGCGCCTTTTCTATAATAGTAAGATTTAACTTAAATTAGTCTTTATATTTAATAACGTACTTAATTAAGATAAGCGTTATATACTTATAGTTAACACTAAGCTTTTAATCTTTAAAGGTATATATAACTTTAAAAGGACTAGGTTTTTTAACTTATAAGACTATCTTATAAGTTATAGACAAGCTACCTTTATTTTTAATATCTTTAAGGGTCTTATTATAAAAAAGGACGTGTCTTAAGATAATATCTCTATTAATAAGGTCTTATATAATAGCTTAGATAATATTAATAAACTAGTCTTTTATATCTTAAGTAGCAAGGGTTATAATACTATTATTAGTTAAACTAATACTTTTAATATTTTAAATTCACTTTTAGTATACCTTAAAAGCTATCTTAATAAAAGCTTAAAGGTAAATATAGTATTTTTAAGAGATACTAGCTTTTTAAAGATCTATAGTATCATATAAGCTTAACTTATATTTCTTAAGTATAGTAAGGTAGTAACTTAAGAGTTTAAAGTAATCACAGATAAGACTAGTAGCGTTAGCTTATAATTTTTTCTTTAGTATATCTCTTAAGTTAAGTTTATAAGTTATTTTAGCTAAAGAACTAGTACTAGCTAACTTTAGTTTTTTTTTTATTAAGGTAAGTTTTTTAAGGAATTACTTCTTTGTTTTAGATCACTTTTAATATCTTTTAATACGCTGATTTTTATAAGGTCTTTTAGACTTAGTTAGTTATTTTAAGTAATAGCTTCTAGGTTTTATTAAGTTATTGATTTTACTAGATTAAATAGAGTTTTTTATAAGGTTTCTACTTATAAGCCTAGCTTATAAGATAGATCAGCTATTAAGTCGGCTTTTTTACTAGCTTCGCTTTTATTATCTTATATCTTTTTAGTTAAGACTAGTATAATAGTCTTTATAGCCTCTTTTTCTTTAATAAAAATATAGAATTTTAGTACTATAGCTTTATTAGAATAGTTACTAAGTTTACTATTATTATTCTAATAAGCTAAAATAAAGAGTCTGACTTTAGATAGTTTTAATCTTACTCTCTTTAATATTAACTTAGTTAAAATATCCCTAGCCTAATTAATAAACGTTATTAAGTCTTTTTTTAACTTCTTATACTTTTTAAAACAAGCGTGAATTATCTTACTATTTAAGAATAAGTTAGTTCTTATATCTTTAATATAAGTTTTATTTTTAAATTTTAAAGCCTCTTTAAATAACTATTAGTTTAAAGCTTAGATTATATATAAAATATTAGTTATCTTTTAAAATATTATAATAAAGTTACTTAAGCTTTAATAGCTTTAATAGTGTTTTATAATATATTCTTATTAAAACTTAAGTCTTTACTAAGTAATAAGAAGTCTTTTAAGTTTAGATTTTTTTTTTAACTTTATCTTATTATTACTTATAGTTTTATATAAAAGAGTATAAGTATAAGTTTATATTATAATACTTATCTTTATTATATTTATTAAGCTTTTAAGTATATATTTCTATAACGTCTTACTAAGTAAAGGCTAGTTTTCTTATAAGCTTAAAGTGTTTTTAAAGATTATTATTTATTAATATAAAGACTAGTTTTTTTTATTTTAATATAGATTTAGTTAAGACTTTTAAGATTTAATTAAGTTTATAATATATAGTTTCGTTTTATTTAACTTTAATTTCAGACTTATAAGGTAAGCTTATAAGTATAATAGTTGACTTTTTTAGTTTTAGTTAAACACTTCGCTTAGTAGATAAGAGATTCTTTATCTTTTAGTGTTTAACTAAAAGTATAAGCTTACTTTTTAATCTAAAGTCTATAGCTAACTTATTATTATTAATTATAACTATACTAGACTTTAATTTTCTATCTTACTTAACTAGCTTAGATAATAGTTCTCTTACTTATAAAGTAAGCTTATAAGTTAATAGCACTAATTTACTAGATTCCCTGTTCTGAACTATCTTTAATTAAAATAATACTTATAATCTTAAATTATAAAGTAAAATTACTATAATTTTCCTTACTTCATACTTAATAGCTATTAAAAGAAAATAATATTATTAGTGTAAAGTTTAAGTTTAAAAATAATAAAGAATAAAGCTTATATAATTAAGCGAGGCTTTATTTGTCTAAAAAGGCTTGTTATTTACTTATAATCTATAATAAATATAGTCGACTTTTAAATTAAGTATAGCGCTTACTCTTACTTACTCTTACTCTTATAGTCACGTGATATTTACTACTTTTTAACTTATAATCTTATCTTATAAGTTTTTAAGTAAAATTACTTATAAAAATAAATATAAGAAAAGAATAATAAGCTTTATAAGTAAGTATAAAAGAATAGTAATTTAAAAGAAATAAGATTTATACTTAAAGAGTGTGATTTAAATAGTAAGATAATAAAAAAATACAGAAAGATAATCTAAAAGAGAAAAGACTAGTAACTTAATAAATAAAACAATATTAATAAAAGGTATATTTATAAAATAAAGTAAAATAATAAAAGATAGTAAGTTTAAAAATAAGAGAATTATAAGTAAAGGAATTCAAAGAATAGTAGAATTTCTTATTAAAAATATAAAAAAAAGTAAATAAACTAAAAAAAATAATAGTATACATTTATATCCTATCTTTAATTAGATTATAAGATAACCTTATCTTATAAAGTATCTGAAATAATTTAATAGTTTACTCTTTTTACTATCAAAAGTTATAAGATTAAAACTTAAAGGCGTGAATTTTAATTTAAGCTTTAATAAAGTTAAGTAAAGTCTCCTTTAAAGTTAGTATACTTATTATTAGTATTATCTAAACTATCCTTTAATAAGGATAAAAGAGGATTAGGTTTTAAAAGTATAAGTATCAAGTATTATTAAAAAAAACGCTTAAGATAGTTTATAGTAAAAGTCTTATATAATTAGACTTTATTAAGCTTTTATCGTGTACTGTAGGGAGGAGCTTCATGTAGTATGAAAGTCTTGATTTATTAAGGTATTCTAGAGCTCCCCTATAAGAGGAAGCTCTAGGAGTTCTAGTTATATAAGTAGCCTCTAGTTAGCTGGAGCGCCTTAGGGAGTGCCTTAGGTGCGTTAGGTGCATGATATACCCCCTTGCTTAGCTTTATAATAGTAAGCGAAGCGATATAAATAGTACAGATAATACTACCTGAACTATAATAGGAGTTAATACTAACTAACGGCGTTAAGTCTTAAGCGCCTAGTAGCTCTAAATATATAAACTAGGTAGGTCCCCCGGAACGCTCTTTCCTTAAATAATAACTTCGATGTAATATTAGTAAATATAGCTAAAAGCTCCCGTGCCGCCCGCGCCTCGCGCGCCTCTAACCTTACTGCTACTCGCGTAGTAAAGAAGAAGATTATAAGTTATTAATTTGAAGATTCCGACGTAGTTAGTGTTATAAGGAATCGTTAGAACTACGCTAATACTTATAAAATAGGCCTGTGGCTGCTGTAGCTCCCCCGCTGCTGCTACTTTACTACTACTACTATTATTATCACTACTACTAGCACTAGTATTAACTCCTGCCTGCTGCCCTGCTATAGTAAGGGCTATCTGTGCCGTGCCTTACGGCTACTATATTCGCGGTAGTTTATAAGGTACACCGGGCGACTCCTATCGCGATAAAGAGATAGCTTCGCGCTGTTTTTATTATTATAAAAATAATAAATCGGGTTATATCGCTGCCCCTGCCCGCGCCGCTGAACTCTTCGCCGGCTACTTAGTAGCCCGGGCTCTCTTAGAGGGTATACGTGTAAGTATTTCCTTATATTATAGTGTTAGAATAATAAAGTATTAAGGTGTTAATATTAAAGTGCTAAGCGAGGCTAACTCTATGATATATATAAGCTCTTACGGTCTGCCGGGCCGCTATTCGGAAGGCCTTAGAAGCTAAGGAGAACAAGGATAAGGATAAGGATAAGATCTGTACCGCTATCTATAAGTTATAATAGTAGTCTTATAGATTTCAGACGTTATCTAACTATTAATATCAGCTACTACCCCTACCTCCGCCTTTACTCTCTATAGAGAGACCGCTGTTCCCCTTCCTCGCCTTGTTTTTAACGCTATAGGAATAGGCTCCGGCTCTACGGGAGCTGCTATTATCGCCCTCGCGGCGCGTTTAGCCTTATGTGCTTCTGCCTTAGTAGAAGTTAACGTTATAGCCGGCGCTACCTAGCAGTTAATTAACTTTCTTCTCTCTTCTTAGTAAGCGGTATAGGCTTTATAACCTTTAAGTAGTAGCTTGGAAATATTACCCCTTTATTATTATAGTTCGGGCTAGCGTGTTGATGCGGCTTTATAACCCAGAAGTTACAGCTTGGGATCGGGTCCTATAATTCTACTTCTTCTCTCTTCTCTAATAGCGTTTAAGAACTATAAATATAAAGTAAAGGAAATATAATAAAAGAAAGTATTTATATAGATTATATAGCTTAAGCGAGCTTCTCGATATTAGCTCAAGAGTCTTAAAGGTTTAAAAGAGCGATAAACACTTTAAACTTCTGCCTTAGTAGGTTTTTAGTTAAGCTATCGGCTAGTATATTATTTATCAGGAGATACGTCACCTGAAAACTCCCTTTTTTATACTCTTATTGTAGCTATATATTCTGTATATTGATATACTAAAGCTTTGTTAAGATTCACTAGTTCTCTTTAATTATTAGCTGAATCGTCTGTTTATTATCGCAGAATATATTCCATAGAGCTCTTATATTAAGCCTTAGCTCTTTAAAGAACTTTTAAAGCGCTATTACCTCCTTAGTAATCTGTTCTACACTAAGAAGCTCTGCCTTAGTTGTTAAAGTAGTGATAGTATCTTATTAGGAGGCTTTCTAAATAATAGCTCCTCTAAATAGTATAATTAGGAATCCTTAGGAAGAATAACGCGATTCAGCGTCGTCTGTAAAAGACGTGTCTAAGGTAATAAGAAAGTATATCTCTCTGTCCTTCTAACTATAGATAATAGCTAGGAATCTTAAGCTGAATAGATATTATATAATCTAATTAACTACCTTTAAGTGTAGCGCGCTTAGGTTAGTAAGGAAGTGTGATAGTTAAGAGGCTATAAAGGCGATATCTAGCCGGAGTATAATAGCTATATATAGTACTAACCTAACCTTCTCTTAATATTCCTTAATTTACTTAAAAGTTATTATACTAAGGTTCTTAACTAGCTTATAGTACAGGAGAGGTATACTAGGGCACTTCCCGTCTACTATATTAAACTTCTAAGTTATCTTCTTAATATAGATATTATATAGGAGAGATACTATCTTCTTTTCCTTATTCTGTACTACTCGTACTCCCAAGAACTATTCCATGTCTCCTAGGACTATCAGCTTATACGCCTCGTGTAATCTGTCTATAATTATCTAGCTCTCTTTAGCGTGTCTAATATAATACAAGACCTGAATATCGTTAACGTAGAACGCTATAAAGATAGTCTTATACTAGTTTATAAAGATATATAGCTCCTCTGCGAGTAGAGATAGGTCTAGCTTACTAAGTGTCTTTATAAAGTCGCTGTACTAGAGTATAGGTAAGTCTCTTAAGCTGTAGAGCGCTTAGTTAATTTCTATTACTATTCCTAGTCTTTTCTAGCTTTCCGGAGGGAAACACGAGACTAAGGCGCTTCTCTTATCTCTCTTTATATTAATAAAGGCGTTGATTATGTTAAACTGCTTTACTTCTAAGTTAAATTAAGCTGCTAGTGCTATTACGACTTAGAACGACCTCGCTACGAGTGTAGCTGTGTAAGTTAAGAATATCGTAGAGTCGTCTTATATGTTACCTCGTACTATAATCTGAGACTTATAACACTTAAGCTATCTTATAGAATCTACTTTATAAGTAAATACCTACTTTAAGGGAATTAGTAAGGTAACTATATCTTCCCTGGGAATTAGTCTCTAATAATCTTAAGCTTCTAAGTTTAATATCTCCTTTTCCGCGTTAGCTTTAAACTACTTACTATATAAGTGACTCTTTAGCTCCCTCTAGTTCTTAGGTAGCTTTAGGAGTTTCTTTTAATATTAGTTTTATAAGTTAGAAGCTCTTACTTTTACTCGGATATCTAATATAGCGCTTGAAATTACTACGTGAAGTATAATAATATCGTAGCTATTAGCTCGCGTTAGAGTCTTACTATAGAAGGTTATAATAAACTCTTAAAGGCGCGAGTAGCTATCTTATCTTAGAGCTACTACTATAGAGTAATAGCTGTGTGTAGTAAGCTTTTTATATTCTCTTTAGGCTTCTTAAGTTACTTAGATTTAATTATACTCTATTACTCGCTACTATTAGTAGCTATTTCTAGTTACCTATAGAAACTTAGTCCTTATTACTTTAAGAGGAGCTTCTAGAAGCTTAGTAACTTATTACTTAAGGTCTTATAGCTATTAGCTAAGTAATATAACTTAAGGGTATATTTATTAGCGCGCCTCCTTAATACCTAGACCGGTATTATTACTACTTATAGTGTTTTTCCGGTGCTAAGGTAAGAGATAATTAGTCTCTGTAGCTTTAGTATCTCTTAGGGCGCCTTGACTTAACCTCTTATAAGGAGTCAGATCTCTACTACTATTAGCGAAGTTATTATTATAAAGGACTATATTATTACTCTTTACCCTTAAGGTCTAACTCTTATAAGGGAGTAATTCAGAGGTCTAAAGGAGCTCTAGCGAGTTGACCTCTATTAGCTCTTATACCTCTAGTACTACTCCCGAGCTTTATAAAAGCTCTATTAGAGTAATATCTATTAGTTCTAATATCTCCTTAGCAACTAGTATAGTAGTCTTAATACTAACGTTAGCTTTAAATATAGCTTTATTTAGTTCAGCTATATATTCCGCTATAACTATATTAGTAATATTACTAATACTATACTCTATATCTAAAGTAATAACGTTCTCTTCCAGGTCCTTAATAAGCTCCCTTAGAGTAGAGGTAAGTTAGCTAACCTTCCTCTTTTTCTCAGGGGAATAGAATATTATCTTATTAAACCGGACGTTATATATAATCACTATATAGCGTAACTAAAGCACCTAGATCCTATATAAGTTAGAAGTAATATAACTAACTAAGTATTTAATATATACTCTAGAGCTGACTTTAAAGCCTCTATAATTCCTTCTAGCCTCTCTGTTAGTTGTAACTAGATATATATACGCTCTATACGTGTATACTCTACTCTAGTTAAGTCTTAAGTCGATTAAAAGCTTCTTTACTATTAGTAGATTATACTACTGAAAATAGTTCTAAAACTATTCCTAAAGTACTTAATTTAGACTCCTTATCCCTTGATATATAAGAGGACTTATATTATAAAAGTAGATTACTATATAATATACCTCTAAGTAAAGCTTCTCCGGCAGGTTTACCTAAACGCGTATCTTAATAGATTTAATAATAATCTCTTATCCTACGCGCTCCGCGCCGCTTATAAGTTCTTTAGTATATAGTAGGGGATTCTCTACCTTTATCCCTTCTCTTATAGTCTATTTCTTGTACCTTAACGTGCTTTAAATAGCTATAACTAAAGTGTTGTTATTATACTAAATAATATAGACTAATAGTCTATATTAACACTTAGTCTAATACTTGAAGTTCTCTAAGACTAGTATAATATAGCTAGCTAACTTACTTAGTAATATATAGCTAAAGAGCTTCCTATTATACTTATCCTTAATAATAAGTAGCTAGTGAGTGCTATTATAACCTATATTAAAGTCGAATAAGTCCTAGAGGATTTAGTAGAATAGCTTAGCTGCTTTATTCTCTAACTCCTATCTTAATATAATATTTCCAGTATATATAATAGTATAGTCTTTATACTAGATTCTTAATACTCTATTAAATTATACGCCTCTCCCTGCTTTAAGTAATGCCTATAGAGTACTCTCTCCTAAATAACTAGTATATAAGTACTATAATTGCAGAGTTATAGAACGCTTCTTAAGTGATTAACTTAATAATTAGAAACCTTACCTATTTAAGCTATAACTTAGAGTCGGGTATATTATAATAGGCGTGCGTATTAAGGTTACTAAGTTATAGAAGTGATAAGAGTATCTGAAAAGCTTATATTTAAAGAAAGTTAAATTAAACTTTCGAACTAGCTATCTAATAACTATACTTATCTGAACTTCCCTATACTATAAAGTAGTATCTTTCCCTAAGTACTATAGCCCGGCGTCTTTTAATAACGCCTCTAAGATAATATTAATATAGAAATCACGGACTATAGTAATATTATTAAGTAATAAGTCTTAAGTATTTAGATTATTCAGCTTAGCTAAAGAGTTCTTAAACACTTATTTCCCTCTACTAACTACTAGAATTCATTACGTTCTAGCTTCTATATAATTATTATTAGTTAATCTCTTAAAGGAACTTAGAACTAGCTTATTCTTGTGATTAACTAAGTGCTAGGCGCTATAGTTATTAACTAAGGTACTCTCTAAGAGTATATAAGGAATATTAATAAAGTCTGTAGTATAGATTCTAAGCGTCTCTTTAAGGTCTAAGAGCTTTAAATTAATAGTAGCTATATTAATATTTCCGGGGTACTTCCTTTTAGCTTACTAAGATAATAGTTTTTAGTCCTTACTAGGCTTCTTCCTAGTAATCTAAGCTATAGAGATAGTAATCTAGCCTTCCTTAGAGATCTCTTAGCGTAGTTCTATATACTTAAGTACTTAGATAATCTTATAAATCCTCTTAATTTACTTATTATTTAAACGGAATCTTATACTATTAGCTTAAAAGCTATTATAAGTGAAATAAAGCTTCTAGCACTTAATTAGAGGGTACCGGTATCTGATTCTATAAGGGCAGTTAGTTTTTTTTATCTTCTTAATTTAAATAGAAGCGATTCCGAGAGCTTCCGGAATAATCTTACGAGCCTCCTATATTAGAATAACTACTTAGTATTAGCGTAACGTAGAAACTATTAGCTCCCTTACCTCTGTTCTAGTAGTACTCCTTTATATTTACTATAAACGCTAGACTATACTCCTCTAGCGTTATACTATACTAATATCCTAGAGTATTATCTCTTGTAATATCAGTGAGTACTTAAGCGGCCTAAGTCTCTAACTAAACTAATACTATATTTAGGAAAGCTCGTATACTATATACTTCTTATATATCAGGAATATTATATACTCTTATAAGACAGAAGTTCTTTTACTATAGCTTATATTACATATAAGGTTTAATTCGCGACTTCTTATCTTAACATATTAGTAAGCTAAGTATATTAGTATAATCCGAAATAATAAAGATTAATACTACTGCGTCTAAAGGTGCTATATTACGCTTAATAGACCTGATTAATACTTGTAGTCCTGCGGCGCCCTTAGCTGTGTTATTATTAATTATATTAGTTAGAATAGACTAGCTGATAGTACTATTTACCTAGTTAAAGAGGTTCTGAATATAGTTGTTAAGCGCTATTCATTTAGCTAGCTTATTCGAGTACTCCCTTGTTCGAGCTTCCTAGAGTACCTTGATATTCTCTCTTTCCTTAGTAATAGCAGTGTTCTATTTCGCTAGTAAATCTAGGTTAGCTTATATTAATAATACTATCTACTTACTAAGGCGACTATTCGTCTCCTCTTATATAAAATCGTTAATACTTAGGAGATTCAGTTATTACTTAATAATATTTCTAATATTATTAGTATTAGGGTTAATAAATCTCTAGATTCCTTTAAGTTTAGTATAGTACTAGAAGGTCGTCTACTACTAGGGCTACTACTTTCTCTAATTAAGAGTATTACCCTTATATTTAATTAACTTATCTTAAAGGTATATTAATATATTAGAGAGGCTTTCTATAGAACTAATAGTGTTAAGAGTATTTCAGGAAGTTCAGGGAAGTATTTAAAGGAGTTCTTTAAGTAGTAGTATAAGTATCTCTTAATACTACCTGTAACTCTACCTATACTACATAGTATACTCGTATAATAGCTTAAATAAGTGAATATAGCTCTTAACTATTATATACTATAGGGAGGAGCTTTATATAGTATGAAAGTCTTAATTTATTAAGGTATTCTAGAGCTCCCCTATAAGAGGAAGCTCTAGGAGTTCTAGTTATATAAGCAGCCTCTGGTTAGCTAGAGCGCCTTAGGGAGTGCCTCAGGTGCGTTAGGTGCACGACAGCTTTTTAAGATAATAGTAGCCTTTATTAGTATTTTCTTTAAAGACTTAGTATAAGCTTATTTAGTAGTAGTTTAGTTTAGTATTAGCTAACTTATTAATTACTCTTTATATATTATAAAGTAAAATAAGATTATTAGTTTTAATTAGTTTACTAGACTTTAAGACTCTTAATTAGTTTTATACTTTTATTATAGATTCTTAAAATCTCTTTTTTTATAAAACAATCTCTTTTATATCTTTATCTTATAGCTTAAACTACCTGCTTTATAATATAAAAAGATCTCTCTAGTTTTAAACTTTTTAGTAATTAAATATCCTTTAAACAGAGAATTTACTTTTTAGTAGTAATATTAGATCTTACTTATATAATAGAAAAAATAACGTTACTTTTATTAGTTAGTAGATTAAAGTTTAAGATATAAATAAGATCTTATGAAATTTCCTAGTCTATTAGTGAAATCTTCTTTTTATTACTTTAAAGAGATTATTAAGAATATCTTAATATACTCTTTTTATTATCTTATTTGCCTTAAAGTTATATATTAAAATCTGAACTCTTTTAATACTATATTTTCTTATAAATACTTTTATAATATTCTTATTTTTTAGCTCTTTATTAACTATAAGTCTTTTAAACAGGTTATAACAATAGACTATATCTTCTTATAAAAACTTAGTAATCTCTTTTATAGTAGCTTATATAAAGGCTCTTCTTTTTAGCTATCTAGATAAGTTCTCTTTAGTTAGTATAAAACACTTCTTCTTATTATTTAAAGTAGGAACTTCAGTAATATTAAGGCTAATATAATTAAATATTTTAGATAATTAAATAGGGAATAATAAGTTTTCTTCTTACTTTACTTTTTATTTTTAATAATCTTTATAGCTTTTATAAAATACTTAGTGGTCTTTATAGAATCCTTTTTAATAAAATTACTTAGATAGTTAAAAGAAAGTCCTTTTAAGGCTATAGTATCTGCTTTTTATATAATACTCTTTAATTACTTTAAATCACTTTATTTTATTATCTAAAACTAGTTAAATCATATTTTTATTATCTGCTTAATAGTAAAGGTTCTTATCTTATACTTAGTATAAAAGTATATTTATTTTAAACTTTTTATAATTAGTTAGTTTAATAGTAATAAGCTTTTTAAGAGTTAATAAAAAGGTAGCCAGCTCTTCTGATTTATTAAAGTAAGTGTCTTATAAAATCTAATAGTTTAACTAGTGAGACTAGCTTATAAGTTCTTTACTAACTAAGGTGATAAAAAGTGCTTTAAGCTTATTAGAAATTTATTTATTAATATTAGGCTTATTTTTCTTTATGATATTTAAGAAGTATTCTTTTCTTTATTAAGATAAGCTATTAGTTACTATATTCTTTATTTTTAGAATATATCTAAATTTAAAGTCTATTAGTCTTATTTAAGTAATTTAGTTTATTAAAAAGGCGTTAGATAAATCGCTTACTACTTTATTAAGCTATTAAATTAATACTTTAATATTAGTCTTAAAGATAAAATAGACTTTATAAAGTTCACTATATATCTTCTTTATAGCTTTTAATACTTTTTAATATTTCTACTTTATTATATTATACTTACTCTTTATTATATTCTATAATCCGCTTTTAAACTTAGCTAAGTAATACTTTTTATCTTTGTTAAGTTATTAAAAGACTATTTCTTATTTAATTAAGCTTATATTTATAGTAAGGATTATTAGCCTTACTCTTATATTATAGTCAATCTTAATTAATATTAAAGTATTAAAAAGAATATCTTTAAGTTATTTTATTATAAGCTTTTAAGTATCTTTTTAACTAAATATAACACTTTTCTTTATTATAGTATAGATTAATATAGTAATTATAGAGAAGTTAAGAATCTAAATCTAATAGTAAATAATAATCTTAATAAATACTTAAGTTTTTATAATACTATTATATTTTTTCTATTTATAAATTTTAAGGACTTTAGTTATTTTTAAATATCTCTTATTATAGTCTATAATAAATCCTATTATCTTTAGTCTAAGTAGATAGTATTAAGACTTAAAGCTAACTATTACTTTTACTCTTTTAAATTAAATAAGAACTTTATCTAGATTTTAAATATATTTTATAATAAACTATTAAATCTCTAGTAAGATTTCCTTATTATTATAAAATAACCTTAATTCTTTTATTTTTATATTATTTATATAAAGCAAGGTAATCTTTAGAATATAATCTAGTAAGACTTTATAAATAACTCAGATAAATTAAGTAATTAAGTTTATAGCTCTTTATAGTAGTTTAGTTATCTATAGAAGACTAATAAGTATATAAATAACTATTATATCTTAGGATTTAAGGGCTAGCTTAAATTAGTTATACTTTGTAACGGTCCGGTATTTACTCGCTATAAATACAGAAGGCTATAGTTAATCTTTAATAATTAAGAGGTAGGTATATTATATAGATAGAAGATAGTTACTAAGTATTAGAATACTATTTAAAGTTAAGTATAAAGCTCTTATCTAATAGTAGATATACTAGTCTTATATAGAACTTTCGTTCGCCTTAGATCCCTTAAGATACTAAATCCTTAGATCCTTAGATCTGTTTTCTTATAAAGGGATCTAGGGATCTAGGGATCTATCACGTGACTTATTATTTACTATAATCTAGGTAACTATTACTACTGAAGCGTGAGTATATAGTAGTACTACTCGCTTATCCTATATTATTCCTTAGCTAGTACTACCCTATTAATAGTACCGCTCTCTTATTAGTACTAATACCCTTATAGTACTACTAATAGTTTTATTATTATATAAGTACTAATTAAACTGTAGCGCTAAGGGGTCTGTAATATTATCCCCCTCTTAGCTTAGCGTAGTCCTTATGCTTAAGTATAACCTTAAGAAACGTTAATAGTTACTAATAACTATCTTCCTTATCTATTATATCTAGTATTATAAAGAAATCAAGTATTACTTAGATAAAGAAAAAATAGAGTATTTAGCTCGCACTTTATATTAAGTGTACTATATAACTTGTAAAGCCTTATTCCTTCTACTATAGCTTTTCCTATACTTACTTCTTAGATTTATTTATTTTGAAATAATACTCTAAGTATATTCACTTGAAGCGTTACGATTATAATACTTTAGGGTATATTAAGAAGTTTACTCCTGAATAACTTATATATTAATTTAAGATAAGAAAAACTATAACCTTTACTCGCCTTTTAATACCTTCTTTTAAGCTTATTAAGGATAATCTTACTTCTTAGTTCCTTGCTTTTAAACCTAATACTTACCTAGTATCTTTCTTTAAGGGCCCGGCCCCTAACCTTAGGTCCTTTTCTTTCTAAGTAAACTTAGATTTCTTTAATAGAATCCCTATAGAAGCTTAAGGTAGCGGAAGTTAAATTTAGGTTCCTAAGTATTTTCTAATTATAGGTACCTTTTCTATTTAATTAGATATTTTAGTTTACTATAGAAATACTAATAGTTAAGAATAGCCTCTACCTTATATTTAATATTCAGATTAATCGGTTATATTTTAGTAATAGGAGCCGGTAGTACTCTTAGTAGTACTAGTTTAAGAAGAGATATATAGAATACTAAGTAGATATTTATTATCTTTAGTAGAGCTAGTTAATAATTAACTAGTCCCTTGACTTTAGTAATCCTGAATAATCCTAGCTTCTTATAATCTAATTTATAACTTAGTTATTTAATTATAATATTCCTTCTAAGTAAGTAGACTTTATCCCCCTCCTTAAGTATTAGTCTTATACTACGCTTTCTATTATAGTAGATTATAGATCTCTACGCGATAAAGAGAATATCAGCTAATAATTCTTTATAGAGCTACTTAAGCCTATCTGCCTATAATATAGCCTCCTACGCGGTTCCTTAACTGGTTATTAGTAGATTATATACCGTAGGATTATACCTATAATTCGCGTAAAATAGTAATACTCTAATAATCTTTTAATCCGCGCTATTATATATAAACTAGGTAAGTAGGAGTAGTTATACCTAGTTATCTTACTTATAGTTTATATAATACTAAAGATAAGTCTCTATTATCTAGTTAATTTATTCTATCTATATATTAGTCTAAAAATAGAATATAGTTAATATTTTCTATTTTATTCCTAAGAGCGTGATAAGAGTTTTCTAGAACTTTAAAGTAAAGAGCTTATCTTTATCTAAGATAATCTTATCTAGTATTCTATAGCTTATAAAGATTATTCTAAGGAATACTTATACTATTATAAGCGTGTCCTATATCCTAAGTACTAGTATTATATACACGTACTTCATGAACCTATCTGTTATTATATAGATCGAGTTATATATGATTCCTATAATTAGGTCTTTTAAAAGTAGTAGCTTAACTACGAAATCTAAAGCGATTAATTTCTATAGGCGAGGTAGTATTATTAGTGACTTTATAAGTCTATACAGAGTATAATATATAGCCTTATTCCGGATATATATATTATATAATATTACTATATCTTTAACTACCTTCCTTATACCTAGGAAGTAGTATTCCCTAGATAGCTTAGATAGTATCTTAGCTACCCCCTGTAATAGCACGGTTTAGCGTTAGCTAGCACGTGAGCGAAATAACCACGGATCAAGTGATAACCTCTCTATTAGCGCGAATATCAAGCTGAGGAGCCCTCGATTCCGTGGAGGGCGCTCGAGCCTATATAGATAAATTCCCCGGGCTATTCCCGATTAGGCCTAATTACACTTGACGTAAAACTTGACGTAAACTCCCATAGTAGCGTAGAGCTATTTCCCTTTGCGTATAACTAAGTGGGTAACTGTCGGTAAACCCCTTCAGAGTTAACCGAGCTCTACCGAGTCTTACCGAGCTTTGCCGAGCTCTAGACTCTTCCTAATCGGGTATAGTAAAGAAGTAGTTACCACTACCTTTACACGCTAGTCTTTTTTTTCCTACTCTTTATGTATCGCCTTTAACTTCGCGCGCTCCTTTAGTATGTAAATCCCTTTCTTTTGCCTTTAAAGTACTCGCTGATCGTGCTTTTTTTAGATAAACTCGCCCTTAGCCTTCTTATAGTACTACTTGTGTTTTTAGGTCTAACACACGCGGCACGTTAACAATTGATAGCTATTGCCTTAGAGGGGATAATTAGTAATCTCGCGGAAGGATTTACAGTCGGAATAGCGTAGACGATTTGTAAGGAAGTCTATAGGCGTTATTTTATAAGCGTGTATATGTAAAGAGAGCTGTAAAGCTGTAAAGGTAAAGCTGTAAAGAGGTATGCACACAGACCTTCACGTGACAGCGTCCCCGTTCTCCGGAAAAAACGCTCAATGTAAGGAAGGACGAGGTCTTTTCTCTGGCGGCCCTTTATAAGCTCTAAGGCTAGGGGACCTTGCTTTGTTATAATCTAGCTAATTAAGTTGAATTATCGCTTGTAAGCTTGCGCTAATCTGACGTATCTAATCAGGATCTTGCACGTAATAGTATTTTTTAAAATAAGATCTATAAAACGTATAATATAAGATAGATATAGCCTTATATATATATGCATATTAATAACTGAGGCTAGGAAGCACAAAAAAACAAATGATCATCTCAACTACATCCATCTGTACCCAACGCTCTTTAAATCGTACGTGCTCTCATTTGACAAGTCGCAAAAGTTTCCACCATCCTCTCACATCAATAGTAACTTCTTGATATCATAGCACGCCTCCCAGTTGAACGTGGGATTCTCCTCACGAGGTTTTCTTGCCTCATCGAAGCATTCTTCTCTAGCCCTCCGGAACCGCTCCTCGCTATCTTTCGTCTTGGACTCTAACTGCGCATTAGCTCTTCCCAGAGCTGCTACCAGAGGCTGTAGTCCCTCGACATCCCTTTTCAATTCATCCCAATCTGGCCACTGCTCCCAGGCCCCCCGCCAACCCTCGCCAGCAAGCTGCTCGAATCTCTGTAAGCTACTCAAAACTCCTTCCATATCGGCTTTCCAGGTGTATAGCACGTCTCTGGCCCGGGAGAACAGTTCAAAGGCAACGCTGTGGAGGCTTATCGTCTGGTTGAGGTTGTAGTGCATCACATGCAGCTCCGCGCGTGTCTCGCCCTGCTCTGGAAAGATCCCAAACCAACTTAACCAAGCTTTCAATTGCCACTTTCTCAGCTCCACGAGATGTAGTTGCTCCTTGATACTGTTGTCGTTCCTGTTGTTGATCTCTCGGATAAGGTGGAAGTTCTGTTCCGTCATTTCACAGAGAGCCTTGCCCCGGTCCGTACCTGTGAGCAATTCTCTCATGTCCACGTCCAGACTTTCCAGAAACCTCCGAAGCTTTCGCACTGATTTCACCCTCTCGTCTGCAATCTCACCCAGGTACGGCTGCAGGCCTGGGACGTGCTTTAGCCACGAGGAGCAGTACGCAGCTGGGACATGGCTGAAGGACGTGTGGAGACATGTAGAGGAGACCACAGTCGTGGCAACAAGGGCTCCACACATCATGCAGTTGCCCCGATGTATATTGTGCAATCTCGGATTATTGAGCCATTGCACGCCGCAGGCAAGCGATAAGGTGACGTGGATTGAATCGCTGAAATCCACGGGACGGTTGATCGCACTCATCTGCATGATAGCGCTGGACAGCAGTTTTTCAAATTGAGTGGCAAGAGCATCCACCTGGATGTGCCATTTTCGGGTTACTTCAGTCAAATCTTCCATGTTCACGACAAGCTTGGAGTACTCTGCGGCTAGGACGTTTTTGTATTCTAGTTTCGATCCAGCAATGATATCAGCAGCACTTAGTATGTTGTTCCGCGAGTGCTGCATGAGGTTTGGGATGATGGAGAAATTCCCTGCTAGATCCGTCATGTAGATCGTGTTTTGAGCCGCTCGATAGACGCCTTCGTGAATTGGTGTAGATGCAAAATGCACTGTTGTCTTTGGTGTAGAGCCTAGAGGAGAATAGAAAGATCGCAGTCTGCCAAAAGCATCACCGATCATCAAACCAAACACAAGGAAGATGATGTACAGTAGTGCCCATGTGAGAAGTAAGAACCCCAATACATTGCACATCCAACGGAGGACGAATCGCTTATGGTATTGGCTTCGAAGGTAGCAGACCGCCAAGGTTGCAAACAGACCAGTACAACTCCAAAAGACACAAAAATATTTCCAGGTTTGATTGGCGACGTCGAAAGCCCAATCCCGCCATTCAGCGAGTGTATAGCTGTAGACTTCGGCGGCTTGGTGAGGGTATGGAACTGTCGAATGAAAGACATTGTTGTCCCATATGACCTGCTCAACCTCGTCGAGGATGATTTGGACTGCAGGGGTGTGACGAATACCGGAATGCTGAAGCTCTAAAAGCCGTGCCAAACAAAACTCGACAATCTTTCGTTCGTTCCTTGCGTAATCAGAGACTGATGGTGTTGGAACGGAAACGGTGCTGAGTGGATTTTCGTAAAGGGCCTGGAGATCATTCTTGACAGCCTCGTACTTGTTCAGCAAAGCATCGTAGTCTGAATCAAGAGCGCGGCACATGTCGCGAAAGTTTCGTGGTGCCGAGGAAGCCTTGCCTAAAGCATCCAGACTTCGGAGTAATCGAGTCATCGTTATCGAACCATGCACTTGTTACTGTACTGCTGATGTTGACTTGACGGAGGAAGTTGAAAGGCACGAGGTTGAGCTCGTTTGTTGGCTGGGCACGGGCGCTCCATTGAATGGGAAACATGATTGGTCTGTTTTATTTTTCTTTGTCCCAAAGGTAAGCGAACCATCAGCAGCTCCGTACATTATATTGTTACATTATCTTTCATATCATTATTTCAACTGCATTTCATCTATGCTATCAATCGTGTAGATGTAGATAGTAAGCGACCATGCCGATCTGCGTTCAGACTGCTGTTGAAGTTTTGTTCAAGCAGCAGATTTGGACAGATGCACCAATTGGTGTCTCCTAATAGGGTGGAAGAGTCTTAGTCATCTCTCTGTGTGTAACCAATCTCTTGCATTAAAGATGGAGAAGAATCCTCACAACTTCACGTTTTCTGCTCAAAACTGCGCAAGGAGGTATCGATAGCACTGGGAGCAATTTGATCCCTCACAAGTAGGTCACCAATTATATTGTTTTTTTGTTATCCTAACCATGAAGTAGACTTCAATTCGGTTGCTGTTTCCGTTTACAGCCAAAAGCAAAACCTTCCAATCACTCTAGGGGCATGGCAACTCCATTCCCTACCGACGACCAAATCAACATGGACCACAACCTGAATTCGAATCCCACTGCCCTCTTGATCGCACAATTTGCCAACAACGCTCCTACAATATCCATAACCGCCTGTCAAGCTCTGGTTGCCGGAATAGTCGACGAAAACACGAAGGCGGAGGCTGAATCGTCAAGCTGCGTGTTGACCCACGCAAGTTTTTGCATAGATTCTTCTCCCAGCCTGCCCGGGTTCTTGATATGATGCGCTCCCTTATGGTCTTCTTACCCGGCTTAGCTGCTGCAGAATACTTTGTTCCCGGCACGGCTTCCGTGTCATCAGATCTCGATTTCTATTGTCGGAAGGAGTTATTACAATTGGTCATGTTCTCCTTTGAATCGGTCGGGGTTCAATGGATCGCAGAGCTGGACGTCGACCCTGATATGGCCTCTGGCACGATTCTATCGAATCTCGATATACCCTGTCTGGATTCAAGGTGATCCGTAGCATTCTGAAGAGCCCTACCGGCGTCGCATACGAAGTCCAATTGATAGCTGGAAGGAGCTGCCTCGCCAGTAGTTGCGTGTTCGATTTCCACTCTACAGCTAACCAATACTTCTTTACAGGATTTGCTGCTGCGGCACGGTTCCACATGTATAGTGCTCAGAAGATGGCGATACGCTAGGTGGGCAATAATTCAAATATTTTGTGCACTTTGCCATCAAATATATATTGCTCTCAAGACTAATTTCTTCTGTCAAACTACGCTCAAAGGTTAGGAGGAGCCTCTTATTCCGGCGATTATAGGTCCTAAGCCGGATGCCACACCCACAAAGATCACCGACAAGTTCGCTAAACGTAGCTACACGTTCGGGCCTTACCTCTTCTTTGGAGACAAAGCCTATGGGGACAGCCATCACAAGATCGGACCTTACAATGGCCGCTTTCGTACTCTAGGAGTACTCCGACTATCTCCTTTGAGACGTGTCTCTTTGGGATGTCCCCTTTGCGACCTACCTTAATGCCCTAAAGTACATTGCCTCCTACAAGATTCCCTATCACACTGTTTCTATCCCAAGTGTTCTGTAGTCTCTCGATGTCCCTTTCGATCAATCCACTGGCTAAGTATCTGTGTTTGATTATGGCTGGGTTGGGGCGAACCAGCTTTTGGACCTAATAGCTAACAAGTTCGCGTCTAAGTACTTTAGAGAAGGAGGCGCATTACACAAGGGACAGGATGGACGGCATAGCCAATAAGCTGGGGCAACCTTGACTGCTAGTGCCCTTACCAGTGAGCTCACTGGTAGGCTTTCTAGTGTGGCTGAACCTGGTGATGACGGCGAGGATGTCGAAATGGGCGAGGATCGCGATGTTGATATAAACAACATGGCCTATAGTGAAGGAGTTATGGGAATTCGCTGCTCGTATTCCCATTTGACGTACCATCAGCAATGGAGAAGATGATCCTAGGGCGAATTGCGACGTACTCGTTGACTCCTCATCCGGTCTCAATACTCCCCAGGACAATAACAGTACCCCTTCTGAAAACACCAACGGCGGAAAATCAAGGGAGGATTCTATTGAAGGTCCTACTTCGCCAGCTGGTGTTAATTCCTCGTCTGGCAACACTGTAGGTGGTGGACCAGGCGACCTGAATTAATCTGATTTGTGGAATTTTTGAGCTTATTTTAGCTGATACCTATCAAGAATTCTAAACACCCCACATTTCAAATACCGAAGTCTACCCTTACCTATAAGAGACCTCTCAAATCACTAGACTAGCTATAGATTTAAAGTCTAAAATAGCTATAGAATATATTAATATAATTCCAAGCTTATATTTTTAAGTTTTAACTAAAATCTTATTATAAGTAGAACTAATAATTCTAAAAATAGTATCTTTTAATTAATTAATAAGTATCTAAGTTTACTAGTATTATAAAGGTAGTAGTAATTACTTCTTTATTAGTATATCCGATTAGAAAGAGTCTAGAGCTTAGTAAAGCTTAGTAAGACTCGGTAAAGCTCGGTTAACTTGGAAGAAGTTTACTAATAGTTACTTACTTAGTTATATATAAAAGGAAATAACTCTACGCTACTATAGGAGTTTATATTAAGCTTTACGTTAAATATAATTAGGCCTAATCGGAAATAGCCCGGTAAATTTATCTATATAGGCTTAAGCGCCCTTTATAAAATCAAGGGCTCCTTAGCTTAATATTCGCGCTAATAGAGAGGTTATCACCTGATCTATAGTTATTTTACTTACGTGCTAGCTAATACTAAACTATACTATTACAAGTATAAATTATATTAAGTATATATATAGTTAATATATTAATCGTGAGTATAAAATAAATTTATTTAAGATAGTAGAATTTAAAGTTAAGCTAGCTAAGCTATTAAATAAAAATACTATAATAATACTTTCGCGCTAGGCGGAGACGATTAAAGGCAAGTGCGACATAAACTTTAGTTATTTAATTCGCTCCAATCATTATCCCCTCAGCTTCAAATCACTCTCCCTTCCTGTCTTTCTCGCCCGTCCAGCACTTGCATGCAACAGCAGTCCATCATGAGTTCTTCTGACCATCAACATGCTCGCAATCGTGAGGATTCCGGATCACCAACGGAAACACATGCGCTTCTGCCCAGGTTCCTCCCTCAGACAATCCACCCCGATGGGGAAAGTGGCAGGCGTGGCTTCAACCCTGCGCACTTCTTCAGCGTTCTCTGGCGCAGTTCAAATCAGGTGTCAATGGCGGTCAATTTCCTCTGGCCGTTTTGCTTCTTGGCAGTTATCATGAATTTCACGGCTCCTCATCTCAACATCTGGGTGTTTATTGTCAGTTACATCGGGATGATTCCTGCGGCGAACCTTCTAGGGTTTGCTGGCCAAGAATTTGCTCGAAAGATGCCTAAGGTTTCAGGAATTCTCATTGAGACTACTTTTGTAAGCACAGGGAAAGGATGGAAATTATCCTTGACGTGTTTCTAAAAGACTACTACTGACTCGGTGGTCAGGGGTCAATAGTTGAAATTGTTCTGTTTCTGATTTTAATCATCAAACACAAAGCCGGATCTGGTGAAGACGCAGCTGAGCATGGAAATCTCATCCCGATTATCCAGGCAGCAATCCTTGGCTCAATTCTCACTAACTTGCTGCTATGCTTGGGCTTGTGTTTTGCCGTAGGCGGAATTCGTCAGCAAGTCCAGAAGTTCCATGCGGCTGTGAGCGAAGTCGGGAACGGTCTGCTACTTGTTGCTGGCTTCGGGCTGCTTATACCAAGTGCGTTTTATTCGGCGCTGAAAGGCTCTGCAATCCCGCAGTCTAGAGGACCTCCACGACATCACGGTTTCACAGATAAGAAGTTGGAGCACGACATACTTGGAATAAGTCGCATCACCTCTATCTTGTTGATTGTCGCATTTGCCATGTCAGTTGCCACCCCAGTATGTCCTCGGAGACAGCTAACTGTACAAGGTACATTTGGTATAATGCACGGACGAACCACAGCATTTTCGATGAAGTTCTAGAACAAGATGAGCATGCTGATCTTGATCACCATGCAGATTGTATGTATAATATCCTGCTCCCTACTCGGTGAAGCAACAGATGTTGTCCGAAGTTCTTCACCGCACTCACAAGATACCTCTCCAATCCGCTGGCAGAGCTAAGCATGTTATAGTAGCCAAGCCGAAATTTACGCTGACGGAATGTATGATTGCTATCACTGCATCTATTGTTTTGGTTATAGTAATGGCTATTCTCCTTGTCAATCGAATTGAAGATGTTGTCGAAGGGGGTGTTCCTGATCAGTTTCTTGGCTTGATACTTCTTCCTCTTGTTGAGAAAGCTGCGGAGCACCTGACTGCAGTTGACGAGGCATGGGATGGGCAGATGAACTTTGCACTTTACCATTGCTTGGGGCCTTCGATCCAGACTGCTCTTTTCAACGCTCCATTGGTTGTAATCGTCGGCTGGGTTCTGGGTAAACCAATGGATCTGAATTTTGAGATCTTTATGGTTGTTTTACTTGTTTTGTCTATCTCAGTCGTTGGAAACTTTCTCCGTGATGGGGAATCAAATGCTCTTGAAGGTGGCTTATTGGTTGTAAGTCAACCCTTACAGCGCTCCATGGATAGAGCACTGGGCATTGTTTATTGACATCTTTTAGATTGTCTATATGATTATAGCGGTCGCAGCTTGGTAGTAAGTCTTCTCCGACTTCTGTTATTTCTCCTCAGATGACCAGGGAGGAGCTGGGCTTCTGTCCTGCTCAGACCACCTCCCTGTTCTTGAATTATTCCATCTTTCTGATCTGTACCTGGAGGCGTAACGCTGACGGTTCTTTACTCTATAGCTACCCTGACCCGGATGTTGCAACTTCCAATGGGATGATCCTTGCCAATAGGCTATACAAGTGAGTAGGGAGCGTACAGATTGTGATATTAGCTAGGCTCAGAAACCTAGTGTCTAGGCTATATTCTTATATACTATTCCACTACTCTACTAGCTAGTATAGTATTATTATTAACTAAGTCTATTAGTTTCTAAGTTTACTTAGTATTCTTATTATAAATAGTTATATAATATAGTAGATATCTTAAGAAATAATATAATTAAAAGACTAATAGGCTCTAATAATTAAACTAGTATTATAGTAGTAGAGTAGACTGTTATTTAGTAAAGTAAGCTTTTAATTAAGTAGTAGTTATACTATTGAAATATATCGGGTAGTTCATTGAATATTATCTTTTGAGAGAGAACCCAGCATAGTGTGTATGCCTGGAACTCGCTTATTTCAGTGGTGGACTTGTTATCGTTGTACCGCAGCATGCAAGTCCAAATTGGGACGAGCTCGCGCTCATCAATCCAACAAGGAAGGTCACAGTATCTTGGCGTCAATAATAGCCGGCTGAGCTCACTTGCCTGCTCATTCAAGCTCTCGTCTGTGTCTGTGGAAACCCGCTAGAGGCATCTTCTGTATATTTTGCCAACTCTGAATACTTATTTTTCTTCCTCGAGATGGACTCTACAGAAGCAGTTATCAGAGCCAGTGATAGCAAAGTTGGTTCGCTGACAAGCAAAGAAGAATTGAACAATAGTACAGATGTGGCGGGGGCACTTTCACCAAATTCACAAACGGACAGAGACGACCCAGAGTACCTTGGGATGTGGGAATTGATTCCTATTGCGATAGCCTTGGGTCTTGCGATTTTCATTATAGGTCTCGTAAGTTTTCGTCGCCTCGTATCCAACCTCCGCTAAACAGAAGTCTCAAGGACAACACCATCGTAGGGACATCAACGGTCACTATATCGAATGAATTCCATGCTTTGGCAGATATTGGGTGGTACGGCTCAGCCTGTATGTTTACAAGGTGCTTTTGAGGGAACATTATCAGCGCCCTAGCTTTTGAGCTGATGAAATCCGTAGACCGGCTCACGATATCTTCGACTCGGTTTTTTTACAGCAAACTTTACGAACAATTTCGAGTGAAATGGATTTTGATCATGGCAGTCGCTATCCTTGAACTTGGATCTGTTGTGTCTGCCGCAGCGCCCAACTCGGCAGCTTTCATAAGCGGAAGGGCTATTTCAGGTTGTGGCGCTTCTGGAATTGTTACGGGGGTTTTCATGTGATTCCTGTACCCATTTTTATGCACTTAGCTTATATGTGTATTAGCACCATCGCTCATTCTGTTCCTCTTCGGTTGAGACCGATTTATAATAGCACAGTTGGGGCTCTTGAATGCATTGCATCTATCGTCGGACCAGTGATCGGAGGTGCTTTGACAACATATGTTAGCTGGAGATGGTGGTAAGGAAACTTATCTGTCTTACCGAGAATTGGTACTAATGTCGCATTGATGGATTAGTTTCTGGCTTAATTTGCCAGTAGGTGGGTTCACGATTGTTGTTCTAGTTTTTTGCCTCAAGAACTCGAAGAATCAGAAGATTCCTGAAGGCTCGGTAGGTTTCAAACTCAAGCAGCTCAATTTTCAACACCTCTTTGTGTTCTCCGGAAGCATCGTATGTTTGCTACTAGCTCTTCAATGGGGTGGTATTACGTACAGTTGGAAGAGCGGCAGAGTCGTCTGTCTTTTGATGGCGTCTGCAATCACCTTTGCGGCTTTTGCTACCCTGGAGTCGATGCGTAAGGAGAATTCTATTATCCCTCGCTCGGTTTTGTTCAACAAGACCATGGGACTGTGCATTCTGTATGCCTTTTGTGCCTCAGCATCTTTCAATCTTACAGATTATTTCGTAAGTCACTCTCAAATAAATGGCAAAATAGACCCGGCTAATAGGTATGTCCCAAGTTACCTATCTGGTTCCAGGCAATAAAGAACGCTTCGGCAGCCGCCTCTGGGCAAATGCTGCTCCCGTCCATCATCTCCCTTTCCGTTGCTGCCATCAGCTCTGGCTTCATACTTTCCGCAATTGGATACTACACACCTCTCATGTTGCTCGGGTCCACGTTGATGGCTATTGGATTCGGGTTTCTCACAAGCTTCAAACCGAACACAGGACGCTCATCATGGATAGGATGGCAAGTCACCTACGGGTTCGGTATGGGATTCGCAATTCCGCAACCTTGGTCGGCTGCCCAGACTGCGCTTCCGGTGGAAGACATCCCAGCTGGAATGACAGCTATTGCGTTTGCCATTAGTACCGGTGCTGCTCTTTTCATATCCATCTCACAAACCATTTTCACGAACCTCCTTCGCCAGGGCCTATCCCAATTACCTGGCATCGACGTTGATGGCATAACTAAACAAGGGGCAACAAACCTCATAGCAACTGTTCCGACACTGCTAAGGGAACAAGTGACCGAGGTCTATAATTCCGCTGTGACACAAACTTTTTGGAGCTGTGTAGCCGTAACTTGTTTGGGAATGGTGGCTGCAATAGGCATGGACTGGAATTCTGTCAAAAAGCCCGAGACAGAAAAAGGTAGTGGGACAGCATGAAGATGAAGGCTTCGAACCGGGAACGATGTATCCAAATGAACTCCATATTGATATCTTGGCTCCGCCAAAGTAACATAGAAATCAGATCAAAACTAGAGCTATTAGAATTCAGATTTCGTTCATCTCACAACCTTTTTGAAAAAGAAGAATACGTTCTGTCTTTGGATGCATCGTAGGTGATCAAGCGCAGACTAGAGGACGTATGCGGAGAGGATATCGCGCTGCATCTATCTGCCTCTCGGGTTAAGAGGAATTACTCTATTCTCGATAGAGAAGCAACAATAGCGAAGTTGTCTATTAAAGGCTCAATTCTACAGTAACCCAAGTCTGGTGAAAAAAACCGGACAGAGTAGAAGAGATATCCTATTATTCTATATTACTCGCAGAATCACTCTTGTAAAGATACCTTGATTAGAAGAATATCTGTCGGAGATTCTGGCGTAGATTAATCTCTTAAAAGTAGTAGGTATAATAGTATAACAAAGATTTATTAGTAGTTATAATATAAAGTAAAAAAGATAATAAAAAGAAGAGGTTTTTAAAGAGCCTTAAGAATAAGTAAGAGAAATATAGCTACTAGTAAACTAAGCTAATCTTAAGTTTATTATATAACTTTAGTCTTATAGCTTTATAATATTAGCTTTACTTATATAACTAGTTAATTATAATTAGTTTATTATATTACTTTTCTCTTTGTAAAAAGCTTATCTTTAAACTTTTTTTTCTTATAGTTTACTTAAGATATTATTATATTATCTATTAAACTATTAAATATATTATTATCTGTTTTTTATATGATTAACTATTAAAAGAATAACTTAAATAGTCTTAGTTTTAAAAGATAAGCTTAATAAAAGTCCTAAAGCTTATATAAGTAAGTTATTAAGTCTCTACTAGAATAAAACTTTAGGATAAAGTTAAGTCCTTTTTAATTAACTTAATACTATAGTATTCTATTTTATTTAAAATAAATACTTAAGATATCTTAAACTTTTTATTTTTATTTTATATTTATATAGATAAGTTTTTATTTTTATAATACGTATTTAAAAAGTAAGTTATTATTATACTAGTAAAGCTTATTTATTAAAGAAATAAAGTAAACTTTAATAAAAGTAAAGAGATTTAAGTAAAATAAGTAATCTTCTTTTTTAAGAACTTTAAATAAGTCTACTTATTAGTTATTTAACTTCCTTTTTAAATAATATATATTCTAGTTTTTATAGTAATTTTAATAAATTCACTTACTTTTTAGTTAACTTTTTAATATAACTTATTTATATCCTATTATTTTTTCTTCTATTAATCCTAGAGTAACCTCTAGGTTTTCTTTTAGATTTACTTATATTATTAAGTAAGTAATTAAGTATTTATAATATTTAGCTTTTTAATAATAATTTAATTTAGTTTTCAGCTATAATTTATTTTTATTTTTATTAGTTTATAAACTTATATTATAAAAATATAAGAAGTAATTAAAAGAAGTAAGTAATTTTAATTAAAAGTAGAATCTCTTTTAAATATAAACTAAGAGCTATTTAAAAGAAAATATATATTTTAACTTTTAAATACTCTTTATAATATATACTTTTAAATACTTTTAAATTAAACCTTAGATTTTAATATATATTAATATATACTTATTATTTATTTATTAATATAATGCTAATAATTTTAACCTATTTATAGTTTATATTTATATTTTAATTAATATAAGAATAATTTTAAAGACTTATATAATAAAGTTAGTTAAGTATAATTTATTATTAGTAAAAGCTTAAACTAATTATTTTAATAATAACTAATAAAGAGTTAAAAGTATTAGTTTAAGTATTAGTTTATAATCTTTATTTAGTTATTTATTTAAATATAATATATATTTAATATTATAATTCTTAAGGGTTTATTAAACTTCTAATAGTTAATAATAAATAACTATACTAAGTTATAAGTTATATATATAGAAAATAATAAGATTAATATTATTTCCTTTAAGAATTATTCTATATAATAAGTATTAAGTTATATTTAAGCTTATTCTTTAGTACGCTTCTAAAGTCTATAATTAGTTATTATTATAAGTAATTAAAGATAAATTAAAGATAAAATAACCTAGTTTCTTATTTTAATAATCGTTTATATACTTATAAGTTAAATAATTTAATATAAACCTAATTATATCTTTAAGTATACTTAATTAGTAATACTTAATATAAAATAAGCTAAATAAGTATATATTATAAATTAAGTTCTTTATATTCTTTCTATTAAACTATTAAAGTCTTATAAGTATAATTAATATAAATAAGTTTTATTATTTAGTTTAAATTTAAGTAAAGCTAAGTAGTATATATCTAGAAGCTTTTTTAGTTTATTTAAGATATATAAGTTTAACTAACTTAAGTAAATTAAAGTTCGAGTATATAATTTATTTTTTTATTTTAATTTATTTATTAATATCTTATTTTTATTAAAATAATATATTTATTATTATATTCTAGTTTCTTAGGTAATATATAATAATAAAGTAAAAGTCTATAAGAATTTTTAACTAGTAAGTTTATTATTTAGTTAGCTTCTTAGTAATTATAAAGTATTCTAGTAGTTTATAATTCGAAAATACTTAAAAATATTAATTTTACCTTTTAAGAAGTAAAAGATTATATAATAACTACTATTATCTTATTAAGATATTATAGTTAAGTTTTATAATATTTATAGTCTTAAATAGAAATATTACTAAGTATTAATTATAATAATTTCTTTAAAATAATATCTTTAAAATAACTTTATTAAAAATATTAGCTTTAATTTATATTTCTTATAATATATTATAGTATTTAAAATAAGTTAAAAATAAAATAGCTTCTTTTAAAGCTTAAAATATAACTAACTAAGCTAGTATTATCTTAAATAGAATTAAGACTCTAATAAGTTCTATTAATAATTTAATTATTTTACTATAATTAAAATATATTTCTAATAAAAGTTATAAAATCTTAGAAATAACTAAGCTTTTTAAATAGTTATAAGAGGTTTTTAGTTATTTATATATATTATTACTTTAAAGTTAATTTTGATACTTTTAATAATAATATAAAAGTTAAAGAACTTAATCTTCTTTATATAGAACTTTATTTTTTAAAATATTTATAAGAAGTTTATATTATTATAAGTATTAGAATACCTTTTTAGTATATTTCTTATATTTTAAGAAGTTATTTAAGTAAGTAATATAAAAATTATCTAAGTAATTAAAAAGTATATTATTTATATGTTATTAAAATATAACTATATTATTTATTAAATAAAATAATATTATTTTATATTTATAACTCTTATATTAAGTATAAAAGATAACATATTTTTTAAAAGTAAGATTTATATAGATTTAATAAAACATACTTTAAATATTAATCTTTATAAATATTCTAGCTTAACTTAATTAAGTAAAGACTTTATTAATTAGAAGTAAAAGATACTTATTTTTCTAAGTAATTTTCTTTAGCTTTTAATAGTTAATATAAAAATATGAGCTTTTATCTAGCTTTTTTATAAAAAGAATTAAGTAAGTAAATAAAGTATAACTTAAGATAATAAATCTCTTATTTAAGTTCTCTTTTAAGTACTTTTTATTACTTATAGTTTTATTTTATTTTATTAATATAAAAGGTTATACTTATAGTTAATATCTTTTTTTAGTTTAATCTTATAGTTTAGACTTAAAATAAAGTCTAAGAGTATAATATTTATCTTATAAGAAGCTAGTAATATATAGTAATAATAGTCTTATATATTAATAATATTAAAGAAAAGTATAATAAGTCTCTTATTTTATAAAAAGCTTAATTAACCTATAATATAAAGCTAAGCTTTTAGAATTTAAAAGAGAACTAATAATATATAGTTTTATTATTAATATCTTTAAAAGTATTAATAAAGGTATTAATTATATTAAAGCACTTAATTTCTAAGTTAAATTTTACTATAAGTGCTATAACTATATAAAATAACTTTACTAAGAGTATACTTATATATATTAATATAATTATATTCTTATTTTAGAGATTTCTATAAATAATAATATAAGATTAATATTAACTAATATATTTATTATTATTTACTTTATACTTTAATACTTGTATTAAAAGAATAAGTAAGCTTATTAGCTTAGAGTTATATACTTCTACTAGCTTTTAATACTTATATTTATTTATAGTTTTTATCTTTAAGTAAGTATCTTAAATAAACTATTTTTTTATTAGATAATTCTTAAGATTTTTTTGTTATTTTAGTTTTAATAATAAGTTTTAAACCTTAACTTTAAAAAGTAAGATCTTCTTATTTAGTATTAAATAGCTTACTTAAATTATTATTATAACTATTAAATATATTATTTATATTATACGTTTAAGCTTTTTTTTTACTTTTTAACTATTTTATATTAATTAGATATAAATATAGTAAGAAATTAATCTATCTTATATAATAGATTTATATATATACTTATAAGAGAAATACTTTTAAAGTTTAAGTTACTTCTAATTTTATATAATTTTTAAAAGATAATATTAAATAGGCTATAGCTAAATCATTATACGAAAATTACTAAACTACTATATATTAATATTCTAGTAATTTAATAAGTATTATCTATTAACCTTATTTTATTATATAATTTTATACTTTAAGGTAAGAATAGCTTATATTATTAAAGATAAATATATATACTTATTAATTACCTTTAGAATTAAAAATTAAAGCTATTCTAACTATTAAGAAAATACTTTAATATAACTTAGTCTTTATTAAAAGAGAGAGCTTATATTTTATTAATAAATTAGCTAAATAGTTTAAAAATATTACTTTAGTTATTATTATAATAATATAATAAAATATAATTATTAAGCTTAAAGTATATACTTAAGATATAAGGTCTAATTAAGATTTTAATAAATTAGTATAAGTACTTATTATATATTATATATAGTTATTTATATAAATTTTAGTAATAATAAATATACTCTTTATTTTAGACTTACTTAATTTGTATATAGTAGTTTAGCGATTTCTATATAGTAATTTAGTTATAACTATTAAATATTATAAATACTTCTTTTCTTCTTTTTCTTTTATATTCTTATTTAGCTTTTATACTACTTTTAGTATTTAAGTTTAATAGATTATTATTTAGTAAGCTTTTAGTATACTTTTATATATATATATTAGCTTTTAATATTTCTATTATTTTAACTTATAGTTATTCTTTTAATACTCTTATTATTACTAGTACTAATATAAGTTCTTTTATTATTATTAAAAGTAGTTTAATAAGGATTTAAACTTTAATTTTTATTAAATAAAGTAGATTCTTTATTTAATTTTATAATATACTTATTTTTAGATTTATAAGTTACTTATACTTACTTTAGTTTAATTTTTTAAAATTCTACTTTATACTTAAAGTAAGTCTTAGATTAAATATACTTATTAATAACTACTTATTATTACTTTAATTACTAAGTATATATTTAATTTAAAAGTATTTTCTAAAGTTAAAAGTCTAATTATATTAAAAGGTGTAGCTTATTATATAGTATATTTACAAGGCTAAGTAAGAAAGACTAGATAATAGTAAGTGAGACTATTTATATTAGATAGTAGAGTTAACTATAGTTAACTCCTCTACTTTATTACAAGTTTTTACCTCTAGGAAGTATATCTATAGAGCTATATAAAACTATTTATAGAAGAAGCTATAGTATATAAAAGGTTAAGTCCCCTTAATTAAGCTATCTTTAGCCTAGTAGTATATATGATATCTAACTTAAATCCCTTTATATTCTAATACTCCTTCTTAAGGTAGATCACGCTTACTATAAGTCCTGCTTAATACTTAATCTTAGATTATAAGTTTTTCTTAGCGCACTTAACTCTAGTAACTTCCTTAGCTAATCTTATCTAACTTTTAAACTATTTAAATATAACTTATTCTAGTAGTTTTATTATACTATTAGTAACTATTTCAGCTATAAGGATGTAGTTAACCTTTAGCTTCTTTTATTTTATAAGATTATAAATATAGTAGTACATGATATTAATATACTTAGATTATTTATTTAAGTAAGTGTTCTTTATTAGTATAATAGCTTCTTAGTTATCTTTAAGTATCTATACTAGCTCTAGGTTTCTTCTAATAAGCTTAAAGTAACCTAGGTTACAGAAGACTTAAGTAAACTATTAACTATACTTAGTATAGTTCATAAGTATTATATACTTAGATTTATAGCTTAATATAATAACTAATTATTACTTCTTACTTAACTAAGATATTAAGCTACTATAGAATATAATTATATTTCCTAAAGTACTTTTCTTATTAACTTTATTACTTACTTAATTTATATTAAAGTAAAGTATAGTAATACTATACTCTTCCTCTAGTTTATATTAGATCTGTATCTTAATAGTTAACTTTAAGTACTTAAGTAGTAATTTTAGGGTATATCTATAGTACTTAGCTAAGTCGCTTATAAATTAGCTAAGTTTTCTAAGGATAAAAGCGATATTAAGCTATATAAAGATTATTATATATATTAAGCTTCTAATAGTATACTAGTACTTAGTAATATTAATCCGCTTATTATTATTATTAGTAAGGCGAAAGTATTTATATCCGGTAGTAAGAGTTCTTTTTAACTTAAAGGTTTCCTAGGTAATTCTAAGTTTATTAAGTATACTTATAAGGTATTATTCTTAGTTAAGTTTAATAGTCTTATACTTTCTATTATAAGTGACTCTAGCTCTAAGAATCTTACTAATCTCCCTTAGGTTCTTAGTATTAAACTTTAATAATAGTCTCTTATAAAACTAATCTAGCTCTCTCTTAAACTTAGCTACTATAACTATATTATTAATATATATAAGAAGCTTAATTATCTTATCCTTATATATAAATATATAAGGATCTACTATACTCTATTAGAATTCCTATTTAATAAGTTTATCTTTTATTAAATAATTCTAGTCCTTTACTACTTACTTTAGTTTATATAAGCTTTTTAGAGCTTACTATATATAGCTAGTCTTAGCTAAGATACTATCTAAGATCTTTAAGAAGATCTTCTCTTTTAGTTCCGACTTAGTAAAAGCGTTCTTAATATTATATTAATAGTATTTAAGATCTTCTTTTACTATAAGTACTAAGAATAGCTAGAGTATATCTATTTAGATAATTAAAGCGAAAATCTAATTATAATCTTATTTATATACTTAACTAATTCCCTTAGCTACTAGTTAAGCTTTAAACTACTTAATCTTACTCTCTACTATAATCTTAATTATATATACTTATTTATAAAAGATAAGGTTTACGCCTTTAAGTAGAATTACTTTATAGAAAGTGCTATTTATATAGAGAGATAATATTTCTTTAGATATTATAGTATACTATTACTCTATATACTTATTATTAATAGCTTACTTATATATCTAAGGAATTATAATACTAGTAATTTCCTTTATAAGTAAAGCCGCTTTATTATAAAGTTTACATAGCTTATTATCTAATATATTTCCTTCTACTAAAATCTATATAATTATTACTTTAATTCTTTTTATACTTCTTTTATCTTCTAAGTCTAATCTAATTCTCTTTTATAATAACTATATACAGTAGTATAATACTTCCTTTTTCTCTAAGTTAACTATAGTTAACTTAAGTTTATTATTAGCTTTTAGTTCTACTAGTGTTTTACTTAGAAGATCTAGTATAGTTATATTAACTTATAATCTAGGATTAGGAGTCAAGTTTATATTCTTATTAACTTCTAAGCTAACTTCTAGAGTTATATTAGTTACTAGTAGCTAGTCTAGTGTTACTTCTAGTCCTAGTTCTAAGTTATAGTCTAGTATATTAGCTTCTATAAAAGCTAGTATATCTACTAGTAATATAAAAGAGGAAATAACTACTATAAGGTTTATTTACTAATCTTTAATTATTAGATCAGTTTTCTCTAGTGCTTTTAGTTTACCTTAAGCTTTCTTATCTAGAGCGATATTCGAGGTTCCTTATAGTCCTACTAGAGAGTTTCAAATCCTTAGGTTAACTATTCTTCTAGAGCTACTTTCTTTAATAATTACTTAGCTAAATAAGATTATTAATTTATATTCTAAGGAATATACTTAGAAGTACTTTATTATATTTTCTAAATATCCTATTAAGACTCCGATCTTACTAAGATTAATAAGCTTATTATACTACTTATTTATAAGTATTATTTTCTTATCTATATAATAGAAGTATTTACTCCCTTACTTATAGATATAGTTAATTAATAGTATTTCTCTTATAAAGGCTTTTATTAAGTAGATCTTCACACTATTAGTTATAAGTCTAGTTATAGTCCGGTTTCTTATATATAAGTTAGCTTTAGTAGCTTTATCTTAGAATTCTAGTAGTAGTTAAGTATCTTTAAGTATTATATTTATATTAAATTCTATAGTTTAAATTTAATTATTTAATAGGTCTATTTTAATATAAGGATATAATAGTTATTAATTATATTAATACTCTATCTTTAGTTCTCTAATTATTAATAGCTTTAAGTAGCTTAGGTATATTATCTAATCTTACTTACTTAACTTTCTTACTAGATTATAACTTAATACTAACTTTCTAATCTTAGAGTACTTAATAAGTATCTCCTTTAGTTTTTAGTAGAATTACTTAGTCTTAGCGAGAATAGATATTAATAATTAGTAGGAAGTAGCAGTTCCCTTTAATTAATATTAGGAATAATCTAATAATATTAAATTATACTAAGTTAAGGATTTTAGTAGGCTACGTACTTAGTACTTTTAGAATCCGGTTCTTTATCTTTATAATAGTATATATATTATAGATATCTAGATTCTTAGGAATCTTAATTACTTTTTTTAGTATAGTTATATTATATAAGTTCTGAATCTTTTTAAGTCTAAGGTATATAAATCGTTAGTAGTACTTAAGGTATCGCTTAAAGTCTTTTATAGTAGCTATATTATTATCTATTAAGTTATCCTTTATTAGTTCGATAGCTAGTAGGGCTCTTAGGGTTTTAAGTTAATTATAATTAACTTTTCTAATAGTTTTAATTACTTTCTTATTAAATACTTTAGAGATATGTTTTATAATATAAAGACTATAAGATTATTTTACTTTTAGAACTCTTTTATTCTTTTTAGTAATCTAAATATTCTTATTATTAAAGGTTCTATAATAGCTACTTTTATATAATTTCTTTACTAAGACTAAATTTATACTTAGCTTAGGAATATAAAGTATATTATCTAGAAAACAGGAAGTTCTATCTATTACCTTAACTAATATAACTTCGTATATATATAAGCATAATATCCCTCTCTTAACTTAGATACGAACTTTATATATAAGTCTTAGTTCCTTAAATAAGTAGAGTTAGTTAGTTATAAATAAACTTATACTTATATTAACTACTTAGTCTTTAAGGGTACTCTTATAGATTAACTCTTTAGATAGTATAACCTTTTTAGTAGTATTATTTTTCTTATTAGAAGAAGTATCCTTACTAATATAGTTAGACTCATTAGATATATTATTATCTAAATTATATACTACTATATAACTCTTTCTTTTACATTTAAAGTAATAAGATAAAGAGCTTTTCTTAGTAAGCTTAAAGTAATCTTTTTAGTTAGATCTAAAGTAAGAGGTCTTATCTTTAACTTATAATCTAAGCTTATATATTAGCTTAGCTTATCCTCTTTTCTTTTTCTTTAGCTAGAGGTTTCTAGTGTATTCTCTACTAGTAGCTTAAAACTTATAGTTAGTAATAAAATAGTCTTTAGATCTATAATAATAGTATTCTAAAGTAACTTTAGTTATACTATAGTCTAATGAACTACTATCTTAGTAAGAGTAGTAGTTAAGGTAATAGTATACTTACTTATATTATTACTAAGTAATATATATTTATTCTTTACTTATACTTTATAACTTCAGATCTTATATATAAGATTCTTTTTCTTATAAGATCTTAACTTTCTTATCGACTATTAGAGATTATTAAGTTAGGAAACTATTTACTATAGTAATATATTAGCTTTACTTTTAGAGAGCTAAAGTTAGAATTAAGAAGAGTACTTTATTAAAGTATATATTCTTTATTATATTATTTACTATAATAATCTTCTATCAGTACTCTTTTAGCTTACTCTATAATTTATTAATACTAATATCCTTATTAAAAGTGAAGTTTTAAATACTTATTATATATTAGTTAGTAGTTGATAAGTTAATCTTATTATACTTTAGCTTTAATTATATCTAAATAGTAAAAGTAGTCTTATACTTATTAATAAGTATAGTATTATCTTTACTAAGTTTTTCTAGTATAATTTCTAAGGCTCTTATATTATCCTAGTCTTATTTCTTTACTTTATTAAGGTTTTATATTTCTTTAAGTCGCTTAAATCCTATAGTAATCTTATTTACTCTTAAGTTAGATAGTATCTTAAAAGTAATAGCTTTAGCTTTACTCTCTCTTTCTCTTAGGATCTATATATATTTAGTCTTAGTTACTTTAATAGTATAAAAGATACTTTTACTCTTAATCTTAACTTTTATATAATAAAACTAGTTCTTATAGTACTTCTTACTTAAGGTTAGTAAGTACTTATTATCTCTTCTTATTTTATATATCTATTAATATATAGAAATTAATACTTTTTAATTAAATAGTTTTTATATATATATAGTTAATAAAGGGTTTTAACGTGTTATTAACTTAGGGTTATATAGAAACTATACTTGATTTTATAATTATAAGTAGCTTTCTTTATATACTACTTAACTTCTTATATTTAGATAGAGCTTCTTTTAAAGTCTACGAGTCGTATAGTTATTATAGGACTCTCTTTAGAGCTTATAAGTCGTTCGATTAGTTATAAGAGTACTTCTTACTTAGCTTCTCGATTTATTATTATTAGTACTCTTACTTAGCCTTTTAGTCCTTCTTACTTAGATTAGTCCTTTTTCTTACTTCGAGAGGTTTAAATTAATTGCTTTACTTTTATCGATTCACTTATCTTAATTCGTTTACTTAAGGCTTATAACCTATTAAAAGGTATAGCTTATTATATAGTATATTTATAAGGCTAAATAAGAAAGACTAGATAATAGTAAGTAAGACTATTTATATTAGATAGTAGAGTTAATTATAGTTAACTCTTCTACTTTATTATAAGTTTTCACTTCTAGGAAATATATCTATAGACCTATATAGAACTATTTATAGAAGAAGCTATAGTATATAAAGGGTTAGGTGCCCTTAACTAAGCTATCTTCAGCCTAGCGGTGCACGTGATATCTAGCCTGAATCCCTTTATATTCTAATAAATTATAATATTTAAATTTTTAATATAATCTTTTATTTTTAAGTTTTAACTTTTATTATTAATAATTATAACTTAAGTTTATTTTAAAAACTTATAAAAACTAAATAGAATCTCTTTATTTAATATAATTATATACTTAGTTTATATATTACTTAAAATACTTTTTATATTACTTAAGATATATTTTATTTATTTATCTTTTTATAAGAGCTTAATAAGTAATTAAGCTTTTTAAATAAGAATCTTTATCTCTTCGTTTTTAAAGATATAAAAGTATAATAGTATAATAAATATTTATTAATAGTTATAATATAAAGTAAAAAAAATAATAAAAGAAAGAGATTTTTAAAAAGCCTTAAGAATAAGTAAAGGAAATATAGCTACTAGTAAATTAAGCTAGTCCTAGGTTTATTATATAACTTTAGCTTTATAACCTTATAATATTAGCTTTACTTATATAACTTACCTATTATAATTAGTTAATTATATTACTTCTCTTTTTAAGGAAAACTTATTTTTAAGCTATAAAAATTTTTCTTATAATTTACTTTAGATATTATAATATTATCTACTAGTTTATTATACGCCTTATTATTTTTTACTTCTTATATAATTAGTTATTTAAAGAGTAGTTTAAGTAATCTTAGTTTTATAAAGTAGGTCTAATAAAAATCTTAAAGCTTATATAAGTAAGTTATAAAGTCTTTAGTAAAGTAGAATTTAAAGTTAAAATTAAGTTCTTTTTATTTAACTTAGTATTATAAAGTCTTATCTTACTTAAAGTATATTTTTAAAATATCTTAGACTTTTTATTCTTATTTTATATTAGCTTAGATAAGTTCTTATTTTTAAAGTACTTACTTAAAAAGTAAGTTATTATTATACTACTAAAGTTTATTTATAAAGAAAATAAAGCAGATCTTAATTAAAACTAAGAGATTTAAGTAGAATAAGTAGCTTTCTTTTTTAAGTACTTTAAAGAGACTTACTTATTAGTTATTTAGTTTCTTTTTTAAGTAGTATATTTTCTAATTCCTTATTATTACTTAAATAAAATTACTTACTTCTTAGTTAACTTTTTTATATAACTTATTTATATTTTATTATTTCTTTTCTTATTAATTATAAAAAAACTCTTATATTTTTCTTTAAACTCACTTATAATAATAAGTAAATACTTATATATTAATAATATTTAGCTTTTTAATAATTATTTATAGCTATAGCTAAATCGCTATATAGAAATCGCTAAACTACTATATACTAATTAAGTAAGCTTAAAATAAAGAGTATATTTATTATTACTAAAATTTATATAAATAACTATATATAATATATAATAAGTACTTATACTAACTTATTAAAATCTTAATTAGACTTTATATCTTAAGTATATACTTTAAGCTTAATAATTATATCTTATTATACTATTATAATAATAACTAAAATAGTATCTTTAATACTATTTAACTAATTTATTAATAAAATATAAGCTTTATTTTTTTAATAAAGATTAAGTTATATTAAAGTATCTCCTTAATAGCTAAAATAGCTTTAATTTTTAATTCTAAGAGTAATTAGTAAGTATATATATTTATTTTTAATAATATAAGTTATTCTTACTTTAAAATATAAAATTATATAGTAAAGTAAAGTTAATAAATAATATTTACTAAGTTACTAGAATATTAGTATATAGTAGTTTAGTAATTTTTATATAGTAATTTAGCTATAGCCTTATTTATTTAGTCTTTAGTTAAAGCTTATCTTAATCCTAACTTAGTCTTAGCTTATACTTATATTTTAATTAATATAAAGATATTCCTAAGGACTTATATAATAAGATTAATTAAGTATAGTTTATTATTAATAGAAGCTTAAATTAGTTATATTAGTAGTAGTTTATAAAAAGCTTAAAGTATTAATTTAAGTATTAGTTTATAATCTCTATTTAGCTATTTATTTAAGTATAATAAGTAGTAAAGAGTTTAACTTTAATATTAAAAATATAATAAAACTCGTTTTAAAAAAAGAAAATAAACTATAAGCTTCTATTTAATATTATTATTTCTAAGGGTTTATTAAACCTTTAGTAATTAAAAATAAATAGTTATACTAAGTTATAAGTTATAGATATAAAGAAGTAAAAGATTAATATTACTTTTTTCTAAAAAAAAAAATATATTATAATAAGTATAGAATTATACTTAAACTTATTTTTTAATATACTTTTAAAGTCTATAGTTAAGTACTACTATAAGTAATTAAGGATTAATAAAAAGTAAAAGTACTCTAATATCTTATTTTAATAATAGTTTATATAATTATAAGTTAAGTAGTTTAATATAAACTTAGCTATATCTTTAAGTATACTTAATTAATATTACTTAGTATAAAGTAAGCTAAATATCTTAGATTTTTTAAGATAAGCTATAAAGACTTAGTTATAAATATATTAAATAAGTTATATATATAAGCTATTTATATCTAAGACTTATAATTAACTTTTAAATAAGAATAGCTATCTTTCTAAAAAGTATATTATAAGTTAGGTTCTCTTAATTCTTCTTATTAAACTATTAAAGCTTTATAAGTTCAATTAATATAAATAAGCTTTATAACTAGATTAGTCTTACTATTTAACTTAAACTTAACTAAAGTTAAGTAGTATATAATAAAAAGCTTCTCTAGTTTATTTAAGATATATAAGTCTAACTAGTTTAAATAAATTAAAGTCTAAGTATATAATTTATCTTTTATTTTAATCTACTTATTAATATCTTATTCCCTTTATAATAAAACATTAGTTATTATATTTTAGTTTTTTAGATAATATATAATAGTAAAATAAAAGTCTACTAGAATTTCCGACTAATAAGCTTATTATCCTATTAGTTTCTTAGTAGTTATAAAGTATTCTAGTACCTTATAATTTAAGATCACTTAGAACTATTAATATCCTATTTATAATACTAGCTCTACTGTTTATTAAGTAAAAGAATATATAATTACTAGTATTATTTATTATAAATATTATAATTAAGTTTAATAGAATTTATAGTTTTAAATAAGAATATAATTAAGTACTAATTATTATTATACCTTTATAATAATACTTCTAAGATTCTCTTATTAAAAGTATTAATCTTAATTTATATTTCTTATAATATATTATAATATTTAAGATAAGTAAAAGATAAAATAATCTCTTTTAAGGCTTAAAATATAACTAGTTAAACTAGAATTATTTTAAATAAAACTAAGGCTTTAATAAGCTTTATTAATAGTTTTATAACTTTATTATAATTAGAAATAAATTTCTAATAGAAGTTATAAAATCTTAAAAATAACTAAATACTTTAGATTATCTCTAAATATTCTTAGTTATTTATATATATTATTACTTTAAAATCGATTTTAATTCCTTTAATAATAATATAAAAGCTAAAAAACTTAATCTTTTTAATATAAAACTTGATCTTTTAAATATTAATAGAGAGTTTATATTATTATAAGTTCTATAAAACCTTCTTAATATATTTCTTATGTTTTAAAGGGTGATTTAAGTAGATAATAATATTATTTAAATATATAATATAGAAATTATTTAAATAATTAAAGAGTATATTATTTATATACTACTGAAATATAACTAGACTATTTATTAAGCTAAATAATATTACTTTATACTTATAACTCTTATACTAAGTATAAAAAGTAATATAATCCTTAAAGATAAAGTTTATATAAATCTAATAAAATATACTTTAGATATTAATCTTAATAAAGATCTTAGCTTAACTTAAATAAGTAAATACTTTATTAATAAAAAGTAAAAAGTACTTATTTTTTTTAAGTAATCTTATTTAGCTTTTAATAATTAATATAAAAGTATAAGCTTTTATTTAGCTTTTTTATAAAGAGAGTTAAATGAATAAATAAAATATAACTTAAAATAATAAAACTCTTATTTAGATTCTCTTTTAACTATTTCTTTATTACTTAGAGCTTTACTTTACTTTATTAATATAAAGAGTTATACTTATAATTAATATCTTTTTCTAGTTTAATCTTATAGTTTAGACTTAAAATAAAGTCTAAGAGAAAGTTAATAATTATCTTTAAAAAAGTATTAATAAATTCTTTATATTAATAAGAAAGCTTCTTTTTTAAGATATTTTTATATAATTCCTTAAGTTTAATAGAGCTTTATAGCTTAGCTTTTTAAGCTACTTAGTTAATTATCTTATTAATTTCATTTAGTATTATTATAAAGAATTCTAATTTAAAAAGCTATAAGATATAATAAAATACTATAATATTAATTTTAATAATATTTATCTTTAGAGAAATCTTCTCTTTTTAAGTAAGATATTGATAAAGTAGTATTATATTTTTTAGGATTATAATAGAAGAGTTATATAAAGTAAAGTTATATAGCTTATTTTTTATTTACTTAATTAAGTTCTATACTTAGTTATTATAAATTAAAATAAGAAGCTCTTAGATAGATCTCTAATTTTCCTAGTATTATTAGTTTTATTCTTTTTCTATTAAATAATATTCTTTTTAAGCTTATTACTTTATTACTTAATACTTTTAAGAAAGAAGAGAGAAGTACTAAGACTTAGTAAAGAGTATACCGGTATTTATAAACGTAAGCTCTCTTATATCTTTTATAGCTTATATTATTACTTAGTAAAAGAAGCGTCTATTAGTATACTTTATATTTATAGCTACTTATTATTAGAATATATCTTATTAGTTAGTTACTTATATTTATAGTAGCTCTAATAGCTAGAAGATATCTTATTATATAGCGGGTTACGACTTAAATACTTATATAATAAGAGAAGTGATAATTTAAAGTATAAGAAGTACTTTAATATAAAAAAGTAAAATAATTAAATCTTAAGATATTATATATTTAAAGTATAAGATTTATTAACTAAAAGATAAAAAAGAGAATAGATTAAATAAAATCTTTATAAAAAGTATAATTATTATAATATTTTTAAGTAATATATTAGTTATAATATCATAAAAAAGTAATAGTTTAAAATCTTTAAATACTACTATTAGTTATACTAGTAATATAACTTTCTCTTATTATATTAAATACTAAAATCAAGTAGCCTTATTATATATATCTCTCTTTTTAAAGAATTAATTTATCTTTAAGTTAAACTATTATTTATATTTCATAATATTTAAAGAGTATAATATATAATATATAGTAGAGTAGTAATAATAGATCTAAAGTTAAGTAGCTAGTTATTATATATTACTATTATTTACTTTCAAGTAAATAACCTCTTATTTAATCTTTTTTATAAATATAAAAGATAAACTTCTCTTTTACTTTAACTCTTTTTTTTAAACTTCTTTTAACTCTAGCTTTAGTTTCCTTATTTATAACTCTTATATTTTCCTTTTTAGTAATAATACCTCTAATAGTATTATAAAGCTATTTTAATAGCTTTTAGTATATTTAAGCTACTTTATATTTAATCTTTATATTTCTATATTATTAAAGTAAGTTAGAATAACTAATTAAGCTTTTAATAAGCTAAGTAAAGGTAGTAAATATATTAAGAACTTTTTTTCTTTACTTTTACTTTAATCTTTAAGCTTTCTTTTTTATTTATAACTATTACTAGTATTATTAAGCTTTTTTTTATATAATAAAGCTACTTTAAAGTTTACTTTTGAACTTCTTTATTTTTAACTTCCTTTAACTTTAATTATATCTTCTTTTATTTTAAATCTCAGCTAATTAGTTCTATAGATATTTAAGAAGCTTTATTATTATATTAGAAGTTTTCAATTCCTTTATTAATATAATATAGTAAAGTATATTACGCCTTTAATATTTTTATAACTAGTTAATATAAAGGCTTTACTTTTAAGTTTAACTTTAACCTTCTTTAATTTCTTAAGTTTTATCTTCTTTTTATTTGATTCTTCTTATTTATTCTCTTTTAAATATAAATATCTTAATTAAAAGCTTTACCTTTTCTTTATATTATATTATAAGAGAAATTAAACCGGCTTAATTATATTAGTTAGTTATAATTATACTTTATAGCCTTCTAAGCTTTTTACTAAGATAGAATTTACTTTTAATATACTTAAGCTTATTATTTCCTTTTTTTAAGCTTTTAATTTCTTTAGTTATAATCTTTATCTCTTTAAATTACTTTATAGTAATCTTTAAAGTTAAGTCTCTCTCTTCCTTTATTAATAATTATATTAATTACTTTTAGATTTCTTTTAATCTCTCTTATAACTTAACTTTAGTTATTTAATATATTATAATTTACTTAGTTTACTTTAAGCTTTTAGTTATAATCTTTAAAGCTAAGTTTACTTTTACTTTAGACTTAGTTATATTAATTACTTTTAGATTTCTTTTAACTACTTTATACTTTAACTTTACTTAATTAATATACTTTAATCTTTAACTTATTAGATTAAACTTAGTTACTTCTCTCTTTAAGAAAAGTTCTCTTTTACCTTTAAGAATTAAAATTAGTTAACTAATTACTTTTAAGAACTACTATTATTACTTTAACTTTAGTTATAATATATTATAATCCTTTATTAGAAGAAGTACCTCTTATCTTTAGTTACTTTTATAATAAGATAATTATATTTAGGTTTAAGTCTTTTTATTAATCTTTAATATAACTCTTCTTTTCTTTTATTATAATACTTCTTTTTCTTATCTTATAATAGTCTCTCACCTTAATAACCTTATATATATATATATATCTTCGTATATTATATAAAGGAAATAAAAGTATAAAAGAAATAGTCTAAAGCTCTTTAGGGTTCTTAAACTATAATATAATATATAGCCGACTATCTTTAAAAATTAAAGACTATAACTTAAGTTAATATAATAAGAGTTATTAATACTTAAGTTATTATTAAGTATTTCCCTTAAGCTATAGCTTTATTTATATAAAGTATTTCTCTTAAGCTTCAGATTTATTTATATTAGATATAAGACCTTTATTAGCTTATAAGGCTTTAAGGATAATAAAGTAGGTTTATTTATTATTTTTAATACGTATAAGAATAATATATTAAAGAAGTAGTAATATAAAAGGTTAATTAGCTATCTTTAGAGAGTAAGAATTATAACTTAAGTTAATATAAAGAGTTATAAATACTTAAGTTATTATTAAGTATTCTTTTTTAATAAAGGCTTTCCCTTTATATTAGATATAAGATCCTTATTAGCTCTTAAGGCTCTTTAAAGAATATAGGTTAGTATAATTAATAAACTATAATTAAACTTTAGTAATAGTTTTTAGAGGTATATTTTAATTTTTAGTAATAGGAAACTCTAGCTAAATAGCGGTTTTTAGTATAAGATAATTTACTTTAGTTTTACTATCTAGTATAGCTTAAATATTACTAACTTTAGTATCTCTAAGTATTATAATAATAATCTTTAGTATAAGTAAATAAAAAGTATATAGTTTATTACTATTAATATTAAAAAGTTAAATCTTAGTAGTTTTTAAAGTATAACTTAGAGAAAGTATATACTTAAGAGAGTATCTTTTATAATATATTATAGGTTTTAATTAAAAAAGAATTATAGTGGTAAGTATTAAAAAGTATAAAACGAAATACTAATAAGAACTTAATAATAAGAATTAATAAAAGAAGTAATTAAATTATAAAAGTACTTACTTATTAAAGCTTTTATTTCTTAAAAAATCTAATAATATAACTTTTACTAGTAAGTTTAATTTTTTAAGACTACTTTAAGCTTAGAGAGTTAAAGAAAGGTAATAAGTCGCTTTATTTAGTATATAACTTATTTCTAGTAAAGTAAAGAAGAGTTTTAAGTTTTAGCGTTAAAAGAACTAAAATAGTATTAATATAATAAGGTAATTATATATAATATTTAAGTTATTTTTTTCTTAAGAGTATAATCCTACGCTATAGTATTAGTTATTTTAAAGTGATTAATAGGATTTAATTTTAGAAACTTTAAATTAGTAGCTTTAAAATACCTCTTTATAATAAAGGTATCCTCTTTATTATTAGAAAGCTCTTTTAATATCTTAATTATTCCTATAATAGCTTTTATAAACTTCTTTTTTATCTATTAGTTAATTGTTCTAATATAAGCTATAGTAGACTTAAGGTAATTTAATAATATATAAAGTTCTTTTAAAGTAAAGTTTTTAAAGAGATTTATTTAAGCTAAGAGCTTATTAATTACTATATTTAACTTATGATTTCCTCTGTTTAAAGCCTTTTATACCTTAGGGCTTTATATAAGAACTCTTAAAGTAGATATTAAAAAGAGTAACTTAGTTATAATAGAAGTTATTCTTAGCTTTAGTACTTAAGTTAATTTAGCTTTTATAATAGTTATAGCTTTTAATATTAAAGCTTTTATTAACTATAATAGAAGGATTTTAGTATATTAACCCAGAACTTAAGTAAGGGTCTTAATTATTACTTTAAGTGAATTAACTTTTATAAGCTTTCTTTTTTTATTAATTACTTCTTTAAACTTTACTTCACTTTTTAAGTTCTTTTTAACTTTTAGCTTCTTATAAAAAGCTTAAGCCTTAATATACTCTTAATAATTTCTAGGGTTTTAATAGGGTTTAGCTTAAGTTAATAGTTTCTAAATAAGCTTAGTCTATATTAAAGCTATAATAGCTTTAGTATCTAAACGATTATTATTACTTATTATAAGGTTTTAGATTTTAGTAATATTCTTAGAGAAGTAATCTTATTATTTAAGTATATTTAAATTATCTTTAAGCTTATAAGTAACTTTAATATTTCTTATACTCTTTACTTAGTTACTTTTCTCTTTTATTAATACTACTTCTTTAATATACTTTAAAGCTTCTTTAATAGCTATTATTCTCTTTTTAAAGGCTAAGCTATTAATTGAATTTATAACTCTTAAAAAAATATACTTTTAGTAGCTTCTTTTATTATTAAGGAAAAATATAAAATAAACTATTTTTCTCTTTTTATAAGAACTAATTTAAATATAGTGATTTTTATTTGATTTATATATAATTCTAAGACTAATAAACTTTTTATAGTTATAATACTAATTTATATTGTTATAATATATTTACTTTTATATTCTATGCTTATATTTATTATTATACTACTTATAACCCTTTATAGTAAGCTTCTTTAATTATTTATACTTATTATATAATATTTAGTTATATTAAATTTCTATTATATCTTAAGTAGTTTTATAAAGCTTAAGGCTATTAATCTCTATTATTAAGTTAATATTTTAAGCTTTTTTTATAATTATATATATAATATATATAAAGCTAAGTCTTTATATAATAATATCTAGTTTAGACTTAAAAATACTATTTTAAGCTTTATTTATAATTTTTAATAAAGTTAATAGTATCTTTTAAGTAAATAAGTAACTTATAAATAAATCTTATTAAAAATCCTTCTTTTAGAAAGCGTTTTTAATTATAATAGCTAGGGAATTATCTTTATAACTTATAAAATCAAGCTATAGAGTTAGTATATAATATATTAAAGTTATAATAAGAATAAGATTGATAAAGATATTTTAGTAAGTACTACTTTTAAAGTACCTTATAAAAATTAAAACTCTCTATTTTTTAAGTAGCTTTTTAATATCTTTTTTATTATTAACTTAAGACTTTACTACTTTAAAGACTTTATGAAAAAAGTAATATAGTATTATATTTAAACTTCTTTTTAGGTCTTATAATAGCTAAAATAGCTTTCTTTTTTAAGCTATTTAAAAGTACTATTAAAAACTTTAAAGTAATTATTTTAATTATAAGGTTACTCTTTTATTTTATATTTATTTATAACTTTATAAAAAAGCTAGAAAAAGTATTAAATTTAAGCTTAAGTATAACCTCTAGTTCTTTTATTAAGTTTTATAAATTCTTAAATAATTAAATTAAAGTAAATAGTAATATAAAAGTAATAGTAAAAATCTTAAAGTTAATATTTTTTCTATACTATTATTTAAAATTTAGTATATATTATATAAGAGAAGTAGTAAAAGTATTTAATATTCTAAGTAGTTAATAAGTAATAATAATTAAGAGCTTATTATTTCTTTTTGATATCTTTAGTAATTTTATATATAAAAAATAGTTAGTTTAGTATCTTAAGAAATATTATAACTATAGCTTTAATAAATAAAGAAGCTTTAATAGTTCTAAAGATAAGTATAAGCTAGCTTAAGTAAACTTATAGCTTTTAAATATTAGTAGTATTAAAAAGATAAAAGTTTTTACTAAACTGATTTCCTTTAAAGTTACTACTAATAATAAAAGATACTTTATTTTTCTCTTTTTTAATACTTACTTTAGTTCTTTTAGTAAAGAGAGTATATTCTTTAATACTTAAAAATACTAAAATCTTAAAAGTAGTATTAAATTAAAAGCTTAAAGCTCTAGAAACTTTAATAGTTAGTATATAAAGTATAATTATTTCTTTAAAAAATAAGCTACTAGTAAGAGCTTAAAAGTTCTCTCTTATTACGTTTTTTAGTTTATTTTTTTAAGCGAGTATTTTATATATTTCTAGTAGAATTTATATATTAAATTTATAGTAATTAATAGTTAAAAAACATAAGAATAAGTTTGAAAATTATAATATAAATATAGTATATTAATAATAATAGTAATACTACTATTCCTTTTAAAACCTAAAATTAAATAACTAAAGTAAGTATTTTAAGGTTTTAACTTTCAAATGCCTTTTAAGATTCTAAAGCTTTAAAGGTTTAATAAGCTTACTTACTTATAGAAATAACACGTTAGAAATATTATTAAATAAAGAAAAGAGTTAGTATTATTAAAATAGCTTTAATTATTAACTTAAAATATAAAAATAAAGTAAAGTAAAATATAACTCTAACTTTTAAAGTCTAAAGCTTACTTAAACTCTAGCTTCTTCTTTTAAAATAATAAAGTAAAGTTAAAGTAAAATAAGTACTTTTATAATACTAGTATTTACTTTTCTTAAAATAGTTTTAAAAGCTAATATACTTTAATAATAATACTTAAAAGTATTAAGGCTCTTAAGTATTACTTATTACTTAATAGTTTTACTTAGAAATAATATTTTAAAAGAAGAAAGAGATATTTTAATATTTATAAAAGATAAAAAAAGTATTACTAAGAGAAGAGTAAGATTTTCTAGTACTTAAAGAAATTTTTAAGTAAACTAAATATTCTCTTTTTAAGTAAAGATTTTTTTCTTATTTCTTATTTTATAAGCTACGTCTATTATACTTACTCTTATAATAAAAGCTAAAAGATAATTAACTTAATAACTTCTTTAATTTACTTAATAGTTATTATCTCTTTAATCTTATATATATATATATAATATAAAGTCTTATTTCTACTTTATATACTTTTCTTATAAAGAACTTGTTTTTATATAAGTTACTATAAATATATAATAAGTTATAACTTAAATACTTATATAATAAGAGAAGTAATAATTTAAGGTATAAGAAGTACTTTAATATAAAAAAGTAAAATAACTAAATCTTAAGATATTATATATTTAAAGTATAAGATTTACTAAATAAGAAGTGAAGAAAAGAATAAATTAAATAGAATCTCTATAAAAAGTATAATTATTATAATATTTCTAAGTAATATATTAGTTATAAAATTATAAAGAAGTAATAGATTAAAATCTTTAAGTATTATTACTAGTTATACTAATAATATAACTTTCTTCTACTATACTAAACACTAAAATTAAGTGGCCCTGCTATAATAAGAGCTGAATTAGTTAAAGAAGAACTCTAGGGATATTCTTATTATATAACTAAATAAGATAATAATCTTTAATATTTAATTAAATATTAAAATAAACTATTTAAATCTATTTTAAAATAATCTTATAGTTTTTAAAATCTAAGAGTATAAATAAGATCTCTTTTTATATATATTAATTAATTAGAATATTTAAAAATATAATATAAGAAGTAATATTATTAACTTATTTATTATAGTTTATTACTTATATAAGATTAAATAAAAAAGTAAGTTTTATATTAAATTTCCTTATAAAGTCTTTAATAAAATAAGTATTAATAAAAGTAAAACTACTTACTTGAGAGTTAAAAAATATAAGTAATATAATTCTAATACTATTATAAAATAATATATAAAAAATAATAAAACTTTTATTATTTATTAACTAATATATATTAATCTTTTTAAGATTAAGTATTTACTTTAAAAAAGAGTATTTTTTTAAAAGTTTTAAGTTTTTTAACTTTAAAAGTATTTCTTTGAAGTTATTTACTTTTATATTAAAGAAAAGACTAAAACTAAAGTAATAAAAATATATTTTAATACTTTAACTTTTATAACTATTATTATTATATAAGACTTGAAGTAGTTCCTAATAATATAACTTATCTTCTTATAATTAAAATATATAACTACTTTAAGAAAAAGAAGAATAGCTTTTATAGTAACTATTATAAAAGTTAAAATAATAAAAATAAAAATATTATTAAAAAATAAAAAAATTAAAAGTTAAAAATTAGATTATAAGTATAAGAGCTTAAGTAGTTATTATAATCTATTAATATTATTTTTAAGTTTAATATACTTTTTTATTTAAAAAATCTATTATAAATAAACTTATAAACTACTTGATTTTTAATAGCTAAATATAAAGAGTTATAGAAATAAATAATAAGACTTTTAATAAATAAGATATAAGTATCTTAAATAAGCTTTAAGAACTTTAAGTAGTACTTAGTAAATAACTTACTTGTTATTATTTAGAGCCTATTTAAAGCTTTTTTAATATCTTATTACTTAAAAGCGTTATTATAAATAGTACTAAAGTAACTAAGTATTTCCTTAGTATTTATAAAAGATTTTATAATACTAACTTTAAATTAAATAAGTAAATAACTCTAAGTATTACTTTTAATATAGTTATATATTATAATATATTAAGTCTTCTTATTTAAATAGTAGTTAGTATTAAGATTTAACTTATTAAGTATAAAAGTAAACTAAGTATTTAATTCTAAGCTATTAGAGATACTAGAAAACTTATTAATATATTATTTAAAAGAAAATCTTTTATAATATCTTTAGTAAATAAAAGTAAGTTCTATTAATACTTAAAGAGTATTATTTTTATTATCTTTAAATAATTTATTATTATTAAAGTTATTATTATCTTTTAAGTTAAGAGTTTATTATTAAGAGCTTAATAACTTTAGCTTTTTAAACTTAATAGTTAAGTTTTTAAGTATTTTTATTATCTTTTAGAGGTTTTTATCTTATTTATTTTAATATTTAACTAGCTTTTAAAGTTCTTTAAAGCTTTTTAAGACTTTAATTACTAAAGTAAAAGTAAAGTAGTCTTATTAATCTTAAAAATCTTTATTAATAAGAGATATAATATTATTATAAGAGATTAAAAGAATTATATTCTTCTTCTCTCTTATATTATATTTATAAAGTATAATATAAGTAAAAGAAGAGTTTAAAGAAAATTATAAAAGCAGATTTCTTACTTTTAGTATTAAAAAAGTAATAAAGTTAATTATAAGAATAATATTATATTATATTTTATTTATCTTCTAAAAAAGATTAAAATTATTTATAAAGAAGTAATAAAAGTAAAAAGTAAGAGGTAATACTTTAGTTATAAATATAACTTAATTATACTTAAAAGTACTAAAAGAAATAATAAAGTATAAGAGATAAAATAAAAAAATAAAAAGAACTAAAGATATACCTTAATTATATTTAAGAGATACTTAAGGAATTTAACTAAAGTAGATATTAAAATCTTTATTAAGTAAAGTGAGTCTTTTTTAATATAGTAATATAATAAATATTTATTAATAATTAAAATATATAAAGTAAAAAAAAAAAGTTTATATAAAGCCTTAAAAATAAGTAAAAGAGATATAACTATTTATAAATTAGACTAATCCTAGGTTTACTATATAACTCTAGCCTTATAGCCTTATAATATCAGCTTTACTTATATAACTCGTCTATTATAATTAGTTTATTATAAAAAGCTTCTTTTATTAAAGTAAATATTTCGTATAATACTAATATAATTAAGTTATAATACTTAGATTTTATAAATATTAAAAGTATAAAAACTTATAAAATATATTAGTATCGTACTAGTAAACAAATAATAAGTGTATATTAATATATATTAAAATCCAAGGTTTAGTTCAAAGGTATTTAAAAGTGTATATTATAAAGAGTATCTACAGGTTAGAATATATACTACCTTCTAAATAACCCCTGGTTTATATCCGAAAGGGATCTATTCCCTAACCGGGATTACCTGCACCCCCTGATTTCCCCTTATACCTCCATAGTAAAGGTCTGCGGACTAACAAAATAACTTGTATATTAACTTTAAATAATCTTTTTACTTTTTTAAGTACTTATTCTACTATTAATAAGTATACTTTATATTTATATATATAGATTCTATTTTAGTTAAGTTTAAAATCTATAGTTATATAAGTTATAATTATAGGATTATACTATTAAAGATAGTTATAAAACTATTAGTTATTAACTTTAAGTAATAATCTTTAATTTTATACTTTATTAAAGTACTTATTATAAAAGTAAATACTTACTAAAGTATATTCTAATTTAAGTTTTTTAAAGAGATTTATAAATAATTATATTTTTACTACTTATATAATTACTTTTTAGTTAGCTTATTTTATTATACTATTTAGTTTATATATAATAATAAAAAAAAGCTTAAGCTTAATATTAAGTTTATCTACTTATATATTATACTTTCTAAATCCGTAAATTATAATAATTACTTTCTTTTAATTATATTTAAATTTATAAATTAAAAGCTTAAACTAAGTATATACTTAGTACTTAAAGCTTTTAATACTTTTAAATACTTTATTATAAGATTTTAATTAAAATATATAATTATTAAGTAATCTATTATACTTATATCTAAGTACTAAGAGTTAAAAGTAGTTTCTAAGGTATTTTAAGAAATTAAATAAATCTTAACTAATTCTCTAGAATAGCTTTATTAATCTTCGCTTTAATAAGTAATAAGATATAACTTAAGTAGTATATATAAGTATATAATACTTATACTTTAAGTATCTTATAGTATTAGTTATTCTTACTTTTCTTAAAGCTTTTATTATCTTTTAAAGAGTATTTAAATCTAAGTATTTTAATTATAAATATTATATTATTTTTAAATCTAAGTAAGATTTACTATAATTATAAAATAAGTAGAATACTTAATTCCTTAAATAGTTTATACTTATAAATACTATAATATTAGCTTTATTAAATAGGATCTTATAAAAGTTAAAAAAGTAATTTAGATACTTATTATATTTAAAGAATATAAGATTAAGTTTATAAATAAGCTATTAGACTACTAGATAATCTCTTATAAGTTAACTATTATTATATTATAAGTAGCTTCTAGTATTTACTTATAAAGTACTTATAAATCTCTTTTAGTTTCTTCTTACTTAAGTTTAATTTATACTTACTAGTATTAATAAAGAGCTTTTTATATATTACTAGCTAAAGCTTATTATAATCTTTAAGAGCTTACTTATATATTTTATCTTAAAAGTATAAGTACTTTTTCTTAAATATTTAATCTACTTTACTATTAGATTTTAAAGTAAAAGAATCTTATTTTTTATTACTCTTTCCTCTAAAAGTAATAAAATAACTATATTCTTTACTTTTATTACTTATAAGCTTATAATACTATATATTAACTTCCTTTATATAGAATAGTTATATAAATTATAAAAAAAGTATATAACTACTTTTTTCTAAGATTATTTACTTCCTTAAATTAGAGGTAGTATTTATAGGATTATATATAATTAAAGTTACTTATAGTAATTAGGAGGTTTATAATCTTAAGTATTCTATCTATATTTAGAATATAATATAAGATACTTTTATATATAAGCTTCTAATAAGATATAATCTAAGTCTTAGAGTTAAGCTTAATTTCTTTTATTAACTTAAGTAATAATTAGTATTTATTCTTAATTAAGGTTTAAATAGTACTATTTATTTAATTTAAAATATATTTAAGTAATTAAAGAAATATTTAAATATTAAAGCTTTTATTAGTAATAATTTTTATACTTATAATCTTAAAGTATTACTTAGTTATTATTTTCTTAATTTATTTATAAAGCTTTTAGTACTAAGTTATTTAAAGTTACTAGATCTTAGTATTTATCTTTTATAACTCTTACTTAGCTTTTACTATTACTTTATAATTTAAAGCTTTTATTAATATAACTTATATTAAAGTCTTTAAAATAACTTAAAGATAACTAGAGCTTATATTTAAAAAGCTTTATAAAGTTCTTAAACCTTATATTATTACTTAGCTTATAAGCTCTATTTTATACTTAATATAAGAGATTTTATATAATTTTATCTTATAAGCTATTATATTAGTTATAATTTACTTTATAATCTAAGAGAGCTTATTAAGGATTTAAGTAAAAGAAAGAGTATCTAAAACTTCTAAATTAATATAAAGCTAAAGTCTTAGAATATTTATACTTAGTATTAAGTACTTTATCTAAGTAAGAAAATCCTTTAGTTTTAAGTATATAATATTAGTACTAAATAATTATTTAGATTTTAAGAAGTAATCGAGAGGTTCTAATTAAAAGCTTAATTAAAGTAATAGAACTATATATATACTAAGTACTTAGAAGATAAATATAGCTCTTAATTATTATATAGTAGTAGAGTAGGCTTTTATTTAGTAAAGAGCTTACTTAATTAAGTAGAAATTATAATATTAAAAGATATATTTAAAAGAATATTACCTCTTAGAATCAGAGGCTAAGAGTATATTATATATATATATAGTATACTTACTAAGTATATACTAAACCTAGGATAGGCTTATATAGCGCTAGTGTTCGATATTTAATATATTTTACTATTAAAACTAAGCCTAATATAGCTTTTATAATAGGTTAATATACTAGATATATATCTGATTCTAATAGTAAGTTAGCTTTAAAATTAACTAATAACCTTGAATTTTATAAAAGAAGTAAATATATTAATATAACCTATTACTTTATAAAAAATGAAATAGCTATTAATAAACTATAGCTATTATATATAAATACTAATAGTTAATTAACAGATAGCTTTATAAAAGGACTAAATAATAATAAATAATAAAAATTTATATCTGCTTTAAATTTAACTAATTACTAAAGTAATAATAAAAATAACTATAATAGAAATAACAAGAATAATAATAAGATAAATATCAAATAATTAATATATATCTTCCTTTCTTATATTAAGTGTTTTTTCCGAAGAATAAGAATACTATTACATGAAGGCCTATATATATACCTCTTTATAGCTTTACTTTTACCTACCTACCTTTATAACTTTATAGCTCTTTTAATATACGCTTACACGCTAGTATACTTATAAAATAACGCCTATAGACCTTCTTATAAATCGTCTATATTATTCTAGCTATAAATCCTTTTGCGAGATCACTAATTATCCTCTTTAGAGCGACGGCTATTAATTACTAATATACTATATATATTAGACTTAAAAACGTAAGTAGTACTAAGAGAAGACTAAGAGTAAGTTTATTTAAAAGAGAACGAGTACTTCAGAGGTAAAGGAAAGGGATTTAGATACTAAAGAAGCGCGTGAAGTTAGAGGCGATATATTAAAAGTAAGAGAAGGAAAGCTAGTGTTAATAAAAGCTCTCTAATAATAAGTATTAGTAGAATTAAGAAGAGAGATAATAAGAAATCGAATAGAACTGTTTTATATAACTTAAGATTATTAATATCTCTATAAATAAAATACCCTCCGAAATACTCTCTGATTCTAAGCTATAAATACTCTTAGAAATACCCTCGAAAGGTTCGATAGCTAGTAAACTATTAAAAAGCTCTAGGAATTATAATAACTTATCTACGAGTCTACCTGCGAGCCTACTTACAAGCCTACCCTTGAACTTATCTCTTCTACCGAAGCTCTTATAGCTAACGAGTATAAAACCTTTCTAGATAATAATACAAACTATATTTAAGGTAAGTATCATCCAACTTATACTAACGTCTAAATGTAAGTATAAGAAATATTAGAATAAGATATTACGTATTAGAACACGACTAAAATAGCCTGAAAGCCTTTATTAAGGATATAAGTAGACACGGGCGGTTGTTATCTCTTTTTCTTATAGACTGCTTTATTTGCAACAGCTGTTGGGACACCACGGATGCAATTCTAACATTGAACCCATTTCGCTCCTCATCAGGTGGACGGCTACCTCTCATTCAACTATAACAGCCACATGCTGCCTCCTTAGACACCAGATCTTTCTGACCAACGCCAGAACAGAAAACCTCGCATAATCCATTTCGCGCCAAAAAAAAAGACAGCTAGTGCACTATAAACGCCAACGCAAGATGAACCAGAAGTGAGAGAAAAAATGTCCCAGAAGTAGAGAAGGAAACCTAATGTTGCACTATCATAACCATGCCACCTCACGCCAACGCTATGCTCCTGCTCACAAACGGACTCTTCGTCCACTTCCATAATTACTCGCTGGGTATCAAGACGCCATATCAATCGATTTCCACGATCTCCCGATTTTGTGCATTATTCCTTCCTTGGCTCTGGTTTTGACTTTGGTTCGGTGTTGACTGCTGTTGTCTCTGTGGCTGTTGCTGTCGCGGAGGCGCTTGTTTCTGGAGGTCTGGCGCTGAAGCTTGAGCTGACAAAGTGATATTCAGGCCTTTCCCGCTCATCGCGAAGTTCCTTACAACTTCATCCAGCTTGAGAAGAAGAGTCTCTGTACCACTGCCCTGAGCCACTGCGCTAATTCTCATGCCCTGCCATCGCAAGCCTGAAGCATTCCACAAATGTTTCAGTGCTTCATCAAGTGTGTCTTCTCCTTTGCCTCGAGACGAGCTATCAGTTCGTTGGACATACCACCAAGGCACTCCTTTCCGTTGCCGCAATCTAACCTCGAATTCAATCTTTCGAGACATCAAAATAGCGTTGACGTTTGGGGAGGGGTTAACGAGGTTGTACCTGATTAGATATGAATCGGCTGCCCTGACGTTAATAAATGCTTCCCCCCTTGCGCTCAGCTCGTCTGAGCACCATGCCATTTCAATGATATCGAAAGCGCTTAGAATAGGAAGTGTCAATGGTAGAAACGTCGCGATGCCATCCAATCCTTCAGGTCCATTCAAGATCTTCGCAAGAGTATCCGCAATTCGAAGGTGCGGATTGCCCTTCTCCAACACCAATACCATGATATTGTCTGTAGCGCTGAAGTCGACTGTTACCTTGTACACATTGGGAGCTGCATCGACACCCATCACGTCTGCCGCGGGGGCTGACGGGTTGTGCCGATATGTGAATATTATTTTCCCCAGAGAGACCATTTCGCAGACCAGGGTTTTCTCGTGCTTGTGAAGCACCTGGATGAATTCTACCAATCGCTCAACCCGGACCATGCGGTCAATAAGAACAGGGACGACAGGTTCGCCTACCCTACTATGCAATCGTATCGCGAAAGATCCGGTCTGAGCGTTGAAAATCACATTCTTGTCGACCTGGTCATTGATGTTCAAGAGAGCCTGCGGGAGTGGAACCAGCATCTGCGCTTCCGCGATAAGTACCGCACGTTCCCCAGCACTGAAAGGTCTTTGGGGAGCAATGCTCGGAGGCTGACTGCTCATCATCGGTACCTGCATAACTTGTGACTGCACAGGACTGCTTAGATCATCACTGTCGTTGAAGCCCGACGAGAACATCTCCACGCCTTGAAAAGTGATCCGGATGATATCTTTGGCCCAGGGGTTTCCAGTACGTGGAAGTCTGTTTTTTGACGGGACAAGGTCCGAAAGGCGAGTATAAACAGAAGGTAAAATAAGGGCCTTGGAAAGCCTCCCCTTCCCAAGCATATGATGGACATGTTTGGCGTGGAGGATCTTCATGTTGGTGAAGTGGGAGATGACGCCAGCAGCAAAGATATTCAGTGTGGATAGGAAAGGATAAGTGGGTCTAGGTGATGATGTCTGGATCGGAAGTTTGATGGCACAATCAACCTCCCGGTTATTCGACTGCAATGTGGTAGGTACTAAGGCACTGTTTGAGTAAGTCTCTGCATATTTAACGTTGCGGATATGAACTAACGTTTTGACCAAATGCCATTTCTCCCCACTCATGCTCTGGGAAACAGCTAAGAACCAATCCTTAGCCCAGCCATATCGCCTGAACCATACGACTGCCAAATGGTCCTTGCCAGCAAACTGCTGCACTCTGTCTAGTCGCAGCTCTGGATTACCGACTTTGTTCCATCCGACACTGAGAGCACGCGTTGAGAGGTCTTCCGTAATTAGGAAGAGACGAAGACGTTCAACCCACATGTGCCCTTCGCTCGCAGGATCTTGGACCCGATCATTCAAGCCAGCTTCAAAATTGGCAAAAGCCCGGCACATTGGACTAAAAATAAAACGACCGGATATAGGGTTGATTTTGATCGACAAACGGTGTTCACATGTCAGTTGAATCTTGAGCTCGGACTCTGCCGGATTATCTTGAGAGATGTGCAATGATAACTCCAGGTCACCTTTCGCGAAGAGAGGCTTGACCACCAAGTTTTGATAAATAGCGGTCAGGATATATTCCACGTGTCTGGAAATGACCGACTCCAGTAATGACTTGGTTGAAATACTTGTAGTATCGAATGTAATGTCGAAATCCTTCACTTCCTTAGATTCGCGAAACCATCTGATGAACAACAGACTCGTCGCCTTAGGGTCCGGGCGACTGTCTTGTCGCCTGCCGCTGTGAACTCCCAGTATAACCCAACTTTTCGAACCTTTGACGAGGACACCTTTTGAATTCCGAAAGTCGGTATATCTATTAACCCAGTATTGGATTGAGATAGGCCTGTTAAGGATCTCGACTTTCAGTGTATCGATCCACGTAGATCTAGCTAGTGTGACAGCCTGGCGTCGGAATTCGTTAATCTTGTAAGTCAAGATAAGCTCATGCAAATACTTGTAGCATCCAGAAAGACCATCCTTCAGAAGGATCTCGTTGACTTTATTTTCCAAGTGCCAGCGGATTCCCGGGTCCATATTTCCTGATGATGGCTGAAACAGGAATCGGAAATCAATAAACCAGTACTGCGACCCCGATTCTTCATCTGCAATTGTAAGGTCTATTTCAAACTCTCCCGGTACTGTGAAAGTAGCACGACCAGACCTGATAGTGAAATCCCTGAATTGGAACGGTATGCTTTCATGATCTTTTAAATTGAGCCGTACGCAGAGGAGAGTGTTGAGCTTCTCTAGTGATCCCATAACTTCCTTGGCGGTCAATGGTGGCGGTTGAATGTAGTTTAGCTAGACCTATTAGCAAAGTTGCCTAATGACTCTGTTGCTTATACTCACATCCGGCATCCAGGACGCCTGCCCAGTCGTCAAAACTTCTAAGGCCGTCTTGATGTCCGGGTTTGGCAGTCGAAAATTCTGGAGCGCCCTCTTGTTCTCGGCCATCAAGTCCACCGCATCTGTGTAGAGCCTTTTTTGGGCCTCCAAATGGATCCTCAAGTCAATCAAGCGGCTAACATCCTCCGCCTTCCGACTCCAGCCCGTGATAACTAAAGCCTTCGTCCATGCTTCATGCGACGAGGTTGCAAAATTCATCAATCGCAATTTTTTGTTTACATTTTCTGGTGAAGGATCGTCCGTCGAACTGAGATAAGACACACTGCCATTTACCGCCGAAGTAGGAGCTGGCATCCGTCCTAGTTCCTGAAGGGTACCAAGCAAGTCCACATGTGTTTTTTGCGCCAGTCGAGCAAGCAAAGTTGAGAGTGGAAAGTAACTCTCAGAGATATGAGCAACCTCTTCAGGCAATCGGTCCACTCTAGCTTGCATGGTTCGTGAATCACCATTCTCTCCAACCCCATGCCGCAAGCCTTCGGGAAATTTTCCATTCAATCCATTTGAAATGGCCGAACTTACGGGAGCCATGATTTGCGACTCTCTCACCTTTCCTTTGTCTTGGATCCTGTCTACATTGGGTAGTACACCATTTATGCCATTGGGCCGTTGGTCTCTGTCATGATTCGTATGTGAACCATTCCTGCTCCCGTGGTCCATGATGACGCCGGGCATGCTCCCTGATCCCAGATCCTCTTGCGGCCTCTCAACCCCCCAAGAGTCCCCCCCAACTGCCCCCGCTTCAACCTTTGCCCGCTCTGTCGACTCTATCTTGGCTGATGTCTCGAAAGGTGGGGAATATTGCGATTGTAGAAGGGCTCAACGAGCAGAGCCTGCGCTATCGATGAGGGCCAAGGGGCATCGGCGCGATCGATAGCAACCACTGAGACTGGGGCTGAGATGTTCGCTGAGATTCTTGAGACTGGCAGATTGTGCGAGCGGCTCTGCGCTGGAGGGTGAGGATGAGGATGTAGGACGTGAACTTGAGCGTAATGTGGCTGGCAGGTCGAAAAAGAGGTTGGGCTGTTCGTACGTAATTGCTGATTAGGAGTCGAGCAAATAATTGGCCTTGGGAGTCATGAGATTATTAGTTCCGTGGTCGCGTTGGTTGACATTGACGTTTATTTGTTTGAAGGTGAAGGTAAAGAAAGGCGACGGCGACAGCGACGACAACGTTGGTAAGTGGTTTGCTTTAGATGGGCGGTTCAGAGAAAGCGCGGGTCTGGGCGGCTCGTGCAGGGATGCCTACCTACCTTACCCATCTTACCCACCTTACCCACCTCAGGTAGGTACCGACCAGCTACCTTCAAGGTTACCGTATTAGCCGGGTACCGTACCACGTGATATTTGACATTCTCGGCGCTCGGAAGGTAACGGACCAACTAAGGTAGATAGGTAAGCGAGGTAAGGTACCTTAGGCAGGGAAGGTGGAGTACCCCGAGTACCTACGCTGCGCAAGGTGGGGGGGGGGGGGGGTACCTTGAAGGCAAAAGCCAGGTTTTGGGAATCGGTAGAGCTGCAAGTGCACTGCAAAAGCTTGGAAATCAAAGGAAGCTCGAGTTTCGGAATAAAACGTAGAACTGTTTGTATGATATGATAGGCAGGGAGGTAGGTAGACACCTGCTTCTGTTTCTTTTAAAAAATATTGTCCCCTCAACTGCGACATGCACATCTCATTCGGCCTTTTACAGGGTGTCAACAAGGTGCGGGGCAGGTCTTAGCGACCGATCTGGCAGCCCTTTACTTCGTTAGGCACAGTGTCTCGCTTACAGGCTTTACTTACAGTACAGCCTTACAGGGCTTTCTGAACAATGCATGGAACCGCAGTGACAAAAGCGGGCAGAGCGTTCACGCAGTATCTCCTGCGAGTACTTAATTTGTAGTTAATACTAGGTAGGTACCTAGTTACGAGTACGGCGCCCACTGTTCTCACCGTAACTCGTGGGAATTCCTATCAACAGATCTTTGCTCCTGAAGGCGCTGTCTCCTAACATAATTTACATGCTCTTGCTCTGGCTTCTGAGACATGTTACGAAGTTGAAGCCAATGGAAGGACAAGGCGATTCCAGGACGTATTGATACTGTAGTGGTAAATATATATAAATGAAGAATAGTCTTCATGTATCAAATAATCTCAGAATGTCTCGCCTACTTAGGTACTGACAACCATAATCATATTATCTTTTCTCATGTTCTCTTCTGTTCTGTTTTATTGTATTTCCAATGCTGACTTGCCGCCAAGCTTTCAACCGCCCGTCAAGGCCAGCAGCCAGGCACCAGGCATCATTACAGTAGGAGCAGTCACAGCTAGCTTCGCAAGGGCCTCGGGGGGGAACAGCTCCCTGTTGTTCAACATCTCTCTCCGTCATTCGTTATCCATCTTCAGCTTCTTACTTGCCTCGTCCTTCTCTTTTCTTCCAGCGTTATATATATATCATTGCGCTATATCCCATCGCATTGTATCACGAACAGTATATCTATTCTTACATTTCGACCCAAGTGCATTCGCCCAAATGTCCCTGCATCTCCGCTATTTACAATAATCGCCATTCTGTACCACGATGTTTTAAGCGCCTCTCGCCTGCTTACCTGCTTACCTACTAAATATCGCGTACTACCAATCCTACACATAGCCCAATCACCAGCTGTGGCATGTAACAAACAATGGTACCAAGACACGAATCCCAAGCTCAACCGCGACCAGATCATCCGCAACGCGAGTTGTCCTCGAACAGCACAAAGAGATCATTCCATTCATATACTTCGTCTTTCGAAGCAGATGACGAGCACTCGAGCTCTAACAACGAAAGCATGGGACCAGATCATGGCGTCAGAGAGGGACCGTCTCAATACGATGGAGAAGATACACGCTTGACAAGCCATAAGGAGCTGTCGGGATGGTACGCATATGGCTTTGCGGCAGAGGTCTTCGTTATCTGCGGAATGGGTGAGTAATGGTTGGGCAAGAGAAGCTCAGTCCGGGCTTCCAATTACAAGACTTCCTAGACCATGCACGAACCATGGTTACAGAGATACACTGCAATAAAGGTGTCGCGAGCGGCTCGACGATTGGGATATCAAAGCCGCACGCAATGGTTACGATCAGGGTGCTGTACTATGCTAACATGTATTCAAGGATCATTTATCCCTATTACCCTCGAACAACTGGCCCGTGAGAATGGAGTTCTACTTTCTGATCTCTCTATACCTTGTCCAGCGAGTTCCTCGCACCCACCGCCTAATTTTCCGGGGCCGACCGCCGTCAAGGACCTTGGACAATGCGTGGTCCATGTACTGGGTCTGCAAATAAATACCGCAAGCTTTGCCATGTACACGTTCTCTTTGAGCGTTTTGTTTCAAGCGCTCCTTGTGGTATCAATAAGCTGTGCTGCAGACCATGGCAACTATCGAAAACGGCTGTTACTACTTTTCGCCTTCACCGGCTCAGTAGCGACTATGCTCTTCCTGCCAATCATTCCCAAGTTATATCTTCTGGCGGCCCTCCTTGCCATGATATCAAATACTTGCTTCGGTGCAAGTTTTGTGCTCCTGAACTCATTCCTACCACTGATGGTTCGCCATCATCCAAGGACGCAATATCAGAGCCCGGACTTCACGCCTGACTTACAATCAACAATTTTGGGAAATCAGCCGTCAGATGTTTCACTACATGCCCCAGAAGGCTCTCAGGATCTGACATCTCCTCTACTATCCCCAGCACCGGACCCGACCCGGCCTTTGCCAGCGGCTAAAAATCTCACATCTATCGAGTTACAGCTCTCTACACGGATATCATCCACCGGTATTGGTGTTGGGTATAGCGCAGGATTACTTTTACAATGTGTCTGTATTGTTATCGTCTACGCTCTACATAGTACAACTTTCTCACTGCGCCTTGCCTTGTTCGTGGTTGGTGCATGGTGGTGCATTTTCACAATTCCTGCGGCGCTGTGGCTGAGACCCCGACCTGGCCCTCCCTTACTAGCGAAAGCTAATGGGGAGAAGAGATCTTGGATTGCATATATTGCCTACGCGTGGATGTCCCTTTGGAGGACTGTCAAGCTTGCTCGCCGCTTGAAGGATATCACACTGTTCTTGGGGGCTTGGTTCCTCCTTTCAGACGCCATTGCGACAGTCTCTGGCACGGCAGTCCTGTATGCCAAAACTCAACTCCGCATGGAAGCAGCATCCTTAGGATTCATAAATGTCATAGCAACGACAGCAGGCGTTCTTGGTGCCTTTTCATGGGCCTACATATCTCGTAAAGTTGGCTTACGACCCCACCAGACGATACTTGCTTGCATCTGCATCTTCGAAGTCATCCCGCTGTATGGCCTTTTGGGCTACCTTCCATTTGTAAAAAATTGGGGCGTGATCGGCCTTCAACAACCGTGGGAGATGTATCCTCTTGGATTCGTGTATGGTTTTGTGCTCGGAGGTCTGAGCAGCTATTGTCGCTCGCTATTCGGGGAGCTTATTCCACCAGGATCAGAAGCTGCTTTCTATGCACTCTACGCCATAACGGACAAAGGCTCGAGTATCTTTGGCCCAGCAATCGTTGGCGCTATAGTTGATCGAACTGGTGAGATTCGACCCGCATTCTGGTTTCTGGCTGCTCTTGTCGGTCTACCTGCGCCGTTGATTTACTTTGTGGATGTGGATAGAGGCAAGGCAGAGGGTGTCAAGTTAGCGGAGATTATTGAGGGGTTCAAGAGTGCCGAGGCAAGCGAATCACAAAGCTTGCATGAAGAGCAAAGGCTCTTAAGCCATGAGCACGAGGAAGATGATTCAAGGGGTTAGACTGGTCGTTTTTTGGCCATTTAATTAAGGCGTTAGGCATCGGTGCACAGCGATGGAGTCATGGCCTAGGTCTTTGGAGAATCATGGTATATCTTGTCATGGTCTTTCACTGATTTTTTTTCCGTCTTGTACGCGTCTAGTTTTGCTTTAAACATCATGTCCTCAATACATGTTAACAATTATCTCAAGGTTAACTCGGGAATTACAGGTTCGCTCTTCTAAAAACACCCCTACAGAGCGAGTCTCAATATCCAACGACGGAAAAGTCTCGTCAGGGTAAGCCGCCACACGCAATGGCCACGGTATCACAAGTGTTCACCTTGGCAATCTATGTCGACCGACCCCATACGAGCCTACCACGCCGGCATATCTCTCTCATGCTACATGACCCTTCTCGGCAGCCTGCAAGTGATCTCTGCATTCCGTAACACGGAATTCTTGGCAGAGACCGAATTTGTCAACAGGCTCGAACCCGAACTCGAGAATGGTTGCGCGAGCACAGGCAATGTCTTGAGTAATGTCGTGAATACCTGTCATCACTTGGCGATCATAAGATATTGACATTGGTACTTCTTGGAGGTCTAGTGGGTCTATAACAACCCCATGCCGGCTGTCGAGTAGCCTGTCACTTTGACATCCATCTCAAAGCTCTACAAGCCAATCCCCCCAGCGCGCGAGTCAAGTCAACAACATTTTTAGCAATCATATTCCAATAGTCTATCATGACGTGCGAAGCGTCCAGGTTCCTCCCTCTCTTGCCTGTTAGCACTACTTCCTGCGCATCAGTTAGTTGCCTACCTTTCAAGGTCCACATCATCACGTCAAATGCTTTTCAACGACTAAGATTCTCCACTTCACAGGTCGCAACATCCAACTTTCCATTGAGCGCCGAACCCTCCATTTCTGCTGAATTGAAAGATGCCGACGGTAGGCTACAGCAGCATCGCTGACGCTGAAGGATTATCTAATTAACATGGAGCAGAGAACAGGAAGTTAGAAATCGAGATTAAGCGACTCGAGGAGGAAATAAAGCGGCTGCAGGAGAATATATCGGGTTTGAAAAGCATGTCTTGAGAGTCTTGGACACCACTTAGCCGGTCTCCATTGCCTGTGTCCTTGCCTGAGTAAGGGGATCAGGATAGGTGGACTTCTGTATATTGTCTTTCGTAGTACGTCTCACAAGCACTGTGCTTGCAATGTGCCTCCGAGCCAAATTTATCAAGCCACCGGTCTCTAAGTACTGGAAAACACCTATCAAATCCTATTCCTATCTTCCATCATCGTAACCACAATGTTGCTCAGTACAAAGTTGCTCAGTACAAAGTTGCTCAGTACAAAGTTGCTCAGTACAAAGTTTGGCTATGCCAGCGAGCTTACATATGCCATTTCTTGTTAATCAAAGGGAAGTTTGTTCTATTGCTTCAGCCAGTGACCAATAAGATAGTATCATAAGCTCGTTGAAATCTCGATCATCGATGCAGCTTTTTTACCCATGTCCCGCTGATATAGATGCTAGTTCTCTAACTTCCATAGCGAGCCTCACAAAAGAGTGTCCTCTCGCGAATTAGCCAAGCAGATCTGGGCTCGACTCTAGCCCCACTGCCATTTCAAAAACGACTCTCCTGTCATCAGTACAGGCTTCGACTGCGATATTTGGAATCCTTGCTATTGTGGTGTGGAACAACCCGGCACCGTCTCGTCCTGGAATGCCACCGTGTCAAGCGCCCTTCCGAATATCATTGAATGACAGATTAAGAACAAGGGAAGGCAGTAAATAGAGTATGAGCTAATCCAACTAATATTATTCTCAACTTTACAAGCTCTCGTGTACTCGAAAGATATTAGTAATAGTCCATATGCCTGCTCGCGTGTCTGGTCTGGTTCCTGAGAATAGTGGTTCCAAAGAGAATTGCGAGACACACCCCAAAATAATGAATGTGGGATTAACTTGGACTTCTTCCATCGAGAGCTACAGAGTGCTGAAACAGCGGTAATGCAGGTGTTGAAGGACCATGGGAGCTAAGACTTTCCAGTGTTGAGCACTGATGCCACTGAACGAGTTACCAGAGCTAATGAAGTATTCCATAGCCTTCCTACCAACTTTCCATCCGGCTGCAGATACATCCTCGTTGCGAAAATCCGTTTAGTGTGCAGGATCTTCTTTTTAAGCCTTATTATCCAGCTGTTGCTTATGATTCCACGGCTACAGCCTTCTCAGTTGATAGGAGTCGACTAGGAAATGCCTGGCTGTAGTGACTTTGGCAGTACAGGTAATAACGGCTCATGAGTCCTTTACTAAGAACATGTGGTCAAATTTACAGAGGGCTTTGAGTTGGTGGGGACACTGCCATTTGTAGCTGTCGCAGATCTCCAGGCTCAGTCGATGCCCTGCCATATTTTACATCTATCAATGGCATGATGCTTCGGAATGGCCGATTACACAGTCACATCCAGATTATTACTTACCACACTCATAAGACCATGCTATGCTCTGATAGATGTTGCAGAGGAGTGCCTGGTGTCTCTAGGTATTGCAATTATAGTCGAAAGCTCCAAGCAGAATTATATTGCAGCGACAGCAAGAGGAGTCATTGCCTATCTCCGGTCTCCAGACGACTTACTAGCGCCAAGGACTGTTGTTTGTTTAGCTGTCCAGAAACAGGCGCCGAGGATCGCTCTTTGATATATGTACATTATTATTGGCAATAAGGGAAGCATCTAGAGGAATTTTGGCATGTAATTATTTGTGTTTGTGTCGGGTATGCCACTGAGGTCATGAGATGGCGGGAAATATCAAAGGCCTTATTATCGCTAAAATATATATTAGAACAATAATGCAATAGACCAGGGAAGAACGTAAAGAACCTCACACAAAGATCAAAGAATAAGATACTCCAAGACTAGAAAGAACAATTGCAACTTTGACTACTCGAATTTAAAGGGCCAGATCAGGTCACTAAACTATCTGGCTTAAGGCAACTTGAGAATAGCTGCACTATGCACTAGGCTTTCTGGAATCAACTCTGTATGATCAATAGGCCTAGTACAGTGTCTGTCAGATATGCAACAATTCCAGCAATTCATTTCCCCCGAGGCTAAAACTGGCTTGATTCTGTCGTTGTCAAAACCGTTAATGGATATGGCCAAGCAGAGTCCAGGAATACTGGATATGTAGTAGTCAATAGGAAGCCAAAACACGCAATATGCTTGACTCGGAACTAAGGTACGGATTTCAGTCCCTTTTTTTGCACCAATCCGATTCATTTTGTCGATCAATATCTGTGAACACTGCGACGAACCACCAGGCACAAAGAGTAGGAGGGAGCATGTGGAGGAGTAGCGACCTCGGTTTCTGTAGAAATACTGTTAGTCTTTTAGTGTGACACAAAAACGAATATAGATCATGTCAGAACTCTAGAGACTGTGATTGGATGACTCGAGAGTCGAGAGTTCTTGCTCGGATAATCATCTATGTCACACACGCAACCTCCTTCGAAAACAAAGCTTCGTCACTGCCTGCATCTGTTGATAGAATTGACTACAAAGGCATACAGCACAAGTTGGAGGTGAGCATTCATGATTCGAGCTCTCAGTCTGTGGCCAAGGCGTCATAAACCTTGCACGTACCACGGACGGGAGTATCTTGCAGGTTACTGTTTCCATATCGGAAATTATCCGCCAGCTGCATCATCACTTGAAGTAAATCGAATGTGTCTGTGATCAAGTTTATGCTTCTCGAGGATTGTTCTTGTATATAAATGCAATGAAATGAGATGGAAACCAAGCTATGACTTTTGGATGTCCAGATTCAGCTCGACCTGTCAAAATCCTATGGATCAGGCTAGGACAACGAGGTAGAATGCGTAGTCCTATAGAAACTACGGAGCTACAAGCCACCCCATCTACAACAGGTGATACGTTCTCGTACAGAAAATCCTTATAGCGCTTAATATTTCACGTGCGCAGCAATACGTCAACGGAGATGTTCCCAGTCGTACAGTACCACCAAATGCGTAAGAGCTAGGACATGTAACGCAACAAACAAGCCTGTGTTCAGGTCCAAGAATGAAAATCTCAGCTAGGATCTGCACACTCCAGCAACAATTCCAGTGCACATCCTGTACTAATGGATCCTTGCCGAGAGATAGACTTGTCCACTCTGGAGTACCGCGGGAGCTCATATTTTGAAGCTCGAGTTATGTCGCATGCTAAGAAATAACCTGATACAGATCGGCAGGTTACATCAACATGGTGGTATAATATGCGTATAGCCAGCGAGGGGACACTGTGAAATTAATCTAGAGCCTGTGATACAGTCAGATCCCCGATGTCACTGTTGTCGCACTTTGCTCCACAGTCTATCGGCGACCATTTAAAAGCCGAAAGTGCAAAATTTCAAGAAACTGCAAGATTGAACCACTGTGCAACAGTTGAGCTCAACAATCCGGTCTTTGAAAGGCTGCATATATCTAAATACTTAGTGATCTCGCCATACATTGATGTGGCTTCAGACTTCTATTCTATGCATCAAGTAAACAGCGACATTCTAAGTCTCATAGGAGCTAGATATGGTCGAATTTCGCCCCGAAGATCACCAGATATTAGTTCATCAAGTAATAGCGGAGAATATGAGATATCTGAATATTCTCCTCACTTTCAACCTTGTATTCTTCTACATCACCTCTCTCATCATTGACAACATCCTTAAGCTTGTATTGTCAACAACTTGCTTCCAAGGCCACACAAAGCCATAATGCTCTTCTCAGCTGTTACTCTGTTGCTACTCTGCTGCTAGGCCTTTCCTGGTTGCTGCAACAGCCCCCCCACCACGCACCCAAGGGCGACATACCGAGGCAGTTGAGTTTTGGCGGTCGTGAGTCTATTTCTTACCAGGTCATATTTATTAAAGTTTTGCTAATGGAGAAGGGTTCGGTGGGCTCGTTCCGCAGCTCTTTGAACCCCACGTCCCTGGGTCCAAGGATCCCGACCATGGCATCAGTAACTCGGTCATTCACGTGGAGGTCACCACACTCCATCAATGCAACACTGGATTAAATAATATACAGCCATCATATGTGGTATTGCATAGAGTATGCGTTGCAAGATATCGAGCTAACCATGGTCACCAGAAGAAGCAAGTTCCGGGATGGATTTACTTTACTGGGAAGAAGTTCCAAGGGCGCGTCCACGGTCCCACGTACTAGAACATCAAAGGAGAGCTTGAAGACGAGCTTCCAATTGAAGAGCTCTTGCTGGATTCTGTCATGTTCATTCTCGATCACTTGCTGGATTATGAAGGCGATTTCAACGGGACACTGGATAGAGGTCAAGTCAAGTTTATATGGGAGAAATCGGGTGCTACAATGCTTGGTAGAAGTGGAAAAGGAGATTTAACCATCAAGGGAAAGATTCACATTGACTGGTCTCCATAGACAGGGGGGGTAGTTGTGCCTTGTTACTCCAGGAGCCGTTGTTTCCCCTCTGCGGGTTTGACCTCGCCCAGAGACAATGGAAATTCGTATCGTACTTAGCTAGTTACCGAGCAGTACGGCGCTCTTAAACTTAGGTTCCTTCATTATGTGAGCCAATACACACTGAATACCCACATAATCTGGAAGGCGAATTACTTTATCTTGAACAACCCCCCTCCTACCCAACAACACAGACACACACACACAGGGAAAACCACTACTGAGTATTTGATCTACCAAATACATTTCGTGGATATTGGTAGTCGGCGTCATTAAAAATCAAAAACTGCTTTGTTCAGAAGAGATCTCAGGTTCGGATGTTCTGCGAAAGGTATGTTATTTCGCTTACGGAGAGGGAGCCGAATCTCGATTACTGGCCGTAAGAGAGTGCATGCAGATAGGGAGGACAGAGATTGCGTCATCTTCATCTTCACTGAACTCCCGCGGATGGTAAAAAAAAAGAGGCATTGGATGAAGCATCTGCACGCCATACAGACTATTGTCGTCTAGTGAAGGATCGTTACAGGCACCGGCTGGTAAAAGCATTGCCGAGGATTTCACGCTTTCATTTTCGGCTTAAGAACTGCTCTATTGAATTCAGTGTAGGCAAAATATAAGATTATGTTTATACCCATATATACCTTTAATACTTATAGGCTACAGCTAAATCCACTTGGGTAAATAACTATAGCCACTTGCTAAGCCTCGGTTAGATTTTCGAGTGACTACACCTGTATATTTATTAACCGCACTACCTTATACTAATTACTAAGGCGCGCAAGGGAGATTAATATAAAGGTATTACACGGATCAATTATCAGCGATACTAGTCAGATAGGTGGTATAGAGCATACTATATTAGTTGTTACACTTTATAAAACTAAGCACTAAGTATAAAAACAGCTCTCTATTCAGGTGTAGGATACAATTCTAAGTAGGCTAGTCTTTAGTACTTACAGAGTGTTAGCTAACTAAAGCTAACACTTGAGGTTGACTCTCGATAGTAACTAAGGGACAGGAGTACTTAAGAAGGTGCACGATAGACTTCATTCAGGGTACATAAACTTAGTAGTTAATAATACGTATTCGCGAGTATCCTAAATGCACACCTTATATCCAAGACTTAGCTGGCTTAGCAAGTGGATTTAGCTATTTGCCCAAGTGGATTTAGCTAGCCCCTACTTATAATGCAAGAACAGAAGTGTGGCTGGTATTATTGGTATTGTAACAATATCTGATCCCGTTCCAAAGTGTGTGGGGATTTACCCTTTACTAATTGGCTCGATTAGCCACGCTACCTTACCCCACTGTTCCGGGGCTTGTCGTACCTATATATCCAGAAATCTTTGTTATATCAACGTAAATCTATAACCAAATAAGACGTTCCCGTGCACCGTTTATAGAAACTGCCCTGCCCGGGTAGCTCAATCGGTAGAGCGTGTGGCTCTTATGAATTTTCATCACAAGAACACCTCAAGGTAAGCTCGCCTAATATACCTATTGTGATCCCACTCGCTGACCCTCAACAGGTCGTGGGTTTGAGCCCCACCTCGGGCTCAATTCCCGAGGTTCCTATCACTGGGAGCTTCTTACATTTACTTTTGCAATTTTCTTTCTTCATCCACGTCTAAGAAACCGTTCGTTTTTTAGCTTTTAAGGGTTCTCAGGTGGTTACGCCTAGAAATATAAGCAACTTGAAAACACTTAGTTGCTTGCATAGTAGCTTAACACTAAGTACTTCCGATTCAATTTTGTGTTCTTTTGGTTACGATAGAATGTATTTTTCAGGTTTTGAATTAGTGTGTCTTGACTTAAGCGAAGCCCCTGAGTTGCCTCGCTACCCCTTTGATTAAAACAAAACAATCATTTGTCCTCAAGCGAGTCACAAAATAACGCAAAAACGTATATTAACCAATACGAAAGGCTATAATAACGCATAAAAATTTATAAATCACAATCGCATTTAATAGTTCAAGCGACTGCCTGCAAAGCGTGGCCCTGAATTACCGGCCTCATGGTACTCTGCTTCCTTAGCCTTAGATTTCACATGAGATTATTTCATAGTACGTAAGATTGTTGTATTCTCGAAAGTATCAATCACAGTATACATTTGTTTACAATCAATAGAAAGATAGCTGGTATCGACTTCTCCCTATTATTGTGACCCGCCTTGGCATACACGCCGTTGACCTATGACGAGAGCCGATAATTTTATTCAAGACCTCACACCTCATCCTCGATCACCCAAATCTGGATTTTAGAAGCCTTTACAGCACCGGGCCTTGACGATTATCATCTCCCCAGGTCGTAAGCTTGCCTGCTACTTACAGTCGCATACTAATGTTAAAATCGAAAGATACAATTCTCGGAAGGTCGGCACTTGAAATCTGTCCTCGAGGAGAGCTTCTTTACTATCTACGACTTGACCACAGCGTTACCAAGCAATTCAGAGCAGTTCTTGAGGACTCAGCAAGTAAACCCCAACATTTAGAGCAGGGTTTGAGTAGCTCTGCGGGTACATCGAGAAGAACAAACGGGCTCAGATCCAATTAACGCCATGCGAAAGTACAGAAAGAACTTATACCGATAAAAAAGACTAATCTGGACTAGTGTAGAGTAGAAAAGAAGAGGAAGCAAGCATTATTTATTGCTATGCCATGCGACGAGTATTATCGACTCTAGAATGTCCATGGTCACTGTCAGAGAATGCCATATAGCTCGGATTGCCAGAAAGAGCCACAAAAGTCAAGGCTCGAAACGCCAGCTACTGCAACCGTCAGGCACAGAAAATTGAAATCACCAGTTGACATATACGCCTGTCAGAAAGTCAAAGAACACACTCCGTCGCATCACTCTGCGTGCAAAACACCATCTGCACTGGCCCCGCGGAGATCCCTCGACTGACCATCCGCTCCCTCATCTCAGCCAATCTTGGAGCAGCAGCAATCTGGCTTCTATTTTGCCCACTAGCATCTTGTCGTCCTGACCAAAGTACCTCTCCTGCGGCACTCGCGCGTGGCCAGACCATATCGTCAAGGTTAACGGGATCAGTTTGCTCGGACCAGATGTGAACTTCGCCACCCATGACGAGGTGAGTCTCATTGGCTGGGACGCCACTCAGAGGGTCGTAGGAGTAGACGAGCCGCCAATTCTTGGTGGGGGAACAGTAGTCGAGGAATGGATAGTATTGTTGGAATGATGCACCGTTCTCGAAGTTGAGCCATTGGCCTTTACCGCAGTCAAGATACCAGAAGTTATAATTCCCAGCTAAGACTTTGTGACCCTTGCCTGTGAGTGCTGCTACTGATGCTTCGTTGAGCCATGATTGAATGAGAACATCGCTACCAAGTGTAAGGTTCCATTCCAGAGCCATCTCCTCCCATACAATTGGCGCAAGTCCTGCCCTTCTGATTTGATCGTGGTTTCGGTCTAGTAACTTTTGGATAAGCGGGCCGATGACAGCGCTTTCGTTTGACTTGACAGTGTCGTCCAAAAGGTAGACCTGCTTGTTGACTTCATCTCCTCCAGTATGGAAATACGCTGAGTATGGGACGACTCTTGGCAAGACGTCGTCGAAGAGCTTTTCAAGAAACTTGGGAACTTCAGGGGAGTTCAACTTTAGTGATCCACAAGGAGGTTCATTACAGTATATATCCCATGGCTTTGCGTCAGCACCCGCGATCAGTTCGGGGTAGGTGTAAGCAATGGAGGTGGTATGACCGGGCATATCAAATTCAACGATAATCTCAATGCCACGTTGAACAGCGTATATCTGGATCTTCTTGAAATCAGACGGACTATACGTTAAACCAGGTTGAAAAGCTCCCTTCTTGGACAAATCGGGCATCGATGGGATATCGAGTGGCCAGGATTGCGCATCGGTCATGTGAATGTGCAGACGGTTAAATTTGTTCATGGACAAGGCGTCAATGGTTCTCATGATGTCGGCGACAGGGAACCAGTTTCTGGCGACGTCCATGTTGAGACCTCGGTGGGGAAATTTCGGCGCATCGGTGACCATGACGGGTACCATGTTAGTGTAGACGCCGTGACCGGAAGAGTGCTTGTAGAACAACTATTTGCTCGATCAGTACCTGCTTCGTCCAAAGTATCGATATCAAATATGGAACTATCAAAATGGGCTTCGGCTATGAAGTGAATAGAATGGAACATCGAACTACCCTCATCTCCCGTAGAATTCTCATACTGTACACGCTCGGAAGTTTGTTTCGAAAGAAAGGAGAACAAGACTGACTTGTGTGAAGGTCTGAAGGCCATGGAGGACTCCAGTCGAGGAGACAGCGCTAAGCTTTGCAATACCATCCATCCCAATGGTGATATTATAGGACTCATCAACTTGCCCAGCTAAGGGCTTGAAGGTGCTGGAATTGTCAGTACCGGTTTGGGTAATGGCGAGATTCGTGATATACAGCTTCTTGGTGGCCACCTCCGGCTCGAAGCCTACGAGTTCATTTCGGGCGACCAATTTCCACGGGACGAAGCTCTGGTTGAATAAGGCGACCATGTTCCGGGCAATGGCACCTTGGACAATGGAGCGGCTCGAGAATCTGGTGCTGGCATCGCCACGAGAGTAGAGAGAAGACTATAATCCCAGCAAATGTTTAGTATCGTGACCTAGGAGACTGAACAGAATGTGCCCTACATCGCCCTGCTCGTAAGAAACATGCACGCTCTCTTCAATCCACAGGACTGAATTGCCAGTCGAGATGGATTGGGGAGCTGGCCAGATCGCGAGGACCTGGATCGTGTTGAGAAGGAGAAGGAGGAGGTATGGATATCGGAACATGATGACGATTATGAGTATGTTTGCGAAAAAGAAAAAAGAAAAATCTTCTGTGAGATCAAGAAGGTACAAGAGGGACGTCGAGGTGTATGTACACGATGAGGATGTGGATGTGTTTATCACGTTCGAGAAGTCAAAGAACATGCGCTACGCGTTCGCTAAATGCATACTTGCAAGGATACAAGAGTTGAACAAAAGCGAAACAGAGCGATGCAAAGGCAACTGCAAGTAGGTGCTGCGGTCTGAGCTCAGATTCTGCCTTTGGTTCCGCAGATTAAAACATCATGTCATGGGAGCGCCTGTAACGTTATCCTTAGGTATGTCGACGAGATCCACGAGCTTGTGATGGTTGGGTATACCAAGTGCTGGGAGGATTCAGCATCCACGGAGATCGAGCGGCTATGCATATTGGATAGATGACAGTTGAGCGAGAGGCAATAAAGCATGAATTGTTGGCTGAGGCGTATCCCCAATGAACACGGACAGGTGACAGTCACTACTAGTTGGCTCGAAACTTAGAAAGCGGTTCACAGACGCAGAAGTGTCACCATACCCAGGCACTGGGACTCAGACTCAGACTCAAAGTCGTACATTTGCCAGGTATCATGCAACCTGAGGTGACCATGGTTGTTGACATTGATCTTATCTGCCTTGTGTGGATCCAGCGTGATGACGGGTAAGGCAGAGATTGATCTTCCCGAAACTCAATTCCATGGTTCTGGAGCGACAACATGCCAGGGCGGTACCTTCAGTCAGTAAATTTTACGGTCTACCACTGTTTCTCGGACCTATGGAAGCTTCTGTGAATATCGAGTGCTGGGAGGAACTGGCCTCGAGACGAAGCTGCATGCATTCTTATTAGAGTGGTGGTGGTGGCGCGTATTTGAGCTGGAGCTGGCGGCTTGGTAAACACTGCTGGCCGCGCCAGTCATGCGTCAAGCCTCAGATGGCTAACTACAGTACTGTACATAACCACACTACAGTTTTGCTGTGGCTGTTCATGTCAAAGGTAGAAAGGCAATTCTTTTGTGAGGATACAAAAGGCCCAGAAATATCTCAGAAGGACTCAAGCTACTGATACATTACATATCCGTACAGCATGTTCGGAAGCCACCTGAGGTAGCGACGTCCAAACTGAGAGATATGGGTCGTGTCCGGGGTGAAGTTGGTGAGCTGCCAAAACGGACCTTGTGGCTAAATTCAGGTCCTGCGCGAGACTACTTACAAGACGTCGTTCTTACGTCGATTGTCGATTTCTGGACATTTCATTGTCTGCTCCATTCTCCCAGTCTTGTTCTGTTCTCATGGCTGAAGATTAAGTGCCTACCTACTTACATGTCTGGGTAGCTCGTGGAACGGAGTTGCAGCCGCCAATCCAAAAGAAGACTAGGGCATTCCTGGTCTCCCATCTTTCAACTACGCTTCCACACGTGACTCGACCGACAAGTATGGAAAGCGCCCGACCCTTCTTGAGCCGCGATTCATTTCGTGAGGCGGCCTCCTTGATCACCAGTGGAACAACGCTCTTTGACAACCCCAACCCGTCCTCGACTTCGAATCACACAAAGACAAAGAGTTACGGCCTAGGATCTGATTCAAAGAGAATCTGTCCATCCGCGATTTCCGTCGAACTGCAAAAATTCGAGTTCGGGCATCAAACATCCCGTGCTGCGAATTACCTCTCGCTTTCTTCGCCCCACTGCTTTCACAGCAAGACATTCTCAAGGAATACCAATATGTCGGTCGAGATCGCAATCGAATCGCCTCTGGCACAAGCACTGAATTCTGCCATACAACCAAAATTGGTAGAGGTGGGATGGAGCTCAGGTGGCGGCGACGAGGGTCAGCTTGCGGAGTACATCCTCCTCATGCTTGCCAACAATAAAACCCAAGAACAAATTGCAGCAGAACTCTCGAGCGACCTATTGGGCTTGGGACCTGATGATCCAGGAGCCAGGGACTTCTCGCAGTGGCTTTTCCAGCAGATCGACATACTTAATTCTGCGCAGAATGGCACAAATGGTTCCGCGACCACCGATGGGCAAGCAAACGTGCAGGATGCAGAGATGGGTGATATCTCAGATGCTGGAGATGGGAAAGTGTATGCCATTTCATCAGTTGACCTTTCGCAACCAGATACCACTCTCCCTGCAAAGCCCCCAAGACTAACATATCATCATAGACCTACGGGTCCAAAGTCCATGCGCGACGGCACAGGCGTCTCTCGCCCAAGAGATAAGAGAATGCTTGGACACCTAGCAAAGGCAATGGACAGAACAAATGATTCAGTCCTCCACAGAGTTCGTCCTCAGAACGGCAACGAGCGCATCAATACCCACTCACGAGCTCCTCCGACTGGACCACGACAGCAAGCACCCGGCCGCGGCGGAGTTCGTAATCTGAACTCGAGGATGAACGGGAATAGTATGGGAGGCATGCCAATGCAACATGGGGGAGCGGCGCAAAGCATCATGAACATGACACAGGGCCAGCAGATGCAGCTCTATCAGATGCTGGAGCAACAGTCGAAACTCATGGCAGCAATGATAACCCCACAACAGCAGCATCAGATGGGCATGGGTAGAGGCGGTTTCGGACTGAATAACAACTTCGGCCATCAGCAACCTGGCAGATCTCTGTTCGATCGAGTACAACCACATCAACGACCGCAGAACAACCAAAGATTTCCCCAGACTGATAGATTTGGTGTCCAAAACCAGCAGCCACGGACTGGCAGTGAAGCACCTTCATCATCAATGGATGTGGAGATGTCGCAGGAGAAAAAGGAACTCGACCCGGAGAACACCAAATGCAGATTCAACTTAAAGTGCACGATGCCTGAATGTAAGTTTGCCCATCAGTCTCCAGCTGCTCCTCCTGGGGCTGCTATCGACTTCAGCGATGTCTGCTCCTTTGGCGCTGCCTGCAAGAACAAGAAGTGTGTTGGCAAGCACCCATCGCCTGCTCAAAAAATATCGTACCAGACCGCTCAGCAATGTAGATGGGGAGCCGATTGTACCAAGGTTGATTGCCAATTCGTTCACCCGACACCTTGCCGAAATGGCGCCGATTGCAAGGTTCCCAATTGCAAGTTTGGCCACACGAAGATCGAATGCAAGTTCAACCCGTGCGAGCGTCCAACGTGCCCATACAAGCACCTCGAAGGCCAGAAGAGAGGAAAATTCGAGGACAAGGTCTGGACGGCAGAGAAGAAGGAGCATGTTAGTGAGAGGAAGTTTGTGGAGGAGGGAGGGCCGGAGGAGTTGATTATCCCAGGCAAGCCAGAGGCAGTGTCTGCTCAGGCTCCAACCATAAAAGAAGAAGAGCCGATCTCTTAGGAAGTCGGCGTTGGTATTGGGAGAGAGGTCAAAATGTATACCACGTCCTTTGCATGTTATTGGTGTTCAGGGTGGCGTTTTGGTTTACTTTGCGGATGGAATTCTCGAAGCAAAAGATCAGCTCGAGACAAGATTATGTAGAATGCAACGTGCTTTATTGGCACCTTGAGAGGAAAGACTCTTGAGGTAAGCCACCCAAACAATACTTCCTGAATCATTACTGTGACCTGAACAAGATATGAAAATATTTTGAGAACAGCCCGCCCGGTCATCGCGGGGGTGGTGGCAGGGTGGATCAACACGGGCTGGAGTTTAGCGAAATGCACTAAGACTTATGTGACGTTGAATAATCCCCAGACTATTATTGTTTACTACAACCTAACACTATTTCACAAGGCAATGCCTCCTCAATTGCCTGAACATGTCGTGATAACTCTACTCCGACAATGTTACATCACACCCAGATGCCAGGCATCACGATTGTGCCCGCAGCCACTGCCAGATAGCTGCACCAGGCATGTCTCCACGTTCCGCCCTTGTACACGACTGCGACACCGACACGCTGCAAGAGGTGGAACCCAGGCTGGAAATTCTTCTATACATACCAGAGCCGGAGATGAATTACAATCGTCCCCCAAGACCAGTTTGTTAGAGCTGGCCCCGGCTTGCGTGGGCATCCATCAATCAACGGTCGCTTTTGCTGCCCAGCATAATGATCGAGGACGAAAGGTAGAACCGGCGCGCATTGCTGTGCTTGGAGGTGGCATAACGGGACTAGCGACCGCGCATTACTTCGCCAGGGAAAATCCGAATGCGAAAATCACAGTATATGAGAACAGTGCTAGGCTAGGCGGGTGGTTGAAGAGCCACTACATGGACGTGGATGGGGAGAGTGTTCTCTTTGAGTCAGGTCCTAGGACTTTGCGGCCGGGTACTCCTCCTGGACTCGTTACCCTGGAGCTGGTATGTTGATATATTATTGTCCGAAATACATGGACTGATAATACATTAGATCCAGGAACTTGGTCTCCAAAACGAACTGCTCATTACCTCAACAGCCTCTGAAGCCCACCAGAACCGATATTTGTACTATCCCGATCGCCTGGTAAAGATGCCTGGAGCAGGACAGGATCCATTTGATATGGCATGGAGGGTTATGACCGAGCCTGTGTTCAAGGGTTTGATATGGGGCGCTTTGACAGAGCAGTCTCGTCCCATTCGACCCAGCGACATGGATGACGAATCTGTTGGCTCTTTTCTCGCTCGAAGAATGATGAGTGACGAGCCGGGCAACAACATTGTCTCGGCTGTCCTACATGGCATCTATGCAGGCGATATAAATCAATTGAGCGTCAAGAGCCTAATGCCGATGATGTGGCACTATGAAGCGTGGAAGGGTAGTATTATAAAAGCTGTATATACGAGGATGGCGGAGAAAGTGGAACTGGTGTCTAAGAGGGATCTCGAACTCAAGCTGGAGGTGCTGCCCATGATCAAGGCAGACTTGTTGGATGTGATGAGACATGCCAGTGTATACTCCTTTAAGGAGGGTATTGGAGTTCTGTCTGCCGCATTGGAGAGAGCTTTGAAAGAGAATCCTAATGTGGAATTCAAAATGGAAACTGGAGTTACGGCCGTGGAACATGATGGTGAGAGTGACAGTATCAAGGTACTTTGGCGGCTTGGCTATATTATTGTTCATACTAACTCACATCACAGATCTCGACCAGGCATGAGGCTCCAGCCAAATATACCAAAGCTATATCCACAGTCCCCAGCAGTGTCCTCTCCAGCCTAACATCTAACACTCTTCCAAGCCTGGCCCGAACACATTCGGTAACAGTAATGGTCGTAAATCTCTACTTCAAAGATCCCCACATCCTCACAGAACGCGGCTTCGGCTACCTTATCCCACGATCCATCCCCTTCACCCAAAATCCCGAGCGTGCACTTGGTGTCGTGTTCGATTCCGACGCCGTCAAAGGCCAAGACACAGCCACCGGCACCAAAGTCACCGTCATGCTCGGTGGCCATTGGTGGGACGCCTTCGAAACCTACCCGGACGAAGAAGAGGGCATCAACATGGCGCGGTCCGTCCTCCATCGGCACTTGAAAATCACCGACAAGCCTGCCGCAACACGTGTCTCTCTTCAGCGCAACTGCATCCCGCAATACACCGTTGGACACGAGTCGCGACTGCAGGCTGCACATCTGGATCTCATGCGTGAATTCAAAGGTAAGTTGGCAGTGGCTGGAAATAGTTATACAGGCGTGGGACTCAACGATTGTGTGAGAGCTGCTAGGGATGTGGTTATGGGTATGAAGAGGGGGACAACTGTTACGGGACTTGAGGATGCGGGGAGGAAGGATTTATATGCTCAGGTTGCGGTTCCCAGCTCGGCAGACGTTGAGGCTGGAATTCGGAGGAGAGAGGGGAGAAGTTGATGGAATCTTGCTTGGCAAGTAGAAGATTTTATCTCAGGGATGCCAAAGAGTGGTGTTTTCTTGGGCCTTATAATGACAATGGCCGAAAGAAGATAATCAACCGTACATGAACAACGTAAAAAAAAAAAATCGGACTGGTATAAGCATTCCAAGACCGCTCGTCCTATAGTGACTGCTGTTTTGCTGTCTCAACATTTCCTATCAACCGCACCAAATGGCATTTCCCTCCTGTCGTCACTTCCAAGATCTCCACCAAAATTTGGCTCTTTCAGTAGCAACCTGACAGGCTGGGTCATCTTCCTGTGGCATCAAAATATGTGTAGGAGGACTGTAGGGGGTTGCTGTCTCCTGCATAGAGCAGAAAGCTACACATGGTGGACTTGGCTTGCGTATTAGGTATGGGCAAGTAGTGGCTACGATACGGTCAGCCCACAATGGCAAGGAGACGATTATGACATATCAAAGCACTCGAATGCTTAAGTGAACCCTGGAAACCTTACTGTGAGCAACAAGCTGCATAAATAGCCTGATGATGTTGGTGCACATTTGTGGAAGATTGTTGTTTTCGTTGCCTTACTGGAAGGCTTAGCCGAGCGCGGCTTTACATGAGGTATTTACCCGTGGTAATTCGTATGATACCACAACATCCTGCAAGCAATAAGTGGCATATGAATAGGACGCATCGGAATGTTTGCAATAAACAAATCCATTAGGTGACTCTATTTAGAGCTGGTGACTTGTCCTTAAACGAATCAAAATGTGGTAAGTATGTCCTTGACATGCTTGGTCCAAGCAGAATATTCTATACTCCCATATTATCGTGGTCTAGCTCACGATGGATAGTCTTCGAACGCCACATCACTCACTGGACATCAAGGGCATGCGTTCGATTTAAAACGGCCATGTAGATAATCCCCCACCAGGGCTCTTGCGGCCCTCTACCACGACATCGAAAGCTTCATCCGCCCACAGTGCATCGAACTTGTTGTCACCAGCATCAGAGGTAATACTAAGATTTCCAGGCCCAAGCCTCCTTTATCAGTTTCTCTACGGTCATGTTTTCCAAATCCGGAAATCTCTCATTCAGTCTGAATCCTTTGTCGTCAGGTAGTAAAATGAGACCCTTCACAGCCATGGTACCAAACATGATCGTGGCAGCTCTCAAGAAGCTGTCCTTGGCCATTGACTCCGTCAAGTTCGTAAGTTCGTAACTACCCCCCTCTCAAGCTTCTCAATACTGTCATATGAAACCTTGAACTTCCTCCTGGTCGCATCCTCAGCCCATTTTAAAATCTCATTGAACGTGACATCCTGACCTGCGAAGCCACAGAGTATAGGCCAGTCAGATTCATCCAGCATCTTGATAATAAACTGTGCGAGATCGGGTGTGTAGGTCATCGACATCTTCTCAGTGCCAGTGCCAGGGATAGCAGCCACGCCAGCCCCGATGTCGACCGCCCAAGTAAATGGATTCAACGTCGTCTCGATATTTGGCATTCCCCAGTAGTCCATGAATTGACCAGTCGAGATTCTGGTGTACTGCAGTGTTTTCGTCTTCGCCAGCGCCTCTGCATTTTCGACCCAGTATTTGGCGTAGGGGTCTAACGCCGCAGTCTCTCGATTCGCAATGACTCCAAACTCGCTAGGGATGAAACGCTTGGTGGTGGCTGATCTATCAGCTGCTAAGATAAGGTTTAGTTGCGACTGTGAGCTTGTGCTGCTTTCCATGGTGATTGCTGAGAGGATAGTGTCGATTTGATTGGTCTCAAGTATTGTGACAACCGACTCGATGTCTGAATAGTCAACTTTAATGTGTTTGACAATTGGTGGATCTGGTTCTTCTTCCTGGGGGATGTTAACAATGGACGAGGAGGAGGGTGAGAATTTTGGCTGCTTACAGTTCGACTGAGGATGAAAACCTCATGTTTTGTTTTAGAGAGTGCTTGGACAAATGTCTTTCCCAATCCACCTGCACCGCCTGGAACTGCAATTCGAGTCATTCTTGAGAGGGGGGAAACTGTTTGCAATCTTCTTGAAACCGGATTTAATACGACAGAGGATAGAATGGAAAAGGTGATGCCACCTAGCTACCAGACACGCACAAATGCTTCTATATACCCAACTGAATATGTTTGCTCTCGGGCCAAACTAACTTTTACTACAATGACGGAGGAATCCACGGAATCCGGCGTGGATTCTCTCCCAGCGCATGTCATATTTCTTGTGTAAGCAGCAGAATTGTTGCTTACAGATCCTACGATTGTTGACGTCTGCCAATGCTTGGTGCTTGAGAATTAGTAGATATAGCAACACAAATTTGCCTTTACTTGGAGATCCAGGGTGTTGGTTCGCTTAAATCCAGTATGTGAGCTTGCTATAGTTTCGAGATTTACGATATAAAAGACCTAAGGGGTAGGTACTTAGGTACACTAGTATAGCTGTTCTTATAACTAGTTAGAAACTACAGCTACGCGCCCGCTCTTATTAAAAATTGTTTCCCTCTTCTTTTTAAAAACCTATTTACTTATATCTTTATAAAAAGTAATTATAAAATATTATAACTTTATAAAAGTAAATTAAAATACTAATAAAGTAACTTATAAGTTTCTTAGTTTTAATTAATTATCTAATTATAAAGTTATTAATTCAAGTTAATTAAGTTATATAAGATTTAAAGCTTAAGTTAAAAGCTTAGCCTTAAGGTAGCTTATATCAGGGGCTCCTGCCGTTTTAAGCAGGCTATAGCCCTTAAAGGCTATATACCTCTCGAGCTCTATAGCTCTTCCTAAGTTTTAGTTAATATAATATTACCTCTTTTACTTCTCGTGTTCTTAAGTACTTTATAATATTCTAAAACTTCTTTTAAGTAGTATAGTAAAGAGAATAACGAAATAAGGAGATCCGCTTAAAGTCTTTTTACTAAGATACCGTAGTACTACTATAGCTAGACCTCGATTAGGTATTTAATATAACTTACTAATATAACTAATAAGAAGAGTGATATTTTCCGGGGAAAGGATTAATCTAGATATAGCTAAATAACTATCTTAATTATAGAAGTAAAAGATTAAGATTTCCTTACTTAGTAAACTATTAATAAACGCCTTAGAGCTTAGTATAATTATAAGCTCTAAGAATAAAGAAGGCTCTAGCTACTAAGTATATAATAATCTAGACTCTCTAGACCTATTATCTATAAATTTAGAACGTATCTATAGTATTAAAAACGAAGATCTAAACCCTATTAGTGAAGATTCTTTCTCTCTAGTAGCTAGCTATTAAGTATAAGTAGAGAGCGAGTAAGAGAATCACTAAGAGAACTACTAAGACTTACTAATATTATAATACTCCTAAAGCTACTAACGCCTTTAAAACTCTCTACAGAGAACTTATAATAACTCGCTAACTTATAATAATTCCTTATTATACTCTTACTTTTTACGTAACTCTTAAGCTATAATCGAGGTATAACTTAAGGAGATTAATCGTCTTAAGGAGCTAAACTAAACTATATTTATAAAGATATAAGCTACAGAACGTTAATAAATAGTAGGTTTTCCGGGTTATGAAAGATATTTCAGAGCTATATTAATAATAAGTAATGCTTTACTTTACGCTATAATAGTAGAATAACTAGCTAAAAGAGGCTTTCTCTCTAGTCTAAGAGGTCCCTTAGTATTCTTAGAATTAACTAGCTTATTTAGTTACGTAGTTAATTTTATTTTAGGATAATTATTAGTACTTTTATACTTAGTAGTAGTTGTACTTTCTAAATACTTAGGCCGCTTTAGGGATTAACTATAGAGTAAAACTCTCTCTATATTTATATTACTAAAGGATAATTTATAATTCTAGATCCTTAAAATAAAGAATTATATAGTAGTATAAAGAATAGTTAACTTCACTATATAAGTTACTATAGTAAGAGACTATATTTATACGACTATTAAGAAGCGGATTTAGTTCCCTTAACTTAATAGTATATTATAAGAGGTTACTAAGTTTATATACTAGCTCCTACTAAAAGAATAGCTATTCTTAGAATATAAAATATAAATATTAGCTATTAAAGTAGATCTTAGAATAATAAAGATTTAAATATTTAATAATTAATTAATCCAGGACTTTATTAATTTCTTTAAAGGTCTACTTTAAGATATATTATAATACTATAAACCTTTAGTAGTACTATCTAACTACTATAGTAAACTTATATAACTTATCTTTTAATATATCTATAATATTTATAAGGGAATTCTACTAATAACTTACTTTATTATAAAGGAATAAGTACTTTAAGCTAAAGAGTACTTATATACTACCTCTTACCTTTTTAATAAATAACTCTCTTATACTTTAGCTAAACGCCCTACGGCTTAACTATAGAAGAATGTTAGCTTTATAGTAGCGCTTATAAGTATAAATACCACTTCTACTATATTAAGAGAACTTTTATAAAATATATTAGAAAATAAGAAAAAAAGAGAAATATAATATTCGGATATTCTAATAGAAAAGAGAAAAAGATTATTATAATAAGAAAAGTGATATTTTACTTATAAAGTAACCGGTTATTAGACTAGAGATTACTTAAAAGGAAATAGAGGCTCTTTTTATTAATAGGACTAGCAGGATCAGAGGTAAATAAGTCCTCGAGGGAAATCTATAGTAATACTAAGAATAATATATTATTACTTACTAATAATAAGTATCAATTATCTACGAACTAACTCTATAATACTTAAGAATAACTATATACCTTACTAGGCTAAGTCTTATATACTATTACTATTCTAGCCTTTACTTAATATACTTAGTGTACTTTTAACTCGTTCTAAATTCTATAAAGTTATAGTTTTATTATTATTTTTAGATAGTTTAAATATTAAAATATCTGTACTTATAGATACTAGTATATTATTAAATTTTATTAATATAACTTTAGCTGCTAAAGTCTAATATTAATAAGATAACTCCTATTACTTTATAGTTAAGGACGCTAAAAGGCGAGTACTAGCGCTTATATCTACTATAGTACTCTTATAGCTTCTAATAATAATACCTTAAATATACTTAATAAGTAATAAACTATTTTAAGAAATAGAACTAAAGGTAGTAGATATAATCCTTAGCTTTCTATAGTTAAAGAAATATAACTTAAAAGTTAATTTTCGTACTAGTGAACTTACTTATAGTAATAATACTTTATTTAAAGAAAGCTTTAAGTATATACTTATAGTAATAGATTATCTCTATCTTACTAAGGACGTAGCTAATAAAATAGATAGCTTACTTTCTATAACTAATAAGTATAACTTAGTATACCTTCTGAATAACTTAGACTTCTATAATAGTAAACTACTAGGCCTACTAAGATACGACCTTAGTATAACTATAAATAAGCTATCTATTATACTACTAGTGAAATATACTATATTCTCTAAGGTATTTAACTTTATTAAGGCTTAATAACTCTTACTTTATTATCCGGGACTAGATTACGAAATCTATTTACGCCTTAATATTAAACCTTTATTTAGTTTTATCTATAACTTATCCTAAGAGAAACTACTTATCTTAAGATAATACTTAAATAAGATACTTACTTAAGGATTTATTCGTACTTTAAAGTCGGAAGCTACTACTCTATTATTATTTATAAGAAAGAAAGATAGTAGCTTAAGATCTTATATTAATTTTCATATACTTAATACTATTATAATACCTAACTACTACTTAATCCCTCTAATCTTAAATATCTTTAACTAACTTAGGAAAGCTACTATATTTACTAAGTTAGATTTACTTAGCGCTTATAATCTTATTTATATTACCCTAAGATATAAATAGAAGATAGCTTTTCGTACTTACTTTAGCTTATTTAAGTACTTAGTTATACTTTTCGGATTATATAATATATCTACTACGTTCTAAGCTTATATTATATCGAATACTAGCGCTATGTAAGCCTGTCCTAGGTTTAGTATATATTTAGTAAGTATATTATATATATATAATATACTCTTAGCTCCTGATTCTAAGGGTAATACTCTTTTAAATATATCTTTTAATATTATAACTTCTACTTAATTAAGTAAGCCCTCTACTATATAAAAGCTTACTCTATTACTACATAATAGTTAAGAGCTATATCTATCTCTTAAGTACTTAGTATATATATAGTTCTATTACTTTAATTAAGCTTTTAACTAGAACCTCTTAATTATTCCTTAATTCCTAAATCTTTATAACTCTTTTATAATTATATTTACTTTCCTAATAGATCTAGAATCTAGATAATTACTTAGTACTAATACTATATACTTAAAACTAGAAGATTTCCTTACTTAAATAAAGTACTTAATACTAAGTATAAATATTCTAAAACTCTAGTCTTATATTAATCTAGAAGCTCTAGATACTCTTTCTCTTACTTAAATCCTTAATAAGCTTCCTTAGATTATAAAGTAAATTATAGCTAATATAATAGCTTATAAGATAGAATTATATAAAATCTCTTATACTAGGTATAAAATAAAGCTTATAAGCTAAGTAGTAGTATAAAGTTTAAGAACTTTATAGAGCTCTTTAAGCGAGAACTCTAGATCTCTTTAAGCTATTCTAAAGGCTTTAATATAAGTTATACTAATAAAAGCTTTAGATTATAAAATAGTAGTAAAAGCTAAGTAAGAGCTATAGAAGATAAATACTAAGATCTAGTAACTTTAAATAACTTAGTGTAACGTTTCTAACTCGGTCGGTGTCGTGAGTACAGACTCGTCGGTTGGTATCAGCTATGAAGTAAGGTAACAAGACGCTCGATTCTCAATAGGAATTGAGACGTTACAAGCAGTGGTAAACTAGGTGTAAACTTGCTATTTGATTTGAGCACGAAGCTCTACTATCTAGGAAACTACCTACTCGTTATATAGAACTTCCGACTTCCTGTGCAAGCCGTGCAAGACGTCTTGCAGGGCGCGCAAGCCCGCAAGCCCGTCTAGCAAGCTAGCACATCACGTGACCCATGTCCACCGTAATCAACATAACTATTATTATGACAATGAGCGTGGAGTATGGTACTACTCGCTAATTCGTACCATTCTCTTGTTAGTGCCATTCTCTCAATGGTACCATCAACCCTTTAGTACCAAACACCGACTGGTGCCATCCACTTAGTAGTACTATTAGTATTATAGTGCTAACCCGTGACTTGTACCAAGACTGAGCCTGGTTCGTGACACTTAGTACTAAAAGCTTTATAAATAAATTAAGAAGATAATAACTAAGTAGTACTTTAAGATTATAAATATAGAAATTATTACTAATAAGAACTTTAATATCTAAGTACTTTTTTAATTACTTAAATATATCTTAAATTAGATAGATAGTACTATCTAAACCTTAATTAAAAGTAAATACTAATTATTACTTAAGTTAGTAAAAGGAGCTAAGCTTAACCTTAAGACTTAGATTATATCTTACTAAGAGCTTATATATAAAAGTATCTTATATTATATTCTAAATATAAATAGAATACTTAAGATTATAGACTTCTTAATTACTATAGGTAACTTTAATTATATATAATCCTATAAGTATTACTTCTAATTTAAGGAAGCTAATAATCTTAGAAAAAACTAGCTATATATTTTTTATAGCTTATATAACTATTTTATATAAAGGAAATTAATATATAGTATTATAAGCTTATAAGTAATAAAAGTAAAAGATATAATTATTTTACTACTCTTAAAGGAAAAAGTAATAAAGAATAAGGTTCTCTTACTTTAAAATCTAGTAGTAAAGTAAATTAAGTATTTAGGAAAAGGTACTTATACTCTTATAATAAAATATATAAGTAAGCTCTTAAAGATTATAATAAGCTTTTGTTAGTCCGCAGACCTTTACTATAGAGGTATAAGGGGAAATCAGGGGGTGTAGGTAATCCCGGTTAAGGGATAGACCCCTTTTAGATATAAACCGGGGGTTATTTAGAAGGTAGTATATATTCTAACCTATAGATACTCTTTATAATATACACTTTTAAATACCTTTAAACTAAACCTTAGATTTTTATATATATTAATATATACTTATTATTTATTTACTAGTACGATACTAATACTAATTAGTAGTTACCTTATACTATAGAATAGATAAGTTGAATATAATAGAGTTAACTCTTAGGATATAACACTAAATTAACGTTAGCGGGCTCTTATTAGAACTAAGTAGAGTAAGCCTTATAGAGTAACTAGAGAACTCTTATTAAAATTAAGTAGAGTAAGTTCTATACTACTAAAGAATAATAGCTACTCTCTAATAGTTATTAAGATATTTCCGGAGTTATTTAGTTAGATATTTCTAGGATATAAAAGACACTTCCGAAATACCTATAAATCACTTCTAATACGATAGCGACTTTAATAGACTAAGTTACGGAATAACCTAAAGTAGAAGTTAAAAGTAGCGGAACCTTAATAGAAAACAGAACACTAGCTCCTAGAGTACCTTTAGCTAGTCTTATAGAAGCTAATATTAATAGTCTAGTTCGAGGATTTATAGACTATTCTATAAGGAAAAGTATTAGGGAAGAGATATTATTCTAGGACTTTTAGGAATACTTTCTAGATTAGATAGTAGATGATTTTAAGAAGATAACGAGTAAGTAATAATAAGAGCTCTAAGATTATCTCTTAAGGAATTAGGTCTATATTTAATATTAAAAGGGATTATAGATTTCCTAGGCTCTTATAATAGTAGTTTAGGTATAAGAGAACACTTAGCTAAATAAATAGGAAACTAACTTATTACTAGACCTACTATTTAGCCCTTTTTCAAATAAGATTCAGACTTATAATTAAGGAGGGAACTAAGTATAATAAATACTTTATTAGAACTTACTTAATATATCGTTTTTATCTATAGAGATTATAGCCCCTAAGAATATAGAGATAAAGTATTAAGATAGCTAAGGAAGGATACAGATAAGCGATCCCCTAAGGGAATAGGTTTTAGTTTAGTATCCGGACTTCTAAGGACCTTTATATACTAAACTTTTTATAGAAGGCGAAGATCTCTATAGAGCTTCTCCCCTTATTAATATTAAGAGAGAGGAGTTATTTCCGATAAGACTAAAGAGATAGTATACTAGTTAGCCTCTAGTATAGAGACTAAGGGATAATAGTTTACTAGATCCTACCCTAGCTCCTATGATATACCTAAGGGACGGAATATTACCTCCTTTTTAAGTACTTAGCTAAAACAGATTACGTTCGGAGCCTATTTATCTAAGTTAGTATATTATAGAATTAATCTCTCTAGAATAAGTAAAATCACTAGTAAGCTTTAGTAAGATATATACTAAGGAGCTTTAATATAGCGGAGCTAGAGATTATCTTAATAAGAAGCTTTATATCTTTACTAACCTTTATTAATAGGTATTAGTGGAGTTCACGCTATAATATAAGGTATTTCTATCTATACTCCAGGATAGAGCCTTATCGTACTACTACTAGTACCTCTAGAATAAGAGGTACTTATTCAACGAGCTAGTATAAGCTACTTATAATAATTATAAGACAAAGGAGAGAGCTAATCAGTACTTAAGTCGATAGTTTAGTATAACCTTTTCTATATTTCAGAATAAGCTACTTTAGAAAGGTAAATTAGCTCTAACGTAGTTAGAAAGCTTTATGAGAGAGCTATAAAGTATCTAATTAGGTCTTAAGGATAATAATATACAGAATAATAAAATATTATATAATAAGCTAGTATAGGGAGTTTTAGGAAATCCTTTATTTAAAATAGCTTTATTTAAGCTACCTCTGATATTCCTTACGTTAATAGATAGCTTTCACGCGGCTATAAGCGTAGAAATAATATAGGGTTCTAGATCTAGATCTAAGAGATACTCCAGGAATAATCCGAATTAGTTCTGAATATATATTACAGATAATAATACTTACTACTCGGACTAAAAGATAAAGTTCTCTCTAGGGAATAAATATAAAGATAGATTTAAGGTATTCCTAGGCTATATAGGATATATTATCTATAAGAAGATAGACTATTATAGTAGCTATTACTCTAACTAAGAGTAAGTAGCTTTAAAGGTAAGGTATTTTATAGAACAGAAAGCTAAAGGTATTAAGCCCACGGAAAAGTCTTATAAGGTATATATAATATACCTTAAAAAGGAGGAGTTAGATTCGGAGCTTAATCAGGACTAGTTCAGGGGACCTAGTGAAGACTATAAAAAGGATAATTCTAATACTTCTATAGAAGATAATAATAACTATTCTAATAATACTAAAGTAGATATAGAAGATAGAGATAGAATAATATACTTTATTACTATATTCTATATATCAGAAATAAAGTATAACAGAAGATAAGTTCTCTAGTACCTTAAGGAGTATAAGGTAATTCATATCCTCTAAAGTATAATTAAGTAACCTAAGCTTGAGATAATAATAGAAGCTTTTATTAGTTAATAGTCTGAGACTATTTTTTAAGGTCTTTTAATTAATACTAAAGCGTTAAAGAGAAATACAAGCGGTCTTAATTAGTTATAAGCTTTATAATAGACCTGGAAAATTATATTCAACGAAAGAGAAGTAGGATATTATTAGATTTAATTCGGAGCTAGTATAAGAGTAGTATTAGGAACTATTATAATTAATATACTTATCAGATAGTTGGAATTTATAATTATAGATACTAATATACTATTCTTAATATACCTTTAATAGCTCGATAGGCTAGGGATCTACTATAATAACCTTACTAATACCTTAGTTTAAGGGGATATTAAGCACTTGATTATCTAGAAAAGTAGGTATATATGACTTCTTCTGGATTAATATTACTAATTATTAGAGTATTCAGATAGAGATATATTAGCTTATTACTTAATAGAAACAAAGATTTATAGACTCTATAGGTGATTTAGTTACTTATTAGTATAACATTTATAATATCTTTTAGACTAAGTAGGCTATATACCGGATTCTGATATTATATAATAGGTAAAGGAGATATATAAGTATTACTAGAAGTATATAAACACTTTATATTAGTTCCGATTTAGACTTTATAATAATATTAACTTTAATTATATAGTCTATATTAATATTATAATATTTAGCGATTAGTATACCCTTTATATAATCGATAAGGCGATAGAATTCAGGGCAGCGAGATAGCTCTGAAAAGGGTCCAGTTCAGTATCCGCCTGATCTATATTTAATATATTTAAGGCTATATAGATTAATATATATTTAGAACTACTTGACTTCTTAGTTTATAACTATAGAACTAACTTTAACTCTAAGGAGTTTCGAAGCTTACTTAAGTTAGTTAGAACTATCTCTAAACTTATTCCGGTAGAGGTATATTATTCTATTAGTAAGGTAGAGAGATATCACTATCTACTTTATTATACCTATGAAATTATCACAGAAGAACACGAAGATCTTAACACTAAGGAACACTTATAAATAGCTATTAAAGCTATAAATAATATAGCTAGGCCTAATAGCTTAGTCCTTATATTACTAGTCTTTAGTATATACCCTAAAATAACAGAATTAGATCCTTTTAATCTATCAGTTAAATAATAGGCGGTAACTATTAAGAAAGCTATAGAAGCTATATATAAGCTCTATATTACACGTAAGGTTAATAATATATTAGCTACCTGAAATAGCCCCGGAACTACTTATATTTATAATCTTCGGATTAATAATAAAGTACTTATCTAGAGAGAGAAATCTAAGAAGTAAGAGAGACCTTATAATTTCTTAGGAATAAATAATAAGGATTATAAGATTAATATAAAGAATAGTAGAATATAAATATTCTGTTTTACCTCTATTTAACTATTTATTATAGATAGCTCTAGTATTAAGTAAAGAAAAGAAAAATTACTATAAGATACCTAATATTAGGAATAATAAACCTAGAAGATATCCGAATTAGTACTAAAACTTATTTATATTAAGATCCTATTTATAGAGCGGATTAATGAACTACTAATAATTAATAATAATTATAATACCGGGATATATATAGTATATAATACTAAGGTATTTTTAATAGAGAAGAAGATAAGAGATAAAGAGCTTTCTATCTAGCTATAATCAGAGGGTAAGATTATAACCTTAGGACTACTATTCTAAAGATCCTATTAAGTAGAATACAAAGCCCTTATTAAAAGAGGTGTTTTTATCCCTATTTATAAAGATAACCTTAAAGTGAAAGGCTAATATATCTTTAAGTCTAGAATAGTAGACGAAGTTAAGGGTAAAGAGATAGTAAGCTTATATAAGAAATCTAGGCTTATTATTTAATACTTTAATAATAAGAGTAAACAAGAGATTTTAACTTAATTACTAATAATCTAACGGATTAGTTAAAGACTTATTATATACTTAGCTATAGTACTTAGCTATCCGGAATATATCCGGAATAACCCTAAATTAAAGCTAGTAATATAAGATATTACTTAAGCTTATACCTAAGTAGTAATAAAGCTTCTTCGTAAGATATTTACATAGCTACTAGAAGAGATTATTAACAAGTTTTCACTTAGAATAATATTTATAGTAGTGCTTCTATTATATAGTATACTTATATAACGGTCCGGTATTTACTCGCTATAAATACAGAAGGCTATAGTTAATCTCTAATAATCGAGAGGTAGGTGTATCACGTAGATAGAAGATAGTTACTAAGTATTAGAATACTATTTAAAGTTAAGTATAAAGCTCTTATCTAATAGTAAATATACTAATCTTATATAGAACCTTTATTTACCTTAGATCCCTTAGGATACTAGATCCTTAGATCCTTAGATCTGTTTTCCTATAAGGGGATCCAAGGATCTAGGGATCTATCACGTGACCTATTATCTACTATAATCTAAGTAACTATTATTACTGAAGTATAAGTGTATAGTAGTACTACTCGCTTATCCTATATTATTCCCTAGCTAGTACTACTCTATTAATAGTACCGCTCCCTTGTTAGTACTAATACCCCTATAGTACTACTAATAGTTTTATTATTATATAGGTGCTAACTAAACTATAGCGCTAAGGGGTCTATAATACTATCCCTCTCTTAGCCTAGCGTGATCCCCACGCTTAAGTATAACCTTAAGAAATATTAATAGTTACTAATAACTATCTTCCTTATCTATTATATCTAGTATTATAAAGAAATTAAGTATTACTTAGATAAAGAAAAAATAAAGTATCTAGCTCACGCTCTATATTAAGCGTACTATATAACTCGTAAAGCCTTATTCCTTTTACTATAGCTTTTCTTATACTTACTTCTTAGATTTATCTATTTTAAAATAATACTCTAAGTATATTTACTTAAAGTATTATAATTATAATACCTTAGGGTATATTAAGAGGTTTACTTCTAAATAACTTATATATTAGTTTAAGATAAGAAAAACTATAACTCTTACTTACTCTCTAATACCTCCCTCTAAGCTTATTAAAGATAATCCTACTTCTTAGTTCCTTACTTTTAAACTTAATACTTACTTAGTATCCTTCTTTAAGGGCCTAGCCCTTAACCTTAGGTCCCTTTTCTTCTAAGTAAACCTAGATTTCTTTAATAGAATCCTTATAGAAGCCTAAGGTAGTAGAAGTTAGATTTAAGTTCCTAAGTGTTTTCTAATTATAAGTACCTTTTCTATTTAATTAGATATTTTAGTTTACTATAGAAATATTAATAGTTAAGAATAGCCTCTACCTTATATTCAGCGTTTAGATTAATTAGTTATATTTTAGTAATAGGAGCTAGTAGTACTCCTAGTAGTATTAGTTTAAGGAGAGATATATAGAATACTAGGTAGATATTTATTATCTTTAGTAAAGCTAGTTAATAATTAACTAGTCCCTTGACTTTAGTAATCCTAAATAGTCCTAGCTTCTTATAATCTAATTTATAACTTAGTTATTTAGTTATAATATTTCTTCTAAGTAAGTAGACTTTATCCCCCTCCTTAAGCGTTAATCTTATACTACACTTTCTATTATAATAGATTATAGATCTCTATATAATAAAGAGAATATCAGCTAATAATTCTTTATAAAGCTACTTAAGCCTATCTACCTATAGTATAGCCTCCTACGTGATTCCTTAACTAGTTATTAGTAGATTATATATTATAGGATTATACTTATAATTTATATAAAACAGTAATACTCTAATAGTCTCTTAATCCGCGCTATTATATATAAACTAAGTAAGTAGAAGCAGTTACACCTAGTTATCTTATTTATAGTTTATATAATACCTAAGATAAGTCTCTATTATCTAGTTAATTTATTCTATTTATATATTAGTCTAAGGATAAAATATAGTTAATATTTTCTATTTTATTCTTAAGAATATAATAAGAGTTTTCTAGAACTTTAAAGTAAAGAGCTTATCTCTATCTAAGATAATCTTATCTAGTATCCTATAGTTTATAAAAATTATTCTAAAGAATACTTATACTATTATAAGTGCGTTTTATATTCTAAGTACTAGTACTATATATATATACTTTATAAACCTATATATTATTATATAGATTAAGTTATATATAATTCCTATAATTAGATCTTTTAAGAATAGTAGTTTAACTATGAAATCTAAAGCGATTAATTTCTATAAGTAAGATAGTATTATTAGTAACTTTATAAGTCTATATAGAGTATAGTATATTACCTTATTCCGAATACACGTATTATATAATATTACTACGTCTTTAATTACCTTTCTTATACCTAGGAAATAGTATTCCTTAGATAGCTTAGATAGTATCTTAGCTAGTCTTTAATATTTATAAGTAAGTAGCTTATAGAAGTCTATAATAAATTTAGTTCGATCTTAAGTAAGTATATATATCTATCCTTAGAATAAGAGAGTTTCCCTAAGGGAGAAAAAGAATCCTTTACTTAATTATTATCGCTATTTAGCTATAACTAAGTTATTAGCGTAGCTTTTCTAGACTTTCTTTATAACTAGCTATCCTATCGTAGCTAGCTATTAGCTATTAATAACTAAGGAATCGCTATCCTTCTATAGTATAGTATAAGATTCATAGGTCTTATTTATAAGATACTCTAGTTTCTAGCTTAGAGTATTAGCTTAAGTATTTTCCGTTCTCTTAATATAAGAAATTCGAAGTTTAATAGTAAAGAGTATTTTATACTAATAAACCTATTATTAGTTTAGTTCCTTAGTAGTTATAAAGTAAATAAGATTCTTATAATCTATTAGGATCTATACCTTATAAGTAGTGCCCTTAAGATAGACCTTCTATTTATATACTATATCTATAATTACTAATAACTTCTTATTATATATATTATAATTAAGCTCTACTAATAATAGTTTCCGTGAATAATAAGCGATTAATTACTATCTTCCGTTCTCGCCCGATTAGCTAAGTATAGCTCTAATAGCGTAGTCCGAAGAATCTATCTCTATACGTATTTCCTTATTAAGGGTAAAAGAAGTAAGTACTAGTTCCGTGATAAAAGCTACTTTAAGTACCTTAAATACTTTTCACGCGCTATTAGACTAATAGAATTCCTTATCCTTATAAGTTAATTCCGTAAGTAGCTTAGTGATTTTTAAATAGTCTTTAATAAATCGCCTATAAAAGTTAGTAAATCTAAGAAATAATTATACTTCTTTAATATTTATAAGTCATATCTACTTAATAATTACTTTAATCTTTTTAGGATCTATAGCTAATTCTATAGTAGTAACTATATAACTTAAGAAAATAACTTTATCTATATAGAAGTTATACTTCTTTAGTTTAAGTAATAAGTAAGTATCTTCTAGCCTCTAGAGAATATTAGTAATATCCTTCACGTGTTACTCTTCTAATTTAGAGTAGATTAATATATTATCTAAATAGTATATATATATGTCGTGCACCTAACGCACCTGAGGCACTCCCTAAGGCGCTCTAGCTAACCAGAGGCTGCTTATATAACTAGAACTCCTAGAGCTTCCTCTTATAGGGGAGCTCTAGAATACCTTAATAAATTAAGACTTTCATACTATATAAAGCTCCTCCCTATAGTATATAATAGTTAAGAGCTATATTCACTTATTTAAGCTATTATACGAGTATACTATATAGTATAGGTAGAGTTACAGGTAGTATTAAGAGATACTTATACTACTACTTAAAGAACTCCTTTAAATACTTCCCTGAACTTCCTGAAATACTCTTAACACTATTAGTTCTATAGAAAGCCTTTCTAATATATTAATATACCTTTAAGATAAGTTAATTAAATATAAGGGTAATACTCTTAATTAGAGAAAGTAGTAGCCCTAGTAGTAGACGACCTTCTAGTACTATACTGAACTTAAAGGAATCTGGAGATTTATTAACCCTAACGCTAATAATATTAGAAATATTATTAAGTAATAACTGAATCTCCTAAGTATTAACGATTTTATATAAGAGAAGACGAATAGTCGCCTTAGTAAGTGGATAGTATTATTAATATAAGCTAACTTAGATTTACTAGCGAAATAGAACACTACTACTACTAAGGAAAGAGAGAATATCAAGGTACTCTAAGAAGCTCGAACAAGGGAGTACTCGAATAAGCTAGCTAAATAAATAGCGCTTAACAACTATATTCAGAACCTCTTCAACTAAGTAAATAGTACTATCAGCTAGTCTATTCTAACTAATATAATTAATAATAACACAGCTGAGGGCGCCGCAGGACTACAAGTATTAATCAGGTCTATTAAGCGTAATATAGCACCTTTAGACGCAGTAGTATTAACTTTTATTATTTCGGATTATACTAATATACTTAGCTTACTAATACGTTAAGATAAGAAGTCGCGAATTAAACCTTATATGTAATATAAGCTATAGTAAAAGAACTTCTGTCTTATAAGAGTATATAATATTCCTGATATATAAGAAGTATATAGTATACGAGCTTTCCTAAATATAGTATTAGTTTAGTTAGAGACTTAGGCCGCTTAAGTACTCACTGATATTATAAGAGATAATACTCTAGGATATTAGTATAGTATAACGCTAGAGAAGTATAGTCTAGCGTTTATAGTAAATATAAAGGAGTACTACTAGAACAGAGGTAAGGGAGCTAATAGTTTCTACGTTACGCTAATACTAAGTAGTTATTCTAATATAAGAGGCTCGTAAGATTATTCCGGAAGCTCTCGGAATCACTCCTATTTAAATTAAGAAGATAAAAAAAACTAACTGCCCTTATAGAATCAGATACCGGTACTCTCTAATTAAGTGCTAGAAGCTTTATTTCACTTATAATAGCTTTTAAGCTAATAGTATAAGATTCCGTTTAAATAATAAGTAAATTAAGAGGATTTATAAGATTATCTAGGTACCTAAGTATATAGAACTACGCTAAGAGATCTCTAAGGAAGGCTAGATTACTATCTCTATAGCTTAGATTACTAGGAAGAAGCCTAGTAAGGACTAAAAACTATTATCTTAGTAAGCTAAAAGGAAGTACCCCGGAAATATTAATATAGCTACTATTAATTTAAAGCTCTTAGACCTTAAAGAGACGCTTAGAATCTATACTACAGACTTTATTAATATTCCTTATATACTCTTAGAGAGTACTTTAGTTAATAACTATAGCGCTTAGCACTTAGTTAATTATAAGAATAAGCTAGTTCTAAGTTCCTTTAAGAGATTAACTAATAATAATTATATAGAAGCTAGAACATAATGAATTCTAGTAGTTAATAGAGGGAAATAAGTGTTTAAGAACTCCTTAGCTAAGCCGAATAATCTAAATACTTAAGACTTATTACTTAATAATATTACTATAGTCCGTGATTTCTATATTAATATTATCTTAGAGGCGTTACTAAAAGACGCCGGGCTATAGTACTTAGGGAAAGATACTACTTTATAGTATAGGGAAGTTCAGATAAGTATAGTTATTAGATAGCTAGTTCGAAAGTTTAATTTAACTTTCTTTAAATATAAGCTTTTCAGATACTCTTATCACTTCTATAACTTAGTAACCTTAATACGCACGCCTATTATAATATACCTGACTCTAAGTTATAGCTTAAATAGGTAAGGTTTCTAATTATTAAGTTAATCACTTAAGAAGCGTTCTGTAACTCTACAATTATAGCACTTACGCACTAGTTATTTAGGAGAGAGTACTCTATAGGCGTTACTTAAAGCAGGGAGAGGCGTATAATTTAATAGAGTATTAAGAATCTAGTGTAAAGACTATACTATTATATATACTGGAAATATTATATTAAGATAGGAGTTAGAGAATAAAGCAGCTAAGCTATTCTACTAAATCCTCTAGGACTTATTCGACTTTAACGTAGGTTATAATAGCACTCGCTAGCTACTTATTATTAAGGATAAGTATAATAAGAAGCTCTTTAGCTATATGTTACTAAGTAAGTTAGCTAGCTATATTATACTAGTCTTAGAGAACTTCAAGTGTTAGACTAAGTATTAATATAGACTATTAGTCTATATTATTTAGTATAATAATAACACTTTAGTTATAGCTATTTAAAGCACGTTAAGGTACGAGAAATAGACTATAAGAGAAGGGATAAAGGTAAAGAATCCCCTACTATATACTAAAGAACTTATAAGCGGCGCAGAGCGCGTAGGATAGGAGATTATTATTAAATCTATTAAGATACGCGTTTAGGTAAACCTGCCGGAGAAGCTTTACTTAGAGGTATATTATATAGTAATCTACTTTTATAATATAAGTCCTCTTATATATTAAGGGATAAGGAGTCTAAATTAAGTACTTTAGGAATAGTTTTAGAACTATTTTTAGTAGTATAATCTACTAATAGTAAAGAAGCTTTTAATCGACTTAAGACTTAACTAGAGTAGAGTATACACGTATAGAGCGTATATATATCTAGTTACAACTAACAGAGAGGCTAGAAGGAATTATAAAGGCTTTAAAGTCAGCTCTAGAGTGTATATTAAATACTTAGTTAGTTATATTACTTCTAACTTATATAGGATCTAGGTGCTTTAGTTACGCTATATAGTGATTATATATAACGTCCGGTTTAATAAGATAATATTCTATTCCCCTGAGAAAAAGAGGAAGGTTAGCTAACTTACCTCTACTCTAAGGGAGCTTATTAAGGACCTGGAAGAGAACGTTATTACTTTAGATATAGAGTATAGTATTAGTAATATTACTAATATAGTTATAGCGGAATATATAGCTGAACTAAATAAAGCTATATTTAAAGCTAACGTTAGTATTAAGACTACTATACTAGTTGCTAAGGAGATATTAGAACTAATAGATATTACTCTAATAGAGCTTTTATAAAGCTCGGGAGTAGTACTAGAGGTATAAGAGCTAATAGAGGTCGACTCGCTAGAGCTCCTTTAGACCTCTGAATTACTCCCTTATAAGAGTTAGACCTTAAGGGTAAAGAGTAATAATATAGTCCTTTATAATAATAACTTCGCTAATAGTAGTAGAGATCTGACTCCTTATAAGAGGTTAAGTTAAGGCGCCCTAAGAGATACTAAAGCTACGGAGACTAATTATCTCTTACCTTAGCACCGGAAAAACACTATAAGTAGTAATAATACCAGTCTAGGTATTAAGGAGGCGCGCTAACGAATATACCCTTAAGTTATATTACTTAGCTAATAGCTATAAGACCTTAAGTAATAAGTTACTAAGCTTCTAGAAGCTCCTCTTAAAGTAATAAGGACTAAGTTTCTATAGGTAACTAGAAATAGCTACTAATAGTAGCGAGTAATAGAGTATAATTAAATCTAGGTAACTTAAGAAGCCTAGAGAGAATATAAAAAGCTTACTGCACGCGGCTATTACTCTATAGTAGTAGCTCTAAGATAAGATAGCTACTCGCGCCTTTAAGAGTTTATTATAACCTTCTATAGTAAGACTCTAACGCGAGCTAATAGCTACGATATTATTATACTTCACGTAGTAATTTCAAGCGCTATATTAGATATCTGAGTAAAAGTAAGAGCTTCTAACTTATAAAACTAATATTAAAAGAAACTCCTGAAGCTACCTAAGAACTAGAGGGAGCTAAAGAGTCACTTATATAGTAAGTAGTTTAAAGCTAACGCGGAAAAGGAGATATTAAACTTAGAAGCTTAAGATTATTAGAGACTAATTCCCAGGGAAGATATAGTTACCTTACTAATTCCCTTGAAGTAGGTGTTTACTTATAAAGTAGATTCTATAAGATAGCTTAAGTGTTATAAGTCTCAGATTATAGTACGAGGTAATATATAAGATGACTTTACGATATTCTTAACTTACGCGGCTATACTTATAGCGAGGTTATTCCGAGTCGTGATAATACTAGTAGCTTAATTCGACTTAGAAGTAAAGTAGTTTAATATAATTAACGCCTTTATTAATATAAAGAGAGATAAAAAGAGCGCCTTAGTCTTGTGTTTCCCTCTGGAAGGCTAGAAAAAACTAGGAATAATAATAGAAATTAACTAAGCGCTTTATAGCTTAAGAGACTTACCTGCACTTTAGTATAGCGACTTTATAAAGACACTTAGTAAGCTAGACCTGTCTCCACTCGCGAAGGAGCTATATATCTTTATAAACTAGTATAAGACTGTCTTTATAGCGTTCTACATTAATAATATTCAGGTCTTATATTATATTAGATACGCTAAAGAGAGCTAGATAATTATAAACGAACTACACGAGGTATATAAGCTAATAATCCTAGGAGACGTGGAATAGTTCTTAGGAGTATAAGTAATATAGAATAAGGAAAAGAAGATAGTATCTCTCTTATATAATATTTATATTAAGAAAATAGCTTAGAAGTTTAATATAGTAGATAGGAAGTGCCTTAGCACGCCTCTCCTATACTACAAGCTAGTTAAGAACCTTAATATAGTAACTTTTAAGTAAATCAAGGAATATTAAGAGAAGGTTAAGTTAATACTATATATAGCTATTATACTCCGGCTAAATATCGCTTTTATAGCCTCTTAACTATTATACTTCTTTATTAACCTAAGCGCGCTATACTTGGAGGCAGTTAATTAGATTATACGATATCTATTTAGCTTAAGATTCTTAGCTATTATTTATAGTTAGAAGAATAGAGAGATATACCTTCTTGTTACCTTAGACGTATCTTTTATAAATAATACTGAATCGTGTTATTCCTCCTAAGGATTCCTAATTATACTATTTAAAGGAGCTATTATTTAGAAAGCTTCCTAATAAGATATTATTACTACTTTAATAACTAAGGTAGAGCTTCTTAGTATAGAACGGACTACTAAGGAGGTGATAGCGCTTTAAAGGTTCTTTAAAGAGCTAAGGCTTAATATAAGAGCTCTATAGAATATATTCTGTGATAATAAACAGATAATTCAGCTAATAGTTAAAGAGAACTAGCGAATCTCAACGAAGCTTTAGTATATTGATATATAGAATATATAGCTATAATAAGAGTATAAAAAGGGGAGTTTTCAAGTGATATATCTTCTAATAAATAATATACTAGCTGATAGCTTAATTAAAAACCTACTAAGGCAGAAGTTTAAAGTATTTATTACTCTTTTAAACCTTTAAAACTCTTAAGCTAATATCGAGAAGCTCGCTTAAGCTATATAATTTATATAGACACTTTCTTTTATTACGTTTCCTTTACTTTATATTTATAGTTCTTAAACGCTATTAGAGAGGAGAGAAGAAGTAGAATTATAGAACCTGATCCTAAGCTACTACTTCGGGGTTATAAAGCTATACTAAAATAATATAAAAAGTAAGGGACTCGATCCTAAGCTACGACTTCTAGGTTATAAAGCTATACTAACACGCTAGCTTAAACTATAATAATAAAGGAGTAACGTTCCTAAGCTACTACTTAAAAGTTATAAAGCTTATACTACTTACTAAGGAGAGAGGAGAAAGTTAATTAACTACTAGGTAGTACTAGCTATAATATTAACCTCTGCTAAGGCAGAGGTACGTAAAGCTAAATATACTATAGGGGCGATAATAGTAGCTCCTATAGAGCCGGAGCCTATTCCTATAGCGCTAAAAACAGGGCAGGGGGGGGGGAATAGCGGTCTTTTTACGAAGAGTAGAAGCGGGAGTAGAAGTAATAGCTAATATTAATAGTTAGATAATATCTAAAATCTATAAGATTACTATTATAACTTATAAATAGTAGCACAGATCTTATTCTTATTCTTATCCTTATCCTCCTTAGCCTCTAAGGCCTTCTAAATAGCGGCCTAGCGGACTATAAGAGCTTATATATATTATAGAGTTAGCTTTACTTAGTACTTTAATATTAATACCTTAATATTTTATTATTCTAATACTATAATATAAGGAAACACTTACGCGTATGCCTTCTAGGAAGGCCCGGGCTACTAAATAGCTAGCAAAAGGTTTAGTAGCGCAGATAGGGGCGGCGATATAACCCGATTTATTATTTTTATAATAATAAAAATAGCATAAAGCTATCTCTTTATCGCGATAAAGATCGCTTAGCGCACCTTATAAACTACTACGAATATAATAGCTATAAGGTATAGTATAGATAGCCCCTGCTATAGTAAGGCGGTAGGCAGGAGTTAGTACTAGTACTAGTAGTAGTAATAGTAATAGTAGTAGTAGTAGAGTAGTAGCGGTAGGAGAGCTATAGTAGCTATAGGCCTATTTTATAAGTATTAGTGTAGTTCTAACGATTCCTTATAATACTAACTATATCGGAATCTTTAAATTAATAACTTATAATCTTCTTCTTTACTACGCGAGTAGTAGCGAGGTTAGAAGCGCGCGAGGCGCGAGTAGCGCGGGAGCTTTTAGCTATATTTACTAATATTATATCGAAGTTATTATTTAAGGAAAAAGTGTTCCGGGGGACCTACTTAGTTTATATATTTAGAGCTACTAGGCGCTTAAGACCTAACGCCGTTAGTTAGTATTAACTCCTATTATAGTTTAAGTAGTATTATCTATACTATTTATATCGCTTTACTTACTATTATAAAACTAAGTAAGGGGGTGTATTATACACTTGACGTACCTGAGGTACTCCCTAAGGCGCTCTAGCTAACTAGAGGCTATTTATATAACTAGAACTCCTAGAGCTTCCTCTTATAGGGGAGCTCTAGAATACCTTAATAAATCAAGACTTTCATACTACATGAAGCTCCTCCTTATAGTACATGATAATATATTATATCTAAGTAAGGCTATAAAATATTATTAATTAGATACTAAAATATAGCTAATATATTAGTTAAGCTAAAAAGTATAACTATATATTTATAATATCCGAAATAAGTGCGAAATACTATTTTCTCTTCTTTACTTTTAACTATCCTAATAAGGTTATACGCTCTTTATAAGTTAAGCTAAGTGAAAATCTTAGCTCTAACGAGTTTATCTCGCAGCTCCTTAGCTAATAGTAGTATATAATAATCCTTCTTTATTATATTATTTAATCGATAGTAGTTAATATATATTTATTATCCGCTATTCTTCTTCTCTACGAATAAGATATTACTCCCTTATAAAGATTTAGATTCTTAGATAAATCCTTTCACTAGGTTTTTATTAATATATTACTTAATTATTATTAAGTCTATCGCTAAATATTCCCTAAGTAATTAGAATATTAGCTTAGTACTTAGTTCTAACTTAATTCGATAATCGTAATCTTAGTACTTTAGTAAAGCTTTAATACTTTATTCCTCTTTAAATAGTACTATAAACTTCTTATATACTAATAGTATATTCTTTATTAGTAGACCTTTACCTTAGTATCCGAGCTCTTCCTAGGAAATAGCGCTAACCTCTTAAATACTTACTACTTCTATTCCTAGTAAGTAATAATAGTTTTTATAATAACTAAACTTAAGCTTTCTTATTTACTAATTAATAATAAGATTATACTTCTCTATTTATAGTAACCTTAAGATAATATTATACTTTCTAATCCTAATAATATTAAACTAGATTATTTTAGAGTACCTAGTAATACTTATATAAACTAGAGTAATCTAAACCTTAATTAATCTATTAGAAGTGACTTTACTATCTACTAGTACTAGATAGTACCTCTTATTCTTTACTTTAGTTAATAGATAGTATTTAAGTATAATAATAAGAGATATAAAGTTCCCTTATACCCTAGAATCTACTATTACTTAAAACTTAACTCTATTAATTTTTACTTCTAACGTGAGATACTTATCTTTAATAGTAGTAAGCTACTATATATAGAAATACTCCTAATATACGTTATAATTAAGAATACTCTTCTATACCCTCTGATTATTATAACTTAAGCTAACTTTATATATAAGCCCTATTCTGAGTTTAGTATATATTACTAGATTATATATCTCGTAATAATAATAGCTATTATTATTAATATAGACCTATATCTTATAATATTAGTTTTCTGTTATAATCTCCTATTCCTTACTTACCTCTAGTAGCGCGCTAGCGTTAAGAATAGTAGTATTTTAAAGTAGTAAGTGCTATATAAAAGTCGCTAGTCCTTCCTAGCTACCGGCTATTCTTTATCTAATCCGCTTATAGTCTTAGTAAACTACTTCGTATTTTACCCCCTATAGTAGACCCCCTAAGCTAATAAAGCTTAGTTCTTAATAGGTAACTCCGGTAGCTATATTAGTCTAGTAGTAAGTATTATAGCCGACTTAATATAAGCTCTCTTTCTGTTAAGTAACTTCCTAAACTTTACTTACTTTTAGTCCTAAGAGTTTAAGTTAAGATAGCTCTAGTTCTAGAGTCTACTCTAGCTCCTAAGCTTCTTCCTTGCTATTACTTAGTATTAGCTCTATATTATTATCTAGTCTAAAGCTATTATTATCTTAATATATATAGTCCTTAGAAAGTATACTAATAATAGTCCGCTTAAGCTAATCTATAACACTTATAGAATCTCACTTACTATTATTAAAATCACTTAATTAAGTATAGATATAATTTTCCTTAAGCTTATCTATAGTTATATATTAATACACTATAGTAAGCTATCGTATTAGTTCATTATAAGAGCTATGTCTTATTATATTAGTATATTTCTTATCTATCTATAACTTCTTTTATTAATAAGAGCTAGCTATATAACCTAGGAGGCTATATTCGAAGTATAGCTTCTTTTCTTACTATTTGTTTATAACTTTCTTAAATAACCTGCTATTATATAGCTTTCCTTAGTAACTTAGCTTCTTAAATATTATATTAAGCTCTATCTCCTAAGAGTAGAATAGTTTCTTATTATTACCTCCTCTTCCTTAGTATATATATATTCCGGAGTAGTATTAGCTCTTTTTCTTAAGTGCTTTTTCGTAATTTCAGTTATTAATCTTAATAGTTATCTTAATAAGTTCTTATAAATTAGTAAGTATATCTAATCTTACTATCTTATCTTTTACTCTATTCTTTAACCTCTTATAGTACTATACCTAAAGAGTATTATTATTCTAGCTAATTTAGTTAGCGAACTACTAGAAAGTAGTAATATATATAATTACCGACTTAACCTACTTTAAGTTCTAGATATTCCGCTTAGTAATATAGTTCTAATTAATATCGCTAAAAACATAGTTAATCTAGTATTTAAAACCTTTAAAAATTATAAAGATCTTTTAAGATTCTTTAGTTATTACTATAAAGACTCTTCTATCCTTAGTTCAGTTTTAAATATAATCTAAAAGAAAGGTCTTAATCTAATTAAAAGTAGATCCTTAGAGAAAGGATAAAGCCTAAAGGACTTTATTAGTATTCGTAGTAAACTAATAACTATTAAAGCTTATATAGAGCTTAACTTACGTAAGGTATACTCTAAGTTTAGATTAGTTTCTATTATAAAGATCTGAGGCAGCGATCTTAGGTATATTCTTTATATTAAAAACCTTAGTAAGAGCTAAGTTATTATTTAATAATAATCCTTTAATAGAAGATATATTATTTTCATAAGTTAGTACCTCTAATAAGAAAGTACTTAAAGTATAATAGTCCGGTATTTACTTATTATAAATATAGAAAGCTATAGTTAATCTTTAATAATTAAGAGGTAGGTATATTATATAAATAAGAAAATAGTTACTAAGTATTAGAATACTATTTAAAGTTAAGTATAAAGCTCTTATCTAATAGTAGATATACTAATCTTATATAGAACCTTTATTCTTATAGATCTTTTTAGTATAGATCTATAGATCTCTAGATCTCTTCTTTTACTATAAGATCCGGGGATCTAGGAATTTATTATATAATATTAGTCGCTAAAACTTATATCTTTTAATTATAGTACCTTAAGTTATATAATATACGTAGCTACTATAATACTATAAAATCTTAAGAGAGGAGTTCTCTTAAGAGCTCTTACTTCCTAGAAGATTTCTTCTAAGAATAAATATCTCCTTAAGCTTATAATCTCCTAGCCCCTCTTACCTAAGAGTCCTTAGGCTCCTAAGTAATCTGTGATAAGTACTACCTACGAGTTCACTTCTATATTATTTATAATAACCGATCTAATTTATTTAACTGCTTTAATACGTAGTACTAACTTCGCTTATATATAGCTAGAATATTTAGCTCTATTAACCCCGAGTTTAATATTATTAATATTAGCCCTACTAATAATAAGACTATCTATATTATAAAGGATATATTTACTTTATATATTAAGAAGAATAAGAATAGAATATACTTTACTTTTAACTCTTTTCTCGCTTAGTACTAAAAGGCTTTAGCTTAGATCGTTATAATAAGCTGTTTTAGTAGAATAAATAAGGACCTTAAGATATAAGAAAGTAAACTATAAGCTATATAAAGCTTAGTCTAATACTATATTATATATAAGAAACGTTTTAAGATCTTAGATCACTAGATTAATTATAGAGAGAGAGCTATAGACTAACTATTAAGTAATAGTAATAATAACTCCTGCTCTTAGACTATAAGCCTACCGCCTACTACTTTATAACTTACTATAAACTAACCTCCTCTACTATAGTAGCTTATTATAGTATACTTACGGCTAGACTCTAGATTATAAACTCTACTTTCTACTATATTACTATTAATTTTATATAATAAGTTACCTTCTTACTAAGCTATTAATAGTAGTTTAATAATAAAGATAATTCGGATTAGTAAGAAGAATAAGACTCTACTAGCTAAATTACTAAGTTCCGCGAGTTTAATAAAAGGATTCTCTAAATTAACTTTTACTTAGAAATTCTAGAAAGTAAGGAAATAAGTAAAATTAAGAGCTTAAGTCTTTAACCTCTTTTATAAGGTTAAAACTAAAAAGATTCTAAATAATATTATTAGTAATAACAATTCTTTTAACTAAGAGTCTAAACTATTACTAACCTTAGTAACTTACTATAGCTCTACTGCGGATATATCTCGACTAACTTAAGATAACCTTAATAATTATATTAATAATAATAAAAATAGAGAGATAGAATTTAAAGGTTTAGGTAATAACGGAACTAATCTTACTAGTATATCCTATGCTATATATCTCGCTATAGATACGCTTTATAATAATACTTACGAATGCTATATTATCCGTCGCTTATAAGATCTTATTAAAGAAGATATTTAGTACCTAAGTATAGGAGTTAATAACCTGATCTTATTAGTATCTGAATATATAAACTTATCTTAGTATAAGTTTATTACTTATATTTTCAGCTAGAACTAGAATACCTCTACTAGAGAAACTATAAAGCTTATCTAAAAGGCTTAAGCTACTACTAATACTAGTATCTTAGGCGGATATTTCTAATAAGATACTTATAGTAATATTATTAAGAAGAAGATACTTTAAATAGGAAAGACTATAGTTAAGCTTAGTTTCCTTAAGCTACTTTAAAACTACTAAGTAGGCGTCCTTATTTAACTTAAGATTTAGCTAGTAATATATAATACTTAAGTATCTTTTACTTATTTAAGAGAAATATTTTACTCTAAGGAAAATATTACTCTAGTAGAACTATAGCTTTTCTATAGTTACTACTTAGTAGCTCTTTAGAATTACGATATAAAGGATATTAAAATCTACGAGAAGTATAATATAGTAATACTAATTTAGTTAGCTTATAGTTATTTTAATAAGTAGTATAAGAATTAAGCTCTTAGATAATAGAATAAAGAAATAATATATTATAATATTCTAGAAGAGAAACTATTTATACTTTTTAAGCTACTATATATAGCTTTTTAAATATTTAGTTTTTTATAAGGTAGTAAAAGTAAAATCCTCGGAGGAATAAAGATAGAGGCTTACTATGATATACTTAGAGGAGTTTATAAGAGTAGAAAAGTTAAGAGAGTTCACCTTAATCGTAAGGTGTAATTAAATACTAGAGAATCTAATATAATAATATAAGTAGTTAATTATAAATATTATAAGAAAGTTAGTAATAGTAGTATTAAAATCGGAGATACTAATAGCGATAAGAATATTAATAGTGATAATAACGATAATAGCGACTATAACTCTAAACTATCTATAGATATTAATAAAACTAAATAGCTCCTATACCTACTATAAGGTACTTCTATAGTACCTCTACGAAGTAGGCCTTATAGGACTATATATAGTAGAATAGAGGCGTATATAGATTTATAGATAGAGTAGAAGTTTTATAATTATAGTTATTTATTTTCTTTTTCTTTCTAGCTTTCTTTAATTATAATTCTTCTACAGAGGCGCTATAAATAAGTAATAAACTCTTATATATATATAGCTAGCTAAAGCGGCCTAGTATAAGGAGAGAGATAGTGTTAAGAGCTCTTACTATTTTAAGTAAGCTATAGCTCTTAAAGGCTATATACCTCTCGAGCTCTATAGCTCTTTCTAAGTTTCAGTTAATATAATATTACCTCTTTTACTTCTTATGTTCCCAGGTACCCTGTGATAGCTTAAGCGCGAGGTAAGCTAAGAAAACTAAAAGTCCTAGTTTTAAAGAAATTAGATTTATTCTATTAATATAATACTATAAATAAGAATAAAGTATTAAACTAAATTTTTTTTTATTAATCTTTAATTATTTTAATTATCTAAATATTATATTAATAGACTTAATTTAATTTCCTTAGAACTAAGACTTTTAGTTTTCTTAGCTTACCTTATACTTAGGCTACCTTAAGTTAACCTTAAGTTACCTTTAGACTTTTAAGCCTTAAATCTTATATAGTTTATTTAATTAATAACTTTATAATTAAATATTTAATTAAAACTAGAAAACTTATAAGTTAATTTATTAGTATTCTAATTTATTTTTATAAAGTTATAATATTTTATTATTATATTTTATAGAAATATAAGTAAGTAGGTTTCTAGAGAAGAGAGAGGAAACGATTTTTAATAAGGGCAGGCACGCACCTGTGGTTTCTAACTAATTATAAGAATAGCTATAGTTATAGGAACAGCTATAGGTAGGTCCTTGCGAAGTTACCTACTTCGCTAATCCCGTCGTCTCTCATTCTCCCCACGCTTATCCTTTCAATTCATACGATGCGCTTCCACCAAATCCGCAGAGCAAATGCATATCTAGACGTAGCAGCTCCAGTGAGAGATTTAGTGCTTACCTCTCCGAACTGATACTGCTGACTCACCGACTCGAAGCGCTCTCATTCGGCAGCCACGTAATGATGGCGCGGCGCGTGGCCTCCAGTTCAAAGTACTTGGCAGGGGAGGAGAGAACAGGACGTTCTGACGAGCATTTGCATGTCCTGTATGGACTACAAGCTATATTTTCTACTTCTAGCTGCTTAAAGTACATGTAGCCTTCAGATGAGGGCTTGGAGGGATGAGGAGGAGCATAGCCTAACTTGCCTATCACTTGTCGTTCCAGAGGCCGCTCGACCATTTGAGTACAGTCTCCTAAGAGGGAAGAGACCGTTTCGTTCAAATCACGGACTATGCAATAAAAGGCGCTCTCGAGACTATTGAGTTGGCGTAGTGGGCAATCAAGCAAGTTCTAGGGGCGGTCCAGGACAATTACAGCAATATGGATTCTTTGGTGGTGCATTGAGCGACATTACAAAGATGCTTTTCATCATCAGATCTTATGAGTAAGTGAAAATCCATCCCCTGATCCATCCCCTGCGATGTGCTTTCTGAAACCTATTCTGCAAAGCTGATCCAAGCTAGCAAACTTTACGATGAGCGATCAAACTCTAGTTGGAAAGTAAATGATATGGTAGCCGAAAGTTTCAAGCAGATTCGCCATGTCTATGCTGCAATTCTTGACTTTTCTTTCTCTGTTAAGCAGCATATACCTGTTGGCAAGCTGGGTTGGTGCTTTCCAACTCTCCCTGTGAGTAGAGAATAGTATTGATCGAAATAGCCAGAATCGGACATGCTTTTAAGGATGCTTTAGGAACTAGCTCGAGAGGGCTCGAGATAAGAAGGGCTCGAGATAAGAAGGGCTCGACCAGGGCTTTGAAGATCAGGATTCTAGACTCGTCGCAAGCTGCTTTCCAATAGAAGACACTGTGTCAAGTTTGATGGTACCTGCCCTCATAATCCTCATATCAGACTTCTCACAGCGAAACAGAGGCTCAGGAGACCATCAAGCTGGCCATTGGGCCAAGAAGCTTCGGAGAAGACCCAATAAGCCATTCAGCAGTCTGTTGAAGAAATTGCTAGACATACGAAACAGAACATAGCCGCAAGTTGACCAGAACTGGTTTCAAAGTGTCAAGAATGAGTATCCACTCCGCGATCGTCTCGCTACCCTTGTTCGCCGAGCCAACTCGTTCAGCCCTACCGACCAAGAAACCAAGAGCTATCTCTTGGTAGATTTCGAGAGAAGCCAGAGATGTATGCAAGAGTGGTCTAATGCCTAAAGCTTCATATGATGTTCAGTGCTCACAGACCGACTTCATGAGCAGAGCGGTGCATGTCACAGCCTGGCACTTGCTCAAGTCGAATTTGACATGGCCTCGATCGAATATCTCTCTGGTGACTATACCTAGATAGTAATGTTAGTAGTGCTGAAGATCATTGGAAGAAACTAGGGCCACTTATGCCGACATTTTGTTTGACGACGTGGAAGTTGAGGAAGGTCATGTCTGTCGTTACCTCTGTTCCCTCGCGCTCGGCAAGGCCCGTTGATGGATGAGTACCCCACAGGACCTCGGAGGTGCTTGAAATTTCAAAGAAATTAGAACTGTGCGAGGGCGCAATCCACCTCCTCTAAGTCCAGTTACATCTTAAGATCTATGCGCACTCCCGTTTACAAAGGGACTAGGACCCCTCTCGTCACTCGCATTCCCTATCCCAAATGCCGTAATCCGATCTCCTCCGCCATACACATCTGTACAACTCCTTCCTCCCTCTAGCCCCTCTAACTCCCTCATCCTCTCCCTATCCGCCTCACTCTCCCGTTCCAATCGAGCCATCTCCCTTCGTTCTCTCGCATCACCTCCGGCCAAGCCATCGACAAAAAGATACAGCCTCATGGATATTGTGGTGAGGAATTTCCACGCCACTTCGACTGTTCGAGCGGTCCAGGTATTGGAGAAGCCGTTGGGAGTTGGACGGCCAACTTCCCATTGCTCGAGAGTTTTAACTGTTCCATCGGGGCCATGTTCTTGACCTGGGATCCAGCGAATGGTGGTAATAAGTCCGAGGAGCATGAAAATAGAGAAACTTAGAGTTCAAAATGTCAGTAGAGGTCAAGCATGTCACAAATATCGGAAAGAGGGAAATACAAACATGAGTAAGGAGTAGGGAAGCCATTTCTCGATTCGGGTGTAGTCCACTCCGTTTCCGTAGTAGATGAAGGCCAGAAATAGCTGCGCAACAACGGACCCTAGCTTTCCGAATGCAGCTGATATTCCGTGACAGAGACCACGATATCGCGTTGGAAAGAGCTCAGCAGGCATCTATAGGTTCTAGTCAGCATGCTGACACACGAATTGGAAGGGGTTGACAGACAATGTATGTAGTTGTGTTTGGACCTGTAAATGCCAGTCAGAATCTTAGGGATGTGTAATGATGCAAGAAAACCGAAGAGGATTAGCTCACCAAAGTTGAAGAAAATCTGACATAATATGTAGAGCACAATAGTAGCAGCTGATCCCCCAATCTCGTACAAATGATAAAACGACCCTCCAATAATGATGAACAAGATGAAAAGCCAGAAAAATCCGATGATTTGGATATTCCGGCGTCCTAGTCTGTCAATGGCAACGAAAGTAATGGCACAGCCAACGATTGCTCCCAGTGATACGACGACCAGACTCTGCCAGATATCGTGAATCAGGAGTTTGTATATTCCGCTTGGCGGATCGGATTTGCCATACCAGATTACTGATATAATTTTTGGGGAGTTCATGCCTAAACCATAGAATGGAAGATCGAGGCAGAACCAACAAAATGACGTGGCCATAAGTGTTCGAAAGTTCCCGTCATGCCAGAAATACTTCTTGAAATCTTTCCAGCTGGGGGGAGGTGGGGCGGCGTTTTGGCCAGTCTGTTCTAGATCTTGACGGAACGGGTCGCGTCCTTCAAATGGAGACAATACATTACCTTGCTGTGTTGACGAAAGGGTATTGGCAAACTGTCTCTGTTCGCTCGTTCCAGACGGCAGTGGAAGAGAGAACACACGAATGGTCTCTTGCTCATTATTCTTTATAGCAGTATCTTCTCCGGGCAATTCAGCCCGAGTAATGCTGTGAGGAGATGGCGAACGACTTGCTTGGCCAGATTCATTACTCATCGCACCCGACACAGCGCCAGAAGAGACTCGTCTACGGACGATTTCTGGGTTGCTATCGAGTGATATGGATCTAGCTCCTACTGGTTCCGCCTGCAAGAGAAGGTACCGATGTAATTCCGAGGCTGCCTTCTTACTATCCTGGCCAACGTCTGCGGTATACCGTGGTGATTCGATGATTGTGAGGCGGAACCATAGAGCGATTACCGCTGGGATGACTCCCACACCGATGATCCAACGCCAAACTGAGTCCAAAGTCTGCAAGCATTCCGGGTCGCATTTCTGTGGAATCAGTTCCGTGTATGCAGTTGAGTCCGAGGGAATGCCATTCCGTTGTCTGACTATAGCAATTAGAGACACTAGACTGGCAGCAAGCTGGCCAAGGGGTTGACACGCAAAAACAAGTGTCAGCATCCTCCCCCGCAGATGAGTTGGAGCGAATCTGAGGATTCTTTAGCTTAAATTTAGCATGACCGACCGCAGACATGACTTACTCGGAACATATCACGGCGCTCAGCGGATAGCTGATGGTTGTCAATTTGGTAGTACTAGCACGGTGAAGAGTAAACACTCACTCGGCGCCAATGCCAATCCCAAGCACAAATCTCCAGACAAGAAGCCAGACAATGATGGACATCGATCCATGGATTCCATTCGATGCCATAACGACACCGAGAGTAGCACAGATTGTGATGATCAACTCCAATCCATACATCTTTCGTCTGCCCCAGATGTCGGCAGCGAGTCCAAACCCAACTTGACCAATAATCGAGCCCCCCAACGTGACGACGCCGACAGCGAATCCGTAATTATGATGCATTTTTCCGTCATAATAGATGATATCGATCATAGGCATGACCATGTTAATCGCAAAAATGGAATAGGCATCGGTAAAGAAGCCGACGCCAGCAACGATTACCACCCATGACCACTCGGAGAACTCAGCGCCTTCTAGCCGGCCCAGAATGTAGGATCGTCGATCAGATTCCTGATATCGTCAACAACTTTGGACCTGAACCAAGGAAGCTTGTACAAACACTGATATGTTCAAAATCATCGTTTGCGTATGGATTGAGAAAGAGCTTGAGCCATCTGAATCCCCACAATACCATGATTGGAAGGGACAGGGATCTCTGCAGAATCGCAACTCAGTTGGTAGTAAAAATAAATCAGATTGTATGGTACAGTTGGAGCCTGCACGTAGTTCTTGACCTGCCTTCGATCGAGGTTGAGTCGATGTCTCGACTTGCTCATGCAAATCTCATGCTGCAGCAGGAATCTACACGAATATTATGAGCGTAGGTTAAGGGGTCGGACCCCAAGTTCGGATGAGCAAGAGTCACATCTGAGGAGCCCTACAAGGCTGAAGATGAGCTTGGGGGGGTGTGATGTGATGTGGCGTCTGCAGGCGCCTTGCGCAGCGAGCGTTCCAATATTATAATGGTCAGGAGATGACAGCGGGAATGGACCGCAGTATCATCTTTGCGAGACACAAATGACTTGGCGTCAATTTGCAGGATACTGTACCTAATCATAGTCACTGTCGCTGTCAAGGTCTCTGCGGCTTAGCTTCGAAGAAACGAGGGATTTCTTTCTGCCAACCGCCAACGCCAACCGGTCTGGAGACGGAGCAGACGGTCAGGTCAGCCTCTCGAGCTCGTTTTGATATTCAGTAGTAAGGTTAGTGTAACTACTGTACGGAGTAGTGCAGCTGGTGCAGCTGGTGTAACTAGTGTAGCTCGTGCAGCTACAGTACTGCAATAATACAGGAGTCTTGTGCGCAGCGTGTCGAGTCGGGCCATGCCATAACATACCACACCATACCATACCTACCTCAAGGTAGGCGATTTACCATGCCATGCATGATATGAATGGAAATACCTTTGGGGCGGCTGTCATGTGCAGCAAAGTGCGTGCGTGCGTGCGAGAGAAACACCAAACATGCCCCTTGAACGTTGAGAAGCAAAACGTGGGGCTTTGAAGCCAGCCGATTCGCTTGTTTTGACGACCACGACCACGACCAGGACAACGACAACGACAAGACAACATCCGAACAACCCAAATATTGACTGACCTTCCCTCTTCCCTCTTCCCTCCCCTCTGTCCTCCTCTCATCCCGTCCTGCACCGGTGAGGTGTGCAGGTGCAGTAGGTAAGGTAGGTATGCACTCTTCAGCCTCCACATCCACATCCACATCCGCATACACCCACATCCACCTCCACTTCCAATTCCGCTTACACAGTTCTCTCGGGCGACCCCAGGCCTGCTGTGATATGTTAACTTGGGCGGGCGTCGAGTATTGCGGCGCCCAGTGAGTGGAGGCAGACGCTTTCCCGGGAGGATGGACATGCGATCCCCGGTTCGTCGATACAGTGCAGTACGCTCGGTATGATACGAAATGAAATGAATTATTATTGATTGTCTGGAAGCGTCAAGCGGCGCAGCCCCCAGTCAGTCGGTCACTGGTAGCCCTGCCCTGCCCTGCCCTGGGTCGGTCGTGGACTCGTGAGGGGGGGGGGGGGGGGGGGGGATCTTCTGAAAGGTCATGGCAGGGTGAGGTGGGCAACGACTCTACGGAGGTATGATTCAGGCTCGGCCAGCTACTGCAACCTGTCGGTTGCCTGCCGTTTCTTTCGTCATGTTCATTCCAGCATCTACCAGCTAACAGTTCATCCTACACGCGACACACGACCTCCCTGTGAGATGCTTTTGCCAGAAGCCACCTCTGAGTCTTCTTTGATCGTCTTCAACAGTATACAGTATCTCGGTGCTTCACTTACTGCCAACCGAACGCATGGGCACCTTCTTGAAGGATTTGCCAGTGCCTTCTAGGCACAACCTGGAGATCTGAGGCTTTGACTCTGTGCCCCTCATGCCCCTCATATCCCTTAAAAAGTGAAGACATATGCTCATCACTATTTCACCTTTCTGAACATGTCTTTCGGGTGGTCTGCAGGAGATGTTATTGCTGGCTTGAAGGCTGTCTGGGAAATATGGCAAGCTGTCTCTGATGGTCCTCTCAATGCTAGATTCGAAGCTGCTCAATTTTTCGACGAATTCATTCATGTCACCAGTCGTCTATCTGAATGGGAGGCTCGTAGACTGTCATTTATGAAGGATGATCGCCTGCATGGATCCCATCAGGAACTGCGGGACCAGTGTACGGATTTCATCAAGAAGCATATGTCAATCATCCAACGAGTCAACCCTAATACCAAGGCGATACGATCACGGCGCTCAACATGGATACAAAGGGCCACTTTTACACAAAGTCAAGTTATTGCTTTGTATCAACAAGTTCAGTGGCCGTCTGAGCGCAAGGCGGTGACTAGACTTCGCGAGAAGCTACAGTTCTTTCTGGAGATCGCCGCTTTCGATGTCGGACTGGACACCAATGCTATGGTCCGAGATATGAAGTATGGATCCAATATTCTACTGTCATTTCATGACTAAAAGGCTTTTTAGGGCATCTCAATCATCCCATGCAGATTTACTATCGACAAACCTTCGCCTAGTCTCTTCTCATCTTGATTTGGTTAATCGAGTCACTCTCAACCTGAAATTGATCACATATCCGCTCGAGCAAGGAAACCAGGCGAGAGAGATTGACTACCCAATCCTCCGCCAATTCGAGCAGGCACTTCACCCCCCGCAACCTATACGTGCGATCGAGCAAGGAACGCAGGCAGCCGAGCTACCGTGGCAGAACACACCGCGCTTGGGGGAGACCGAATATGCAGCGATCTTACCACCGAACACGCCTTGTCAAGATCAAGAAGTTTTGCAGCAAAATGAAGTCCGGGGCTTAATATCTCAGAGGCTTGATAACCTTTCGATGCGAGTGAAGCGAGTCGAGACCATGGACACCATATCAGAACTCGGAACTTCAGAGATCGCCGAACCTTCTGTAAACCAATTGCTTAAAAGGTTGCAAGACATGCGGGGACAGATTGCAGAAGCTGTTGGTGTTTTGAATCACTCCAGTCCTCAGAATGACATGTCTGTCGCAGTCACGGAACCACGGACTGCACTTCAGCAAGAACTTGAAGCATGGAACAAGTTGGAAGAGAGGATCGAAAGAGAGAGGCTACATCCTCCTATTGGTATTATTCAACCACCAACACCTCCACGTCCAATCCCCATACCATCACCCAGGTCCTCTGGTTCTCTGTCGCCGATGACATCTCCATTTGATGGGTGGTCCGGGCCCACATATGGCAGCCCAGATCGGAATCGAGGCTCCTTATCCTCCTCACCCGGTCAGCCAAGACCTCTGTCCCACAGCAGGACCCATTCAACATCTTCCATCTCCCGCAGGCAGTCATTCGGTTTGGACCGTCAGATCCCCGTGCAATTATCGTACCTTGATTACCGTGCCAGTGCTGTCATCCAGTCAATCACGCGATTTGACACTGGCGATGTAGAAGTCATAACGACAACGAGTATGGACGGCATGATCAGATTCAAGCATACCATCGATGTTAACACACCCTCTCTCGTCGAGACGTCTATGAAACCATTTCTAGATAACAGCCACATTGACAAGACGCATAAGCTACGAGTCCAGTTTCAAGGTTCACATACTTTGAAGATAACAAAACAAAATGAGAAGCCAGTCACACTTCCGTTTCCACCAGTCTACAAGTTTATCAACAATGAGGGTAAGCACTGTTCGCGACGTATAAATTAGTAGGAAGTATCTGACAAACAGATGTGCAGATTATCTTGAATTCCAAAGCCTCTTGCTCAACAAGAAAGTCGTCTACTGTGCGGATGTTTAATACATAAAGTCAACAGATAAAGACACCCAATGCCGCCTCGGAACCATTCGAATTCTGCTCGATGAATTTTCTCGTACGAGATACATTCTCTACTTCAGACACACGCCAGATCAGAAGCATGGGTTTGTCGAGTGGCCAAGTATACTCCCCACTACTTTCAGGAACCCTTTCAATCTCTGAATGACCCTATTCAGGTTAAGCCCACTGACTGACACATCAGTAGCCGGGCTCTTCAAATCCCCTAGACAACCTACCCGAAAGTCCAAGTCACTCACCCTAGAAAGCTCAGACGGCAAAGCCCCTTTCCTCGCCAAAAGTCTCTCTCGACGCAGTACTCAAGGTAGCGTCGCCACAATCGCGAGCTTCGAATCAAGTGCAGGGCCGGCATATGCTAGGATAGATCAGCGGTCCGGATCTGGATCTGGGAAGCCGGTGAGGGGGCTTATGGTGGAGTTTTGTGAGGCTGACGGTGAGTTTAGTTCACTTGTCCGATGTTTAGCTCAAGCAAATAAAAGGAGTACTAATTCTGAGCCCTGATAGAATGTCTGGGATTCTGGAACGAGTTTGTGAAGAAGGATGTGGATTTTGCAGATATTGGGTTAGGCCAACCAGCTCTTCCCGTGGAATTACCTGCTTGAAATCCTCCAGCGCGAATGCACAACCAAATCCGATCAAAGATCTGAAAGAGCAACTTTCTTTGCTCTACTGAATACCAACTCCGTGGTTTTGACCAGATCGCGTTCCGGGCACCCAGTCTCCACTAGGAACTCGACAGCAAAATATCCATACTCAGTGTCCTTGGATCCTGGTCCAACAACGCTCATCCTCCTCCATCTCCAGCACCAGAGTTGGGCGAGGATGTATTGGTGTGACTCTGGAGTCGAACGGGTGAACAATGCCTTCCGTGAAAGTTACACAAGGGACTCCCCTTACCAGGCCTGTCCAAACTCCACCTCCGAAGTCATATTTCCTGGCTCATCCAAGACTCAACACGCGAAGTGCCTACTACCGACTCAACCAGCACATCACAAGCCTTCTTGACAGATTTATCATGTATTATTGTGCATATAAATCTGCAGATCTTCTCCAAACGATAGTCGACACCTACCAATCAGGAATGGAGCCGAATAAAAAGCTACGATGGCAGAGATTACGAACATAAATAGGAGCGGGCGCCTGATAATGTAATCATAAAGTCTTGTGTTTGATATACTTACTGAATAGAGCACAAAAGAATATGGTTCTACCATGACTAATACACCAGCCGCAGATCTGCAAATGTCTAAACCTATTCATGTACAAAATCTTCTACTATGGAAATTCATGTGATATGCATTGAGTAACAACCCTTGCAAAGCAGCTTTCAAAACTGCCAGAAGAAAAGAAAGCAGACCAAGAGAGCCTTCAATGTTCCCTTTTATTTCGGATAATTTTGTTATTACGTGAACCGACTCACATATCTGGTCTCGGGGAGCCGCAGCTGCCTCCTGTGATCCATCTCAGACCTTGAATCCCGAACCCAAATAAAGTGCTCCCAGAACAAGGTTCAGACCACGACCCAGGAAACAGAGGAAGAAACAAGTGGCTAGTTTTAGATCGGTGGATTGGATTTAAGGGTAAGCAGGAAACCTTCTTTCTTCCGGGAAGTGGTTACTGGTCCACAGAATGTGACATCCCGGTGACTTGGGCAAACGGAACGAAGACCCTGTGGTGGAAAACCATTTCGCGTAGTTGTACATTGATGTTGATATAGAAGTCATTCAAGTATTCGGTCCTGGGAACAGATTTCTAGAGATTCTACGCTGTAGGTATGGGACGTTGGTATCATCGCATGAAAGAATATTTTCACATCCCTTGTCCCAAGTCTACAGGTCTTATTCCGGTTCCACAGCCTCAAGACATCATCCCCAGATTTCCGGATCTCGGTAAAGAATGATCGCCGTTTGATCTTTGTTCTCTGATCGATGCCATCCTGTCATCTATCCACCACGGGTCGATTTGCAGGAAACAAGAGGGCTTGTGTGAGGTGCCGTTGAAGGTGTTTCAGGATGTGCAGCTGGATGCACTATGGTAGTGAGCAGATGAAGTCCAAGCTTCTGATCGGGAGGGATTGACGGTAACGGGAAGGGACCCGACACGAACTGGCTTCTAAATTGAGGACGGGTATGAGTGAACTTCTGGAGAGTCGTCTGACTGGTAAGAACAGTGATGGATGAATGGTGAGGTCTTAGCGGAGTAGGGAAGTACCAGATGGCCTCGAAATCGAATAGAAACAGGAATTGACATGGCAATAGATACTCAGGGATTTTTGTCCAATCATCTTGCTTCTCCTCAAAGAACAAATGAATCCATTGAGTATCGCAGCTCTATTGAGCTGACTGAAGATGGTCTCAGCGCATGACCTTACGGGTACTCAGAGCTGCGACGAGACGAGACGAGACGGCAGTCGGACGACAAACATTAGATAACGTACTTTGTTCAGGAGAAAAGTAAAGCACGGGCGGCTTGGAGCTCTGGGACTGACAGAGGCTGGAAAGAGATTGACTTCATGTGGCCTGAAATGGGAAGATATACTTTCTTGGATTCCTTTCCGAAAGTTCTGTGTTGAAGCTTCCCCTGCGGGCAGCATCTCGTTTGATATGCCCGGAGTCTTGCCACAAGCAAGAATTGCTGCTGTGACTTGCGAGCAAGTTGTCTGTCAGTAATACCTATGCAACACGAGACAATCTAAAGTATTCTTCGTCCGCATAGTCTTCCGTCTCTCCCCTTCCCTCACTCCCTCCTCTCGCTCCCCCTCCACAAAGCCCATTATTCGAGCTCAAACAGTTCTCTTACCAAAAATTTATTCCGCTGCTTTCCTGACTATTCCCCAGCTCGGCCTGGTCAGGTGTGTTGTCCTCTTGCTTAGTCGCCGTTCCATGACACACAGCGCTTTCCGCTCTTGGGATATCGATGCCCCGTGGTTTGATATATCGTGGACGAACCGTGTTGTGGTACGAAGGTGGTCATATGTGGGTGCATAGGTAGGTAAATTACCTCCAGACACCCCCCGCCTTTGGTATTATCCACCAAGCCTTCGCTTCTCAGACTAGGTAGAGCTCGTGCTCGTGCTCGTGCTCGTGCATGCAATCATCCATGACTTGACATGACGCTACTGAGACTACAGTATCCAGGCCGTAGTCCAATCTGTTGCGGTAGTTCAGTCCAGCAGTCCAATATCTTCGACCCAGTTCATGGAGGTAGATACAGATGAAGCTGGAACAACCCGCCTGACCGCAAGCTCGCCCGCCCCGCTTATGCCCAACCCATCTGCGGAACAGTGCCCACGGCCACGGCACGGCTAATTCCACCCTCCACTACACTAAACGACAACCTCACTCCAGACCCTCACCACACTCCATCCTCTCCACCGCATCAATCACCACAACCACCACCACTGCCCCCCGGCGCACGCCTATTGCGAACCTCCCCGCCATTGCTGCAGCATCTTTATCCCCCCATGGCCGTCTCCTAGTTGCGATTGCCGGTCAACCATGACCAGAAAAGAGAAGGATGTTCGCAACAGCTCTGCGACGAGCTCGAGCACGGACAGCTGGAAGTCGACTGAGACCGTCAAAGGGCCCCCCAGCTCTAGCTCGCTCTTCCGGGGCCCATCGCGACGAGGCAATGCCAATGCCATGACCGTCCAGACTGACGGCAGTAACAAGTAAGTGAGAGCCACAACATCACTCGTATTCGAGAGCGATATTCATATTCTCCTCTTCCTTCACAACCCTCGATTTCGATTACTTTGTCTTGTCTTGTCTTGTCTCAAAGAAGCTGTCGGACCCTTGCGAACATGTTCATTGACTGACGGGTGCTTGCATCGCCGCCTTCTCCCAGACCCGAGACAGATCCTCAAGTTTCGCCAACCACTGCTGCTCCACGCACGGCAATATCCCCGTCCTCGCCGTCGTCTCCCAATATTTCCCCTCGGGACCATCGAATGAGCGATTTTGGCAACTACCGTCGCGATCTTGCAGTTCTCGAAACCGGAGGAGGACCCATACCGAAGATTCAACACAACCCCCCAACTGCGTTGGGATCACCAAATCAAATTGCGCCTTGGATGTCCTCGAACGGGACAGTGACCTCGCCGGCGAGCGCATTTGGCACGAGTTTCTACAATGACTCTAGCGACAATCTATCGCAAGGCTCGCAATTGTCGCCTGGCTTCAGGCCTGGTACTGGCTTGACGGGGAACACAAATGCGAGCGATTCGCCTGCTGATTTATATTTTGGAGATGAAAGAAGGCCCTCAGTGGCCAGTGTGACGACGGCGAGCAGTCAAGGTTCGAAGTCGAGTGTATCACGGCAGGGCATACATAAAAAGCTTCAGACTTTCTTTGGGGAGGACTTTCCAGGTCGAGATGGCTCTGACACAAGCCTCCCATCGCATGGCAAGGACGCTCGATCGCATTCCTTTGCTCGTAGCCATCGAGAGAGGAACCACTCGTCAGCCACGGACAGGACACAAAGAGATGCATCTCCAGGCTCGTCACGACCTAGAACACCAATTCCCTCCAGTGACGTCGTCCCGTTTTTATACCAAGACTCCCAGGTCAGTTTATTCTCAGATCACAATTGCAGTTGTGTATATTACACCAAGATAGGTTCTGCTGAGCACAAAACCTTATCTTCTCCCCTCCTTCCCTTTTGGGATCTGACGATGGCATTGGTGGTAGCGTTTCTTGACTGACTTTAAATCAAGGACATCCCCAAATACGGAGAGGCACCTGTGCGAGAAAAACTCTCTGGCCCAGACAAAGGGCGATATACTGGCGAAGGTCCCCAGGTTCCGCCCAAGTCCTCCTCTTCGCGATCAGGGCATGTTCACCTGCCAGGCCACAGCCACAGGCATAATAAGAGCAACGAAGACGCCAGAGCTCTGCGGCCCTCGGTCAGTAGGGAGGATTCGGGGTTCAGTTCCAGACAAGGAGCGCGTGCACCGACTTCGATGGGTACGGCACTAGGGAATTCTTCGAGTACGAGTCTGCCGAAACGGTCCAATAGCCCAACACCGAGCGGCATGAGCCAGTGGAGCGGAAAGACAGCTAAGCCGCCGCAGAACGATGGATCAACTTCACCAACCGGGGGTACGAAGCGGAGGATTCTTGGGCGGTTTCGGAAACACAAGGAGAAGGACGATCCACAGGCTCGACTGAAGGAACTACCCGGTTCAGTTCGTTCTTTCCAAACACCACCCCCCAATGGCAAAGGCTATGGATCTCCTGAGTTTGGGCAATGGGGTCGGGAGGGAAGTGTTGCTGGATCAGAGATCAACCTACCACGGATTGACAATGGCCAGTTTGGTGGAAGCAGCAGACCGAATGGGTCATCTCGTCAAGGAACATTCAACAAATTACCATTCCGGAAAGGGAAATCGAGGGCCACGGACGATATGGAACAAGTAGTTGACCCGAACGAGAGAGCTGCTGCGCCAGGATCAATCTTCAGTCTGGACACGAATTTGTCGAATATGGAAGGTATCCTAGCGAAGCCACCTCCGCTGACACCACTAGACAACAATATATTCGTCGGCAATGTAGAGGATGAGGCGAAGATTGAAGCAGAGAGCGCTGGAGGCATGAAATGGGATGCTCCCGACAGTTGGGCAGTGAAAAAAGTTAACGATGACAACATGTCTCGCCTTGACGAGATAGACGAAGCCGGAATCCCACCCAAGGCCGACGAAAAAGCCGCGCCATATTGTATCCGTATATTCAGGATCGACGGTACCTTCGTTACTCTATCAACGGCTCTGAACTCAACAGTCACTGAAATCATGAGCCAAGTAGGAAAAAAGACCTACATGACGGACAGCTTGGAAAACTATCAGATCGTTATGAAGAAGCATGACTTACAGCGAATTCTTGGAGCTGGTGAAAGGCCTGTTGTAATCCAGAAGAGACTTCTAGAACAGGCTGGTTACGAGGAGAACGACAGGATTGAGGACGTTGGGAGAGAAGACAACAGTTACTTGTGTCGATTTTCCTTTGTACCAGCAAGAGAAAGCGGCTATGCCTCTGTCACCAATGATCCAGGAGTCAGTCGGGTACAGAAATATAGCCATGTCGATTTGTCTGGCCGCAACTTGATCACCATTCCTATCTCTCTCTATTCAAAAGCCTCCGAAATCATCTCTCTTAACCTCTCGCGGAACTTGTCGCTGGATCTGCCAAAGGACTTCATCCAGTCATGTCAGAATTTGCGCGACATCAAATTTATCAACAATGAGGCATGGAAACTACCACCCAGTCTCAGCAGAGCTAGCCGTCTTACGATCCTCGACGTGTCCAATAATAGACTAGAACAACTCGAACATGCCGAGTTATCGAGACTTCAGGGTCTTATTAGTCTCAAGCTTGCAAATAACCGCTTGAGGAGTCTTCCAACATACTTCGGGGCGTTCAAATCGATGAGAACGCTAAATATATCCTCGAACTTTTTAGATTCATTCCCAAACTTTCTCTGTGACTTGGAAGGTCTTGTGGACATCGACATGAGTTTCAATGGTATCTCAAGTTTACCTGATGAGATTGGGAGGCTGAAAAACTTGGAACGATTTGTCATTACGAACAATCGACTGAATGGATCTCTCCCGGCCACTTTTGGGGAACTGATTAATATGAAAGAAGTGGATGTCCGCTACAACGCCCTCTCCAGTATCGATGTCATTGCCAAATTACCCAAGGTTGAACAGATTTCTGCTGATCACAACTCGGTCTCTGTTTGCGAATCGGAATTCACGAAAATTCGGGTGCTTCGTCTCAACTCAAACCCTGTTACCAAATTCGAAATACTCAACGCCGTCCCAACATTGACAACGCTCATTCTGTCAAATGCTAAACTGGCACATATTCCGGATGCCGCATTCGACAAAATGCCGAATCTGGTCAAACTGGTTCTGGACAAAAACCATTTCGTCTCTTTACCCAGCCATATTGGTAAGCTGAGAAAACTGGAACATTTCAGCATTGCTCGGAATTCATTGAGCAGTCTACCTGCCGAGATTGGCTGTCTGACAGAATTGCGCTTTCTTGACGTTCGGGAAAACAATTTGAAGAAATTACCGATGGAGCTGTGGTGGGCAAATAAGCTGGAAACACTCAATATTTCCTCGAACGTGCTGGACAACTTTCCAAAGCCAGCTTCTCGAGCTCCTCAGGTGCCAGGTGATGCTTCTGCTGCTAATCAAGGAGCTCTCAACGGGAGCCCTGGACAGAATTCGAACAATTCTAGCTTTGAGGAACTGGGTCCTCTGGAGGCCTTTGGCCAGAGAAGGCCTAGTCAGGCATCGAGCGGCTTGCTCAGTGTAGGTGGGTCTCCTGTACCAGGGGGACCAGATCGAAAAAGTTCCCTCGTCTCAGTATATGGCAAAGGAGGTCGGAAGACTTCTGTCGTCTCAAGGAGCGCTTCCCAAGATACGATTCAGACGCAGCCGACGGTGCTCCGCAAGGACTCGGGCCTATCAGCGAGACTTCTCAACACATTTGCGGGGTCTCTGAAGAATCTCTATCTGGCCGATAATCAGCTTGATGACGATGTATTCGATGAGCTGATTATGCTGGGAGAACTCCGCGTCCTGAATTTGTCATACAATGATCTCAATGACATGCCACAAAGAACACTCAAGAGTTGGCCTCAGCTGGTTGAGCTTTATTTGTCTGGGAACGAATTGACTTCTCTGCCTTCAGATGATTTCGAAGAGTTCAGCCTTCTCCAGATTCTGCACATTAACGGCAACAAGTTCCAGACACTCCCGGCTGAACTTGGGAAAGCCCATCGACTGGTAATACTGGACTGTGGCAGCAACTCGCTCAAGTATAATGTTTCTAATTGGCCATATGATTGGAACTGGAATTGGAATACCAACCTGAAGTACTTGAATCTTTCTGGCAACAAGCGTCTTGAGATCAAACCATCTTTACCGGGAGGAGCTGGCAGTCGTGATGGGCGTGATCTTACAGACTTCAGCGCTTTGCAGCATTTGCGAATTCTCGGCTTGATGGATGTTACCTTGACTATCCCAACTACCCCAGATGAGACTGAAGACCGTAGAGTCCGTACCTCCGGCTCTCTCGCCGGACAACTGGCGTACGGAATGGCCGATACCTTGGGAAGAAATGAGCATTTGTCTATCATCGACATGGTCGTTCCTAGGTTTAATTCTACTGAGACAGAGACTCTTCTGGGAATGTTCGACGGACAAGCACTGTCCAGTGGTGGGTCGAAGATCGCGAAGTATCTACATGAGAATTTCCAACATATTTTCAGCGAAGAGTTGAAGAAGGTTAACTCGACCCCCGACGAGACCCCGGCGGACGCGCTCAGACGAGCATTTTTATCCCTGAACAAAGATCTAGCCACTGCGGCGACGCAGCACACGGAAGAAAGATCATTGTTATCTCACCGAGGCTCAGCCGCACCCGCCGTACTCAGCCAGGCGGATCTGCATTCGGGAGGTGTCGCAACAGTCATGTTCTTGCAGCAATCTGAGCTATATGTTGCAAATGTCGGAGATGCACAAGCAATGTTAATTCACTCGGAAGGTGGTCATCGCATCTTGACAAGAAAGCACGATCCTGCTGAACCCAATGAGAGGCAACGCATCCGTGATGCTGGTGGATGGGTTTCAAGACAAGGAAAGCTCAATGATATCCTCGAAGTGTCAAGGGCATTTGGCTACGTCCAGCTCATGCCTGCTGTTCAGGCAGCTCCTCACATCACGCAGGTCACGGTCAAGGAACAGGATGAGATGATTCTTGTTGCCTCAAGAGAGCTATGGGAGTATCTGTCACCTGAAATTGTCGTCGATATTGCGAGACTGGAACGGGGCGATTTGATGAGAGCAGCTCAAAGATTACGAGATTATGCGATCGCCTTCGGAGCAACAAATAAGCTCATGGTCATGATGATTGGTGTCAGTGATCTGAAGAAGCGGGCACAAATCAGACCTCATCGTGTTCAAAGTCTGTCCTTCAACCCGGCTGCCATAATCGACGAAGGCTACGCCCCAGCCAGACGACCAAAGAAGAAGGAGACTGTTGAAGATTCGGGACTTCGCCGACTGCAGGCAGAGGTTCAAGCACCTGTTGGCGATCTTAGTATCGTCTTCACCGATATCAAGAGCTCAACACTTCTCTGGGAAACATATCCAAGCGCAATGCGTTCTGCAATTAAGCTTCACAACGAAGTCATGCGTCGACAGCTACGTATCATTGGTGGATATGAAGTGAAGACTGAAGGAGACGCATTTATGGTCTCTTTCCCTACAGCTACTTCTGCCCTACTTTGGTGCTTCGCTGTACAGCAGCAGTTGCTCGAAGTACAGTGGCCATCGGAGGTTCTTTCGAGCTTTCTCGGCCAAGAGGTCTACGATAACGACCATAATCTGATATTCAAGGGTTTGAGTGTGAGAATGGGTATCCATTGGGGTGCACCTGTGTGCGAGCATGATCCTGTCACAAGACGTATGGATTACTTTGGACCTATGGTCAACCGAACTTCACGAATTTCTTCCGTTGCGGATGGTGGTCAGATCACCGTGTCAGCGGATTTCATCTCCGAGATTCAGCGGTGCTTGGAAACCTACAGCGAGAGCGACAGATCTGGCTCTACCGGATCTGAAGATGCCTTCGACAATGACATGCTCAGTCAGTCAATCCGCCGCGAGCTTCGTTCCCTCAGCAGCCAAGGTTTCGAAGTCAAGGACATGGGCGAACGGAAACTCAAGGGTCTCGAAAATCCGGAATATATATACCTCATGTATCCACACGCTCTGTCTGGTCGTATTCATTACCAACAGCGGATTGCCGAAACGGACAAGCTTACGCAAGTGGAAGAACCTGCCACTTTGTCTCAACAGACCCAATTGAGCATTGATACCGATTGTGTCTGGGCACTTTGGAGTGTTAGTCTACGATTGGAGATGCTGTGCTCCAGTCTAGAGGTAGAGAGGGGTCACAACGTCGCATTGCAGCCTCCCGAAACGGCAATGTTGGAGAAAATGAAGCATAGAGGTGGTGAAGTTACAGACAGATTTTTGGTGAACTTCATGACCCACCAAGTCTCTCGAATCGAGGTAAGCTTACACAATTATCTCTTCATAACAGAAAAGGTATTAATATCACACAGACATGCATCTCCACTCTCGCAACTCGCCATCTCGCAACTGGAAAGGCTCCATTGACAGACCTTAGTCAACTTCGAGCCCCAATGGACGAAGTCCTGGATTCGCTCCAAGATCAGCTCAAAGAACTCGCCAGATATAAAGCTCGTTTTGGAGTTTTACCACCAGAGAATGCGAGCAGGAGCAGCACCAGGAAAACAAAACGCTTGACGAATACTTGAGCTTTCCCATATCGGCCGAAAGCGAGCGAGCAACACCATGGTGTATAGGACATTACGATAACTAGCGCATCGATTTATCATAAACAATTCGTCAACATTTGACGCACTTCAGCAAGGCGTTCGTTCACTTTCTTTCTTGGGAATGGCTGGCTGTATTGATGATTTCAAGGGACCATATTTGTATAGCATTGATACTTTTCTTCTCTTTACAAGTTCTCTTTCCGACCGTCGTTCTGTTTTACGATGCGAATCAAAATAGTATGCGTTATAAGCAGGATGGATTAGGGATTAGGGATTTGGTCATTGTTCTTTGGGTTTAATTTGACTAGGGTTTGGTACATTCACGCCTTTTGGGAGTTTTACGCGCTGTGGAATGGATAGCACAGGATGGGATTTGAATTCTTCTTTCGTTTTATGCATGATGCGTGCGCGAAATGGGCTGGGTGCATTTATGATGTACTGGGAGTGAAGACCGATGGATGGACGTCTTATGATGGCTTTCTTATATACTTACGTGAGGATGGTGCACTTCTGGGAGCTGGGGTGATCCTGGTAACGAGGGATCGGTATATATAGCTAATGATGGCTTGTGGTGATTGAAACCTGGTGGCAACGGCGCTTTGGTGAGCGGGGATGGCTGAGAAAAGGGGAATACAATTGTGCATATGTGTATGAAGTAGTTGATCTCGTCCTGGATAGGAATCAGAATTGGTCGTCGTGCAGTGTCATGCAATACAATGAAGTAGATACGCTTGAATGGTTTATGAAGGTAAGACGTGCTTATATGAAGTATAGATCTTTCAAATTATGTCGAGAATACACACACTGTATTACAACCAGGCTCAGAAAATAACTCTCTTCCCTGAGCACAAATCATTCATGGTGACTCTGCCATTCATTCTGCTCAGCAACAAAAGCCTTTTGGGACACCAACCTTCGCATCGACGCAGATGCCAAACGTGTCCTCGGAAGGAGGACCCTTCCCTCTCAGACATTTGAGCGAATTTGGAAATTACTTTGCAAGTCCTGTGCCCGTCCACGGAGTGCAATCGCATAGCTTGTAGAGCCTCGCGTTTCCTTATCGCCAACTTTGATCCTTATTCTCAAACCTGAAAAGGCAGCCCAGGTTTCATCGAGACCAGATTTGCTATATCTTGCAGAGCAGACTGCCAATCGAGATCTTCAGCCAATTGTGAGCTTGCTTCGAATACCCACCTTTCAATGCGCCAAATACCCATATCTTGCTACGGTCTCCAGGCAGTTCGTTGCTTGGGAAGACTACAAGGGTCTGGCAAGATAATATTGAGGACAATGAGGATGACCTTGTGTGCAGTTTAAATCGCGGAAACGTGGACCGCGATACTATACAACTGAGCTGAGCTGTTTGTTTACCTCGCTTGCATGACCTAAATACCGAGCCTGTAGCGCTGCTTTATCCGGGCTGATGCCGCAATCTACAATGTTTGCTTTGAATTTGCATTCCGCAAAACAAGAGGAAGTGGGAATAGAGAGCGGATGGCATTCCATCATATCTCTATTCATATCTTCAAAACCCCATTAATTCCATGCAGATTTAAACAATCTTCGAGACGAACCCTCCCCCCCTCTCAAAGGCCTCACCAATGGCCTTCGCCACATACAACACATGCAAGTCGTGATACCTCGCACCAACCAACGTCAAGCCGATAGGGAGGCCATTTCGGCCTGCGAACCCTGGAATGTTGAGGGCAGGTACGTGGAGAATCGTCCACATGGAGCAGAAAGACTGTATCTTTCAGCATCCGATCTTTGGAACACGATATGGAGAGAGATGTGAGGCGGATAAATTAGGCATCAGGCATGGAGAAAGGCTTACAGCATCACCGGTAGAATTGATATCCAAAGGGGCCTCATCGGGCACACTCGGCGTTAAGACTGCATCGTATTGAGATGCGATATCGTCCCATACTGGGCGCAGCTTTGCGCACCCATCGTAGGCTTCGAGTTGCGCTTTACGTGTTAGGTTGGAGGAATTTTCGACTTGGTTTTGGATGAGAGAATCGAGCTTGTCTCTGGCAAGGAGGTAATCTGGATGCGATGGACAACATCAACTCCAAAATCCAACAGGAAGTTGTCTCGAGGGGCTTAGAAAGTGTAGGAGAAAAGTCACACATACTACCCAGGAAGCTGCTCCTACCCTCGCCTTTACAGACTCTATCATGCCACTCTGTAGTATTGCTAAACTCCTCCGGGAGCTCCAACTCCTCCACCAGCGCTCCTTCATTACCTAGCAGGACTTTCGCCCTCTCAAACGCAGCTTTTAGTCCAAGTCCGGCTTTATGCCAGACGTGCGTTTTGGCGAACGCGATCTTCGAGCCTTGCAGCCTGAATGGTGATGATGGGATTGGTGTGTCATCTGAGAGGCGGAAGATGCTGGAGAGGAGATCAAGGTCTGCGATTGAGCGTGCATAGAGACCGAGAGTGTCGAGAGTCTGTGAGTAGACTGCGAGTCCCTCGCGGGAGATAGCGTTCCACGTTGGCTTGGGTGTTAAGCCGAAGTTCCGACAGACGAGAAGACAGTGTAGAAACTTACTTTGAAGCCGTATATGCCGTTGTAGGAACCTGGGCGGATCGTACTACCGCCAGTTTGTGTACCAAGAGCAATTGGAACCTAGGGCTGTCAGAGTTCAATTTTGGTTCGCTAGAAACGTCTCTACCTGGAAGTCACCAACAGCAGCTCCTGATCCTGAGGAGGAGCCACCCGGTGTTCGATTTTCGTCATGGGGATTAGTTGATGGTCCTCCAACAGTCGTTGCAGCAAATTCAGTCGTAGTAGTTTTGCCGAAAATGAGTGCTCCACAAGCACGGAGCGTGATAATACAGGATGCGTCAACGTTTTGCTGTGATCTATCCCTGTAAATCGCAGAGTTGAAGGCTGTTGGCATATCTTTCCATCATGTTAGCTACCAGGACGCTGCAGTTATTTAACGTAGACGAGGGTCAGTGAATTACAAGGTACCTTTCGTGAAGATTACATCTTTGACACCGACAGGCACACCATGCAGAGGGCCTCTTTCATCGGCTGGGAGTCGGTCAAGCCTTTTGGCTTGCTCAAGGACGAAGTCCGGATCAAGGAAAGCCCACGCCTTGACCACGTGGTCACGGTGCTTAATTCTTGTGAGGAGAGATCTTGCGTAGGCTTCAACTGTAAGTTCACCGGATTTAAGGAGCGGCAAAGCTTCGCTTGCTGTGAGACGGTATAGCTCTATCATGTTGATTAATATCGGTATTGAGATTTGTGTTGATGTTTTGTCAATAAATGTCGAGGGACTCGGACGACGACTGACGCGCAAGAGACAACGACCAGGATAGACAATGATAAATCTATATTGGATCTGATGAAGGTGTATATATGATGTATAGGAAGTATCAGGAGACGTATTGTTCGCAAACATTGGCATGGAAAATCAAAAGTGGGTGCTCCGACGGGTTCACTGATAAGATCGGAAGATCGGAAGAGCGAAGGAGATATGATAGATCTCTGAGCGATAATGCATCTTGTCAGTGAACATTCGGCCAGACAATGCAAAATGGTATGAACTATGTCTGGAATATTTTAAATCGGGGTTCCACAGCGCAGCGATGGAGTAGCTCTCCACAATGCTGTATTGTCACGTGAATTCTGGAAATATCGCGCTGTCTTCAACTACCTATGTACCCGACTTCAGGTGTTGAGAGGGAGCTAGAAGACTTGTGGCGTTAATTTCCTTAGTGGTAGTCGCGAAATACTCACAGCTTCTGATGTCTGTAGATGTTCCTTGTATAGTCAGGTAGTCTCTGCTTGGTGCAGTCATTTCCATTCACTCAGTCGTCTATTTCGCCTCCAAAATCAATCAATCGAAGCTTCTTAGCGTCTCTCGGGTGGAATTGGGCAACTTTCGACCTAACGAGAAACCTTGCAGCAGCAGACTCTCTCTGAAGGTCAATATATGCACCGGGTCCGTGTCCCTTGGCTTCGACCAGGCTGTTCAGAAGCTCCTCTGTCAAGTCTCTCATCTCTGCAGCCGCTGCGTGTTTTTCGTCCCACGGCTCCTTCATGTCATCGTTCTCGACGGGTCTCGGTCCCCAGATCTGATCGATACGGCGCTGCCGCTTGTCCTCGCTAGGTTTTGCCTTCTTCAGCCGTCCTTGTGCACTGAAACCACCTTCTAGCATCTCCTCATCTATTTCCGGTATTTCCCCAACAATAGGACCTCCGAGCTCTTCCACAGCAAGCATTGCCGCAAGATGATCATCAATAAATGCGTTGAATGCTTTCACTAGCCTTCCCGTCTCCGTGTCGTAATATTGCTTTCTTTTTTTCATTGCTCGAATCATTTCTTTGGCAGTCTGAATTGGTGACTGTTTTGTTTGCTGGTTGATTTGCTCCTCAAGTCTTGATATCCTTCCCACCATCTCGGCCTGCATCAATTCGGCGTCATTCAGGTCACTCTGTTGCTGGTCCAGTCGCTGCTGGGTAGCCTTGATTGTAACTTCCTTGTGAACTATGGCTTGCTGGCTACCATTGGCAACTCTGTCGGAGTCCCGCAAGGCAAGTAGTCCTGGAACGAGAGAATCGCGTGAGAGGAGCCATGGCTGCGATGGAGTAAGAGACTCGTAGGCAGACTTGAGGGCCATCAAATGCTGCAAATGACTCTTAGGATCCGCTGCTGGTTCAGCTTGAAGGGTGGACGTATACGTAGAGGCTCGGAGCTGATTCAATGTTAGTTGCTAAATGCTCTAGAATGGGTAGAGTGTTATTAACTTCTTCTAGAAGAGCCTCTTGCTCCTTCACTCTGGCCTGAAGGGCATCAAGGGTCCTGTCCAGACGCGTTGCATAGGAGCTTGCACTGCGCTGCAGCTGTGGATCCTCCATAGTTCTTGGGCGGTGACAGTAGGGACACTGGCACAAGAAATGATGATTAGAAAGCTGCCAAATATAGAGCAATGCAGAATTAGAACACCATTGGTTTGCTGGGATCCTGAGGCGGCTCTCCGTGAACAAGTTTGATCGTCCGTCCGTCACTCTTTGCTCTTTCCGTGTTACGCGACAACACAGGTAGCGCGTTTAGAAGAATGGACCAAGGTCACGTGGTTAGCATCTTGGCATGAAAACCATACCAACCTTAACCAAACCAAAATCGCTTGGACGCAAGTGCCGTCGGCTCGCTCGACCTCGAACGCCAAAGCTCGAAACCAGCAGCCAGCTCCAACAGAGTCGCCTTTCGGCCATCCTCCATCCCCGTTCTCTCTTTCCTATCATCAGCAACTTTCCTTTCGCTGCTCCATACAATATCCTCCACACACAGTACACCGACTCGTGCTGGGCTTGACACTTTGTTGTGTCCACCGCGTCAACTTCTTCCCCATTCGCGGATCAGCAGAAGAAGCTTCATCCACGACTCACACACCCTTCCACTGCCCCCTCCCGAAACGAAACAGAAACGCACCAACTAAGCAATCAACCCGCCGGGAAGCACAGCGGAAATCCGCTGCGAGGCGAGACGAGACAACAAGACGAGACGAGACGATCAGGAGCAAGAAAAGAACAAAGAGCAGACAGCAGCACCCAAGTCGGTTGTCGCTGAAGGACCAAAAGGTTTGAGGATAGGTCTCTACTCTACCGTACTGCTTTTCTGTCCCAGACACGGAGCCAAATTCCCATCAGCCACTTACATCGTCATTCCTCACAATACCCATCCATCCACCCACCTACCCGCTACTATCATATCACCTTCATCGCACGCCTCAGAACAACCTCCTACCTCCTCTTCAAGGACTGGCAGATCTTCAAGACCTGTCTCCTTGGATTCACCATCCTCTCTGCTCCCTTCCTACACGACCACCACACAATCCAATCTTCTATTCTCAGCAGTTCCCGTCAAATCAAAACACGCGCTCTTCCTCTACCCGATTCACCAGCACCAGCACGTTTTCTTTCGCAGAACCCCTGGTGTACATAACGAACAATCAATCCAATCCATACCAAAAATATTGTTCTCGACCTCCTTCCCGACCACTTTCCCTCTTAAGTGAAGAGATTAACCCATAGCTACGACTCAAGATGTCTGCCTCACCTACGGCAGCTCCTACTCAATCGACCAAGCGTCCTCTCGAAGACCCTTCCTCTCCATCCGCCCCCAACGACCAGCCTGAAGCAAAGCGTCCTGCGCTCGACAAAATCGTCAAGGGTGACGATGAGGAGGAACACAAGGCTGTAGCCGATATTCCGGAGCCACCGGTTGTCAGCTCGAATGGAGAGACAAAGACTGAGTCAACAAACGGTACGAAAGTCGAGGCAAAGGACAGCCAAGGAGATACCGTCATTCCAGATGCCACAGCACACTCAATTGAGAGTACCGCTACCACCTCCCGAGAACTGCCCGCAGGCGGATCGCATCTTCAACATGATGAGAGCGGATGGATTCATATCAGAGCTGTTATCACTAGCGCCGAGGCAGCTACGGTAATTGGCAAGGGCGGAGAGAATGTCTCGCTGATCAGAAAGATGTCTGGTGCCAAGTGTACCGTCAGTGATTATCAAAAGGGTGCAGTCGAGCGAATCCTTACAGTCAGTGGTGTAGTTGATGCAGCTGCAAAGGTAACTACATCCTTTTTGAACATGTATCTGAACTCGAGTTGATCATTTTAGGCATTCGGTCTCATTATCCGTACACTTAACAACGAGCCTCTCGAAGATCCCTCTGGCACACAATCCAAGACCTACCCTCTTCGTCTCCTCATTCCACATATCTTGATCGGTTCCATCATCGGTAAGGGTGGGGTCAGAATCCGCGAGATCCAAGAAGCGTCAGGTGCCCGTCTGAATGCTTCCGATTCATGCCTCCCACTCTCAACCGAGCGTTCTCTGGTCGTCCTGGGCGTCGCAGATGCTGTCCATATTGCAACTTACTATGTCGGTAGCACCCTCTTTGAGCAGCTCTCCGAGCGCTTCGGTGGCCCTGCAGCTTCTGCGTACGCTTCTCGAAGTGGAGGTCCAGCCGGTGTTGTTCCCGGTGGCATGCAAGTTGTGCCATATGTTCCTCAGCCTGCGGGAGGAAACTATGGACATCCTGATCACCGGCGTCACGACCGTGGTACTCATCCTACTCCAAGCCATGGATACAGCCAGCCATACGCTGCTCATGGTCATACCCCACAATCCCAGCCAGCTGTGCCAATGCATTATGGCGGATCACCTGCAGTTGGAGGATATGGAGGAGTCGGACCCCAACAACCACAGCAACCACACCATGGTGGCTTCGCTCAACCTCAACCTGGCCCTGGAGGTCCAGCCGCGCCTGTTGTTCCTGGCCAGCCACTGACCCAGCAGATCTTCATTCCAAATGATATGGTCGGAGCTATCATTGGCAAAGGAGGTGCGAAGATCAATGAAATCAGACAGCTTAGCGGCAGTGTTATCAAAATCAACGAGCCCCAGGATAACAGTAATGAGCGCTTGGTCACAATCACAGGAACAGCCGAGTGCAATCAAATGGCTCTCTACATGCTCTATTCGCGACTTGGTACGTGTCTTCCTGAATTGTTGCAAAGAGAGCCCGAAATCTAACCAAATACCACAGAGAGCGAAAAGCACCGCATCTAAACGGAATTCTATTATTGATGACGATGACAATCTTACGGGTTTCCTTCTTGGTGGTGGTAATACTGGCGCAGTTATGGTACGGTACGGTACGGTATCCATTACGGTGGGGTTTGTGATTCCCAAAAGTTGGAGGAAATGGGAACCTCGATCGGGCATATTCTTCAATCACATCTTGTTATTGAGCTAGCTCGTGGGGCCTTTACCTCTTTTTGCTGTCTATCTCTCTACATACTTGCTGCTAGTTCAGGGGAAATGAAATAAAACTCAACTGAATGAACCTGGTGGCCTGGACTCTTGAAGGAGAGAATGAGACGAGACGGAAGCTCGCACATGAGTCTGTTAGCGTGGAATCGGTTAGCATTTCATCCCTGCTTTGGTCGTCAGACATATTTTGGTATGCCTTTGGGGGGGACTGCCATGCTGCCGTTCGTCTTGGACTCTTGGGTGATTTAAGTGTTGGGTATCCTCATGTATAGCTTGTTAGTGACCCATTTTATGTTCAGATCGAATTGATTGCCAGCAGATTATGCTATCGGCCGTGTTGAGGATGTAGAAAGCTGTAGCAATGTATCCGTGGTCTGCCAAGAATCCACCAGAAGGCAGGCTGTATCCTGACCTCTTCATGGCAGCAGCATGCTGCAAGCATCAAAACTCAAACTAGACATGGGGCACGATACTCAAGGACTACGCGTCAGGAATGAACAATGACATTTGCCAAAGATGAGCTCGGATGTCCCATTAGTCAAGTCGAGGACTGGGCTTGCCAGCGGAGGACCTGTTTACTAATAATGCTTCTGTGGTCGTCTTGCGAGGTGCGGCGTCTGGATGCCGTGTCGTGGGACAGATTGGCATCGGTCTGATAAGCCCCCTTCTAGGATTTTATTCGATAAATTCCCTTGAATTGACTGTGTACATGTAGTCCCGAAACACCAAACTTGCAATGCCCTTAAGAGGATGGGTATAATGGGATGGATGAAATGTACACACTTCAAGTAAGCAGCATGGAGTCCTCTCAGGGCTTCCGAGCCATCTCAGGAGCCAAGGTAACTAATTACCTACCTACTCGTACCTCAGCTACCTAAAGTAGGTAACTTCGTGAGGTACCCACCTACCCCGCATACCCCTCCAGCCCACTTAAACACCAGAAATCTCGAGCAACTCCCCCCTCAAAAACTGAGTAGAATCCGCTAGAAATAAAGTGCAGTCTGAGCCATTTTGAAGACTAAATCCTTTCCGGGTCGAGTAACGAATACAAAATGGGCCCCCCAGTGACAGAGATCGCCTACATCACTCTGAAATCTGGCGTCGATATCTTCGGCTCATCAGATGCAGCAAAAGCATGGAGGAAAGGCCTTTCAGTAATTGCGAAACAAGAAGGATACCGAGGATCTTCTTACGGCCGTGCAATCGAAAGCCCGGATCTACTGATGTGGCTTATTGGTAAGGACCCCATTTCCACTTCCTCTCCATGCTTGCCTTCACCTTCGATCCCAAGAGCAAATACCACACTAACGCATATTCTCAACGCTAGATTGGGAATCTCGAGACTCACACATTCAATTCACCAATTCACCAGCCTATGAACCCTTTAAAGATAGTCTGAGCGCCCTCATGGCAGCAGTCCATTTCCACCACGTTCCATTCAAACCCTTCCCACCTACGATTCTGACCCGCGCCCCTGTCATCGAGTTCGCTACCTTCCTAGACACTAAACCCCACTTCCTCTCTAACGTCGGTAGGTTCATGAGTGGCATTGGAACGCCGGATCAATGTTATGGCAGTGCGTGGGGTGACAGTGTTGAGACTGATGTGGGGAAACACGCGGATGGGACTGTGAAAGGGAAGGCAACTGTGTTGCTTATTGGGTGGGAGAGTAAGGAGGCCCATATGAAATTTCGGGAGACGGAGACTTTTGAGAAAAATATTGGCTTGCTGAGAGAAGGTATGGGAGGTACTGAGCTGGTAAGTCTTGCATCGTTGTGCTTTGGTTCTCGAGGTTGAGAAATACTGATTGATAGGATAGTTTCATGTTCCATTCACAGCAGCGTAGATGACTGTAATGCAACTTGAAAGATATGAAAGTCCGGACTCTTGACCATGCGTTTGGCTTCGTCTTGAGATCTACGGAATCTGTCTAGTTTGCACTGACGTACATATGCATTGCGCCTTAGCCCCAAAAGCCCGGGTCCTAGTCTCTTGAATGTTCTTGTTCTGCTTCATCAAGTGGTTTTGATCCTCTCGAGGCACTCATCAAACTGTTTGATTACGAAGTTAGGGTCAGTCCTCGAAGACAAGCCATAGGATAGTCCTGATAGCCTTTAGCCTCGCGGCTTCGAGCTTCACCGTGTACGGAGCATTGCTGTCACAGAGCCAATTGAAGGTGGCCCTCCACATGTGCCGAGATATCATCTGGTAGTTGTGTATACTTCATTCCTCGTGAGTCGAGACGATCTCCTTGACCAGGCAGTATATCGGGTCTACTCATCCCATAAAGCGCAGTTGTAGCAACGCGAGAAGGCCTACCCCCGATCCTAGCATCTAGTGGCTTTATATCAAAAGAACAATCAAGAGACGCAGTAGCTATGGACAATTTGGCTTCAGTAGTCGCGCACAGAGCTTCGCATTTCCACTATCTTGCTTATCGGTGTAGACTCGTCGGTTGTTAGCAGCAGTGTATTTAGTTACCGGAACTTTGAAGTACGTATAAGATGCTGAACGCGACTTGTGGAACTAAATCGTATGCGCGTCAGACAATGACAATGATGAAGTCTGGGTATGTTACTATGGCGTCGAGGAATGGCTCCAGCCCCATTTGAGCCATCATTGTTACGGCTTAGTTGATGTTAGGTGCATTAGAACTGGAACTTAGGATTCGTAGCCCGACACCCTTTCCTTACAGAAACATGCTCGCATCCATGTTGATACCAAAGTCCTGAGACCAGACTGGATCCCAACCCCAGGGCAGATTCCAGTCCGTAAAAGCATCCTGCACCCTAGGTTCCCACGAATTGGTATCCACATAATCCGTTCCATCAGGATATCTCGGCCTGTCTACCAAATGCTCATGCGGAGAAATTGGTATTCCATCTCTCCCGTTCTGTCCAAAATCCCTAACGTGAACAGCTTGACGTTGAAGCATTCCCTCATCCTCATCCTCACCTCGCAAAGCTCTATGAGTGACAATTGCGTCTCGCAGCACTGTGATGCCAGATCCCAAAGCATTACGTGCTTCTTTCATTTTCAGCTGATGTTTCTTCTGCGCCTGTGCGAGCGCTTCTATCAGCCGCGCAGCACGGTAAAAGTCGTCTCCCTCTCTCACAGACCACGAGTCGAGGTTCTGATAAGCTTGTGCGATCAGATTCTGCACTAAGACTTCCACTGGACCAATTACCACTGGGTACACCACACTCAGCTTCAAAATCAGTGTGGAAGCTAAAAGGAGTAATTGGAAGTAGTGTTTAGGGACGTAGGGTCGTATCTCCGATTCTGGGGATGTGAAAGTCGTGATGAGCCGCGAGGCGATGCCAAAGACGATGTTGGCGAGAACATCAGTCGAGCTATCGTTCTCACTAATCAGCACCTTTCGTTGGGCTGATCCGTCGCGCCGAGATGTTCGTTCAAGGTGTTGCGTATAAATGCACAATTGGGCACCAAGCAAGATGATCTCTGCCTCCGAGTTCCAGATCTCTTTGTTTGCTTCTCGCAGATTGTCAAGATCTCTGCAGAGGTACTGGAGGAATGCGCAGTCGACGTTCTCATTGAGATTTCCGAGAACGGTTGTCGTTTTGGCGTATAGCTTGAGAATAGAATTCTTGATGAGGAATTCCTTTTCCATCTTTGCATGTGGGGCTGAGATGTTATTGAGCATATTTGGAACCTCAGGCAAGAGGCAAACGCCGGTCTGCCACAGATGACTATCTTAATTAGGTCCAATATTTGGCACTGGAAATGTAGCAGGGCTTGCCTATAATTGAGAAAACAGCATGCCATCCATGTCTTCGATTGAGCTCTGCTCTCTAACGGACTGATGTTGTCTCTCCGATAGCCTCCGGAGCGGTGTAATCCCATTCTGATAGCGGCATTTGTGACCAACCCGCAGTAATTCCAACTGGGGTCGTATATCTGCTTCCGAACATTTAATGGCCAGACACAAAGTAGTACGCCTCCTTGGATCGGCTCGAGCGCGTTCAATGGGGCCATCATCGTCTTTTCGAGTAGACTTCGATATGGTTCGGTCAATACATCATATAGGAACCCTAGCGTTGGGTGATGGCGTGATGATATTATGATGATGGTCCAGAACAAGAAGGGACTTCGATTGTAGAGTGCTGCTACAGAACTTTGGGTATTCAAGATTGGACAGTGCCGGTAGTAATGCTTGTGGAAACTTCGGTCTAATCAATCATGTGACCGGCGTGGTGTGCTTGAGTGACTTTGGTCGACTTACTGCTCAAATAGCCGAACGACTTGGTCTGCTTCCAGCTCGATATCGCCTAAATAAGGAGTAGGCTCAGGTAGATCTTGTAGAGGTGACATGAAATAAAAATTTTCATTAAATGCTGTCTGTCCATTCTCGCCTAGTTGTGTTGAATCTTCACCTCGCGTAGATGTACCTTGTTGACTATCGTCATTTGACTTCTCAGCGAGCTTTTTCTGAAGTGCGGTCAACTCCTGCGTGACTTCACTGAGACGACTGAACATCCGTTATTAGCTGCAGTAACGAGAGACTTCTCTTTTGTTGACATACTGTTTGGTGCGGATGCGCCGAAAATTCGGGTCAACTCGACACTGCAGATTGTTCTTCCTGCATCTTGTACAGGCAGCGGGAAATGTCTGAGCATTGTCGCAGCGAAGCTATGTCGGATCAATTCTACTGCCTGGATAGTCCGAAGGGCATGAAACTACTGACCTTGACTTGCCGACAAGAAGTACATGCTTGATGTCGTTTTACTGATTGAGGGTGGAGTGGGGGGTGGGGGTTGGATTGCAACTGAGACATGACGTATGAGGAGGTGTGGCCAGGACACTGCGAGGTCCGAAGTACTGAATCATCATATATTACGGTGATTGAGTGGGCTAGACTTCAACATACATAAACGTTCAATAATGATAGTAGGAAGTACGTGACGTTGCGGGGAAGAATCTTCCGCGAAGCGAAGCGACAGCGGCAGTAGCCGAGTCTTGCATGTATCCTATCACGTGCAACGCTATTTGATAGATGAGATCGCTGAGTAGCGAGTAGATGGACAGCTCGAACAAGGTCTAAGATACAGCTTGGGAAATCAAAGTAGATATTTGGGTCTTTTCGATGTCATTTATAGACGATACATACCTACCTCCACAAGCCAGGGTTGGATGTCACGTGTATATCAGCGGACAGGCCGCACACAGAGATGAGTCTTGTATTGCACCAGAGTCAGCAAATAACTGGATAGAACTCACATCTCTGTTTCGTGCCTTACAACAAACAAATTCGTCCCTAGCTATTGTGCAGCAAAGTAAAGACAGACACATGATCACAAGACAGGATCTGACTCGCTTAGCTAGCTGTACCAAAACATTCCCTGGTTGGGGACGGAAATGTGGACCGTCATTGTCCTACTTTAATTCCTGACGAATTGTATGGATCTGGACTTGGCCTAGAATCTAATTTAGCATGATAATGCCTATTCTTTCCTAACTTTCCCACATGAAAATAATTCAGCACATTCATTTCCTTACCTTGTCAAGCACAAAATCTCATTCAAAACCTTGACAACTGGTGAATATTGTTATTCGAGTCTTTATACGCAAGTTCTAGAAACTACTCGATACTCTAAACATTCCAAGACAGGTTTGAATCACCATGCCTCAGTGTCAGAGAGTCCAAGCCAATGCGAACCGACGTCAACGATTTTCTATACTAGGATTCTTGATCATTGCCTGTCTTCAATTCTACTCCACCAGTTACCTCCGACCTCAAGGCTCACTGGAGGATCTTCAACTTGTAGAATATCCCATGTTTGAAAGTCTGGTCTACAAACCAGCGGAAGAGTATGGCTCACCAGCCATCCCCATAGTATTTTGAGGAGCGAGACTGAAATGGTGGTCATTGGCAAGGCATCAAACTACTAGTTGTCACCAGGAAGATATTCCAGCAAAGCAAATGCCCACTCCCGCTCCTCCTCCCGGTGTCAAATGGCAACACAGCCAGTCACTCCTCCTTCACGAAAGACTGTCACGATAGAGAATCCTCACCAGTCAAGAATGTCAATCCGAAATACCTTCTTTGTCTAACCATCGGTCGCCGAGACTGGCTTTCTCTCAAAAGTTATGGCATGTGGGCCAAGGTTTCTAGTCCTTCAGTATGCAGATTCTAGTCCGTTTCGCTCGCCTGAGGAAGACAAGCAGCGACACGCTGAGAAGGAGCTGCACACCTTCTCTTGCCAGATTTGCAGCATTTGAACTTTAGCACAAAGGGGATGATGCATCACACTACTCATCAGAGGCGAAAGGAAGGAAGAGGGAGGAAAGGGTTTCAGGGTCGGCAAATTAATATTCCAATAAGTTATGCACCTGGCCAAGTGAGCATGCCACCAAGTAAGTGACCAGGCATCATAAGTTTCGGCCGTTAAACCAACCAGAAACCTCTCTCCCAGCCATCCTATCCGAACCATCCAAAGCTACCCTAACGCGTGCAAATCAAGAAGCGATCGATGCAAGAGCGCATGTAATAATAATAATGATAATACACCAAGCGATGTTCATTCCTTGCCTTCGCAAATATCGACAAAAGAAAAGGAATTCCGGATCGAACCAGAGAAGAAGTGTAGAGTAAATAGAACGACGAAGAAAAAGACGGGTAAAACCCCGCTAATAGATCGGCCGCGCCTCCTCCCACTTGCTCTGCACCATTTGTGGACCGCCATCATTTCCACTCACAGGACTACTTCTATCATCATAAACCCCCCAACTGACTCTCCCACTCTTCCGTCTACGCTCACCGCCGTTTTCAAGGCTGGGCACAGCGCCAATCCACTCCCATACTCTCGAAATGACGCCATTGCGACCTTCACGTTGGGAGGCTCGCACATTGGCATTCATCTCAACGACACGGCGGACTTTCGCCCACAGGGCTTCGCGCTTGCGGATGCTATGCTCGTCACGAAGGACGTCATCGCGGAGTTGGCCGATGGAAATCCAGCTTTCGGGGACGCCTTCTTTGTCTTGAGCGTGGAATGCTGCTTGGGTGGCGAGGCGGTCGAGAGTGAGGGAGACAAGGTGGGGGATTTGGGCATTGGCTGCTGAGCGGTAGAGGAAGATGGAGCGGACGTAGAAGACGGCGGCGACGAGGCTTAGAAGGCTAATAAGCGTGAGGCGATATCTTGCCAGTGTGAGTCTGACGCTTCGTCGGAGATTGCAGGAGAGGGGGATGCGAGCGAGGGATGTGCTGCTGATGAGGAGGCGGTGTCTGTAGGTGCGATGAGGAACCTGGTTAGTGGGTGTTTGTCAGATGTATGTATGGCAGAAAGTAAGATGTGAAAGGGACCGCAATCGAACACAAATGAAGGATTCGAGATCTGAATGAAAGCTCTTGACTTACCCATCAACAACACTGGTGACTTCGTCCATCGCCTGAACATCTCCAAGCGCAGCGGCCCAGAGTTCTTCGAACTCTGCCTCGCTCACCTTTTTCCCTTGTTTCTTTATGTCCTTCTTCAACTCGTCTGCATCAATCTCGACAGTAGGCTCTGGGAGCCCAGCATCATTAGTCAGATCGCCACATTCCCAGTTCGCTCTTCTCTCTCTCAGGCCATCCACAACTCTGCTTGCAACGAGCTTAACTCTACGTGCTTTCTCTCCATCTGGTTCGCAGGTTGGTGCAAGTGGAATTATACCACCCAGTGAAAGCGGATGTTGCTTCAACACAAAGTCGGCCTCGCAATGGGTCTCCAATGCCTCAGAACAATATGCATGTTTTGGACATAGCTCGCATTCCGGTTCCGCGAGGATTCTGACCCAATCAGGGACCTGGACGCCGACAGGAATAATGGGTGTAGCTTCTCTGCCAACTCCACAATAGCCCACAGCCACCTTTTCTTGTCTGTACCAGGCTGAATATCCACCAAAAATGGTGAGCGCAGCGACCCATAAGGGCCCCTTTAAAGTGAAGCCTCGAGGTTGATGTCGCTTTGGTCTGAGAGGTCCAACAGCATTCAGTCCATTGACTGCTCGATCGCGAACCAGTTCCAACTGCTCTTCAGGTGTAAACTCCTCGCTGGCTTCGACGCCATTGTCATCGACGTCTTTTAGCCCATTCAGAGTACTGACTGGGATCTCGAACGTCGAGGAAGTCGGTGGGTGTATTCCTTCGTCGGCATCAGCTTGATGTCCATCAGTGCGTCTTCTTGTCGCAGACAAGCTTTTCCGAGGTGTTTTGCTAGAAGTGGCACCTAAACTCTTTCGCTTCTTCTCACCACTGCTCAAGCCTGATGGAGGTGAGCTACCACTCTGGAAAGGGTTATCGTGTGTGAATGCGCTTTCCCTTCTCGAGGTACTTGGTCGCTCGTCGTACTCCTCAATTTTCATCTTCGGCGGCGGGACAGGTACAGGTGTAGGGGCTTCGCTCTTTCGTGTCCTCCGGACTGATTTCCTCGCTCCATCAACATCCATGGTCTCCGACTCCGAAGCCCTGGCGTGTTTGCTGCTGCTTGCTCTAGGCGTTCTCTTCGTCGGACTTCTCAAGGCTGGAGCAGCATCCGACTCGCTCTCCTCACTCTTGTATCTCGACGAAGTTTTCCTACTCGATCGAGCTCGCGGAGTCGGTGGTGGAGGCATCAGATCCTCATCCGCGCCAATCGTGCTATCTTGCGAATCCGCATCCGTAATCCCTCTGCTTGTCCGGCGGGCGCGCGCTCGTTCCGATAAAATCTTCTTCGACTGTGGAAGCACCTCGTTGGTGAAGATCTCGATGAGCTGTGGCTTCTTTGCTCCGGAAGGATATGCAATATCGTGAGAGACGAGGATTGATCGTAGTCGAGGGACGGTCAATGTTGATGGCTCGAATCCCGTTTGCAGGTAGTCCAGGCTATCTGTGTCTGACATCTTTGTGGTTGTGTTTGCAGAAGGAGTTCAAAGCCAGAACACCCTCGTCGCAATTCCGCGAAGGTGGGAGCCAAATTTATTCCTTTCTTCTTTGAGGATGTGCAAGACTGGATAGCTATAGCGGAAGCTGCAAAGGGACGCAATGACGTAGAATGTGCCGATCAATCGTAAACACGCGACCTTTGTTCCAGAGCAAAGGCGGTCGCTGCGGGGAAAGTACGCGACACAGAGCTGGTATTGGAGAGAGGAAGACAGAGAGGAGGCGAGCCTGAAGAAGACTTCAAAAAGTTATGGTGGTGTCTTGATGAAAATAGATGGTGGAGTGGTGTGGTTGAACAGGCAACTGCTGATAGCCGAAGTTGCTAGTCAAGCCACATGTGGCGTAAGCTACATTGGGGCTGGGGAGCCGAGCTGAGCAAGAGCTCCAGGTGGCGATGTCTGAGAGGCCGTACACTTTTCACGTCCATTGCGGCTGGCACAGACCACAACATTCGAGGAAATTAAGCTGGAGTGTATTTGGGTTCGGCCGAGCAAGGCATGCCTTGATTAATTCGAATCCTAGCAAAATGTACCTGAATATCTTCACGTTTCCTGGACCATGCGACTACTAACATTTTACTATTCTAAGTACCTTTGTATATTCCCTACCTACCTATGGCATTTCGTAGTTGTCACCATTGTATCACATGGAAAGGAGCAGTGTTGGTATTGCCAGATGGTATTTTTTTGTATTGTTTTCTCTGACCTGTTAAGAGGACTCGGGTACCAGATGTAATAAAATGATAAAATGCTAAGGAGGTCCAAATCCAAGATAAAATCCAAAATCAAATCCAGGTCCGATCCCAACGCCTACCCGTACCATTATCGACCACCTACACTTAGTTGATGTCAACTTTCTTGACCTCAGTCCATTCCTTCTCAACTTTAGGGACAGTGACGACTAGAACGCCATCCTCAAGCTTTGCAGTGATGCCATCTCCATTAACTTCCTCCTTCTCTTCATTCGCAGGTGGGAGCTTGATGGTGCGCTCGAATACACCTACTTTTCTCTCACTCTGCGACAGAGACTTCAAGAATTCTTCATCGCCTTGTCTGTATACCACACCAGCGACATTCAGCTCCCCCTTGTCAGAGTCATAGTTGACCCCGACGTCTTCCTTTTTTGCTCCTGGCAAAGCAATGTGTAGGATATATGCCGTCTCGGTGGAAAAGGCATCGATGGGAGGGGTGAAGGTGTTTTCGAATCCTTCAGGGATGCCAGTCTCGCCTGATCGTTGGCTGTCGCCTGCAAGCCCTGCCTGTTGAGCGTATTGACGGAGCATTTGTGCCCATGATTGCTGTCCGATTGGGTGGTTGTTGAAGGCATTAAGAAGGGCGCTCAAATCGAATGCACCCATCCCTCCTGGACCTCCAAAAGCAGGAGATCCTCTGCGACCGTGATGTCCCCATCCACCTCTGTGTCCTCTTCCTCGTCCTCCAAATCCACGACCTCGTCGGGGGCCGTCATGCCCATGCTCTTCCTCACCTTCAGAATGATCATGTCTTCCATGTCTGCCATGGCCTCTATGTCTCCGGTGCTCTCCTGCTGGACCGTCTGGTCCTTCACCTTCAGGTTCCTCGCCACTAGGCGATGCAGCGCGAGATCTGGATCTGTCGCCAGAGTGGTCACGACGACAGTGACGTTCTCGACGTCCGCCTCGACAATGGACGCCTGGGCCACCAAATGCATGATGTCCGAACCCACCTGGAAAGCCAAAAGGGCCGTGAACACCTCCCCATGGGAATGATCCTGGTGGTGGGGGTGGTGGAGGGTGAGAGCCGCTTGCTTGAGCTGGCTGTGGTCCTGGACCAAATGGCGGTTCGCCTTCGAATGTCCGACTTGGATGAGCATGGTCAACACCAGTGCCGCTCAAATCGAATGCTCGCACAAAGTCCCAGAAGGGAATTTGTTGATTATTGTTGTATGCCATGGTGTATTTTGTATGTTTGTATGTTTGTATGTTTTTGAATGATTGGGTCTGAAACGGTATCCGTCTTGTGAAAAGATGAAATATGATGATGGAACAAGCAGATGGATCTCGGGCTCACCAAGAACTATATAAGAAATAGCCTGAACTACAGACCGACAAGGCAAACAAAAGCAACGCGTAAGATTGTAGTTCGCAAGCAAGGCAACCAGACAACAGCATCAACACGCAAGCAAATGGAACACAGGGGAAACCGCCGGAAAACTTGAAGAGCACACATTCGTGCTCAGTGGTTGATTTGGGAGGCGCTCAAACAGCCGCGCGTACGAGTCCAGTCCCACATGTCAGTCACCGCTTCCGCCACACCACCTGCCACACCTTGAAGGTATGTGGCTGATCCGTGCAACTTGTCGTCGCAATCGCTCCTGTTGGTGACTCAGAAAGGAGTAAATTACGCCTCTTTCGGGACCGAGGCTGTCAAAGTGTTGAAATTACTTAGAGGTTGCGGCCACCAAGTGTGACTGCTGCGGGTTGTGGAGTTGCCGAGAATGGACATCGCGGGAACGATGTCTACGTCTACCTAGGTAACAGAAGGGCCAATAATACGGAGGTACTTGCGGAATTCGCTAAGGTAATTTTGTAAGCGAGTTCCGCGATCACCCGTTGACAAATCCGCCCGGGACTTCCAAGTTCTCAGACGTTACAACCAGCGCCATTTCCATCCCCAGCCCACGCTCACAATGCACTCGCTCCACAACATGGCAGCCCCAGACGATGTTCGAGACTGATCTTTCCAGATTAGATGGCTGGGCGTGAGTACGACATGCAACAATGTCCTCGTTCATCAGACTATTTCTTTCTCCTTTTCCGGGTATCTGGCGTCCACTTGCAGTCCAGCAATTGAGCGGCGGCTCGGAAAGAATTAAACGCATGATATCTGAATGGTAACGGTAATGCGGATAAACCCGACATTTGCCATATGCTCTGCGCCGCATTTAACCATACCCCATTCCAGCTGGCCACACTGCGACTTTCATAAAACATGATTCCAGGAAGAGTAGAGGGCGAATGCTCTTCCTCATGATTCTGGCTCACCGCGGGGTTCTCAATAGCAATTTGGAGTAGGATTGACGACAGACTCCATGCTATCACTTCAAAGAGGGCTGTGATACTATTTGTTAGGCAATTGCTAAACCCTAGACCTCCAGAAATTTTTCAAGAACAAAGGAACAGGTATGGCGAAAGCATCCTCTGGTATGTCACATTCTTATCTTGTAACAAAGGTATACATTCTGCACTCCCCAGCTTTCTCTTAGATTCTGGCACTGGCCCAAAAGAATTCCCGAATACTCGTACCGAATGACAACAAGTCCAAAACCGACAGCAAGAACACCCTACACAAGTCCGGCCGATTCGTATTGGACTTCAAGTCCAAGTCCCCGGCGCCCGGCACACTGGCAGAACCCTCCAAGCTTCTCATTCAATAGTCTCTCTCGGCAATCTCTCCATCTCAGTTTTCGTCCAGGATCAAGAATTAAAAATGAAACATACAACATGGGTGGCGATGCGCTTAATATGTCAAGCGGCTTGGTCCTCTCACCTCAGCATCTCCTTACCACCAACACACATCTCTTTCTGTTCTTCCTTCCCGTTTTCCGAGTCTGCCTTATATGGTGACAACTAGGCTCACCACAAAATTTCGTCGGATGAATGTAAATTCAGTCTGGACTAGCATATCTCAGCACGAATTGAAATTCAGATTGCGCTGGGAGAATACTGTACGCTCTTGGCTACGGTGTTCTTATCTACATGAATGCTTGGCACTAACTCTCGCACCTGTCTGTCACTCTCGAACAGGAAACACTTCGGCTTGAACAGCTGGATGTTTGTATGTTGGCACTCTCTCTAACTTAACCTGCTTTTGGAAATACACTGTGGCCCTTCAAGGGGAAGTGTCCGCCCAAACGTCTGATCGCCGTTGTAAAGTGCAGCCGATGTTGGCCCGGAGTTAATTTCCTGCGGCTGAGGATGGAGAGGGTAAGTTTTCCAATGGGGAGTGGGGTCAATGATGGTTTGATACGTATTTTTGAGTGCTGTCGTGTCATGGGTAGAGAGATAGGGAGGATGCGAGCTCAGCTGGTATATATGTCCCTGCCTGCTGCCTGAATGACTTTCCTCCTGCTTGCTTTCTTGCTTGTCCCAAGAGCTCCCTTTTTCTTTTCATTTCTCTCTTCTTTGCGTATTGTCGGCCCTTTACATTCTTTACTTTCGTTTTCGGTGCTCGAGCTCCAACTGTTGTTGTCAATTCAGTAATTTCGAATTCAACATATCCCGTACTCATGCGTTATACATTCATTTGAATATTTTCAAGCGTTGATTGTTTTTTTATTACCATTTCATTCATTTAAATTTCCACACAAGTACACTAGAAGCTCGAAACAATGCAATTCAGCAAAATCGCACCAGCGACATCCCTCCTCTTCACCCTCGCCCACTCCGCTCCAACACAATCACAACTGACAACCTGTACTACCACTGAAAGCAGCACCACCTTCCCCTCGGGTAAGCGCTTCAATATCTGCCCCTCCACCGACTTCAGTGGCCCGTCAGTCCTCATCCTTCGGAACATCGGCACCCTCTCCTCCTGTGTCCGCACCTGCAACACCACACCAGCCTGCACGAACGCGGTATACAACCGCTCAGAGGGTCTGTCATATCAAGGGCGCAGTGGGAGAGTTGACTTGGGTGAAGAATGTGGAGTCTGATGTTGTGCGGAAGGCGGATTTAGGTAAAGTGGAAGCACAGCAGGAGAAAGTGGAGGACCAGAAGCTGGCCGAGGGAGAGAATATCTCGAGATGTCCCGTCACGCAAGCAACTTCTGTGATGGATGGAGGACAGAAGGAATATTCTACCTGTCCAGGTACGGATCTCCAAGGCGAGAGTGCCAAAATCATCGAGAACATCAAGAGCCTAGACGAATGCGTGAAGATTTGCTCCGCGACACCAACATGCGTGAAAGCCGTTTGGGATAGCACGGGATTGGTATGTCACGTCAAAGCACCCGAGGAGACCAACACTTTGATCTGGGTCACGGATAAGCGCTTCTCGGTTATAAATCTGGATCTCGCTTCGGACCCAGCTGTTAAGGGACAATGGGGAAATTTAATACGTTTCCCCGTAATCCCCGTTGCCGGATATGTTGTTCCTGAATTCCCATCCTCGTCACGCATGCTTGTATTTTCGTCTTGGGGACCTGATGCCTTTGGAGGCTCTTCAGGGCGTACGCAATTCGCGGATTACAATTTCAATACTGGAGCAATATCGCAGCGTGAGGTGGCGAATACTAAGCATGACATGTTCTGTCCGGGCATGAGTTCGCTGGAAGACGGAAGGATGTTGATCAGTGGTGGCTCGGACGCAGCGGCTGTCAGTCTGTATGATCCAGCGACGAATACGTTTGCGAAAGGGCCAGAGATGAAGATTCCCAGGGGGTATCAGACAAGTGTTACAACGAGTGAAGGGAACGTTTTTGAGTTGGGAGGCTCGTATAATGGAAAGAGAGGTGGGAAGAATGGCGAAATTTACGATCCGGAGACTAATGAGTGGACGTTACTTCCGGATGCGAAGACGGATGAAATGCTGACTGTTGATGGGGAGGGTGTGTGGAGGACTGATAATGTAAGTTTTGTGCTCTCGCCGTCTCATCCTATCCATGAGATACATGGCAGGGGACAGATGATGAAGAAAATGCTAACACCCCGCTAGCACGCCTGGCTCTACGCCTGGAAGAATGGCACTGTCTTCCAAGCCGGTCCCTCGAAAGCTCAAAACTGGTTCGACACGAAGGGTACCGGCTCTTCCGCACCAGCTGGCACCCGCTCAGGGGGCGATGCCATGTGCGGCATCAATGTGATGTACGAGCCTGGCAAGATTCTCTCGGCAGGAGGCAGCCAGTCTTACACCAATAGTCAAGCTGTTGCTCTTTCCCATATCACCTCCATCACGGAACCAAATGTGCCGTCGACTATCGAGCGTATCCCTGATATGGCATACCCGCGCGGCTTCGCTAATGCAGTTGTCCTCCCCGATGGGAGTGTGCTTGTTACGGGCGGGCAGAGAAAGTCAATGGTTTTCACAGACACAGATGGGATCCTGTATCCGGAATTGTTCGATCCTTTGACGAAGAATTGGAAGACTTTAGCGCCTAAGGCAGTGCCGAGGAACTACCACTCGATTTCGATTTTGCTGGCCGATGGCACGGTGTTTAGTGGTGGCGGAGGATTGTGTTATGTTGGAGGTGGGGTAGGAAGCAAGACGGATAAGTGTAACAAGGCCGTTGATCATGCCGATGGGCAAATATTCTCACCGCCATATCTATTCACAGCTGATGGAGGATTGGCTGCTCGACCAGTGATTGAAAAGGTTTCAGCGATGAGTGTGAAAGTTGGTGACACCTTGGTTGTGGATGTGAATGGTGCTGGTGAAGGGGCGAAGGTGGTCTTGGTAAGAATGGGAAGTGTGACCCATTCGACTAATAGCGATCAAAGACGGGTACCATTGACGGATGTGAAAGTTGTTGGGGATGTGTATACGGCGAATCTGCCGAATGACAGTGGGATATTAATTCCGGGGCATTATTATCTGTTTGTTGTGTCTAGCACAGGAGTGCCAAGCGTAGCGAGAACTGTCAAGGTTACTCGTAAGTAAAACTACCTACGACATGTTTGTTGAGGGACTGGTGATGCAATAAGTAATACTCATAGCTCAGAACAAACCTGTGGGCTTCTTAAAGGATCGTCTGCTGGTGTCCAGACAATACAGTTGCTAAACGCTAGGATAGTATGCTTCTCCTCTCATTAGCCATGAGTCCATCAAAACCATGCTTCTCAACTGACATTCCCTCTTCAAACTTTGTCTTTGAAAACGTCTGTTGCATTCCGGTTTTTGCGTTCCCAACGTCGCTGGAACATGCCATACAAGCAGATTCGCTCATGTGACCCGAGCAACTCGCTCTTGTTACAGCCGTCCTATCCTTTTATTCTTTGGAGTTTGTACACAGCCAAAAGTCCGATTTTGCGGCAAGACCAATTGTGGGCAAGCGAGAGAAACGAAGAGTCGTCTGTCTCTGCATCATAATACATAAGAAGATACGGTAAGGAACTAAGCTGAAGGAGTACTGCCAACAAAGTGATGCTTATCAGTTTAGTACCTACTGCAGTTGGATCGAGTGTCTCAACGCGCCCTGCATGAGCGCAAAAAGGACCGGATCCAATACCTCGAACGCACAGTGGAACAACTGCAGCATGAAATTATATGCATTGCACTCTAGTGTTATTTCTCAGCATAGCAGTCAAATGTTAGGCACAATAAGCAGTTTCGCTTGAAAGCTGGGAATGCCAACAGAAGCTCTGGGAAAGGATCATGCCTGTGGAAGTCTGGCTGAGAGACGCAGTGACGTTCCTCGTGGCATCAAATAGCATGGCTCGGAATTTGGACAATAGATTAACTGGTGAGCTCAATCACACGAATGTTCCGGCAGTTCTGGTCGTCTTCAGAGTATTGGGAGATGGAGTCGAATAATTCGCTGCCCCTCCGTTCCCGAATGGTAAGCGAGTGTAGAGCCCAACCTTACCTTCCTACCTGGAGATGTTTTTCGCGAGGCATCCCCACTTCTGGCAACTGGCTGCTTTAAGATCACTTCTCATCAGTGAAGCTATCTGGAGCTTGGCATTTCTACCTTAAGCTATCACAGTCGTAAAGCAGGGTAAAGTAATGATCTGATCCAGTTTCCTCGCAGCGATCCTAGCAGTTTTCCCGCCAACCCTTCTTTTCAATGCTATTCACTTCCCTTGAAATAAAATACGTTGGTGGACTTACAACTCGTAATCTGCATCAGATCAGCTAAAATTAAAAAGGAAAAACTTAAAGAGTGGGCTTTTGCTACGACAGAGCTCGTCTCCATCCCCGGTCTTTAGTAAACAGCAACAATGGGTTCCGACTACGAAACGACAAGACCTCCGGACCAGAAACTAGAAATCCATTACATAGCACCAACGCAGTACGTTCCAAACTCCAAGCTTCCCATACTCATCTACCGTAGCGTCATCCCGGATCCAGACGATCATGACGGCACAGCTGCTATCCTCAAGGGCAACGGGTATCGAGTTGATGGATTTTATGGCTGTTACGATACCCCACATTACCACTCAAACACAGTTGAAGCATATGCTTTTGTTCGGGGCTTCACAACGATCAAGCTTGGGAAAGGGCCTCGTGATGAAGATGTTGGGAACGAGTTCTACTTGAGTAAGGGAGACTTGTTCGTGCAACCCGTATGCGACGAAATCGAAGCTCTGATGGGAGTTTGGGGCAGGAAGCTGATGCAATACTAGGCTGGAATGGTTCACAGCATGATCAAGTCTTCGCCGGATTGCAAGTATGCAGGTGCATATCCCGAGGTAAGGCCTCTCTTTGATCAATTTCTGTCTCATTTTCTGAAAGATCATTCTTTTCAAGGAAGGTTGCTCATGCTGGTCCTGTGATAGGGAAGTCCGCACTGGGATGTGCGACTTGGGAACGAAGATCCTCAGCTGGTGAAGATTTTGAAAGAAGACGCTGCAGCCGTACCGATACCTGCTTCGGATCCAATCTTTGGACCTCTGGGCCCTTTGGTTCGAATTTGGATGGCTGTGAATGAAGGAAACGATCTGCTTGATCGTAAGAAGTGCCAGCAGAAAGGATATCAGGTGCCTTGTTGTGGGTCACCTGAATCACCTGAATAGACCTTTAATGTCTTTACGAGAGTGCTGGATGTTTTGTTCATTGGTATTTTCAGTGACGAACAAGGTGGCTGTTTCAATTTTGGGACTTTGAGGATTACCCGCCTGCTGAATAGAAGCGCAGGGTTTCCGTTGAGCTGGGTGACAACTCTCAGCGCCAAGCTGCTAGATGTGCGACATTGAGGTGACTTCTTTTGGATTCAGTCAAATTGCGAGTGAAGACCCATGAATATCCTACTCAAATTTTCAACATAATCCTAATAAGTCTCCTCAGAATCACAACGCCAAACTGGTTACTGATGAATGCTCAACAAATCCATCGATTTCTGCTTAAAGTAAGAACTTTTTTATGATCTGTAGAAGTTCCCATATATGGATGTTCTCATATTTCACTCGCATATTCGTCTTCGGCTATCCGGATTTTTATCGAGACGCCCTTGAGATTCGTCACTCGTAAGTAAAGGAGAGCCGTGGATCAATTCGGTGGCATGTCTCTTGTGTGGCATACTCACTTCCAGTGAAGGCTTATAAAGGCTCCGCTCTCTTCTTTAGAAAGAAATCAATATTAAAACCTCAGACAATACAGTGCAGCGTCTCACGATTCAATGACCGCAGATACATTCTGCTCAGTTGTGCTAACCGCCATGATCGCCTCTCCCGTTGTTCCAATTCCCAAAAAGGACTTCGTGCACAATGCCACTCAGGCGTCGCAATAAAATGCAAATTTTATCACAGGATAACTGAGTGCCCTAGCCCGTCGCCGTAGCTCCTCCTCCGGGACACTTAAGTCGGCCTATGGAAGATCGGCTGGGCCGAGACTTGGTGTGATGAACAGGTCGTACTGGAGCACGATCCAGCACTTGTTGAGTGGTCAGTCGTCAATCCAGGAGAATTTAGAAGAATAGTCCGCACTAATAAATCCAGACATGATCTTCACATGTGGTCGTGGCTCGAAACTCAACAACGAAGCCATAGTTGTCTTTACCAAGGGCTGGACTCGAACACAAGTCAGTCTAAGTTTTGAAGAGTTAGGAGACCAGAATACACCAGCTGGGATATTTTGCGCTCTTATACTGGCTTAATCGACCGCAAATCCAATCAGCGGGCGAAGCATAGGTGCTTGAGCTGGACGAGAAGCTTAATGTACTCCCGACTTGGAAGATGATCCTGATCACTTACCTGTTGTTACGCAGTCTGAGAGTTACGAAGAACTCCTCGAGCTAAATCTGACGTGAATGTACTGTTTAACAATGGTGACTCCAACGCGCAATGTCATGAGTTGCATCTGATTGCCAGCTGTCAGCGCCTGCGTGCTCTTACATGGTGTGGGTGAGGATGATAGATGGGCACCATACTCCGTGGCATGACCCAGATGAGAAGCGAAACGTGCTCTGTACATCGTAGCACAGATTCCTGCTCAGGGGGAATGTATCTAGGGCTCAGGACTTGACCAAATGAATTTCAATTGGGACAAGGATGCAAGAAGCTGGCGTGGACAGCGTAGATGGCTCCTCCAGCTTAGCCCGAAAGACGGCAAACCACATTGAATATCAACCTTTGAACTGGCGCCCATCAACTGGCGGAGGAAATTTCACATTCAGTATTTGAGATCAATTGAACGAAAAGAAAAGAGACTTACATGAACGAGCGAAGTGGTTGAGAAAGCTTCTTCGCCAGTTCAGGAACCAAATCGAATGGGTCATACTCACCATGTCACAGGGGAGACGAAAGAGCCCAAACATTGAGACATTAATGAAGAATACTCTCATTGTAAAGAATCTATTGAACTATAAGAGCTAAAGGAAGGCCCCATGTCGTTTAAAGCTGCTTGCTGAAAAACTTGGCAATCTGGTTATATCTACATGTGCACGTTAGCTTGGATCAAAGGAAGGAATAAAGGTATGAGGTACCCTCTTTCGTATTCGCTAGCTTCCAAAAAGTTACTGAAGTTGGCTCTGGTACCCACTAACTCGTGTCAGTAAAGTTGGCAGTTTCGAGCGGACGTTGAAAAGCTTCAACGTACTCCATCCATGACTCATCTCAGGATAAGTTTCTACAAAGCCATTCCCAGCATTTCCTTCCAACACTTCCTTACACTTTGCCACCTCGGCAGGATCCTCGTCCTTGGAGGCCAGGATGATGTGAGCAATCTTAATCTTCTTGATATCTTCAACATCAAGTCTGCCAGGGTGGACTTGGCCGGAGACAAGGAATAGCGTGTCAGGACCTGAAGTCCGAGCAACAACCTGTGAATTTTCAGTACATTTCAAACATTTGCATCTCCATTCAAAATTTTCGGCTTTACCTTTCCGCCCCAGCAAAGACCAAGCGCAGCCCATTTCTCAACAGTCCACTTGGTCTTCACGTCTTTGACAAATTGCGTGACGAGTTTGATCTTCGATTCGAGGGCTGAAGCACGGCCCAAAAGCTCTCCCTTTAGCTTTAAATTCTCAGGTGTCGGGTTTGCAAACCACTATTGAGTGCCATTAACTTCCGATAGACTCTTGTCCAAGAAAACCGAAGAAAGCGGGTGGGAGGAAAGCCGGTTGTAATAGAACCATACCTCGCCCTTTGCATAATCCCCCTGCAGAAAATCTGGCACAAAGACCAAGACTCCCAAAGCAGCCGATAATGCATCTGCTCCCTGAATGGTCTGAGGTGCAAACCCAAAGATATCATAGATATCTAGGATCGCGCTTTTGGCATCCGAGGGACCAGTGATGTCTTGTTAGATGATATGTATCAGTACTGAATAACTCCAAATTGAGCGCTGTATCAACCAACTCACAAGTCTTCAATCCTCCGATGTCTTCCCATTTTCCTTTCTCAACATAGCCCTCAGCCACAACTGGCGGGATAGTCTTGCAGGCTTCGCAAACCATTTTTCGTCACTCTGTATCCTTCGGGTTTACACCTCTCCAATGTTTTAATCGATAAAAGGTGAAAAACAGTGCAGGTTTTGTCTTTGGTTACGAAAGGCGAGCCGTGATATGGGCGAGTCCGGGTCTTTGGATTTTAGAAGCCTTTATCTGATCTCCCAGCGGTGATGTGACCTGGTTCGGATGCGCTTATGAAGCAAATCTCTGCTGGTCTCCACAGTCTCGAAGCGTGCTTTCTCTTCCTATGATTGGAAGGTTTCCGTGAGGATAAAGTTCAAAGCAACTGAATCGGAGACTCTGCATCAAATCGGCAAGCTGGGGTCATGGTCCGCTTCTGTCTCGGTGATAGGGCTCGCTAATTCCGCTTCCAATGCCGAATTTGAGTTTCAACTTCCCTATGGCAATTTTTGCGGCAGATGGATTTAGGACGGTCTTTATCATGATAATAATTATTGAGATAAACACGTTCCACAGGAACCGGAAATGGGGATTTTTTTTTTTATGTAGGAGGAGCCGCAATTTCATGTACATCACGTGTCAATTATCTGACCATCGACGGAAGTGCTACGCGATTTGTTGACATTCCTCCACTCAAGGTTTGTCACATGTCTGATGAGAATAACACTAATAATCAAAACATCTGAATTCTTTTCCGATCTCTGGACTGCCAGTACGTTTTCTTTTCTTGTCCTGATCCTGATCGAGACATATGATGGGACACCAAAGAAAGATTACTATTTTACAAGCTTCTCAGCTGTGCTTCCTCATTTCATCCCACAGATCCCAATCGAGACAATTGTGCGTAAGTGGCGGTGAAGATCGCTTTTTTCCCTGAATTCACATTCCGTAAAGAGCAGTTCCTCATTATCTGTGCTTAAAACAACCTGGTAGCACCTCACTCGGCGACTTTGCATGAATTGCTTCGTTTACGGAGCTGGAAAATTGCATATCAGCTATCTGCTATAATTAATCTCTATTGTCGTCCACGAAACTGTGGAAGAGATAACTCCATTGTTCCTCGGACACAGATACTAACAAGCATCCCGCCTCAGCCCATCCCACAACAAACAGGTCCACCTTTCAAAAACATCTGAACTTTCCCAGGTAATCTCTAACATAAATCCAGCCTCCAATTTCACTACACTCTACAACCACAGCGAATTTATCCTCAGTCTCTTCCGATTCTGGAAACTGCAGTCTCCTCACCGGCACAAACCTTTCAGCCGATGTTTCCCACCCTAGTGTTGCGCAGCATCTGGAGGAGTTTAGGCTCGTCGCTGCGATGTGTAGCTCTGATGCTGGGGCAAGAAGGGTGAGAAAGGCGCAGGTCTGGTTAGGTCTTGTTGACTTCCTTGGGATATGGCCTCTAACCGGCAGAGAATGTTGAAGATAAAGTGTTGAAGCTGGCTTTAATTGTCTTGCGATCGTACGGACACTCGGTTCTGACCCTAAGTGTTTCTATCGTCGTTCTTATCGTTCCTCGTCACACGCTCCCGATTACATTACCACGTATCACCTACCAATAACGAATTCCCCGCCTTTCAGTCCGTGTTGAGTGCCTCGTCCTCTATACTCAAATACGTCAACAATGTCAAATTGTTCCCCGGTCCCACTCCTAAAGTGGCATTCACAATTTTCGTCCCAGCTTGTGAGACTCCGTTCACCTTAGCAGCATCCTCCACTCTCGTCACATAGAATAATTGAACGCGTACAGTCTCTCCATACGAGGTACTTGCGATGAGTCCGGGATGCTCAATAGCATCGGGCAAAATGTCCATATCATAGTCTTGCTTATCAATTGTGGAATACGCCGATAAAGCGACGTATGAAGGGCCCCGAATATGATGGTCTTGTATGAAGTAGAGTTGAGTAGTGGAAGAACTCCCTTGAGCTACCGCAATGATGTTGACGGCACGCTTTCCAACGGGATCGGTTATGGATGCTTTGTCGTTGAAAATCAAGGGGAGTTTCTCTTGCAGTATGTCAGCATGTGGAGAACTTCAACAGCACCACAAACCTTTGTCCCAACCAGTGGCGTTTGTCCATCTGACAGTCGAAAGCTGGATATCTGTGTTGACAAAAAATATGTAAACCTCAGTCTTCGCCGGGTCGTCGACTGAAGCAACAGCCAATCCAGTACCTCTGTCATGTGCCAATGCCTGGGTTGTTGATTCTGACCACGAATCGGTAGCTGGCGAGTATGAAAGCTCCTTGATCTCAGCATGCGCAGCCAAGGAGTCGCCAGGGATGTATGAATAATAGAGCTTAACCCCTTGAGAAGGCAGATAAGTAGCTGCGAGCGAACCTTGAGCAGGTACCATCGCCAATGAGGACTTGAGGATTTGCCCAGGAACGTAAGTGTCCACTTCTTCACTCCATGGGGCGGGTACCATCCGGATGTGACCCTCAGTGAGCTGTGCTTCGGACGATCCGTTCCCTGGAGAGAGAGCTGGCACTAGGTAAAAGTAGAACCGTACATGCTGCCTTCAATCAATAGCTGTCTGGAGTCAAGCCGGAAAGACTTACCAGAGTCGAGGAGGCCTCTCGCCAACAAACAGCCGTCAAATTAGTCTTTGCCAACACAGACTGATTGCGGAGACCCAAGTCCAGCCTTGTCGCAGGAATGTAGGCATATGATGTTCTGTTCCAGGTTGCGCTCGTCAAGGTTCCAATCATCCATATATCATCCGAGCTGCTCGTCTGCCAAAACACAAAGGTTCCCTCTTGGCACTCCGCAGCAGCCAATGCCAGAAACTTCGGCGAGGGGATATCTTGGTCGGACGCATCTCTTCTGGCATTGCGAGCGACGATTCCACCGATTACCCCAGCAACGGGAGCGACTACAAGTAGGACAGCCGCGATGAGGATTCCCCTCCCGTAGTTCTTGAAAAAGGGAACATGTTGATCAACTTCGCGGAAGGGATTTGGTGGTGGGAGAGTGGTGAGTGGGATGTCGGATCTTGAGTAGCCAGGCAGAGATTCTGCTATCGATGGCTCTCTTGGAAGAGCGTCATCTTCAGGAAATCCTATTTGGGAACCATTTGTTGCCGAAAGTGAGTGGTGTGCGGCCAGTGGAGGAAAGTGAACACCATCTTCATATGCTGGAGGGCGATCGCTTATTGACTACTACTAATTTAGTTTTAATGCGGCAGAAACAGAGGCCAGATACTCACGGTTCTCCTATCAACATTGGCAATATTCGGAGCCGTCATGACTGCTCAACAACAAAGCTACCTACGCCTCATCTCCCCTTGCCATCACGTATCAGAGATGACCTTTTGTATCGGCCAGGATATGGATATTCCCTGCCACGATCTGGTTTGTATTGTAATGAATGAATGGTTACGTTACTGACGCGAATTGCAGATCTACCCATTTGAGTCGCGCATATAGGAGGTGCGAAGCTGGTCAAGATAACAACAGAGCCAAGACTGCAAATTGCCTGAATGCTGAGCCACAAACGCTGTAGGAGTTTAGGTAGGTAGGTATTGCAATCCATGCAATGCACATGACCAAGGCGATGCCACCTTACTCGATGTAATCAGCTTCATTTCCAGGAAACGAAAACTCGAATATGGATTAATAGTGTGGTTTGGATCAAGGAGATATAAGCTTGAGACTTGTAAGGCCAGACTTCGGTTCCTCCAAGATGCTTTGGTTTACGTATCGTGAAGGGGCTTAACTGATATCCCGAGACTGACGCCCTTTCAGCTGCAAGGATAGGGAGCAATGTCATATTAGCTGAGATATGGGCTGGCGCTGATAATGTAATAAATCTGTCGATAACGCTCTCAAAGTTGACATTGGAAGGAGTAGGTAAGCAAATCGCGTGCGATGATGCTGTCAGCAAGCTCAGCGGATCGGTGGAACAAAGCTTGGCTAAGTCGCTAGTGATCGTTCCGAGGCTACTGGAGGGCTTCACTTGGTAACAGTATATAAACAATAGATCAACCTTCTAAGCGTTCCATCGAAGCAAGTTCTTTTACTTCAAGTGTAAAGTCGCGAAGATTTGGAAAGTATCAACTCCCTCCCGCTCGCCACCCATATCGACGAGCCAACAATGGCAACCCCGCTCTATTCCGAGATCCCCGCTTCGGTGCAGAAGAAACCCACACCATTCAAAGTCTCTATTTCGGACGATGAAATCGCCGATTTCAGACAGCTGCTGAAGTTATCTAGACTCCCGAAGAAAACTTATGAAAATCAACAGGAGGACCGTAGATATGGTGTAAGCCTTTCTTGGCTAGCTGAAGCGAAGAGAGTCTGGTTAGAGCAATTTGATTGGTGAGTTCTGGCATCAATTATATTGTCTCGAAGCTGGCTCTTGCATGAATGATTAGTTGTCTCCCGTTTGTTATTTGTGCTTTACATCGAAAACTCAAGTATCCACTTCTTTCCAAAGCCATCTCCTGACACTTCTCAGGAAGAAATCCGAAGCCCATATCAACAGCTTCCCCCACTTCACAACAACCGTCAACACATCCAATACACCCATTCCTACACCCTCGTCTCCTAACAAGCCAGTCACTATCTTCACAACACACACCGTTCATTTCGTGGCTCTCTTCTCCACCAACCCATCCGCCATCCCCTTGGCGCTCTTCCACGGCTGGCCAGGCAGCTTCCTCGAATTTCTCCCGATCTTGTCGCTTCTGAAAGAGAAGTATCCTGACCCCAGAGATCTACCATATCATGTCATCGTTCCCAGTTTGCCGGGATTCGCATTCTCGAGCCCTCCACCATTGGATACGGATTTCGATGTGGGAAGTGTGGCGGCTATTATGAACCAGTTGATGCTCGACTTGGGCTTCGGCCATGGTTATGTTGCGCAGGTGAGCATTTCATCGCTTTGAAAATTGCAGACAGCAGACTTATCTGTCTTAAGGGTGGAGACATTGGGAGCCGAATCGTCAAGGTCCTGGGTGATTCCAACTACCCAAGCTGCAAAGGTATGGTGCCTACCCACTTCGGTCCCCGTCTCTTGCTTCCCCTCCGAAACCTGATCTGACAAACCTCGCAGCCGTCCATGTCAACTTCAACTACATTGGTGCTCCACCTCCCGGAACAGAGCCGTCGACTCTCAACGCAAAGGAGAAAATTATGGTTGAGCGTGGCCAGGAATTCATCCGCACCGGTTCTGGCTGTTCGTCTCCCTTTCTAACTTCTTCCCAAATCCCAAGCCTCCACCTCTGAAATCCAACTGACACACTCCCTCTAAGATGCCAACATGCACGGCACCCGCCCCTCCACAATAGGCGCCGTCCTCTCCTCCAGCCCGCTCGCCCTCCTCGCTTGGATCGGCGAGAAATTCCTCTCATGGACAGACGACGACCCAAGTCTCTCGACAATCCTAGAGAGCGTGACATTATACTGGTTCACGCAGAGTTTCGAAAGTAGTATATTTACTTATCGAAGAGTATGTGTGGTCTCCTGATTTACAGAGGATTGGGCTCCTGTCTGATCATGACTTAATACCTCTCGTGAGATGCTCTGAACGAGCACAATGCACTGTTTCCTTCCCAAATCCTGATATACTGACACGCAAACAGCGCTTCCTCTCACCCTCCCACCAACCTACTGAACCTAAAGTCCGCGTGCCCTTCGGCTTCTCGAACTTTCCGAAAGAACTGCTCCCAGTCCCGAAGAGTTGGGCTGAGACGGAGGGTTATCTGGTGTTTTATCGTGAGCATGAGAAGGTGCGTTCTATCATATATTGCCCTTTTTGTTGCTGTTTTTTGGGGGGGAATAAGGGCGAGAGGTTGAAAGGAGAGTGCTGACGAGCGGGATACAGGGCGGACATTTTGCTGCTTTAGAACAACCAAAGCTCTTGCTGGGTGATGTCGAGGAATTTATCAAGCAAGTATGGAAGGTGTAAATGCATTGGGCAGAGGGTCCCATCAGTCTAGTAGTACACCACCTTCACTGATGGATGCTTGGGATTTTCCCTTGCTGATGGGATCATAAGGTCGGGTTTCGAAGGTTGGTCATGTTTACTCTCCAAAACAAAGATCGAAGTGTCACAGAAGCGAATAAGAATTTCCATAATGCGCTGGAGCAACGTGTCCCAAGATGTGTAGTAACGCAAGTAGATTTTTTGATTTTATGCTTCAAAATTTGAAGGATACATCATATAATGCCTCACAGTAGTAGCATATTGTTTATAAATCCACTCTCACTCAGCCTAGCACGCCCTTCAATGGCAAATTCCTCGAACTTCCGCCCACATAAACCGTCTTCGGATAAGAACTGACAACCCAGTTCTGGCTCACCGTATCCCAATTACTCAGATCTCGTCTCGTGAGCTTGACTTCAAATGTTGCGCTCTCATTTGGATCGAGCGTGAGGTCATCGAAGCCGCGGAGGACAATCTTGGGGTCGGTTGGGGCACCAAGTGAGAGATACTGGTAATGATGATTAGTTTCACGCACAAAAGCAGAGAAGTAAGCAAGAACTCACCAATTGCGGAATCTCTACCCCCTTCACGCTCCCTGTATTCTTGACCGTCGCGGTAACCACATACAAGACATCATAAAGCTGTCTATTGCCACCCGCACTACCCCCAGCAGGTAATTTCGGCTGCGGCGTCCCCTCTCTGCTGCCCACTGGCCAATTTTGCGACTCTCCCCTTGGGACAGGTTCACTCAAATAAGGATAGATGTACTTATTCACGGCGTGGAACCCTGGCGGAAACTCCGCATTAGTCTCATTGTAATCGATCGTTCCAAACGTCGGCGCCGCCTTTGTTGTTCCCTTTGTAGGTTCATACGGACCCGGTTGCATCTTCTGGACTTTCAAATCCGAATACGCAAACGTGGTGTATGAAAGTCCGAACCCAAACTCATAAGATGGCTCAATGTTGTTTGCATCGAAATATCTATAATCGATGAAATTCCCCTCTTTGAAATTCAATTGCGGCGGATCAGCGGTTGGCGTATAAACGACATCCACACCCCAATCCTCGCGCTTCTTGCCCCACGTAAACACATTCTTTGCAGATGGGTTACGCTTGCCGTATAAGATGTCCGTGATGGCATTGCCAGATTCTTGACCTGGGAGACCGGCCCAGAGAAGGGCGGTGATGTTAGGGTGGTTCTTGAAGGCTTCGACGATGACGGCACCAACTGTGTGTAGTACGACGATGGTGTTGGGGTGTTGGGAAGCAACATGTTGGATGAGAGCGTCACCGTTACCCCAGAGTGTGAGGTTATTGCGATCACCGGTATTACCATCCACGGAGATATAAGCTTCACCTGAGTCAGCGTTGGCGAATACTATGGCTGCGTCGGTTCCTTGGATGGCGGCTGTGACGGCGGCAAAGTTGTAATTGTCGCTGACATTGGTGTATTTCGTGCCATCTCGAGCAGCCTGTTCTTTCAATGCTGTGTTTGGTGCTATGAGATAAGGGAAGTTGGCTGTTCCTGAGCCCCAGCCCATAGCTAGTGTCCCGCGGTTGCACTGAGTTGGTTAGCAGTGCCAAATACAACAATCCAGCAGAAGGATGAGCATGACATATTGGCAAACAAGCGAGAAAGTGAACATACCCCTCTATCACCGCACGAGTTTGGCCCTCCAGGATTGTCATGCGCATCCTCTCCAATCACTGCAATGCTCCTTGGTTTCTTCAGCGGTAGCGTACCCTTCACATTCTTAAGAAGAACTGTCGAAGCGCCTGCAATTTCGCGACAGAGACGAGCATGATCATCTTGCACATTGACGTGGTAGTTGATCTGCTGGTAGCCTTCGTTGGCTTGCGGGTGGATGTAGCCGAATGTTTCTGAGGACCATGAGTTGAAATTTGTCGGAACGCGAGCGGTGTCTCGTCCGACCTGCGTCAGGTGTAAGTTGTGAGCCAGATCAAGGCAACGAAGGGACCAACCTTGAAGTATGCAGACATGATCCTCGTTACCATATCATCCAGACGCCATTGTGGCATCGTTCCGTTCAGGACAGCAGCTGTCAGGTTAGATCCCCACCATGTGTTCCCGGATGCGAGATTTTGATCTCCTGCCATAGTCATGTCAAGACCCGCTAGGGCTGAAGCTACACCAGTGTGTTGTGCCCACCAATCGCTGACAACTACTGGATGTTAACATGAGCATTGAGTGGAGAATTGTGATACCTACCGAATCCCTGGAAGTCGAGCTCGTTCTTGAGTAGGTAGTTCAACGTGTAGGAGTTTTGAGAGCCGTAACTGTTGTTGATCTGTGCCGTGTCAGAAGCTAGTCTTCACAGCGGGTGATTTGAACCTACCTGATTGTACGAACACATGATCGATCCAACACCAGCACGAACAGAATCCGCAAACGGCCATAGATACAACTCATGCATAGTCTTATCATCCAGATTCGCTGAATACGCAAACTTGACCGTGCCATTCGGTTCGCGGTTATGTTCCTGCTCATTCATGATATAATGCTTCGCACAAGCCACAACACCAGCGTCTTGAATGCCTTTGATCGTTTCGGCCATTGCGATTCCGGTGAGCACGGGATCAGGACTGAAGCCTGACTATTGTCAGTCATTTCTTCTCATTTACTGATTTTTTACGTTAGATGGCCTCAGGGTCATGACATACCTTCCCAATTCCGTCCACCAGCAGGGACACGACCGAGTGGGCCAGCAACAGGACCTAACTGAACGTCGATTCCTTTCCCTCGATGTTCCATACCCATTGCGTTGCCGCGAGATTTGAAGAGGCGAGTCGTCCATGTTGCTGCGGCATTCATGCCAGATGGAAAGGCAGAGTTGAGATCCGCTAGAAACCTCTTTATCAATCGACTGCTCGAGCTGGTATCAGTTTGAGAAAACTCACCAAATCTAATTCCCAACGGAGAATCCTGCAAGCAGATTCCCGCAAAATTCAGCCTTGGAATTGACCCTGTATTGCCAACACAAGCCTCGCCCTCCCATCCCACACCGGTTGTGAGATTGATCTTCTCAAGCAAGGTCAATCCGCTCACAAACTGCTGTGCTTTGGCATAGGCATCTTGCCAACCATTGCCGCCTCGCATCCATGGTGAGGGGTAGCTTGGGGGAGAGAAATCGCCGTCGTTCTGGGCAGTTGCAAAGCTCACAAAAGAGCCTGCAAGGAGAACAAGCGATGTTGATGGGGAGAACAACATCCTTTGAATTGAAACGTCAATTGACTTCACGCTGGTACTCGGAAGCACAGAAGTAGGGTGCAAGTCGGAGGACTGCAAAGGGCAGAAAAAAGTTGCCTGACTGACAACGACAAAGAAGGAAGGAAGGAAGGAAGGAAGGAAGGAAGGAAGGAGAGAGAGGGGGAGAAAGCAAAATGTCAGGAAGCAGCGATCGTCAGAGCTATATACTTTTTCGCGTGAAGTCAATTGAAATTGGTTCATTAGGATGCTACGTGAGCTTGCTCAGCAGACAAGACAAGACAGGGCAGTAGGTAGGTAGTCAGTCATAACGCACCCCATGCAGCTTAAGCAAATTTGTTTTCTTGTCCCGGCTCCCTACCCACCTGCTCGACCTGGATGGCCCCATGTTCCAATTGTCCAGTCCTGCCCTGTCCTGTCCTGTCCTGTCCTGTCCTGTCCTGTCCTGTCCTGTCCTGAGCTTGTCTCTTCTGTCGTGTCATGTCGTGTCGTGTCGTGTCGTGTCGTGCAAGCCAGCTGGAGCTGCAGTAGAAGTGGATACGACATCTCAACCTTCTCCAGAAAAGGAAGCTCCTAGCTGAGAAGAAGCGGGAGTAAGGTTGGGTGCATGCTTCCCCAGAATAATAATGTCAGGCCCGAAGAAACACTTCACCTCGGATGAAAAAGCTCTACTTTTCCTCCGTAGTCTGATGTCACCGGCGCTCGCGCGGGGGTTGGGCGTCCGGGGTAGCCTGGGGGAGAACAGGGGGAGAACAGGGGGAGAACAGGGGGAGAACAGGGGGAGAACAGGGGGTGTTCAGGGGGAAGGGAGGGGAGGAGGAGGGCAGGAGGGCAGGAGGGCAGGAGGGGTAAATTACAAGATGGGGATGCTCCCGGGTCTGGGTCTGGGTCTGGGTCTGGGTCTGGGTCTGGAGAGGATAGGCGGCCGTCAAATATGGCCGATCCCTGTGCCAAGAGCCGTGACAATCGGTCCGACGAGGAACAGGGCATGACAAGACTACTACTGTACTGGCTGGGATGCGATGGGATGGGATGCAATAAGTAATGGATGGAAGCTAGTTCCCAAGAGCTGGGAGCTGCACCGTTCAACTTTCACTGCATCAAGTCCGCTTCGACTTCGACTTCGACTTCGACTTCGACTTCGACTTCGACTTCGACTTCGGCTTCCCCTCACTGGCTGTGCTACTTGATAGGCTCATACGCAGGGAGATGGTGGATGGTGGATGGTGGATAGTTGATGGTTGATGGTTGACCCCCCTTTTTACCTTACTGTAGGAGACTGACTCTTCCATGCACCAGCTGGGGTAAAGACTCTTATCTTTGGGCGCCTTTGGGGAGCTAGCTCCTATAGGTAACCTTCCTCCTTTCTTGCCTTACCTCACCTTAATGCATCTTCACCGCGCACATCAGACGCGCCCTCGAATCCGGTTGGTTCTTTCGTGCTCGATGCATCTCAAGCTGCGTGAACCTGCCTCGATGTACATAGATGTCTATGTACATAAAATACCAACATGACTAATTTACCTAATTTATCGTCTGGCGTGGTAACGTGGTATCCGTGGCTTGGAACGGAGCCTTGTCAGAGACAATGATGAGTTGAGAGTCAGGTAAGTTTGCAGTAAGAATTTACCTTGGTGCAGGAGAAGCAGGCCAAGAGGTGTGGTCCACAGTGGTCCATGAACTCCCTGGAAGCCGCCGAAAAAGGCGCCGCTGTGGCTTGGTGGCTTGGTGGCTTCGGCACATGCAAGTCACCCATCCACACGTGATGACTGACAATGCGGGGAAGACGTCTTCCGAAATGGCCTCTTCTTGTCTTCTTGCATGTTTATTGTCAAGGGGAAACAAGAAGTTGGAGATTCAAGCTAATGCCTCGGCTCCGTCACCCCTCAACTCATCTGATTTGGTCGTGGGAATGTGACAGAGGTAACACCGAAGCGGAGCCGAGAATCCAGCAAACTCCTCGCAACTTTGCACCATAGCTGCATCTTCACTTGAAGCTTGGAAGCCCCGCAGCTGGTCTCTCCATGTTTACGTATTCTGTACTACTTACTGTAAGACAGAACACCTTTCAATCATTAAGAGAGACCCCAATTCACTCGGAATTTCAAGCTAACAAGCCTGACAGCTCTCAGATGCATGTCTAGATCTCGTCACACCAGACATGCTGCATGGAGCCGCAGTATGGAAACGGAAGAGCAAAAGGACTACTGACACTGTTCCACTGTACTTTCACAAGTCACGAATAAATTCCCCACATTGTTGATGTCAGGTTATAGTGCTCTAGTCGTCTGCAATCTTGAGAGAGTCTGGACTATCTCTCCATAAGAGCATGCCAAAAAGCATATCCCAGTCTGAGATTTGTACAGTTGAGCTGACAGGTGCGGATATTGTCTCCTCTGAGAAAGCTTTACTTCTCGGTTGCGAGGTGGACTTGGAGTCGGTGTCTAGCGGAACCGACCTTGAAAGTATCAACCGCGTCTCTCGCAGAAATTTTACTTCATTGCTCTGCTTCGCCGCCTTGCAAAGTTTCTGGTTGGAGCGCCGCCTGAAGTGTACGGCGATACTTCTCATTCAACTCTTCGCATTGTGTTGCTGTTGCAAGCTTGTCTCTGTTCACTCTATTCTGAAAAGAATCCAAGACAGGCACGAATGAACATGTGACTGGAATGCGGTGAACAACACTTGTGAAGTCGTTGAGGTACTCGCCCTTCCAGTTTAGAATGAAAGGTCTTCGAGCCGCTTTCCCGAGCTTCATTTGGAATTGAAGGTCCAGGATCTCTTCATCGTTGATATCGCACGGCTTTTGGATAGAGCTCTGAAATATCAAAGGCATCTTGACACTTAAACACTGTCTCAATATTTCAGCATTTGACGTTATCATACAGCATGACGCGTAGGGAAATATGGTCTAACAGCTCTTTGACGAGGTGCTGGCCCTTCCAGGCATGGCTGGGTCCTTCGTGAAACGATTGGACTGACATCTACTTGAGCGAATACGTCAAAGAGCAGAGACAATGATGGTGTTGAGCATATATTTCACAAAAACACTATCACAGGTGGAATCAAGACAATCCCTGAGCATCGTATTCACAACGATCCATAGGGACCAGTCTACAGCGACCCCATCTTTGTCAAATCGAGAAGTCGTCATCGACCTGTCAAGATTTCTAAACTCTAGGAAGACGACTTGGTGGAGGACTTGTTGAAGAGTGGTTAGACAGAGGAGTTGTTGAAGCAGGTGAGCTAATTGATGACATTGTTGAGTCTCTGAGCTATGGCTGGGTACTTCGACGAACATGCGGCTTTGAAGACATCAATTGCGAACGAAGATTGGTTCGTCGTATGGTAGTGACGAAAGAAGAAAATGTTCGATATTCATGATTAGAATTCGACTTCTCAAGTCCGCTTTCTTGATCGCAGTATCTAGGCTTGAATTCTGTGAAGTGGTAAACTTCATGTCAAAAATCAGCACGGAGTTAGTCTTTCCCAATCGGGCCTAGCATACATCCATTGAGCCCACTCACTTGAAACTATCGTTCTTTTCTACGAACGAGTTCTGCAATAGATAGTTTATTTTAAGGCTTAATCCGCAGGTTGTGTAAGGCATATCACCAATTTTCAGTTAAAAATTCATTAGGTGATTAATCTCATCAGTCGGTGGGATTCTCGTCACGCATGCTGAGGACTTCGGAGGACGATAATTCACGGGCAAGAAAAATGTAGAAGCCCGTCACGATCAACTCACTCAGTCCACGTAAGATTAGATATCCTTCGCCTGGCGGAAATTTATACCGTTACATGTACCACCACCGGGCCTTGGACTCGCTCCAAGCCCAGCATCTCAAGTGAATATGCCCATGTATTAATCAAAACAAGAGCAAGGATGAAAACAACCACAATATGCTTGCGCAATAATTCTAACACCCTCGTGAAACACAATAACATCTTTCAGTGTGAAAGCCAGTTCCCAGATCTATTTTGAGTCTTTCGTACGCTCACAACGCCACGGAGACATCTGGTTCCCTCGAAATTTCCATGAAGCGAGTCCACAGATCCACTGTCCTGCTCCTGCCATCCAACGTCCAATCAAAAGTGCTCCGAAATGCTCCTTCACCCCATGGGGAACGATTTAGATGAATGTTTGCAGGCTGCTAGCTGTCGCAGGCATTTCCTCATCTCCACATCTTCTCGCGGCTGGTGCTCTTCGAGAGAACTGGGTCTCATCAAAGTTCGTTGGAAAAATATGTGTTACGATCCCGCAAATGTTTTGGTCCCGTCTCTTTGGTATAGGTCCAGACAATGCCAGTGAATTGGCCCAATGGTCAAGATATCCTGTGCTAATGCGAGGCATCCTGTGAGATCTAACCCATCTCCGGGAACTTTGGATTGATATGACCGTTGGGAAGGAAGAAGAAATCATGAAGTCAAAAAGCAAAAAGTAATGTCCTTATCTTGGAATCTTGGGATCTCAGTCCTTGAAGTGGTGACGTTTGTGGTGCGGAGTCTGGGGCGTCTGGGGCGTCTGGGGCGTCTGGGGAGCAATCCTTCGGAACTCTTGTGTCTATGCCTTGGATTGGAACTCTGGAAATCAAGGGACCATGGAACCCTCTCAAGTGGGAGTGATGACGGTTCCAAATTAAAATGATCCTTATGGACTGTCTGGAAACGTGTTCTTTTCGATTGCCTCTTACCAACTTTTCACTCGCAGATGTGAATAGATGTTATTTCAAGACATTGGAGTCCTCTGTGAACCTCCAGCCATTTTCAATGTCCTATCGGTATAAATAATCAAGCCTCGGAGACATGATAAACGTATGTCACATCCAACTGGAAAAGGATGTCGTGCTGCCTTAGTTCAAGCAGATTTGTTGAAACAGGGAGAATACCATAGCCAAGTAGACCTAGGACAAGGGATAGTGGTAATGATAGCAGTAATGAGCCTCTCTCTGCCGTGTCAAAGCAGTAACGGATCTGTGGAATCTTCGGAGGTTGTGCTGGTTCGGCTGGAGCCAGGATGTAGTCCTAATTCGAGATCACCGGTGCTGATCGTCTCCCAAAGTGGTGGTATTGTGGATGTGTCGTAGTGTCCTGCGTGACCAAGGTGTGCAAAAACTAGGGGGTCTACCTCAGATCCCATGAAACGGTTCAAAATCCACAGGTGAACTCCACTGGAGCGGGTTGAATCCGAGCCCATGGATGCTCCATCGGATCCAGAATATCTGATGCTGTGCTCAGCTCTCATGAATTCTCCAAGTCTGACATCCTGTACAGTATTTCGAGCATGAAAGCTCTTCCTCGCCCATGGGACGATGTAAACAATGATCATAATTCCCATAGCTGCAGAAATTGGCATATATGGAGCAAAATCCTTCAGGGAGGGCCGTACGGTCAAAAGGGCTGTGAAGGCAAAAGGCATACACACTGCGAGTCCCGGCGCGATATGTCTGGATAGTGTTAGTCCTCGTTCTTTGGAATGGAATTGAACGAGTTTATACTCTTTGATCTCGCATCGATAAATCACGCCAAATGAGACAGCTGAGAACATGAATAGTCCCAATGTGCTATTCTTGGTTAGCTGTCTGAACGTCTCCAAGAAGATAGTGAGACAAATACAATTCATAAAGTCCTTTTAGCCCAAGTGCTGCCGACGAAAAGGAAGGCAGGGCGAAAGCTGATGCAAACATCAAGGCGCAAGTCAGTGCGACAAGGTGAGTTTCAGCAAAGCTTTGCCATTGCTGTAACCGGGTAGAAGAAGGTATTGACATCGCAAGGGTTCCGTCTCGGAGATCGTCCATTATCTTGGAAATTGAATTGGTCTTCAGCAAGTTTACCGAGAGCAAGAATGCATACAAGGTAATGGAGTTGTCTTCTGGGGTTGTGGTGTTGACTTTGTCTTTTCGGAAATTGAAAGGTTGTTGCTCGATCCTGGTGTCCAAGGTTCAAGAGTCGTAAGATTCAACGGCACCGAATGGCGGCCGAGGAAAGAAATGATGATCTATATACAGTGACCCCAGCCATGATTTGTGTTGAGCCAGTGGGTGCAAATCAGCTGGAAAAGTGCTCAGAACAATATGCATCTTATCAGGTGCATTTCAGGGCTCTCCGTCAGGCCTCAGCACATCATACATTAAAAGGCCCAACGTCCCCTACATCCTATTAGATGATGAGAACAAAGGAATTGTTCGATCAGTATACTGGCTAACTCATGGACAGCTTTTCTTTTTGTAAATTGTGGCGCAAGGCGCATTCTCAACAAGCTATCATTCAGGTTCTGGTTGCCAGACATGCGAAAATGGGCGCGTCACTGTCCACTGATAGCAAGGAGAACGACAATATGGTTCGGACAACATCCAGCCTCATCGACTGCCTTCGTCTGCGATGCCAATCACACCCCTGTGCTTCGGTGAGAGAACGCCAATTCGTGCCCGACCTGCGATCACGTAGCCTTACCAAGTGACAACGGTGCCTGACGGTCTGCCTCGGGCGGGAAAAAATGCAAAAATCAGTCCATTGTTGATTCCTAATCATAGACATTTTCAGCTCTTTCTTTGATCTCGGGCATCTGCTGAAACAAGCCGCAGGAGATACAGGAAGATCGCCGAGGTGTCAATACTTCAGAGATGGCGTTTCCACCGCCCGAGTGGAGAGTGTTGCAATTTCGATGAGGCCCGAGCTCCCTATCACCAGAGCCCTGTATTGACTGTCTTTCGTCACATATCGAAGTATAAAGATTGAGATGCTGTCCAGCCTCACAACTCCGAGTTCCGGCTGTAGCCATCAGCTTTGAGCTCCGTCGATATAAAGACGCAAACAGGCGCGTGGTTGCAAGCCATCAGATTTCGACATGACAAGCATATTTTATATTGAGATTGGACAATCAAGCGGTCCCCCGAGAGATCCACGCCCATTTTCGGGCATTTGGGGTTGGCCAGCTGCAAAATCGAACACGGTAGTTGGACTCAACAGTGTACCTTGTCCAGCTCAAACACTTGCGACTTGTTGGGAAATTTTCTTTGCGACTTTTGGTTCTCTGCTGTGTTCATCTTATGCCATTCATCATGAGGAGCCAGTCCGTATTCCTTCCCAAACACTTTGGCTAGACTCTAATTCTGTAAAGCAGTACTTCACGGATGCTGGGTCATCTATGGCAATCAATCCCAAATACCTACGTTACTTCTCGTTCGTTCTGGATCCATCACCAGCTCTAATGCTTTTTGCTTGCCTTATTCTCGGTTGTTCCATATCTTCATTTGCATATCGACGGCAGCGAGAAGACAATTACCAGGACCTCATCTTCGTCCTCGCAGTTACATTCTCTACTATATTTGGACTCGTACTAGGAATCAATGCCAATCTAATTATGCTGGGTCTCATCCCCTGGGCACTCTGTATCGCGATGATGTGCAGTGTCGCCATCCATTGGGCTGCGAGGCGCCGTACTCGCAAAATATATACACGCATCCAATGCTGTGAATTCGGCGAGAAGATGGAGCTTCCACATCAAATTGATGAAAAACAGTGAGGATTCAATTCAGGGGACGATGTGACCAAAAACCATTTCAAGTTTGTGCTTATCGGTATAAATTGCTCCCGCCAAAAGTACTTTGAAGCAGAGAAGTTAATGAGAAACAGGTACTGGGTGTACCAGAGAAGGTGGTTTCGCGCTTTCTTTCCCTACGGTGGTGGCGTCAAATCTATCACCCCCCTCCCTGTCAAAAGTGAGGGACGGTTCCTCATACGTTGGCGGTCCACGTCATTTAATCAACGGCTCAAACGACTCTAGCCAGGTCAAACGTTATCTAACATAGCTCCCCCATTAGTTATTGTCTCCTTGGATCTGGAGGTGTATACTGCATCTTGCGTGGTGTTGGTTTGTTAAGAATCTTGGACAACATCGGTGAACCCCCAGACCAATATGGAGAGCCAATAATGAGGGGTACTTTGTTAGGCACCAAAAGTTAGCTCTCTAATTGTTTTTGCAAATCGGCTTTGAAACCAAATCATTAAATCTAAAGTCTGCTGTTGGTTGTTGTAAGGATAGCGAGTGTGTGCATTTGTTTACTTCTCGCTCGCTTCCGATGGTCAAGATGTAGTGCTCCACTAAAAGCGGCATCAGTAAGCGATGTCAACACCACACGCCATTTCCTTTTTGCTCGCCCTACAATTCCAATTGCTGTCCTGATTTCCTTCCAGACTCTACCAAAATACCCATTCAAGCTTCAACAACTGCATACCAAAGCAATCCCATGACACCCCCAAGTAGAATTGCTAGCGGCGCGCTCAACCCAAACCACGCACCACCCACGAAACTCGTCGCGGTAACCGCAACCCACCACGGATCTCTGCCTAGCGGACTTCCACTCTGATGCTCCGCATCCACATACCCAATTTGCCACAGCTTATAAACAGCCGTGAAAACCAACCCCACAGCCCCAGCATTAACCCCCCTCAGTATTGACAATAACCACCTCCTGCTTCTCAACAACTTCCACAGACCCATCACACCGGTCACAATCACAATTCCTGGCGTAAAGATTCCAATAAATGCAACTAGTGCTCCAACAAATGATGGCAACGATGTACCGGCTGTAGCCAGGGCGCCGAGATACACAGCGAAATTGAAATTCGGGCCAGGGAACGACTGGATCAGGGCGAGTCCGAGGAGAAAATCCCGAGGAGATACCCAGCCTTCGGCAACGATGTATTCGCGGAGGAGGGGAATGACAACGGGCCCACCGCCGAAGATGATTGTGCCGGCTAGGTAAAGGTTTGCGAATAGGGAGACGCCGCGAGGGGGGGACTTCAGCAGAGCGCGGAGGACCATGACGGTGATGAAAGACAGAAGGAAGAGGATTAGGATGTAGATGCCGGTTTTCCAAGTGATGAGTTTTAGCTCGACTGGAGCGGGTACGACACGATCTGTTTCTGTGTCTGTTTCAGGATATGGAGAGGAGGTAGGGTGTGTGGACAACGGGATTTGCTGATCTCCACCTTGTCCACGACGTGAGCGAATACTTTCTTCTGTAACTGTTGCCGGCCGATTGGAAGATGAAACCGAAATATCTTGCTCGGCAACACCTCCCTCTCCAACAGTCTCCCTCGTACTCCACCGTCGCCAAACCAACAGTATCAATGCGTGAGGCCAACGATAATCCCATACCAGCGTAGCCACACCGGCACCAGCCATTAAGACAGGGAAGTACCATAACCTAGTGTACAGCATACCTGCTACACCACCCAGGAATACCAGCAAGCGAGTCAACTTGTCGGTGATTGCCTTATCTGCTAGCTGCACAGCGGCGAGGGCGATAATACCAACCGTTGCAGCGTTGAGGCCTGAAAGAAGGGCATAGACTGGTAAGGGAAGCGTATCTCCTATGCGGCTCACGCCAAGACTGAGGCCATACATTGCAATGGCGCCCGGGAAGCTTGACGTTTGGTCAGTGTGCTGAGGGTAACCGAATGTGGGTGGAGATTTCCTACCACCATAGGAAGAAGGCGAGGATGGCTCCTGAGAAACCTCCGTGGATGTAATTAATAGTGTACAACATCTTCGTACTCGCTGGGCCTGGTAATGCTTGGCTGAGTGCGAATATCTCCTGGTACTAAATACTTTCATCAACATTAAGTCCTTCCAGGTTAGAAGCATACATACGAGTTGCTCATCGATCCAATGGTTTTTCTCTACGAATTTCTTGTGTATCTGTCATAGCTATTAGCTCATCTCCATACACTAAAATCGTGATTCGAGATTGGCGATTCCGAAAAGAAATGCTGATAATCATACTATCTGGAAATGCACTGGTGGTCCTCCAAATGCAGTGAAGCCCAAATGCCAGTTCTTGGCAAACACATCCTTCACCTGCTCCCAGATTTCTGGCGCATGGCGCTGTATCGAATTGAGAGACTGCCATGATGTCTGGAAGGGGATTCGTGTCATGATACCCAATGGAAGTTCCACAGCGAGGTCATGTTACGAGGAATTGTGAGTTTGTTTTTGGAGGATATCTGAGCTTATTTTGTCTTGGAAATTGTGCACCGGCCAATTAGGCTTGTGCTTGTGGCTTGCGTCTTTACACGTGATGAAATGCTCGACGGCCATTCTGGTTTGATATGGAAGGGAGATTCTTTGTATTAAGGATACATCGCGGAGTCAATAGGGGCAGATTTTTGTATACTTTGCAATTAGGTGTTGGTTCGTGAATTGGTGGGATTCTGCAAACTCATAACCTCGCCGCTCCGTTTGGCACGTAGACATCGAATTGACTGTTTACAACTCACCTGCCCAGGACGACATCAGCGCTGAGAGGGCAATATCACGCCAGTAAGGTAGTGGGAAAGTAAGCGCTAGCCTACTGAAGCAACGGTAAGGACACAAAACCAACTATCTGTATCTACATATTGTGTGAGGAAAATGTGCGCTAGCAAAGCAGCAACGAGAGAGAAAGTATGTTTTGGCTGTCTGGACGCTCTTGGGTATTTTGTGGTCTTTCTACTCTATCATTCAGTAACCTTTAACTTTTGCAAAGTTTCTTCTGTACTTGGTCCAACCGTAACCTGTTCCGCACCTGGTCCCTCAACATGTCCATCTGGTTGCGCAACAACACCTTTCTTCGCAGCAGCCGCGGCAGCAGCAGCAGCTCGTTTTGCAGGGTCACCTTTGTCCTTAACTTTCTTGACCTTGACGGCTGCCTTTTCGGGTGGATAGGCTTTGAGCGCGATCTCTTGCCAATCTTCAGAAGCTTGGTATTCGGCGACAATAGGCTTGAGGATCTCGTTGAGGTGGGATGTAAGGGCGGCTTTGAGGAGTTGTGGCGTGAGCTGGAAGTGTTAGTCATTATAAACACAAAAAGGATGTCAGGGTAACATACGATATCGGCGGTATAGTCTTCTTTCAACTTCTCAACAGATGTGTAGAGGAGTGGCTCCGCGTCTCTTCTCTCGACCGTGAATGTCGGGTTCGGGTTCTTCAACGCAAGTGCACGGAAAATGACATGCTCCACAAATGCAATGACTCCATTACCCTCTACCTCTTTCGGTACACACTTCGCCTTCTTCAGCTTCTTCTCGACAGCGGCTGGCTCATCCAGGACATCGATTTTTGAATCAGGGTCACTCGCACTCATTTTCGCAGCCTCTCCCAAGCCCGGTACCATCGAGTTCATCAGATGTGCCCTAACACCGTAGCCAATCTTTGGCAGGTTCTCCATGGCGAATGTGAAGATCTTCCGCTGATCAACACCGCCAAATTGTGCGTCCACATCCAAGTATTGCTCGTCCAAGGCTTGCATGAGAGGGTAGATCAGACCCCCCAGCGTAGGATCATCCGTCTGCTTCACAACCTCAGCACCCGCCTTCTGCGCAACATTGATCCTTGTGATTCCCTCCAGCTTGAACCTATCCATAGTATATTCCTTATTCAACTGGTAGGAGCTTCCTAGGACGAACTCCAAACGCGCCAAATCGACACCCACAGCCTTCAGCAGCGACTTGATAACCTTCTCGTAGTACTTTGCGCGGAACTCGACAAGCTCGATCGGGGCCTTCATGTTGTCCAGGTAGCCATGGATATCTGCCAAAAGAATCTTGACGTGACAGCCTGCTGCAAGAAGCTCTGCTACCTTCATCATGGGCACGAAGTAACCACAATGGGGTCGTCCTGTTGTTGCGGTTCCCCAGTACACCTTGAGAGGGCGTTTCTCCTTGAGAATGACATTGTCGATGATTTCGGGGTTGAGGACTTCAGCAAGGTTGGCCTTGATCAGGGCTATCGAGTCCTCGGGACTCAATTTGGAGGCCATGATGTGACGTTATTTGGAGAGGTTCTGGTAGTGTTGACTCATGGGATTTTGGTCGCGAATTTGTGGGGGATCTTGGAGGGGTGTATATCACGTGACAATGACATGGGACAAAACAAAAAAATGGAAGCTGCCCGGATTTGGTTTCTGTTTCAACCAGGCTATTCATCGAGCTGATGCTTGTACTCACTCCAAGATGAGGAATATAGTTGTTCTCTTCTTAGATTTCACTATGGTAAAGTCTCTAGAATCTACCTTGGGCGAAATCTGATCAGGCTGAGCCTGGTAGAGTTTGAGCAAGCCACTTTCCCGACCTCTGCTTGCGCCTCCCCATCACTGCATTCTCTCCGTCTCATTTCATCTCAATCACTATCGTCACAGATCGTTTTCTTCATTTATTATCCATTACTATCTTCTAAAATGTCATTTGGGCTTTCTGCCAGTGATTCCGTCTCCGTCCAACTGGTACTCAGGACATTACACGTCTGTCCCAGACCATCCGAGACCGAGTCAAAATCAACATGCCGTGCAGGCAATCGACTTAACCTTGGAGTCAGGGTCGTCCTGCCTTCGACACTTCGACATCCATCAATGGCTTACGTGCTATTATCATGGACCAGATACGGAGAAAGGAGAAGAGGGACATGCATTTGAGCGATTGGCTGATGAGTGTGGACTTAGAAGATATATTGACGTGACCCCTCAGACTATCCCGGGTTTTTGGATGTTAAGTGGCTATCATTTTGTTCCTCATACTCACAATGTAGAAATGTACATGAAACGTTAAAAGATGATATTGCCAAATATTGTTATACACCTTTGTATAAAACAGCTTACAATTCGATTGGGAACTGATTCGATGACTGGCTCGACTCGCTACTAGATTCTGTGTAAAGCTGGTACGAGCGGTGGAATGAACCTGCACCGATTCGCTTGTCTGGGCTTTGTTTTGGTACCTTCGCTTGATCGCTTATCCCCCCCCATCCCCAACTCCCAGAGAGTGACACTTTTCTGCTCTCAAGTGCGACATCCATGGCATATGCATTTCAATGTCCAAAACCGCACCAGACGTTGACGTTAATCCGAGGAAGCTCGAAGACCGGCATGGTACAATCAGATACCGACATTGCTTGACTTAAGCCATGAGGTGGACTTATATTTACAAGTATATTACAGATAGATACCTTCATACATCAGCAGCTTCGACTCACAACTTACTTCCTCTTCCCTCCAACCGATCCCTCCTCCTTCTTTCCACACCCCAGCTCCCAACCAGCTGCATAGCCTCTTTCCCGCCACTCTCAACTCTCTCCTCCCTCAGGACGCCCGCAAGACATTTCCATGGATCCCTCGCACCACCCCACTTCAACACCTCATCCTTGAATCGTTCACCATTTTCTCTAGCCAGTCCACCACCTTCTCTTCCGCCACTGAATACCTGCTGCCAGATCCTCTCTGCTAAGACCCTGTCAAATAGGTAGCTATAGTATGAACCACCGTAGCCAAACAAATGCCCAAAGAAACCCTCTCCACACGTCCCAGCTGGGTCGGGAGGCATGACACCATGTTGGCGCTGTAGTGAATGAAATACCTCGGTCGTGTTGAAGGAGGGGTTGAGCGCGAGATGAGAGTGGCAAGCTTGGTCGAGGAGGGACAGGATGAGTTGGTGCTCTGTATCGACGCTTTCAAATTTCTTATCCAGAGCCAGTTTCTCGGCAATCATTTCGACGGGGAGAGGCTTGTCTGTTTCGTAGTGGCGAGCGAACAGCGCTAGGACAGAAGGATCAGCCGCGAAGTGTTCCATGATGATGGACGGCAGCTCTGCGAAATCTGTTGCGCAGCGTGTGCCGGATACTTCTTGGAAATTGGTACGGCCGAGGATGGAGTGGATTGCGTGACCCATTTCGTGGAAGAGCGTACTGACTTCATTGAAGCTGAGGAGAGAAGGAGTCTTGGAACCGGGATTGGTAGCAAAGTTGCAGATGAGTGCTATTATGGGCAGTTGCATAACCCCGTTTGGGGTTCTAGAGAATGCCATTCCATCGTTAGCAGCTTGTTCTGCCGATTCAAAAAGTGGATTGGCAATTGCTGCTGCTTCTTGAATTTCTCCATCCCGGATACGTCGAGAACATCGAATCGTGAAATGTGCTGGGTTCGGTGATTTGCCTGGTCTAGCGAAAAGGTCACAGTACATAACTGCCACATGGCCATCAGTCTGGGAGATGATGTCAAGTGTTCGAACATCCGAGTTCCATGTCTCCCCAGGCAGATTTTCTCGAGGCACGAATCTGATTCCATAAAGGCGAGTGAAAAGCCTTGAGATTCCTTGCATCACCCTCCCAAGAGAAAAGTAGGAAGACAAGAAGTCTGCATTTCGCAAACGGGAAGGTACCGAAGAGAGTACTTGCGACATGTAGAATTCCTTATCCCAAGGTTCCAGAACCGAATCTGGGTTCTTGGTGTACGACTTCTTTGCTGCTAGCAGATCGGTCAAGCAAGATTGAACACGGGGTCGGTTATCTTTAGATAATTCTTGAAGGAACCCATTGACGGCTTCAGGAGTCTTGGCCATCTTGTCTTCCAGAGACATATGCGCATAGCTTTTAAATCTGGAAAGTTTCGCCAGCTCAGCTCTCTTACTTAAAAGTGAATGAAGCCTCTTCAAAGAACTTTTGGAGGCCGTCCGGCCGGCGGAGAAGATTTGTTTCCTGACTTGCGCATCATATACAGTGTGTAGTGCAGCATGGGAAGCTTCACCTATAGCTGGAAGTGTAACCTGTCCCCATCGTGTAAATTCTTTCACCAGTATTGGGTCCATGCCATACAAACTGCTGCTCTTGAACTGGACGAAAGGCTGTGCCGACTCCATAGACTCTACAAAGTCAGAGCCAACTTCACTGATCTCCTGAGACAACTGAACAAATTTCTCTTTGTCGCCTTGAGGAAGATCGACGGCAGATTTTGCAAAATCTCTCTTCAGGATCGCCGCCACCAGCCGTTCCTCTTCCTCCCAGGCAGATCCAGCCGTCTTAATAGCGACATCTAACTGCCGTGCCAAACCAGTAGTTGTATTCAAAACATTCATGTATTCATACATCTTAGCATAAGCCCTTGTTGCAGCTTGATTTATCCTTGGGTCTGGATGCGTAGCCCGGACAAAGTCCGCAAGATCAATAATTCGACAAAGCAAGTCACTGAGCCTCTCCAGGTCCTTGACTACATGTTCGTACTGCTCCGTTGTTGAAGCTGCCAGTATTTTGGCCACAACTCTCTTCGCCTTCTCCAGGCTTGTATTCGCAAACTGCTCGAACCCTGCAGGGCTGGTCAAGTATCGGTTTTGGAACAATCCGGCATGGTGGCCTGACTTCGAAGACTGCGAGTATTCTTTCCAGAACCCAGGTGAGTCAAAAATTTGACCCAGTGTCTTGTCATCATACTGCGACCCAGGAGTCGTCGGACCTATTGCTACCTGCCTGGGAGAAGCTTCGGCTTCCAGAGCAATTGGATCATCGAGTGGCGTCGAAGGTACGGCCTGGACATGACTACGACGAATTCGAGGAGGGATCTGTTGTCGAATACATCTCGAACATATCCATGGTCGAGAAATGGCCGATTTGAACATTCCTTCCAGTGCGAAGAAACTGCTCAAAGGGTCGAAGTCGAAGGTTGAAGGTTGTGAATATTGATAGCCTTGCGAGTTGGAGCCGAGGGAATAGGAATTATTTATGCAGAGCCGCTTATGCAAGTTTGCATAAAGCACCCGACCTCAACATCCCAAGCTTGAACAAGATCATCAACCTCAGTCCACTCCGCAATTGAACGCCGACGTCGTCGCCAATCGAATTATGGCTTCGAGAATATTGCTACGGCAGGTGGGTAGACCTTACGTCTCCAATTGAGTGTCTACTAACAGGAACAGCGCGTTGCGCCTGTAGCTACCGGTGCCGTCATTGCTGGCATGGCTCTTTTCCCAAAGAAAGCCCTCCACGCAGAAGGCCCAGAGGGTTCTAATGTATGTTGCACCACTCCGTCGTCGTCTTGCAGATATTCTAATAGTCATGTCAGGCCAAAAAGCCAATATACGACGACTACGAGCTCCCAGCTGCGCCGACAAAATCCGTCCCTTCCTCCGAACCAACCTCAGAACCCACGAAATCCTCATCTCCAACACCCACCGACCGTCTTGCAGTACAAATCAGAAAGACAAGACTCTTTCTATACGATCATGTCGCAACCGCAGAGAACAAAGTCAACGAATTGATGGATTCCGCCCTACATCTCGAAGATAGCTTCACGAGCACGATAGCTTCTCTAGCACCTTCACCACAATCCGGCGAGAGGCTCATGCCAGGCACCCTCTACGTATTGGTCGCAGCTATGGCCGGTAGCATCGTATCGCGTAACCGCAACATTGTCCTCAGAGGAGCTGTTCCGTTGGCTGTTGGAATTGGCGCGGGTTGGGTGGTTCTTCCAGTAACAATGCGCAACGTTTCGGATTTACTGTGGAAATATGAGAAGAAGTTCCCAGCGATTGCAGATGGGCATATCAGAACGAGAGAGGGTGTTGAGAAGGCGTGGAGAATGGCGAGAATTCATACCCAGCAGGCAGTCGACATTGTTGATGATAAGGTCAGTGGAGGAAGAGCTGTAGTTGAGGACTGGGTTAAGAAGGGCAAATGAACGGGCCGTCGAGACATATAGATGTGTCTCTGTACAAATTATAGAGTCTTCTTTTTTGTTATCACAGGTTCGTTGCATGGGCCGTTTGATATCTCACGACGCGTGGAGTGCCCGTCTGGTGGAATGCATCATTCACTTTGCACAGGCACAGTCAAGAACAAAGCCCAGGGATATTTTTAAAACAACTATCTGAGCATTACTAAAATCACGACCAGATCAAATCCCGCCCCGAAGACTATTCTAGAATGCCATCCACTTTCACCCAGTCATCGTCACTTTCATTGCTAGTGTTCCTCTTCTTGTCTTGCTCCAGACAATTCTCTCCAGTGGTTTCATCCTTATCTTGTCTCTCCTTTCCACAGCCCTCATCATCGCTTTCCTCTCCCTCAATCAGCTTCCCTTCAGTATCATAATGCTCAACCTTCTCATTTCTCTCCACCATCCCTTCCACTTGCTCCACAAGACTAGCTACCCAGTCCCAGATAGTATCCCAACGACTTGCGGAACCTGACCAGTTTGTGGTATGCCAGTACTGATATTCACCCTCTTTGACTTCTCTGTCTTTCACGATATCCTTCCACATCTTGTGTGGGATGATATAGTGTTGGAATCCATCGGCGTCTTCATGACATGCCAGTTGGAGCATTTGGTGCGGGGTCTCTTTGTAAACATCGAGCTCGTGAGGGTAGAAGTCCCCTTCGTAATGTTCAAGTTCTGTCTCTCCGTCGTCAAAGAACATCGAATCAATGCCACAGATACCACCGGCCAGAAAGTGGTAACCACCTTTGAAGCTACATTGGTTAATTAGTATCAAATATCCTCCCTTGGAAGCAAGTGCCTTGAAAGGAAACACGACTTACCCATTCGCAACCCTACACATATCCTTGAAATCCGTTGGCAACTCACCAAACTCTTCTTCAGCCTCCTCGATCTCCTCTTCACCAGCGGGCTGCTCCAAAATCTCTTTCCAAGAATGAAGACCTATTTCTTTGTACTCCCTCTTATTAGCCTTCCACGCTCCTCTTGCCAGCCTCTCAAGCAAATTTCTCCAGCTGAGTTTGCCTGGCGCCAGACTCCATTGCCTCCCTTCCTTTGCTCGAAGCTCCAACGCGTCAACCACGCCCTTCACTAGATTATCCGCATCTTTCTTCGGGATGAAATAACGGTTCGACTTCTTACCATCTGCATTCAGCAACGGCAGAACATCCCACACACCCGGAACCATCAAAAATTCCTCCAAGGACCCACCGTTACAAAACCCATCACTGCACAATGCCTGGCTCAAAATCTCCTTCGCAACAACTAACTTTCCAAGTCTAATTGCCATTTCGATTGGCAATCTCCTGTACAGCAGCGTACTATGCCAGCTATACCGAGCTTCTTTACTCCCATCCAATTTTCTCCTCTCCTCAGGCAAAGCGTAAAGCTTCCTAGCCACATCCAGCGCCTCCCTCATCCTCGCCAGACTCACATACTCACCCCTGGTCTTCGTCTTAGCAAGCAAGCGGCAACACATGGCCAGCATTTTCGGATCCTCGCTCTCCCGCCAACAATGTACATCTTTCGGCTCGCGCAGATCGCAATGCTCTTTCATCCATCCCGTCAACGTACATTCGCGAAACTTGCCTCACTGATCTCTCTCCAACCTCTCCCCTGGCGTCTCATTCCCAGATCTAAATTCAGGCACCGCTGAAGGGCGGGGATGGGTATCTCTATGACATAGCCAGAAATGCTCTATGGAGAGGAGAGTATGAATTGAAGAGTCTTCATACCGAGATGGTGGGGGGTGTTATGGACGGTCCGTAGGTATAGATGGCTGATAGGAGGGTGTTGGCGGCTGAGAGATGGTTAGAGAGGAGGAGGAGGCGAGCGAGGTTGAGGCATTCTCGGATTGCTTCGGAGGGAGAGATCGGTTCGAGAATGCCGGAGATGAGATTTGAGAGGGGGTGTAATGCCCACGGATTGGGATCGTTGAATTGTCCTGAGGATGTGTAGTATGTCTCTGCTTCTGTTTGGGTGGTCATTTTGACTGAGAAGCTAAAATGTTAAGGGGAGATCAGCCACAATTTTGATAGAAATTCAACTTTATGCAATCTTGATAACCTCCGTGAGTATCTGACGAATGAGCAATTGATCGATGTACATGTAGTTCTCATCGTGATCTGGCTGAGGCGAAGTTCGACAAAAGAGGCACAGCTTAAGCGAGCCTGCTGCCTGGACTGCACTGCCTCGGACTGCCTAGAGTCTACAACGCTACCTGCACAAAGAAAGCAACAACAAAAGTTCATTGAGACAAGCAATGGCTCTCCTACCTAAAATTCGATAATCTTCAAAACAGAAACTTAATGACGTTCGCTCCTGTAGATATCAGAGGAAATTTATTGAAGCGTAGACTCTGGATCGCAAAACTCAGCAACGGAAGAATTGGTAAAAATAGGTCTTTCATTGAACGCTTGGAACGCTGTTGACACTGATGTTTACATGGATCTCGCTTCTAGTTTGCAGAGTAAGACTGGATAAATTGAAAGCGCCATAAATCGCCTTGATTTTCAAATGCGACAAGATTATATTCCATAGAACTATCCTGGGTATTGTATACTATCCCAATCTCCTATCTTTTCACTCCATGAACAACCCTTTAGATCGCCACATTCGCACAGCTGAAAGCAGGCTTAGTTCCACCAGAGTAATCAGCGATAATAGCCTTCACAGCTGCGTAAAGACCTGGGCCCAACAAAAAGAGTCCACACAGCATAACAAAGATATGAATAACAGTCATGACACTTCTCCCCACACCATTCCACAGCCGCCCTTTGAATAGTTGCCAATACGCCACAGCGAAGAATATGAATCCAAAAAAAGAGTCAAATGCTGCACCGAGCAGAGACAGGAAGTCTCCCATAGAGGGGACCACTTCAGCGAAAATAAACGCAATGGCCCAGATACCAACCATGACTGCACCCCAGAGTCCCCAGCCGATAACCGTGTTGCTGTGAGCGTGGTGCGAGTTGCCGAGGACACGGAAGTAGATGAACTTGGCCGTGACGTTGGCGTATATAACGCCGATAACCAACGTGGGCACAATAACAAACGCGAAAGATCCTTTCTTATACGCCGTGACGCCAAGACTTCCAAACGCAGGAGCTGTAGAATACTGGCCTAGATATCTGAACCCGATGGACGGCGGCACGATGAACAGGAATGTACTGATCGCAGCCAGAACAGCAAGCGCCTTGGGGAAATCCTGAGGCTTCTCCATCTCGGAGATGAACGTTGGGAAGAGGATCTGCGGCACCCATAGGAAGGTTATATTCAGTACAGCATTCATACACGCCACCCAATCCGTGCCTTTCTGCGGGAATGCATAGGTTTTCACTTCGCCGAGGGTAGGATAGTTGCCGCCGTAGCCGTAGAGAGGGGCGTCTTCAATGCCGGCAAAAATGAGGAAGAGAAGGATGGCGATGCCCATGCAGAAAGCGGAGAACATCGACATGAAAGAGACGTGGTTAAGGGTACGAGGGAGAGACATCACGACGCCGATGATGGTGGTTATGACCGAGAAGATGACGGTGCAGAGAGAGTGATCGGAGAGGGTGTTGAGGACTTTTGCGCCAGTGAGAACATGGAATCCAATGAGAATGATATTGTTGGCGAGGAGCATGAAAGCTGTGAATTCGTAGGCGACGCGTGACTTGCCGAATGCATAGTAGCCGAAATCGCCTGGTTTGGGGTGTAAGCTTTGTTTGGTGGCTCTGGGGAGGGGATGGAAGGACTTACAGATATCTTTGATTTGGGGGTGCTTCATGATGAATTTGTGCATGGTTATGGAAGTGATCCAGAAAAGGATACCGGCAACAACCATGGTGATCAATCCAGGGACCCAGCCAAGAACACTGAGAACACGTTAGTTCTGGTATGGTGTGAGGTTTGAAGAAAGCTGGACGCACGACAGTGACCATGTTTGGGCCATGATAGCCAAACATACCTGGTCTCCAGCGAGGAGCCAGGCAGCCCGCTGCCAAGACATGGTTCTAAGCTTGATTTCATGTTGATGATCTGTTGAATTCAGTCAGCTGTGTTGCATCTATCATTGAGTGTCTCGCTCATACCTTCGATAACCAAAGCCTTGATGGTGTCAATTGAATCAGACTCATTCCCTGATTCGAGAACACCTCCATCCGCAAATAAGGGGCCCTTCTTATCCTCACTGGGATATGTGGGTGGAGTCGACATGATGGTTGCTGTTGCAGTAAAGCTTTACCAGGGTATTTTGCTGTCAACCAGATCCGTGGAACAAGAAGTGGAGGATGGAGGTAAAGTAGGCCAGAACGACCCTGAGGGGATCTGCAGCCCTTATGTACTGTACCTGCCTCCGACGGCACTCACGCATCGAGCATCCCCACCAAGCCCACGACCAGCGTCGAAAATACGCATTTGGATCCTTCCATTCAAACGTTCATCGTTATCACGCCTTCCGCCCTAGTGTTGATGCAGAAACATAAGCGAGCAGGGGGCAGGCTGACCATGCCCACCATGGCAGGGACAACATTCCCCATTTAAAACCAGGCCCTTCCAGAACGCCGTGTTGGACATTGTTCTCACAAGCAGGAGATGTCCCAGTCTATGATTTGACACTTTCCAGAATCCGTGCCGTCGGACTGCCTGATCGACCATTCTATCATTGGCCATGTTGGTGCAATGGTCGCGTGGCGCCGGGCATACCGACGGCGAGAATGGCGAGACTGGCATAGGTGACAGGGTAGCCTGGAGCATGGAGGCGGGAGCTGTGGGGTTGCGATAAGATAAATCGACCCTTCTGTTGTACAGTACTGTATTGTAGGTAGCTCGCGCTCGTAGAGCTTGTGGTGATTTGATTCGAGGGCCTGCCTCGTCGAGAAGTCGGATTGCGACAGCTGGGAGGCGAGAATATTACAAGACTGAGACTGAGTAACAAAGAGTTAACCGAGTGCACCGAGAAAGAATTGACTGTCTTGAGACAGGTGGCGATGATCACCCTGCCTACTAGGTATCTACTTGCTTACCCAGTCTCGTGCTTTTGCTATTTGTTGGTAGTTGAAGCATTTGGTAACTGTATCGGAATTTGCGACTTGCTCATAATGCGGCGGAATTCCGTGCTCGTAGTGACGCCTCGGGGCTTAGCTAAGGTAGGTAGTCGAGGTAGTCTACCGGGCTAAGATTCAGTGTGCTCTGGCTGGCCAGCTACCTTACCTCTACCTACCTTACCTAGGTAACGAAAGTACTGGGGAGACCAAGTAGTCAGCTCCCGGTCCGCCGCCCTGATCAGACAGGGCAAAAACCCCAGGCTGCTGGTAAGGTATTGTAGATCAGTGTCGATTGGCCGATGTCAATTCCAGGACATGCGACAAAACACACCAGAATGAGCTTTTGAAACGACCGATTTGATGCGCATCTCGACATGTCGTTGAGGTTCTGGTTGCCCAGCCGTTCAAGCTTCATGGCTGGTAGCTTGGCTAACTTGGCTTTTGCTTGGGCCACCAATCTCTTGAGCAGCCAGTCGAAAGAATCAACCAAGAAAGTCTAAAATAACTATCCATTGTCATCATTTGAAGAGAGTGTCAGTTTACTCACCAAAACAGCAAGAGTAGTGGTCAACAACACTCAGGAGGGAAGCGGCTCGCGGAGCTAATTGCAGCTGTTGCAATCCCGGCAGGTTTTCCTTCCTTCTCATGGATGGCGGCAGGTAAGTCAGAGTTAATGAGCTATTAGCGAATGAGAATTCACCAGATTGGATAAGAATGGTTATTGCCTGACTTTGGCGATAACTGTAATAGAAGAATAAATCATGGGAGCATAGATTGCTAGGATTTGTTACTAGACTGAGTTACTAAAAATCGACGACTTCGGAAACCCAAGTACAAATACGTAGAGTCCACTTAAGCTGAGAGCCGTGGAGTGCTCCTCTCCCACCCTTATGCTCTGAAAGGTATACCAATATGCTCCCCTGATGATCAGACAGGAAGTTTACAGTTTCAGACACAAGCCAGATTCTAGGCATCACTTCTTTTTTGTTTGTTCATATGCTACAAAAGGTACAGAGGTACTGTAAAGTATGTCGCTCGAAAAAGCTATCATCTCTCTCATCACTTTCATCATTCTCCCATCCATGTATCCGTCACATTGCATTGATCCATCTTGCATGTGAGAACGAGACGAAAGTCCCCACCCTGTCCTTTCCCGAGGCGCATCCCGAGACCAGTCCTGCCAGGTCGAGGTATTAAACCAGGTACCCCAAAAGATTAAGTAAAAAGAAGTTTGTTTTTGTCGGGTTCGGAGAAGTATCAACATAGAAATGTAATTGCTCAGCCGCCAAAGCTCCACTCTCATGCGGTTCGTGGAGCATGGGCAGCTGAATCGTCGGCGCCGTTCATCAATCCACCCTTGCCACTGTCTGGGACCAACGCCTCAGACTTTGACACCCCTGAGACTCCGCTATCACCTTCCTGCGGATCACGATCATAGATGATGCCCTGGATGTTCAAACCGTTCTTGTCGCTGGCAGGGGTCTTAAGAGCTTCCTCATCAACATGCTCATCGAGGTTCATAAGCGCAGGCGGTCGATGACGCATTGCCCGAGCCTTCGCGAGGGAGATAGTAGTTTGCTGGTAGGTGGTTGTGACGGGTGTTGAATCGTCTCGATCGATGGTTGCTTTCATAAGTGCTGCCATCCAAAGTCGTCCTTGTTTGATATTCGGAACGGCAAAATAATGCGTGGTAGGCTTGGTAAACGTAACCGCTCTGGCGGCACCAGCCCGAGGTGGGACGAGCTTGAAAATGAAGATGGAATCACCAGGGCTTTTACTCAAAGTCGATTCTGGCTCAGATGCTGCTGCTGTCTCGGCCATAGTAACAGTTTGCGATCCAGAGGGGCTCGTAGGACTGTTCGTGGCACCTGTGATTGCAGCGGAGATGCCAGTCAGGCGATCACCATCAGCAGGGAGGACACGGTGGAAAGATATATCGATCAAGCCCTTCTCCTGGTCGTCATCCTCGGAGTAGTAGTATGACAAGCGGCGGCCCTTCAAGACAAATAAACGTGGCTTCCAGGAAGACATGATATTGCTGCCCCTCTTTCTCATCCATCCGCTATAGTCGGCACCAATCATCTGTTCCTTTGGAGATTTCTTTTCTAAGCCACGCGTGTATGCGCTGGTCTCTTTTTTGGACTTTTTCCTGCTGGCTTTGTTAGCTGTTGCCATCGGTGTCGCAGCTCCGCTTTTTGAATCCGTGGAATCAAGATCGAAGCTCTGACCACCAGATGGAGTGCTCGATCCTGTTCGTGAAGGCGACTGTATTGGAGAATCTTTCACAGGTGAAGCTAAGGAATCTGCTGCTGCTAAGCGAGATTTCTCGGTGCCAGTGACGGCATCCGAGATGGCCCTCAGACCAAACGTTTTGGATGAGATCGGTTTTACTGGCAACAACCAATCCGAACCTCGGCCCTGGCGAACTTCTGGAGATTTTGGCAAGGCGCTATTCTCAAACGAGTTGCCTTCGAGTTTGGTGACAGTGGGGGAATGCACATCTTTCGGCGGTGGCATTGGTCGAGGCGGAGGATTGATAGAGTTCTCCGAAGGAGTACGACGACGACCATTTGTGGCCAAGCCATAGTATTTCTGAGCAGCCGAAGGAGGGGCTGAGTCGCGAATAGAGTCAACACTTCCAAATCTTGAATGCCTTGAATGTGCAGTGGCAGATCGCATCCTTTGCTCATCTGTGTAACTTGAGTTACGCGAGTGAGCAGTGGTTGCAGTGCTTCCCTTTTTCCGCAAAACATTCCTCTGACGGCCCTCGACCTCGCCACCAGAAAAGTAGCCTCGATCAAGCGAGTCAAAAGCTGTAGACGGGGTGACTGTTTGTGCCAGTTGATCCGACGAGTTTGTAGCCAAAGTTTTGATCCCTCCTGACGATAAGGGACGAAGAGGCATAGAAGGAGATGCTGCCGATCCCATGGTCCAATTTCTATCAAACGAAGGCTGCTTCTTATGGGTCCCATCCTGAATAGTTGGTGGAGGGGTTCCTCCTGCTCCCATAGAAGCCATGGCCATTATAGAAGGAGTACTATACTCATTCACCGAACTTTGGCGTGAATGGTGCATATCACGGATGGATGCAGCAGACGGTCGTCTCTTGTCCCCAACGGGTCGTGTAGTGTCCTGTGTCATGGGTGAGATTGGGGAGGTCATCGGAGACGCAGTAGTCTCAGTCCGCGGTATGTGCTGCTGAGAGAGGCGCGAATGTTGGCGGGATTCTGTTCTCTCGTTCATACTTGATATTCGGGGAAGCATCGTACCTGTGGGAGAAGTGATGCTACGACTGCGTTGTTTGCCAGTGTCGTCTGAGCCAATATCGCTGCCATAGGTGCTTCCGTATGTTGCAGTGTTCCGTCTCGTTGAGCTTTCCCCATTGACTTCGTCTTGGAGGACCTTGATCTTCTGCCATGTCTTCAATCTCCGTCCAACGCTGCCTAGATCGAACTCCTTCAGGAAAACTGAGGTCTGATCCATTCCCAACAGCACATCTCCAGTAATTTCCTGGTCTCTGAAAACTTCGCAGTGCTTGGTCTCAACTCCTGATGTGAAAAGATATTCCGCAACTTGATCTGGCGTCCAACTTTCGACATCCTGACGCGAGTGAACTTGATCTTCCTCCTCATCGGTCTCTTCGCCATTGATGTATGACATGCGTTGGTCTAGGTGACTGCTGTATTCGCTACCAGAATCATTCGCACCGTGTGTGGCTCTTCGATCTTGTGCTGCTACGGTGTGGTGTGGGGAAGTCATATCAGTAATATGCTCGTCGATAACACTGAGAGTTTCGTTCATGACTGGGCTGTCTTGTCCGCTGGTTGATCCGCTGTGCGATTGTCCCATTGCAACTGTCAGGACCGTCTTCGGTGGCGCTGTCTTTGATCCAGCGGTCCCCATTGTAGATATTGGAGGTTGCGCAATCATCTCGGGTTCTTGGGGAGCCTCCAAAGGCGAACTTATACTCGGCTTGTCCAACACCTCTGAAGCGCTAACGTTGTGGCCTAATTGTGATGATGGTTCTACACCGATTGTCGGGGAAGCCATTTTTGGCTCTGTTGGTGTCGGATCGTCCTCATGGATAGGAGCCACCGACTGCTGGATAGTTGCTGGTATCGCGGGATCGGATGCAGGTACATGCGGTCGGGGAGCTGTGTTTATCGGGGGGTATGAAGGGGGACCTCGAGGAGCGATTCTGGTGTAGACTATTGACCGTCAATCTGCATTCGTGTGTCAAGGCATAGTCTGTACTAACCTTCAGGGAACAATCCACTATTCCCATTCATCAAGTGCCGCCCCAGGTACCAGCCGTCCCCGAAATCATCGTCACGTTCGATTAGCTCAACTCGATCGCCTTTCGTTAAACTCAGCTCGTCCGAGCTTCGAGCTGAGAAATCGTCTGCATTTGATGAATGTCAGCCATTTTTCTCCTTTACTTGCAGTTCAATGAAAAGGGCCAGTGTTCTGGCATATTTCCAGACGCATCGCATTTAGCCCAGGTATGGTCTCATCCACGTACGAATTACAATCAGAATCTGCCCTGGCTCTGGTCGGCCCTGGGGCTCGATCGACAGTCGGGATGCCATCTTTCCTTAATACTGACTTCTGACGTTCCGCCAGGGGCCGATATAGTTCACGACAGAAACATCTGATGGAATGGAAATATATTTCAAGCTGTCGAGGGAGGCACTACAGCAGTCTGCAGCTTTCGCAGCGGAATGTGCTGGCCTTTCGGAGTATGAATATGCGCTCCGGGCCGGTTCTCGATTATCGCGGAGACACGATGGATGTCGTTGCATGAAGCCAGCAGATGTCTTGCTGTCGCGATTCACTGCAGCACATGGGTTGCTGAACGCCACTCAGCTGAAGACACTCAAGTGCAGATGGGATCCTTGCTGCTGGCGTCGTGATGAGTGGAGAAAGAATGTGTGGGCACTTTGTTGTGCTGCGCTTATCGGTGAGGGTGAGGGTGAGGGTGAGGTGAGTCGCAATGCAGGTAGCGTAGAATTGCTGCTGCTGCTGCTGCTGCTGCTGCTGCTGCTGGCAAGATGGAGGAGAGAGCAGTGGAGAGGAGAGGAGGTTGGACCTGTTCCAAGATGGGCTTGGTTGGGTCTTGCTGGTTGGCTGGGTCTGGGTGGGTTGGGGTTGGGTTACCTAGGTTAGGTTGGGGGAGTTGACCTTGGTAGTCCGTAAGGTAAGTTATGGAATGGTATGGTACTCGTAGCTGGCTGATGCAATCCCGAATTACAGTACAGTAGTGAGCATTTGAGTTCTGACCAGGCCGGCCGCCTCTCCCATCTCCTTTACATAGATAGATACACAGTAGAGTACTGAGGTGTTTGTTGCCAGTTCCTGTCCAGTACCTAGTCCAGTCCAGTCCCGTCCTGTCCTACGGTCTTACCTTACCTGCCAGCCTGCCCTGTCCAGCGTGAATCCGGCGGCCGTGCAGTGCATGATCAAAAGCGGCAGGCGGAGTTGTTTCGCTGTACCTATCTATACCTATCGTTGTGGGCCAACAACAGGTCGGTAGGTACCTAGGTTGGTTCTTTAACGGTTGGTAAGGAAGGTAACGATGACTTCAAAACAAGAAGACGTAGACGTATTTCTCCTTGGACACAATAGAGACCTTTGAAAATCTACCTAGGAATCACTTATTTGACAGGCAGCCATGGCTAAATGTCTGAGCAATTTCAATACACAACAAATGTGATTCCACGGGCCTGTGCCTGCCTGAGGTCGGTACGTGGAAATGTAATGTTCTAGTCCGCTGATGACATTACTGTATAATAAACAGCCAGCCCACCCAGCCCACCCAGCCCAGATCAGCCAGGTTCCGAGGTTGAGGTCGAGAGGTTCAAGGTTGCGCTGTCCCGCATTACATGCTGCTTTTGATGCCCTCACCCTCACTCACTCTAACACCTACCTTACTACCCCCAGTCCCACGAGGCTCCCATTCAATTACCTTAGCGCTCAAGGCCGCAAACATCACCACTTGCACTGCACCTCTCATCAGAACAGCAAACGCTTTCCGCCAGCCTCGACCTGACCCCAACGCTGACCTCTGTGTATTCCGTTTCCGTGGAAGACAGACAAGGCAGGCTATTCTTCAGAATAGGTCAACTCCAACGCCAACTCCGGTCCATACAGCCACATTATACTGATCTTTCCTTCGACCTTCAACAGTACCTTGGACCCGGTGGCACATCACATCAATATCAATCCTCACTAATCTCTGACTGTTCCTCTGCGCCTAGTCCATTCTTACACTCTCTTGTCGCCTTCTACCTTATTAATAGGCTTCATCGCCAAGAATAGCCGCACCATAAAGCCTGCAAAACCTAATCACTCGCGAATTACACTTGTTGAGCACGAATCTCCCAGCGGCCGTCGAAGTCAAGCCTTTTCTGCCGGCGCACCGTGTCTTACTCTTCATTAACACCATCCGATCATATGGGCTCACTATACACCTCAGTACATCCATCACCATCATATCATCATTACTGGGACAATTGAGTTTGGACGAAAGCGTATTCAAGGACATGAAAACTATGCCAAAGTCAGCTCGACAATCGGCATGAGATATGCGCCGGCCGCCAGATAAAGAGGGACAGTCAGCTCTGTCCGAGAGGGACGTGGAGTCTTCGAATGCTACACTTAACACACTATTTGGAGGGTCCCGGCAGAAGTCATGGATGATGGGAGCAGGAACTCCAGTTCGCCCAACGCCTCGTACTAGCATATCGAAAGCCTCGGCTCTTCCAGCGACGTTGGCCCAGAAGTAAGCCTTCCTCGATACCTAGAGTATATCACGCAGATCCTGACACATCTATCAGATCCGTAGCCAGTGTGCTGCCCTCTCCAGCACCAAGTGACGAAGCGAGCCCTGTACTCGCACACAGCACGATCAACAGACCACGAAACGATACTCACCAGGAAGTACGGAACGGCGATCCCATATTTCCTTCTACCACCACATTCACTCCAAGTCGACAAGCCGCGAGCGAGCCCGTCATAGAACCGGCTGGAGGGGCCCCTCCTCTTGATTCTTCATCCGGGCCTGGCTCATCTTCGAGTAGGTCACCAAATCATTCACGAAGACAATCCACGAACCCTCCACCATTCACCGACATACCCGAGACAGTCATGGAGATTCCTCCGCTACCTTCCTCGGTTCTTCTCCCGTCAGAGAGGCAAGATAATAGGCACACATCCCAGGACTTGAATTCTCCGAGACAAGCTTCGGCACCATCTCCTGTCCAGTTTGGTACTCCGACTTCACAATATCGCACGCTTCCATCGCCTCGAATATCATCAGTCTCAGGGCTTGGTATATCAACTCGCCCGGCAAGTACGCAACAACAAACGAATAACCTTGACGGCATGCAACAAGCATCACAAGTGTCTGTTGATACTATACACTGCGTGAACGAGGGGCTGGTCAACACATCTTCGGCTGCTCGTGTTGGAGACGCCCGTTCACCAAATCTAGCACAATCAAATATGTCATACCCTAGCCCAAGTACATCTACGACGTCAAATCCAAACAAGCGACAACGAACTCAAGTGAATGCCATGCCATCACTCAAAGGCAGAGTGAGCCTCATTGAGAAACACATAGCATCTGCTGGCGGGTTACAAAATCTGAACACCGGCCTAGAACGGCCGCGATTTGCATTGCTCACCGATGCGTGCCGCAACGAGGATCCGTTCTACGTGGCTTTACATCAAGTGTTTTGTGTTTGGGATTTAAATCAACAAGAGGTTATAATCATACCTGGATATCCAAATAGCAATATATTGCAGGCTGCGTTCAAAATTCTTGGAGCCTTAATCCGAGATAACGATCAGCTGGCCCCGGTACATAAAATTTGGTTCGCCCAATTCCCTGGTCCGCTAGGCCAGCTGCTCGTGGTCTCAGAGGTCTATCGCCAAAGTATAACGGATGTAGGCGTGTTTCTTGAACGGCTGACGGTTGAATGGGTCTCTTTATCTACAGAGTGGACGCAACGAGGTTATCCACCATTGGTGGATGAGCTCGTAAGTCGATTGGGATTATTATCTCCAACGTTGCAATCAGTTGTCTTCACAGCAACACGCCGAAATCTTGGTATTCGAGACGAAGATGTTGGTACCAGGATGGAAGATCTTTTCCGAAGAGATCAACAGGAGCACCAGGCATTGTCGGCTCGAGTCAATACCGCGAGACCGCCAACAGCAAAGGAGGTTCAAGAGCGCAACACTGCCCTGGTCAACGAGTATTTGACTCTACACAACCACGTAATACAGCGGCGATCTTCTACGGCCATTTCTGGTAGTCCATTGCTACGGGGACCAACGCCGGTTCTTGCAAGTAATGCTCCTCGTCCACAGTCGAACAGTATTCCGCATCCAACATCATGGCAGCAGGACATGCCAGGCCCTGATCCTGCGACTACCTGGCAATCTGCGGCTCAGAATCATCAGGGGATCCTTAGAACATCCAATGGCCCACCTAATCCCTCCATCGCTGGTCGTCCTCCCAGCGTTGGCTCACAGCAAATGCATCTCGATACTCCTAGCCCGACGTTACTTCAAGGACTCTCCATGAATTCGCCAGTCCAACAAGGCTTCCCATCTACTGGTTCTGGTAGAAATGGTGCTCCGGTGCAGTCAAATCCGCAATACCCTCAAGGTTATCCTGGATACATTGTCAACGGAACTGTTCAACAGCAGAGCTCCAATATTGACCCGAACGTCTACAATCGTAACGTCAATACAGTACAGTACCAACAACAGCTTCTACCCCAATATCCACAGCCGCAGCAGCCACAATATTCAACACAGCAGTATCAGCCTGCTCAAGGTTCATGGCCGCAACATTCTGTACAAATACAGCATGCGGCCATGATGCGACAACAGCAACAACGGCAGCTAGAACAGCAAGCTTTCGCAATGCATCGCGCCGCTCAATTAAGGAACGAGAGCATCGATCCGCAGCAGCCTCATGTCAGAAATAACAGCGTCAGCAGCACTGGACGACGTACCCCGACTGGGAGACCCTCACCCAGGATAAGCGGGCCACCTGCGTTAGGCCCTGGAAGGCCCATGGGTAACGAACTTGCTCTGCACGCGTACATAAACAAGCCTCCGCTTCAACGTTCGATTGTTCCTCCCTTTGGATTCACGCATACTGCTTTTCCTGCCCTTCCAGATCAAGTAGCTCTTCACCAGGCTCACCTACGAAGTCCACGCCTAGTTGCTGCCGATCCACCCCCTCCCAATATTCCGACCGACAGTCCCTCCTTGAGACATTATCAGGCTATCAGAGGTTTTGCTTTGCCACCAACGAGAATCTCTATTTCTACTCCACTTTCGAAATTCGATTTTAGACCTTCCGAAGCTGAACTTGCAATGATTGCTCAGGACATTCCTCACAGCAACGGGCAGATATCAGACCGCCAGTACCACCGCGGCACACTTCAGTATCGAGTTCGTTGTGTCCAGGCGAAGCAGGCTGCAGTCAAATGCTCAATCGTCGAATGGGTTTTAAAAGATACAGTTTGGCCTGAAGGTGCAGCTCTTTCAATCAATAAGAAGCACCTTGAGCTGAGACGAAAAAATCATCATGGAAAAGATCTTGCAATTGACATCACTCCGTTCGTACGACTCCCTGGACCAAACATGAGAAGTCAAATTTCCTTGTCCATTCTCAGAGGGCGAACCAAGATGAAGGAACACGGCTATTTCCTTGGTGTGGAGGTAGTGGAAATACTTCAACATGACCAAATATTGGACATGGTGAGAAAGAACCGAATATCCGCAACTTCAAGCCTAGATAAGATCAAGAGAAGCCTTGCAGGCCCAATAGATGAGGACGACGACATTGCCATGGTAATCAGTGATATCTCCATCGATCTCGCAGATCCTTTCACGGCTCGCATATTCGATACGCCAGTCCGTGGCGTAAGCTGTTTACATCGAGAATGCTTCGATCTTGAGACTTTCCTCTTGACTAGGAACAGCAAACCAAAAAGACCAGGGCAGCCATGTATGATCGATGTCTGGAAATGCCCACTATGTGGGAAAGATGCTCGTCCATATAGTCTTCAAATCGACGATTTCCTGGTTTCAGTGAGACAGACACTCGAAGCGCGAGGAAACTTGGATGTAAAGGCTATTTGGGTGGGAGGAGAAGGCAACTGGCGTCCAAAAATTGAGAAGCGCAAGGCGCCACCTGACCCCAACGACAGTGATGACAGTGATGATCAAGGTCCAAGAAAACCTTCCTTGTCGTTGCATCAGTCGGGCGAGACACGCCCCAATCGTGTAGTTGAGGTCATCAGTTTGGTAAGTTGCACCTTGAAGTAAATCCTGGCAGATTATTGAATAGCTACTTACCCTTCGAGTTTAGGATGATGACGATTGATGGAAAAATCCTTATCTTGTCTTGTCTCGCTACTTTGTGTTCTCATGCTTAGCGTCATCTTGGGAGCATTTCATTTGTTTCAGCTGCATGGACGGGTGCGGGGTGGCACTTTGCATAAACCATGGGGACCATGAAGGTCGGCGTATATCGGCGTACTTTTGCTATTTGCTAAGAAGGAGGGATGAGCTAGCTACTCCGAGTAGTTTGTACGAAGCATGGAGTTCAGGGCACCATCTGGAGTTTTTACCTTGCTTTGGGAGACAGTATATTCACCTGGGATCGCAACAGGGCGTAGGAGGGAAATCAACTGGCAGCGATGGATGGATGGCTACATACCCAGGGAGCAAGGCTGGCTAAGAGTGGGCGTATTCTGTTTGTATTCTTAATACCTAAATCTCTCTAGCTGGCATGCATGATGCTATCATGCCTTACAAGAAAGCTGTTTCTATTTGCAAAACTCTACATTATTTGACTACGTTCCTCCTGTGCAAACAAAGTATTTCTCCACCATTGATGCTGTGTTTAATCATGAGAAGGTTTCCAGGCCGCCGAATTTGAGGCACCCAACGAAACTTATCAATATAGCTTGCAATGGCATGAAAGAGCGATGTGCAACAGCACAGCTTGCCTACTTATTTGAGGTATATTTGCATGAGCGTAACGTAGAATATCATGCCCTGATAATGCGATGTGCAACAGTGCTGGCAGGGTTGGGCTGGTGAGCTTGGAGGTTGATTTTCCGAGATTGCGGGATGGCGGGGTAGGGTAGTGAGTGTATTGTTTGGGGGAGGGGGAGGGGGAGGCGATTTAGACCAGGGGGTGGAATGACTTTGTTGATCCATACTACCTACATGAGATGAGTAAGGCACTGGATGGAAAGTTGTAGCGGAACTTTGAACTCACTTGGTGGGGGCAGTAAACGTACTCGTACTCGATTTTTCGCTGCATCAGGTCTTCTTCGTTTGGTGAACCAGAATCTGCATTTACAGTAACGTGACGTCACACTTCATCCAATCATGTCCATGTTCATGATCATGATCACCTGAGAGCGCGACCAAGACGCGGGATCTCCTCATCCTCATCCTCATCCTCGTCCTTTCTGCCTCGCAAGCAATGTAAGAGCACAAATATCCTTTACACGTCACGCCGACGAAATGTGCGGACGGTATGCATTGGCACTGGTAAGTTCCCATCTCTTTACCCCTCATTGCTTCCCATCTATGCAGAACCCTCCATTAAAACATATACGGAAGCGGCCCCAGCAGGTCCGCGCCTACCTCGAAGATGCCCAGATGCCCGTCTATGATGCGCCCGAAGACGACGCCGACGATGCCCCTCGACAAAGCTACAATTTCGCACCAGGATACTATGGTCTTGTATATCGAGCGGACACGCCAGACCACGGAGCTGGACCGAGACAGCATAAGGAGGGCGGGGTGGAGGAGGAATCAATAGTGGAGGATGTAGATGCAGGTTCGAATCACGACGAAGCTCCCACCTCTTCAGCTGCCGAAGGTCAGGTTCGGTATAAACTCCAGGCCATGAAATGGGGACTCATCCCGTTCTGGACGAAACGTAACCCCGACTACGGATCAATGATGAAGACAATTAACTGTCGGGACGACTCGTTACTGGATAACAAAGGCATGTGGACGAGCATGAAGCAGAAGAAGAGGTGTGTTGTTGTTTTTCAGGGCTTTTATGAGTGGTTGAAGAAGGGGAAAGAGAAAGTGCCGCACTTTATAAAGAGGAAGGATGGGCAATTGATGTGTGTTGCTGGGTTGTGGGATTGTGTGCAGTATGAAGGTATGTATTCGAACTGATGGAATTCTGGGTGTATCTGACTCCAATATTCGATGCAGGAACTGACGAGAAGCACTACACTTACACGATCATCACTACTGACTCCAACAAGCAACTCAAATTCCTCCATGATCGTATGCCTGTGGTTCTGGAAAATGGATCAGAAGAAATGAGGACTTGGCTTGATCCAGGCAGGCATAATTGGTCGAAAGAGTTGCAGGGCTTGCTAAAACCTTATGATGGCGAACTTGAAGTCTATGCAGTTAGCAAGGAAGTCGGCAAAGTAGGCAATAATTCACCTACTTTCATCATCCCCGTGGCGAGTAGCGAGAACAAGTCCAACATCGCGAATTTTTTTGCCAAAGGAGCAGCGAAAAGCGAATCAAACTCCTCAAAGCCCGAATCCACGGAGGAAAAACCAGTAGTCAAAGATGATGCCAAGACAGAGAATTCCTCGACGCCAATCAAGCATGAAGAAGGAGAAGATCGCAAGACAGTCGACCACAGTGGCACAGAAGACAACGCGCCTCTTCCTGTTCCAAAAGAAGAGTCAAAACAAGGCATCAAGCGAGAATCAGACGATGTGACAACAACGGACGAACCGCCGAATAAGATTTCAAGAACCTCTGCTAGTCCGAGCAAGAGCGCCACTTCAATGAAGTCAACTCGCAAGATAAGGAGTGCTACGAGTAACAATACAGCCAGTCCGTCGAAGGCTACTGGGAAAGATAAGGGGAGTCAGAAGATTACGAGTTTCTTTGGGAAGTGAGTGGTCAAAATTTAGTTGGTGCGGAGTCGGTTCGGATTGATGTTTGTAACGTATACCATGGGAATGGAGGTTCTTGGAGTTTTGGTAAGCTTCGATCTGTTTTGCTATCTCATGCTGCTGATGTTGCTTCAGTGATGTTCTGTCACCAATCTCCGAGGGTCTAAAAGTCTGCCTCTTTGTTTCTATATTCTGTTGCTCTGCATGTATATTTGTAAGCTTACAATGTTGCGCCGTGCTTATATCATAATGTTCACAGCGACAATAGGTTATGTAATATTTTCCTCCAGTCTTTTGGACCTTCTATCTTAGCAAGTGCATTGTTGCAATCTGCCCACCTATCTGGCAAGGCAAGACTTCACGAGTAGAGTGTCCTGCCAATTTGATCCACTATCGTTCGGCGTCTCCGTCAAAACTATCATATTATTAGTTTCACGCCATTGGTAAGTTCAAGGGATATACCATAAGACGAACCAAAAGACCCAGCACTCCACCCCACATATCCGAGATACACGTCACTATTCGCACTACTCACTCATCAGCATCTCTCCCATACCATCACACTGAAAAGTCCAATCTCAGTCTTTGGAAACTCACTTCAAGAATGCAACCTGACTACACATATATTGCACACAAGACGCCACATTTCCGCCTCCGGTCTCTGTCAGCATAGCCTGGCGTTTATTCGTTCTCAGCCAAGTCGCAAGTGGCTGGAAAGCTCCAGAAACATTGTCAGTCACGCATTCCGAATGCGTGCCAGAATTATCGCTGTCGAGGTATTTATGTACATCGAAGATTAGCCCGGTGGTGCTGCCATCTGGATTCGTGACTTTTATCAGCGCTGCGCCGGAGCCGTTGGAGATGAAGGCGCCTGCGGAAGTCCAATCGTTTCCTGGAAGGAGAACTAAATTATATTCAGTCAGACACAGACACTACAAGTTTGAATTTGACCTACGCATCTGCCCAGTCGCTCCCGCATTCCTAATCGCCGTCACCACAGCCTGCACCGTCACGGCCCACCTCCCAATGTCAATATCATGCGGCTCATTCATCAATCCAAAAACAACTCTATCACTTCCCTTATACTTACCCGCCAATTGCGTCCACAAATTCACAAACTGGTCTTCTGTCGGACCATCCTGTCCAATCACCCCACCATTCCACCTCGCGTAATTATGAATGTCAACAATGCATGTCGCACCACTTGCTAAGCAGCCTTGCACCAGCTGGTCATATTTCCCGAAGTTTGTGGAGTCGAGTAGCCCGCCGAGATTGTTGTTGACGAGGTACTGCCAGCCAACTGGGAGTCGGAAGATGTTCATATGGTCGTCGCGGATGAAATGGGATATTTGGCCAATTCCGTCGGGACCACCGAGAGAGGAAAGGGGAGGCTGGACGGAGTAGAGGGTTTGGGCGCCGTTGGTAGCGCAGCCAAAGTCGAAGCCGGCGATGTTTACTCCTGCTGTGTCACGGAGCAGGTGTGTTAGAAGATTTTCTTCTATTTGGTCGAGGATCCGTCACTGGCTACGTACCGTACTTGACTTTTCCTGTTGCTGATGCTGATGTCGATGGACTAGCTGTTGTCTTCGTAGGTGATGTTGTTGTTTTAACGGAAGATGAAATTACTGTTGACAGTGTCGTTGAAGTCTTTGAAGTCGAGGACGAGCTTGCTACAGTGGTCGTCAGCACTTCTTGATACAATCTGAACTGTTGTCTCCCCTTAACAAAAGAGTTCACAATCTACTCACCAGGAGGATTATTTCCAGGTAAACACTGAGAGTAGTACTCATTCCCATATTTGCATGTCCATCCAGCAGTACAAGTCGTGGCTCCACTCCAACCGATACCACCACCTACAATCATTAGCAAAATACCCTGCCTCTTAGGCTACAAAGAAGAGAGAGCTTGTTACATTGTCCGTATGGAGTCTGTTGGGCAGAGACAGCAGTAGCAAGTGCAATGCTTGAAATTGATGAAAGCTTCATGCTTGATTGTGGAGCTGGGGAATGAGATTTCGAGCTTCACTTCGCTTCAGATGGTAATTCTTGATACGGAGATGAGTAGCTCAGCAAGGTAGCCTTATTTATACAAGCTTTTTAGCATGCTAAGTTATGTACAGAAATTCGATGCTTCTTTGAAATGCTTGTTAGCTTGGTCAGAACAGCGACCTTGGCGGACCGGTGGACCGCTGTACACCCTCAGAACAGGACTTCCCTGAGGCCGCTCTGGAGCTATTACATTTTTCGCTGTCGCTGAGGTGAGGCGGTGAAAAACCTCCTTGGCCATAGGAAATAGCTGAATCGCATCCCAAATGAGCATCTCAGTGTCACTTGACTGTGAAAGGAGATTCCGTGGTTGTCACAATCGAAAGACACGCTTCCAACTCGGATCTGGTTCCGAACAAGGCTTTCAGCAGGCCTTCCTCGCCGTGTAACTCCAGTCAAAGTATCCACAATATGAACAAATCAAAGGCCTACCCAAACTTCCCCAGAAAATGCTCATTTGTGGGGTATTATTCAGGGCTCAGGGGTTCACGTCAGAAACATCATCTCGCTTGGCCTCACTAACCCCTGGATCCTCCAATGCCATCCCGTTCCTGAGAATGTTCCTCCGTGCCACTCACCCTGCAGAGCCAGGTTTTTCCGGACTCAACTCCTCCGGCAATACCGCACCCATGCTTCCTTCATCGTGCCAGAGCAAAGCCACAAATGAAAAGCCGTCCGTCGCACCGGCTCTTTACATGCCGCAATGTCGGCGGCAGGATGTCCGGGGTAAGAAGCCTGCCCCTGACAGGCGAAGGCAACGGAAAGGAATATTTGGTCGTCTGATTCGATCATGCAGGTGTTTATACTCAAGGTTGACGACATGGCACTGTTCCGTCTACATTATGGAGGTGGTCAGCTGTATGCTCGAGATTGATCTCGGCTTGGGCAGCAGGAGGAGTCTGGTGGCGGAATAGATGAAGAGATGGAGGGACATTCTGCCTGCCTAATATCAAGGTTCAAGCAGGTACCTTGGTGGTATCTGAAGTCTACCCTGATTTCCTCCCGCCCATCCGTGTTCCTTTGATGAGTGGCGATATCGTTGACGGTCTATAGTCCTATGCTGATCCCGTAACGGACGTGGTCAAGGTTCTGCTCTTAATATACGCCCCGCTGAAATACCAATCTTCAGCTCCGCCGTCACTATCACCGGATCTTGGTGATCGTAGGAAGCACAGCTGCAAATCTGCTCCATTCTATCGGAAACGTCAGGGCTGATCTGGAAGCGAGGAAAGCCATCTTACAGATGACGTGCCGTTGGACACCGAGCCTGTGGTCTGTACAAGAGGATCTGCCCTGGTTGATTGATAGAATGTGACGCTTCGAGCACCAACGTCAAGGGAAAGGCAATTTTATGGCTGACTTGGAAGATGTTAGCGAGCTCTCGTCTCATATGAATAAGTATTTCTGAGAATGGACCATCTGCGATGAAGTCTGAGTTCCATCTTGATTGACTGCGAGGGTGATAGTGAAATATTTGATCTGTCGCGTTTATTGCTTGTCCATCTCGTTTCCATTAACAAGTAAATTTCATTCATCTGCTGGGAACTTGTGGTTTAACGAGCTATCCGAACTCCACTTCTGTGAAGTGGGATTCACAATATCGTCATTAGCAAGTTTACCAATCATTGCAACTCAATTGATAGACTCACAGGGAACAGACCAGAAACGCTCAGACGCTGGATTGAATGCATTCGGTTCTGTGCCCATGACCGTGACATAGAAGTACTCCTTTCCCTCATTTATGGTAGCTGCCGTCTGAGAACCTACTCCTTCCTCCACTCATCCGAGTTCCATTTCACCACCCTGTCAAGTGCAGGTCTCGAGCCAAAAAGTCGTTGGAGCCTTGTTTCTTGTATGATTGCAAGGTGGAGATGTATTTCGATGTGGCTCTGTTGCCGTGAATGTATCATTGATGGGTGTATCTTTTCAATTAGTTCCAGCGCTGGTTGTTGGGCCCGTGTCTGCGGTGAATCATACGTCTCAAAGGATGCTTCTTGTTCGAGCTCGATTAGCTATGGGTTGTCCGCTTAAGAGCAAGGTGGACCAATTCCTGCGTTTAGTAAACCATGAAAGTAAGAAATGTTGACTGCATTCCAAATCCAAGCATCTCAGATTTGAGTACAGAAACATCTCTTGGAACGGGCGAGGCAGAGATATAAGCAAGTCCCCATACTCGACATTAATATGGGCAGAAGGAAGTATGTTTGAGAGTATTTCAATCCCGGTAGTTGAGCATAAATGCGTGACCGATATCTTAGTAGCATTTTGGCAGAATTGAAAGTATCGTCGAGTACTGCTCCTCGAGGCTGATTCTCCACAATTTAAACCCCAGCAACTGTGGGGAATCCTGGCTGCCCAATGCCTCTAGAAGAGAACTCCAGCCACTGAGTTATGATTCTTCCATGATGTTTAATATATGGATATTAGTCTGAGTATCTTGGTATCTTCGATGCCCTCGAGGGAAATGTCTTTGTGGGTCGATCTATACATAGCAGGGCAATGGAGTCCGGTTCCAAGGCTAGGACATCTTTCAGAGACCATAATAGTCAAGTAGAAAATGAATAGCCCAAATATCCGACTTTAAATGTGTCATATGGCTTGACCGGTTCCGCAGATATGGGTTGGGTAGTGTTGAGGCTCGCCGACAAGCGGCACGCTGAAGTATAATTTGACAACACATGAATGAGTGCAGTGCCCGAGTCTTTACAAGGCAAGAAGAGTCGTTCATTTACACTTAAAAGTAAACCAGAGAACTGAGAGCAATAAAAGCGTGGTAGGGTTTGTTATTTGGCCAAACAATTCTCGCAGTTGATTGTCATCCTCAAGCCCGATTCAGAAGGACTCAAGCATCATTCAGTACTCTCCAGTCCATCTAACCGCCATACATTCTGGCATGTAGCACGCCTTTTTGAGCACACACTTGCGTTCAGCACTCTTCTCTTGAAAAATGAGCGATCACATGGGGACGTCAATTGCAACCTGAAATATGCCCTGGACAAAAGTGCTATGTGCTAGATGTAGTATTTACTAGAAGAGAATGTATGTACAAAGTTTTGTATATCGTCAAAGATATGTCCCCTTCCCTTTCTCAACACAACTCATAAGATATTATACCAAAGCACAGTATATGCCCGGTCTTCACAATGGTGGGTTGGCATTGGTCAGCAGTTGCTCAAAGTAGGCCTCAAACCAAGTTCCAGCTTCTGGTGCAGGCTGGAGAGCCGCCTCCCTGCCACAAGTAGCGTCGTATCTGACAGCGCTGCTGTTGGAAGTTCCCTGCATAAGTTAGCCTTGCTGATTCTCCAGAGAATGTTCTTCCGACTTACATCAGCCTCTCCACCGGGCTTGATCCAGACAAAGGCGTCCTCAATGGCAGTTCCGGTATCTGTGGTTGGGCGAACGCCGAAGCCAGTTCCTTTGATGTTGCACCAGTCTCCCCATTGTTGTTGACCGGTTGGCTGTTTTCCATTGCGACCTATGTCAGGTTAGATGTTGATCCACTGCATACATTCATTTGAGGTCAAACTTACCAGTATCAGTGATGAAGTGGGCTGGGAATCCGGCAGCAGTAAGAAGAGGTGCGAACTTAGTGACGTATCGAAGCTCATCGCAGTCTGCTTGGCCTTGAGTGTACGATGGGCAGGTAGCAATGCTCCAGGCGTTGTAGTTGGCAACATTTGTGGCCAGACCTCGAACCTGGGAGGGGCTGCCAGCTGCCTTGTAGAGATCTCCAAACAAGGTTGCTGCAGGTCCAATATTGGCGGGCCATCCCAGCCATCCAGCGTGACCAGCATCAAGATACATGGCAACATTGGGAAGGTTCAGTTGCTGTATAGCATAAGTTGTACATTCCTTGTAGGCAGCAGCTGCATTAGAGCACTTGGCGACGTTCATGTTGGTGACAAGATTGGCTAGGGAGTCAGGCTCTGAGGTATTATCAGCGATGTTTCATGTGTTCTCCATGGTATATATGGCGTACCAATGACGAGAATGACCTTAACATCTGAGTAGGTCACAAGAAGAGCCTTGATGGCATCAATGTACTTCTTGTAGTTGGCAACACCTCCATTGGCGATTGAGTACTCTCCATTCGATGCAAGAGCGGCACAATCCCGGTCTGGCAGATCATAGACGACAAATGTTCCAGCAACCTTTGGGCTAGCACCTGCAGTGTTCAAAGCTCGGATGTTGGCAAGGAAAGTACCCATAAGAGGAACTTTGGACATAGTGTCGAGCCAGACAAAAGTAGGAGTCTTCGCAACTGCAGCGGCCTTGGTTGCCATGGCTCCAGTGAGCGAAGGAATGGCATATGCGCTGATTTCAGAGGCATAATATGGGTTGACGTATAAAGCAACTCCCGAGAAAGGATTTCCACTGGCTGCGGCAGTCGTCCCCCCTGGACGGATGCTGGTTGTCGGGGTTCCTCCAGGAGTAGTAGCAGGCTTCGATGTTGTGGTCCCACTACCACTAGTTGGCCGACTTGTTGCTGGCGCTGAAGTCGTTGAAGTTGTCCCAGCTGGTGGTGATCCAGGCAGACATTGAGAATACCACTGGTTACCGAAACTGCAATAATATCCAGAGATACAGGTCGTAGATCCCTTCCAATCTTGTCCACCACCTAAAGCCTGTCAGAGACTCACCAATTCGTGATGAGGATTTGCGACTTACATTGTCCATATGCTCCGGACTGAGCACTGACAGCCGACACAAGTGCCGCAGCAGCGAAGAGAGCGTTCTTGATTGTCATATCTGAAGAATGATGTGAAAGTTGGATGGCTGTGAATGAATCGAAAGAAAAAGTAGAAAGCCTCGAACCATTTATATAGCTAGCAACCCGTGGCTTCATCGGGTCGCCACTTCAAGCGTAGTCTAACGGAGGAGCATCACGGCCGACTGATTTGAGGTTCCGAATAGCCTGAGAAGGTACAAGAACTAATAGTGAGTTTGAAGGTGATGTGAAGATCAAGGGTCCACTCTACAGGAACACCTGAGATTCAACTGGCTGCAAGCTGAACTAAGTTTGGGAACATGGGACGAGAGAAAAGTAACGCCAAATCGCAGGGGACAAAGTGGAGAAGATTGACGGAACAGGACGCGAGTAGTCCTAGTCATTCACTCATTCTCCATAGACTATGGGAAACACTGAACTGAGGAGCGAGCCGCACTTGCCAATGAGATATCTTGAGGTGGCTTGTAAACCACCCTGCACCCCACCACTATACCCAAGATGGGTCTTGTCCCTGTCTGAGTACGGAATCTAGGAACATATGATCCGAAAGAAGTGATCAAATCATGTCTTGTGATAATACTGGACTTCAATGCCCACTACTGGCTCGAAATCTTCTGCGTGGACCTTGAAGATAAAGCCGAGGAATTAATTAGCTTCCAAACTTTGGGTCCTGAAACTAAGCATGAATATTAATGCTCAGAAAAAATTCATATCATAGCAATCGAAACGAAACAAACTCAATACTCTTAGGGAAAAACGCTTCTCCGCTCGCTTCACGACTCTCCTGATCAAGGAGAGGCATCGGCCTTGCGATGTATCCGTAATGGTTTGGCTCGCCTCCAAATTGGAGGCATAGATTGGTACAGAACAGGCAGAGACATCCGAAGATGGCATCATGCCCTGCTTTGCCCTGCAGCAGTAGCGCAACATAACGCGGAGAAGAAATGGGGGAGGGGTAGTTGAGATGTTGTGGAAGTTTAGATTGCGGAGGAGGAATGTTGTGGGGACAAATTACCCGGAGCGGTGGCCGAGATCCGAAATGATCAAGGGGCAACAAGTAAGCCCTCGCTTAAATGATTTTAAATGCCACCAGGACTTTTCTCCTGGCAGCCATATGCCACTGCCAACTGGGGCGACGTGTGAGCTTGATCGAGTACCAAGCCAGGTCGCTCCCAAGACGTCTAGGATAGATGAGGGGACGGCCCGTAGACCCCGTGCCAGGCTACTTCTGCCACGTGAGTCTCTATTTACCCGCTCGCTTACCATGTGAGGTGTTGGCCGGCAGATGAAATCATGAAGTATGACCAAATCTTGGGCATACTTCAAGCCAGCGAGTGGCTTAAGTTGCCATATATCTATGAGGTCCGTCAATACTCGGGATCCTGGACCGACTCATACAGACTCATAATAATTGGTATCAGTTCTCACCTTTGAGGTGTTGGAGCGACGTCGAGTGATGACTCTTGAAGGCTAGTACTTGAACTACTTTGCTTTCACATAAATGCTGTATTGCTTTTTGGTTAAATGGTTTACATTTGGCCATGATATTATCATCTTCTGTTACTTATTACTTTACATGCAGACAGATAATTGATAAGTCTGCTGTTGTTGGCTTCGTCTGTAACATGCCCAAGTCAATAACACTGCGATATAATTAGTTTAGATCTGACACTGTCCATACTTGGCGCAGACTGTTTCCTACCAAACAGGAATCGATACTCTCACTGATCCCCCAAGTTATGTTCAATGAGACAGGTTTTGTTCACGGTGTCTGCATTGAACTGAAACGAGATCATCACGGTTACGTTGTTTACTTGAAGTGCGCTGCAATAATGTGTTGAAGACTTCTGATAATTGTGATGACGAATTGCATCAACAACCTTGTTGATCGAAGTATAAAACAGTGGAAGGGCGCCCTTCTCTGTCCTACATGTCAAACTAAGTGTACTTTCCACACCCAGTGTATTCTGGTCACTTATACTCAACTCGTTCGGATTCCAATTTTTCTCCTACTGCATCATGAAGGGATTTACCACTTGCTCCGCCATTCTAACTCTTGTTAGCCAGCAAGCTTCTGCTCACTGTAGGTCTCAGTAACTCCCGTAGTTCTTTGATACCGAATCTTACCATCACCTTAGATATTTTCCAGTCCCTTGCTGTTGGTGGCACAAAGAATCCCCCATACACCTATGTCCGGAAGAACACTAATGGGAATTCGCCTGTGACCGGTAAGAAAACAATCTGCTCTATTGATAGCTCAATAGATCTTACTGACCCTACTAGATCTCACAAGCTCAGATCTTACCTGCAACGTGGGTGCTGAAACTGGTTTCAACACCTCAACCGTCACTCTGGCAGCTGGGTCCACCATTGCGTTTATTAGTGACACAGCTGTCTACCATAACGGACCTGTCTCTGTATACATGGCCAAAGCCCCTACAACTGCTGCCGCATTCGATGGTTCAGGAAACGTGTGGTTCAAGATTTTAGACATTGGCCCGACTTTCCCAGGCGGGAAATGGGACTTGAAGCGTATGTCCCATTTCTCTCACCTCCACTTCTAATAAGGTATGGTAATCGCTAAACATGAATAGAAACATACGAAGTTCCAATTCCGGCTTGTATCTCAGCTGGGGAATACCTCGTTCGAATCCAGAGCATGGCTATCCACAATCCTTATCCCGCACTCCCACAGTTCTATGTCTCATGCGCGCAAGTTGCCATCACTGGAGGTGGATCCAAGGATCTGGGTCCCAAGGTTGCTATTCCCGGGGCTTTCAAGGCCACTGATCCGGGATACATTGCAAACATTTACACGAATGTTAGTTTGTCCCTACCCGAAGTTATCTGGAAATGTACTAATTCTTCGTGTAGTTCACCAGTTACACGATCCCTGGCCCGGAGGTGGCATCTTGTTAAGCTAACGCGTTGTAAAGCGGTCATTCTCAACATAGGGAGTCTCAGAATAAGTCACTCGTTATTTTAGAAGAGACCCAGCAATTCATCGTTTCACACAAATCACTTCCGCATAGATGAGCAATAGTTCTGGATTTGTCCAGAGTCTAGCTTCCAATACCACCAGGACGTGTCCTAAAATGTGACCTCGACGTTTTCATGGTCTTTCTGGGTTGGACAGTGGATCATCGTCCAAAGAATTTTTCTTGAGGATAAATTGGAAGGATTCAACTTTTAAAAGACATGAGATCGACGTTGGTGGGTCCGCTGAATTGAGCCTTAGTTATCCTTTGGAAAAATAAACTTTCAAGACAAAGTTCTGGAAAAGTGAAGTCGCAGATATTGACAGTGTGGCTTTACCAGCTTGAACTGATGTTTCGTTTGTGAAGTCCCTGCCGATAGTCAAGAGCAGCATCAGGTTAAGGCATAGATTGGAGACGCAAATTGGAACCACAAGTAAAAGCACTGCTCCAGAGAGACAATTAATGGATAATGGCATAATAAAATGAAGTGGCCGAGCCAAAGGTTGACTAGATCTGCCGTAGTCCTAAATGATTACCTTGCAAAGCACCCACCTGGTTAGCACCTAATGTAAACATCACGTGAAATTTCACCACAAATCCTTACAGACATGCGACACCGTAAACGACCTGGACAAACACGGTTCATGGTTCTTGAGATTGGTCTCTGAATTGACGATCTTCACCAGAACTCTCACTTTGGTCAACAAGCCAGGAGATATACCTTACTCTGAGCCACATGTCATAATTCGTATAGTAGAATGGATGTGATACAAGTCACTTTCAAAATTCTCCTCGAAACATTTAATTTCAAACTGGAAGTTTGTCACAATACTCAAACACCTCCTCTACCCCTCTTTTCAGCTCTGTAACATTCAATCCTTCTTGCTGATGATCTTTAAACCTGAATCTCGCCTCCGAATCTAGCAAGTAAACACTGAAGGCCCTGCACAAGTAGGTCAGCCCTGACTAACCCACACTCTCCACTACCCATATTGGACGTAATTTCGAATTAGTTGCTTACCAGGAATAACATAGCTCTTCAGGTTCCCATAAATGTTGACCAAGATTCCAGGATCGTTCGCCTTGTAAGCACCAGGCAAGCTAACAGTGGCAGGGGTTTTTGCACCCGTGCCACCGGTGACGTTGATCTGTGCACATTCCATCTGATAAAATTATTATTATAACCTCAGTCTAGGAAGATTTGGTAGAGAATGGGGAGAAATTACATAGAATTGAGCACCACCAGAAGATCCAGCTTGGCTTTTGTCAGTACATGGAGATCTAAGTACTGGGGAAATGGGGATAACATACCACCATGAAGAGCGATCAACTCAGCACGGAGTAGGTATTGCCCTGGGGCAATACAAGATGGTATCGTGATAGAATGTTGGCCTTGGGCTGCAATCTGAGAATAGATAATTCATCATTAGTTCCAATAGCCAATACTTCCGATTCATCCATGACAACCATGGCTTACCAAATCGTCCACAGCCCATTTCCCGGCTTTGTTCAATATCAGTACTCTGAATGTACTCGGGCAGTGCAGTAACTTACAGGAAGAAAGACCAGCTTCCTGGATCTTGAACCACCCAGCTCCGTAACCCGGATCGGTGGCAGCATTGGATACTTTCTTCATATATGCCATGATCGGTCCCTGCAAAGTATATCAGCACTATCCCTCTCCTTGCTCTCTCATCATCAATCGTACTTTATGGCTCGAGTCGACAACATCAGAGCCTGAGCTCGTAAGAGTATGCCTCCATATGGCCTTGACTGTGGAGCCGGCTGCGACATTGAGTATTTTCGAGGTCGATTGGGTTGGGTTTGGGCCTCCATTGCACTTGGGATCCGAAGTCAGCGTTTAATACTCAGAATATCTTTCCCTTTAGTACGTACAGCGATATCGTTTGATGCAACATTAGTGATGGGCTACGACAGTCAGTAAATGCCGTGGAATTTGTCCAAAGAATTTCCTACACCATCATAACTTGGCACACGGACACCTTCGCCAACACCTAAAATCGTTAGGTACATCAAGCACAAAGATAGATACTAGCGATATCATACCATTTGTGGTCCCTCCAGTGACCAAAGAAGTGAAGATCGTATGGCAAGATCCCATCCCCAGGAGCGCAGCACAAGAAAAGGTAATTTGAAGCTTCATGATGAACTCTCTCACACGAAAATTTCAATGAATGTCAAAGAAGCTTCAGTTGAAAGTACAAGATAGAGATGAAGACTCCCTCTGAAGGTGTGAGGCGGGGACAAGATATATAGAACTTTCTGACCAGCTATCTATCCAGGCGAAGCAGTCACCTTCCATCCAACACTCGAAATTAATGACCACGCCAACATCCCCGTAGTATAGTACCCCAAGACCTCATCATTAAGCCTCAAGTATAGAAGCCAATTGATTCGATGTTTTGTATCTACCAAAACTCAAATGTTCAAGTATTCAAGCACAAGACATGCTTGAGCCAGCAATCGCGGAACGTAGATCTCCGACGTGTCATCTTGCGTGCTTAGCAGGTGTTTCTGATGACTGCTTGGGCTAGTAAAATATCGTGTGTATTAAGTTATGTTTGTTTTATCCATATTGGGATCAGTACTGGTGGTTGACTTGTGTGGGGTAGATTGGTTCGGCAATTGATATCCCTGGGAAGGAATCTGGGGTTGGTTTGATATGAGCCGGGATGCGAAGCGAAGCGAGTGCTTGGAATCGAATTTCACCTCAGCTACTGAGGCGAAGTAGGTCTTTCTTGGGAGGTATGGTTATCTCGCTTGATGATGTAGTATTTATGATTCTCTGCTCGAGTAGCAAATAAACAATATGTATAATTCTAAAGAGTTCTAGATGCACTGATCTAAGGGGGAATAAACCCAACCAGCAATTACCAGAAACGCCTCTCTCCTAGACCATCAATATGCCGGACTGCAAAAATTCAAACCTCATAGCCTCTCTTCCCTATCGAATCAACAGCACCTTCTTTGAACACGGTCTTCCCGCCATCGTTCTCACCATAATCACTCCCAATATCATATGCGAAGCTCATATCCTCAACCTGATCCCCAACCTCCATCCACACATCACTCGTAGCCGGGACCGGAAAGACTTTACAGAGCAAATAATAAACACTTCCAGCTACGATAAATCCGCAGAAGAAATTCAGGTTGTAAATATACTGGGCCCCTATCGGCACTGTCTTTCCAATGGCACCGACGAATCCTACAATATTAATCAGAATTCCGGCAATGTAGGCAACATAACCCCGCCAGTGTACCCCGTATGTGAAAAAATATGGGCCGGTCTTCTTGGCGGAGTAGAGATCCTTGACTTGCAGGAAACCTCTGCGAACAAAGTAGTAGTCGATGACGATCACTCCAGCAATAGAAGAGAGGAAGACGGAGTAGGCTGAAAGATAAGTAGTGAACTTGTTGGCGTCCTTGAGCAAATTCCAAGGACACATCACAAGACCAACAATGGCACAAATATAGCCACCTCTACGGATATTGAGGTAGCGGGGAAGGAGTGCTGTCATGTCTGTCCCTGCTGACACCGAGTTTGCTGCAATATTTGTCCCGAGTTGCGCTAGAGCGAAGGCAGTCGCGATTAAAAAGACACCAGCGCGGTTTCCAGAAGAGCCTTCTTCAAGGAAAGACTGCAAAAGATCGAGAGGGTTCCAGATTGGATCGCCTTTAAAGATGACAGTGGATGATGAGGAGACGATGATTCCAATGAACGAGGTCAGACCGAAGCCACAGGGAATGGTGAGGAGCTGGGACCAGAAAGCATCTTTGGGCTTGCGTGCGAAACGGGCGAAGTCGGGATCATTCTGCAGCAAAATCAGTCGACCTCAATGTGCTGAGAGGGGAAGGTTACATACCACAATAAGGGTAGCGAAGTTTGAAATGGCAGACATGATACCTGTGACCATACCCCAAGCCAGCTTGGATCCATGAGACGTGTTTGGCTGCTTGACAATCGGTCCAATACCCTTAGCTCGCACGATAGCCCATATGAAGAATGCAATCCCCGCAGTTGGCACCACATAAGCTTTAACGGTAAACAGATGTCTGATCTTGTGGACTGGAAACCAGATAGCAGGTAGAGACAGAAGCCAGAAAATGAGAAAGGAGACGAAATCGCGGGTGTTTGTTCCAGACTTGGGGATGCCATTGCGAATGTTTTCATAGGATGGCCAGATTGATGAGATCATGAGTCGGATGCAATTCCCTCCAATCCATGCTTGAACTCCGTACCAAATGCATGCCATCGCAGCTCTGTTGAATACCGGCCAGAGAGCTCCCCAGATACCGAAGGATGATCGAGATACAACGGGAAATGAAATGTGGTAGGTTGCTCCAATTCGCCCAGTCATGCAGACGAAGCAGGCTGCAAACGTGTAGCCCAGCCAGACACAAATCCAGGATTGCCACCAAGAAAGACTAGAGGCACTGATCATCGAGGAAGATATCATCCAAGTGTTCTGACAAGCTGATTAGTCTTGGTCCTTTCAGCTCTAAGCAAGATTAAACCTACGATGTTGAACGAATCTGCAACCCAGAAGCCAACGAAGTTCCAAGGGCCCCATTGTCGACGTTCCGCCTCAACTGTCATGATCAGAAATACCCTCAATATCCCATAGGGCATTTACATACCAGGCTTCAAGTCATGATTGTGTAGCATCAACTGAGCATTCGTCAAGCCAGGCTCGCTCTCTACAGCCGCCCTGTCGGCCCAATATGCCACTTTTGTACCCCTGACTTTCTCCATGATGAAGTCGAAAAAGTTGGACTCGTCAGAAGAGTGAAGTACAATTCCGTGTTCTGAGCTGATACTTCCTCGTCTAAATGCAGGATCGACTGTGTGGGTACTATGACGTCTAGTCCTTCGAGGAGTTGACGGACCTGATAGCAAAGGTTCGTTTTCCCCTTTGTTCGAGAAATCGCTCCTCGATATCTGGCGAAAGTAGTTGCTGAACCTGGGTTTGCCTCCTGAGAAGCTTTTGGAATCTGATTCCTCATCTCGAGAAGAGGGTGGCATTTGCACGGGCTATATACTTTGCAGTTTTTTTCAGGCAGAGGAATCGATCTTCATGTACTTTGCACCGCTGTAATCACGAGCTGCAGCCTCTGCATGGCATGTAGAACCTTTTGCAAAATCTCAAGGAAGAAACGGAGGAGTCGCATGTTGTGGCCATCGGCCCCCTACGTCTGTCTATGTCCCTGACCGTTATCAGGTGGCCAAGACAGCCAGAAGCGTGTTCCAAGTCTGGATTTAGCGGAGAAGCAGCTGTCCCAAGGTCTTACCAAGGGCTCGGAGACAGCTTAGACCAGTCAAAGGCAAAGCTCCTGCACTGCAAGAAATCGTATGCATGCGGCCTTGGTTGTTACCCCACGCCAGCCTGACGTTGATAATAATGTCATGGTTGCACGGCGAGCCAGCTCGGCGCCCGCGGCTGTCACCAATAATAATGAATCCTTATCAGAACATCCCTGGTGCAAACAAAACATACAGTAGGCTGCCGCTGTTGGCCCTGGAAGCGAGCTCTCATGATAGGCTACGGCTGCTGTTATCGACACGCAGATTTCAAGATACTGTAAGATAAGATCGCCGGGACAGGGAACGCGATAAGGCTGTTTCCGCAGCGACTGGTATTACTCGATCCCATCGAGTCAACATTGGGCTGCAGGCTGGCGAGGCTGGGTAAGTATGTTTTGTGGGGGAGAAGAGTGGTGCAGGGAAGGCAAGGAAAGTTGTTTCTGAATCTTCATGAGATGGCGGTCTGGACAGGACCATGATCATAAGACAGACACGTCAATGAGAAAGTCTCGGAAATGGCGAGGTCTTGGAGTCACGAGAATGAATATATAATTGGACAATCACATGTCAAATACCTTACCTACCTTACCTAGGTAAGTGAGCTCGTTGTGAAACCCACCACACGCTATTTTCGAGTTGGAAAGTTCCCCTTCATTCACTATTATATTACATCGGCTCTTCAAGCTTTCGGAAGTATTCCCATCTCTGTGACCCTTCGTCAAAAGCCAAAGACCACCTGGTGGGAATTCTAGCCTCTAATCCAGACGGCTCAGGTCCATCCTCCTTGGAAGTAGCAGATGTTGGGTCTGTTGCTCCCTGGGTTGCAGTTATTTCTTTAGCTTCGCATGGTTTAGGGTTGTCCAAAAACCAATGATGTCGCAAGACCATAAGCGCTGGTAGCCGCTGGTCCGGATCATAAACAAGCAGTTGCTTCAAAAGACAGTGGAAGTCTGCAGCGCCAGGAGGAAGTTGTATAGGAGCTTTTGTAGGAGCACATCGTGATAAAGGCGTGTCAATAATGTTCTTGGGTTGACTTCGCGTAGAAACGCCGACATCAAGAGGAGAATTTTCTATCTCGACCTGGAGATTTTCGTCGTCAGGTTTGAGGTGATTGGACTCATCATTAAGATTTGTTGTAGTTGTCTTATAAGAGAGGCCAGGCGTGATTCGTGTGACCACACTACGTTCTTTGGTCATATCTCTGCTGACTGATATCGGAATCCGAGGTGGAGCTGGCCAGTGATCAGGGTACCACGGCATAGACTGTGTATTAAAGCGAGACATTTCTTTGCTGTACCCACTTGGCTTACCCCAGCATTTGTTCAGCCAGTGTGAGATGTCAGTGACCTCCTCCAGGACATAAGGAAGGCTCTGATTCCGCCGCAACTTTCCGTGATCATCGAAGAGTTTCTTCCGCCCTGAGAATTCTTCCCAGAATGGCTCAGGCAGCTTTCCCAGAAGTACAGTCCACTCAGCCGATATGGTTTCTCGGGCATAGCCAGTGAAGAGCTTTTGTCCGCAGCACCATTCGAATAAGAGACATCCAATGGCCCAGAGGTCAACAGCTGGCGAGGCAGCGGATGTGACTTCTCGATTATAGCCAGTGAAGACCTGTCGTCCGCGGCACCATTCGAACAAGCGACGTCCAGTGGCCCTGAGGTCAACAGCTGGCGAGGCAGCCTCTGCATCAACCTTCTCATAAAGAATCTCTGGTGCGGCGTACGCAATAGGTATCCCTACACCAGCGGTAGGAGGATAGTCTATAAAGAACGCACAACCAAAGTCTACGACCAGGACTTTGCCCGTACGCGGAAGGTTCAATAGATCGGCGGAACTAACAAGATGTAGTGTATCACGTTCATCAGCGGTTTTCTTTCCACGGGTGGCTTTGACTCTTTCAGGCTCGCCTATGACCTTGTAAAGTTCTTCAAGAGAATCATAGTGACATTTTGAGATTTGGGTGAGAACATTGGATTGGGATAGGTCTGATTCGAAATTAAGTACAGCAATTCTTGCCAACGATATCATTGGGAATAGCGGTGCTTACATCCATGAGCGATGCCAACAGAATGCAGAAGTGCTACAGCATGAGCGAGTTGGCGGCCATATTGTCGAGCCTGTTCAATCGTCTGTTCCTCAGTTTGGGGCAGAGACGTTTGGACATCGTCCCAAACGCTTTTTCCTGCTAGGGGAAAAACAAGACAGATGTGAATTCCATATGGGCCTTGGTGTAAGAAATGATCGTACAGAGGGCAAATGAAGTTTTCTTCGAGGTCGATGTTCAGACGGGCGAGATATTGATGAATCTGAACCTCCCTGGATGTTTCCAATTGATCCGCTCGTAGGATTTTCAAGGAAACGTAACGGCAATCTAGCTGGTCCCAAACCAACCAGACAGTTGCGAGTCCTCCACTTCCCAGCTTATGTACCACTGTATACCTCTTGTTAAAGATACTCCCCAGAGTGACGGGATGAAGCCCCCCAAATCCATAGGACCATAAGTCTTCAACCTCGTCATCATAATGGACACTGCTTTTTCTTCATGAGTCATGAGGGAAAGTGGGTGGTTTCGACATCGGGACTTGATATTGCTTGAATTGAGAATGAGCCACCTATCGGCTTGAGGTTGATAGGAAGTCTAAACTCACAAAGGGCAGATATCCCGTTGGGTAAGGCGTTAGCAGAGTTCGGTCCCGGCAGGGGTATAAAAGACAGTGAAATCTCCTGAGCTGTGAAGTCAAGTTTACCAGTATCAACCAAATTTTCAAAGAAACAAGTGACTTCCTCGCCTTTTATGTTGTCGCAAAAATAAATCAGCATTCCTGTCTTAGCTTTACTTCTTTATTAACCCCCACAACCCCAAAACCAACTCTAATGAATATCCTTACTAACATTTGTTGTGGTGGCATTATTCATCCATCGTGAAGAGAATTGGCCCAGAACAGCCAGAAATCTTTATCAGGATTCCAGATCTGCTTTGGGGTGGGGACTCAAAAACGAAGCCCTTTGTGAGAGCCCGCGATTTACGGAATGTAGATTTCCACTTGATTGCAAACGGCCACATGACCACCGAAAGAGTGCATTTCAGGGGACAGTGCGAGCTCGTATGAACCCAAAGAAGAGGAGGCTTGGATATTGTATGGCACAAGATCTTGAACTTTTTCAGGCTACATGATGGCCGACATCTTCTACCATTTCCCACAGACTTACAACAATACGTACTGAACGTCGATACAGTGACACAATTTCAATACTGGCCTAGGAACTGACAGTGTGACAGATAGCACTTGATCTATCAGAATGGGGTATTAAATCATAATGCACTTGGCGCCATCGGAGAATCTGACGGTCAAATTCAGACATCGACAATTGCGCGCCGGGATCTGCATGAGGACTAAGATTACATTTCATTGTGTTATGAGTAGAACGGATAGTCATGTCAAAGGAGCAGAGCCATAACAGACCACCCAATTGAAAAGATGTGTCAAGTGCGTGACTTGTTTGAAACGTTCTGTCTTTGTTCAACCCATCCATTCCGGGCCTCCTTATCCTGATTAGCCAGCACCCCGTAAGCGAGAAGTCAACAAGTCCAGCTGCACTCTCACCTAAGCGAGAAACTTACCATTTCTTAGTATAAATCTGGCCCAACATTTTATAATTGTTCAAATTTCCAGGTAAGATAACTGTCGCGGTCAAGCCTTTTGCTGTTGGTTCTTCTGGATTTCAATCGGTCCATCCTATCGTGCAAAATATGAAGCTCTGCAGATCATCTCCCGACGTGTGTGCTAGGCGTGATGGTTGGCCCATTTGCGAGAACTACACATAATTTCAAGCTCTCTTATCAAATGACGGGACAGAACAATGAAGTAGAGCTTTCTCCTCATGCTGTCAAAACCAAGAGGTTATGACAGCATTTTCCTGAAGTGGTATAATGGAAAGGACGAGAAGTCTCTGCAGGCTCAGCTTCTTTATTTCTCCTTCGGTTTCACTCTTCCTTCTTCGTCCTCTCTGTTCGCCGATGCGCACTCCTTTCACTTCCTCTTTCTCCTAAACCGTTTGATCTCGAAGCGAATTATCCCTGTATGCTTATTCTGGATACCACTAGAATTTTTTTCCAAGGCTTCTTTGGACGTCTTTGTTATATTTATATCCCGGCAACTGCTGATCTTCTCCCATCACACATCACCCAATTCAACCACCAAAACTGCCAACAAGTCCGAGTCCCGAACAAACCAATGGCATTTGAGTGCTTCTACCCAACGCTGATATCGCTGAAGGTGATATGGCTGATCCAACGTTTGCTTGGCGTCTACCTCCATCGAACAACAACCCCGTCGAGGACAGTGGAGTTCATGTGGTGCGACAAGAACGTTAAGCAGAGTACCGGACAAGCGATGGCCAACGTATTGCAGAAGCAGTTCTCCGAGGAGAATCATGTTGTGGGAGATGATGCGGTCTTTGTCATTCCTGACACTCAGAAGAAGGTGTTTGTTATCATTCGGTGAGCTGTTCCACCCTGCGATGTCCATTGCTGTCAAGCTTTGTTATTTTTCATTTATTTAACTGATTTTCACCATAGCTCGTCATTGGCTCCATCCGAACAAACAGTAGGCAAGTCCAACGAGTCATTTAAGCGACCAAAATCTTCCCAAGGTCTCTGCAGAGTGACTTTTTTCGTGTACAGCACTGCCGGTAAGTAAAGAGAACCGATTTCTTCCGAATATAATGTAATTCGTGGTAACGCGTTCAGATAATGAGTGGGGTGGACAAATCGAGAGCAGGTTCAGTGGTCATGTCTGGGTGAACTCGGGCGAGGCGGAACGGAAGGCGAATCAGCTGGAAATGTCGCTGTTCCAAACGCAATGCATGGAATCGGCGCACGCACAAACCCCCCCCCCGTGAAGACCAGGGGCCACCTCTCAGTGCTGCCGAGTTCCATGTCGAAACAGGAGGCAAAAAGTTCACGGAGCAGTACAATAGGCTTGTGCCAGGAGGTTCGCGGAGTCTTAAATACCCATGGTTCAAATCACCGCGTTGATTTAGAGACGCGGAAGGAAATCCGTTGCGGTATGGTCATGGTGGTGGCTCAGGTGTCAGGGTTTGGGTTTGATTAGCAGCACTGGAGTTCGGAGTTAAGCAATGAGAATTTGGAAATCAATTGTCAGAGGAGTAGGATTCCGCCGTGACTTAGCATGACAATCCTAGATGTTGACAGAAGTAAAACCTTAGCTGTTCAAAGTGTTGTTGAAATCAGGTGGGCATTTAAATAGAAATCTGAGCCCCAATTCAGAAAACACATGTTGCTGACATTTTGTTCGTCAAGTGTTGACAAAATCTTTCGCTCGGTTTGATACGTACGTACACAGTAAAATGGAAGTCACCTAATTACGGATAGCAGACTGAGGAATGAGAGTAAGATCTTTACGGCCTCACTTGCATACATTCCAAGGACTGGAAGCGGATATTGGAACTCTAGTAAAATTATCAAATGTTCTGTCGGGCTTCACTGAATGCCCTGAAAATAGCTTGAGACTTGTCGTTAAATATGATTCAACTCAAAAACCGTCGAGCTTGACCACCCGGCTAATGAAATGTCTGAATCACAAGAGGGTAATGTCCCAAGCTGAATGGTTCAAAGACTAGTGGAAGCTTGTAGTCCCCCCAAGAGCAACAAGCTCTCATGCCCAGCATCAGGATTCACAATGGGCTGTGGCACCCTTCTCAGATGCTAACTTAAAAATGGGCCAGTAGTCCGCATGAGCGGTAGTAAGAGGGCATGTCGGAAACGAATGAGAAGTAGAAAGCGAAGGCAAAGGCACAATTGAATTTGCAACGTATTTCCCATATTCTGTTGCCTATTGCAATGGCGACAACAAGGCTGATACAGGAATTATATCCAGGAAAGATGGAGTCAAGAAAATCTCTCCAGCAGCCAATCGTACCAGCGTCGACTTCCAATTGCTTCTGGAACAACGAAGATGGGCTCATTTATTGATCATCAGCATGGTATGCACATATAGAGGCAGACAAACCTCAATCGAGTAATATTCAAAGAAATCTTGACCTTGTTGCCTTCTTCTAAAATCGCAAACTTGACCATTGACACCTGAGGACCACAAGGTTTCACATCCCAGGCCCGGCTGACAATTCGGCACAACCGCAATATGGAATCCGGCAGTCGTGGACTCCATAGGAATTGAGAGAAGTCTCAACCTTCTACTCGTTGGAGATCGTCAGGGGATAGTGATAGGGCTGATATGTGGGCCGTTCTGTGGCTCTGATGGCGGGGTAACTTGGGAAGTGGCTCTGCCCTGACGACCACGATACTCGATTTGAACCTTGAGAAACTGTGTCTCGCAGATAGGGGCTTTATATGCCAAGATCCTGTGGTGGCGAGTTGCTTGACACAGCCATAACCATCTGACGTTTGCCAGTCATCTTATGACAAAGAGTATGCCTGCCGCATCCGAAAGACGACATGTGAAACAAGTTCAGCAGCTAGAAACCAAGGCATATTGTTCGTCTGAGCAATGCGAGGCCAAACTGTTGGGCTTCGTGATCTCGTACTCTTGGAATGTATTTTTGGACATTTCTGACTCATGAGAGCACTTGTACACGAGTAGTAGTGCCAAGTCCACTCGGGAAGCCCAGCCCGGAACACAGAATGTCAAATGATCACGAAGCAAGCAAAACACCGCTGGAATACACATACGTCGGACATGAAGCTGACGAGATTTGAGTGGAAAGTAATAACAACTGTGGGAGGGCAAAGACGGCAGAGAAATGAATGAAAAGGGAACCTGGAAGGACACAACAAATCAGTCACGTGTCGGCGACCCGAAGTCCTGGATCCCTTCAGGTTTCCAGATATATTTGAAGATCAATATCTCACCCAGTCTCTCATTGGCCGTCTCCATGGCGGGCGGGTTTTACAAGACGTCGTTACTCATATGGCCAATGACAGCGCTCAATCGGGGTGCCGGCCCCTGCATTTCCCTTATCTCCAAGCCACGGGCTGGGCGCAGCAGGAGACCCAGCCAGGGCAGGACTCTACCCCGCCAGCCCGCCGACTGGTGGAACGGCTCCACGACGTCGTGAGCATCTCTGCCATTGTCCCGTAAGAACATTTCCATTTGTAAGAGCTGGACACCGCCATCGGCTCGACCGTGAAATGTCGGGGAAGATCTCAACAAAAGAAGCCGGGGAGGAAGGAGTAGAAGCGTGGGCGGCAGACACAGAGCAACAATGCTCGCTGTTCCGTGGCGCGCGGGAGTTGTTTGCAGAGTGACGGACGAAAAGAAAATGGAAGTGTTGCTTCGGTTGCTGTTGGCGTGAGGCACCGCACCGCATGGCATGGCATGGCTTGGGCTGGCATGACATGGTGGGGGAAGCGCACCAAGAGGAGCAGGATGAGCAGGATGAGCTGCGGTGAATGGCTACCCGGCAGCACTTCCCTGGCTTGTCTGACGCAGTGCGACTGTTTAACTGTTGTGAGGTTGGTCGTCGTGCAGGTTGAGGATGTCGATGTCTCAAGCTCCTCACGATACGATGGGTCGATGAACGGTTGTGTATCTGGCCGGAGGGGGGCTAGAATGTGTCTGTCTGATATAGGCAATGATAGCTGGTGAAGATTGAAGATTGATGCTTGGGCGACGACGACATCATGGTCTTCTGTGGCTGGGATAGGAAGCTGATCTCGAGTGGTTCATACAGGAGTATCGGACGCAGCGATGATCTCCTCATTCCAGAACGGAGCTGGGCTTCAAGATCGATCGTGTCCTACCTTTACCTTTACCTTTACCTACCGTTGGTAGCCCAAGTGAGCCCGGCGACATTGACACTCCTACTGTAAGTTGAGTGACGGACACTTTGCTCCCTTCCGCCCGTGGTGATATTTTGTAGTCAAGTATTGATTGTTAAGTTTTATATGCGTGCGTGCGCATACGGAAAAAGTGCAAGCAGGAACAAAACTCTAAGTTTCCCTCCCTTCCTCGCTCGCTGCATACATCCACAGCACACCCGGTTGAAATGCACATTGGGGGGAGGGACAAATCGGGAAGCCGTGGCTGGAGAGGAGGGTCTCTGCAAGCAACTGCATATTCAAAGTGCAAAGGTGCAAACTTCCACGAAGTCTTCTCCGACGCCATCACAGACCGATGCGATAATTGCCGCAAAAGCTGGTCAGGGACGCTGTCGTGTGCTCGAAGAAATTTTGGAAATGAGGGATATCATGCCAGGCCGCTTAACCTTAGTAGTAGTAAGAAGCAAAGGAAACCTTGCAGCGAGATTATGTACCTCACCACGCTCTGGCATTAATATTGCTTCTTCTGCTCGAGAATTACCTGGTCAGCACAACTGAGATTGGACATCCATCATCCCTCCCCTGGTCTCCATCCACCTCATCCCATCCGCTTCCCCAAGCCATCCACCCACGAACGCAGCACCAGCGCCGCCGCCAGCCCACCCGCGCTACGATTATTTAGCCGAACCTAGGACCCCCCCCCCCCCCCCCCCCCCCCCCCCATCCTTATCGGAGGGCTTTCTTTCAACCATAAAGTCAACCAGGTCCCGATCTTCGCTCTTCCACCCTCTCCCTCTCTCTCTTCATTATTTTCTCAACGCAACAAGACTCGCTGTCTGTTGACCATTGCTCCTCGCATCACTACCCACTACCAAATCTCCCCATTTTTACTCCCCCAAAATCGCAAACATGGCAGGCTCTACTACCGTCTCGTACACTGCCAATGTGAGCCATTTCCCGATCTCCGAAATCCCCCCGCCACGACCAGACCAGACCAGGCTGACGATTGTGTAGCTCCTGAAATACATGTCCCTTGACCAGAAGGGAAATGCTATGGCAGAGTGAGTATTTTGAATCGAGATATACCAGATCTACATTCTAATTGACGGAAAGGTACATCTGGATTGATGCTTCTGGTGGTGTCCGTACCAAGTCAAAGGTGAGATCCCGCCTATTGCGCCACTGCGAGTCATTTCTAGACAACATCTAACATTCTGTGCTTGTAGACCCTCACCAAAGTTCCAGAAAACGGTATTTTCAAGGTTGAAGATCTCCCCGAGTGGAATTTCGATGGATCGTCGACCGGCCAAGCCCCTGGCGACAACTCTGACGTCTACCTCCGACCCGTCGCGATCTACCCCGATCCATTCCGCGGCGCACCCAACATCTTGGTTATCACTGAGTGCTGGGACCCCGACGGAACCCCAAACAAGTACAACTACCGCCATGAGTGTGCTAAGCTCATGGAGGCGCACAAGGAGCATAAGCCGTGGTTTGGTCTTGAGCAGGAGTACACTCTTCTCGATCAACTAGACAGACCATACGGCTGGCCACAAGGCGGTTTCCCCGGCCCACAAGGCCCATACTACTGTGGTGTTGGAACTGGCAAGGTCTACTGCAGAGATATCGTTGAGGCTCATTACAAGGCTTGCTTGTTCGCTGGTGTCAAGATCTCTGGTACCAATGCCGAGGTTATGCCAGCGCAATGGGAGTTCCAGGTTGGTCCTTGTGAGGGCATCGAGTGTGAGTAGTGTGTATCTTTCTTCTGGAATCTTTCTGACATCGGACCAGTGGGCGATCAACTCTGGCTCGCACGTTTCCTCCTTCACCGTATCGCTGAGGAGTTTGGTGCCAAGATCTCATTCCACCCCAAGCCAATTCCAGGTGACTGGAACGGAGCTGGTCTTCACAGCAACTTCTCCAGTGAGGAGATGCGCAAGCCTGGTGGCATGAAGCACATCGAAGCCGCTATCAAGAAGCTTGAGGGTCGCCACAAGGAGCACATCGCAGTTTACGGAGAGGACAACACTCTACGTCTCACCGGCAGACATGAGACTGGTAGCATCGATTCTTTCACTTATGGTGTTGCCAACCGTGGTTGCTCCATCCGTATCCCCAGAGAATGTGGTCACAAGGGATATGGTTACTTTGAGGATAGACGACCGGCTTCAAATGCCGATCCTTATCAAATTACTGGTATTATGATGGAGACTGTAAGTTCGATCCCTCCATGAAATCAACTCCAGCTAACGTTCATCTAGATCTATGGTTCCGTTGAGTAGATTTAGAGGTGTTCAAACTGGTTTGGATGGGTTTGGGCGTGTACAGATTGGCGCAGTGATTTCTAAGCCCTTGGGATTGCCCGTTTCTGCAAGCGATGTTTTTACTGCCTGCTCTCTAGTTTACAGAGTTGCCATGTAAACTGCGCATACAAATCGATACAAAATTTAAAACTCACCGTTATGTTCTGTCACGTGTCTCAACTATTGATCGTTTCCCTCATTCTGACATACATAGAAGGGCTTCTAGGACTTTATGTTTACTCGGAGAGGAAAAGGCGATGATCTAAAGATCTTGGGGGCTTCAATTGAGGGGTCACAGCCTTCTTCAAAGCGTTGTCAGCCTCGTGCCATGCATTGATGACGTGCAGGAAGTCCAAGCTCCCAAGTCCCAAAATAATCCCAAAGCTTCAGAGTTTCTAAAGCACAAAATATCCATCCCAGATTCCACCACCATGCTTTTCACAATACTGCCTAGAGCAGCAATCCGCTGCTCACTCAAGACGCCAATTCGGTCAATATCAACTCTTCAGTCAAATCCACACATTGTAAGTGCCTTTCGTGGTTAAAATAAACGCCAGAGCAACTTCCTCTCTCCTCATTATCTTCACAAAAGCCGTAGTATTCCTCACATCTACTAACATCTCCCTCAACAGTATGTTTTCCCCTCACCTACATCACCATCTTCCCACATCCTAACCCTCCTCCCAACCCAACCTCCAACCTCCTCCTTAGCAATTGGAGAAACAAATGCCCTCCCTCCAACACCCACCTCTGTCACAGAGAACCCACACTTCATGCGCATTCTCTACGATGTCCTCCGTCTCCACGCCCCATCCGATCCCTATATACAAGGCCAGGCTGCAGCTTTTGCCTCGAGTTCTGGGTCTGCGTTAGGGTCCGGCGGCATGTTCTTCCCACAGCAGAATCAGAGTGGAAGAGGAGGACGAGGTGCGGCTAAGAGAGGACAAGCTGGTGTTGGAGCGGGAGGTGCGAGTTCGCAGGGTGGAGCTGGGGGAGGAGGGAAGGGCGGATGGGTACATGTTAGTGATTTGAGGGCGCCACCTGACTATGGGAGGATTGCGTGGCCGGAAGATATCTTTGGTAGTTTGGAGGTGGATGGGAGGGGGGAGTTTGTGGAGAGCGAAGGAGGGACTCGAGGAAATTGGCAAGAGAGTGGGAGCTACAGAGTGATTACGAGGGAAGGGATGTGAGTTTCATTTATTTCCTTTTGTTTGGTGGCTTGGAAATTACTGGTTTCATGAAAGACTTTCGACTGGCTGAAGAGGTTGAGGTTGTGGATGGTTACTGACTGTGAGTAGATTGGGGCTGAGCGATTTCTTGAGGGGCAAGTTGGTCGAACGGTTGATGGAGGAAGAGAAGAAAGCTTTCAGGTAGCCAAGTGACTTGTTGCCAGGAGTCGACTGTAAGATAAGTTGGATTAGAACGATATCCATCTCTGCAACAAGTACAGAAGGTTTTGTATGATATCATAGGAGTTGACTGGACGGACAAAACCGACATCACTCTCTACAAAGCCGTCGTGGATGAGGAAAGATGATTACGGCCGGAGGTATTGAAAGCAAGCCCCTTGTTATTGGTCGAATTTTCCGCTTTAAACATGACCCAGAATGAAAGGATCAGGATGGAGTGTTACACCGATGATCGATCGCATCTGCATACGTGGATCCATAGATTCGTGAGTGTTTACGTCACTTGGAGTTTGCCCTGATGGGGACAAGAAAGGAGTAGAAGGGTATTGTATGTTTGAAATACGGGATGAAACGAAGTCTTCTTGGGTCGTTGAGTTGTGGATTTAAACTACTTTTTGACTTTACTCGTATTTGATATTGAGAAGTATCCCAGCCAATTCATTGCTTCTACCCGAACGCAGTGGAGTGGACATATTCTGGACTCCGAACATTGACATGGGACACGGCTGGTTTCATAGCAAAGTGAATGTTTTTTGTATGCATGAATTTCTTCTTCACTTATTGTTGAAGTTGCGAAGGGTCAAGGTATTTGAAAACAGCTTCGGAGGCATTCAGGATCTGTACATACACTCACCCATGCAAATCAATCAGATACGCCCGTATCACGGACAGTCTCTTACTTATATCTCTGGTTTTCACTTCGTCAGCAGACAAGGTTAAGTCTTATAATACGACAGGAATCAGTTTCTGAACAGCGTGAATGTCTAATCTAAGCCTTGGTGATTTACTCAACTAGCTCATGAGCGATTACCCCACAAAGTCAAGAGTCAACCTGGAACGTTCAAGACAGCGTCGCTTACTGGAGTGGACTGACAGCCTGACCGAACTCGCAGCTCTTTGTGACACCCACCTCTGGAACCTCCCAACGACAACCCCAAAAACGTCACAATATCAAGAAGTGAGACCAGAGGACCCAACGCGCTCTCCTCTCCCGGCTCTCCCAGCAGCAGCATGCCTACAATAATTTCGTGAGCACGCTTTGAATCATCATACAACCTCACCTTTCAGAGTCTTGAAGACGTGAAACTCAGGCGGCCCACGAAGTGTTGGTGGGGCGGCTCTTCCACCCCTCAATCAAATCCCCGGGCTCTCCCAAAAGCAACAACAGCCCCCCCCCCCCCCCCCCAGCAATGATGCCTCACGGGGCCTACGAAGACGGTGAGCTCGAGATCTCTCTTGCTCCCTCCGCAAACCGTCGCGCAAATAATAAGCCTCCCGATGCCAGCTCGCGCCGTCCAAATGGCAACAATCACCGTTCCGTTGAGCAGCCTGTGCCCCAGAAGAAGGCAGAGCAGCGTATCGGTGCCTACCAGATCATTCGTACACTCGGCGAAGGCTCCTTTGGAAAAGTAAAGCTGGCTGTCCATCGTGTTACGAATCAGCAGGTGGCCTTGAAGATTATTGCTAGGAAGAAGTTGATCAGTCGAGATATGGCTGGCCGGGTGGAGCGGGAGATTGAATACCTGCAATTGCTCAGACACCCTCACATCATCAAGCTGTATGTCTAAGTGTTCCGTTGGCAGGGGATGAGAGAAGTGCTAATTACGTTCTCGCAGATACACGGTGATCAAGACCCAACTCGAGATTATCATGGTCCTCGAATATGCTGGTGGGGAGCTCTTCGACTATATCGTTCAGAACGGGAAGATGAAGGAGGACGAAGCTAGGAGATTCTTCCAGCAGATCATATGCGCCGTCGAATACTGCCACAGACACAAGATCGTACACCGAGATCTCAAGCCTGAGAACCTTCTCCTAGACGAGAACCTGAATGTCAAGATTGCTGACTTCGGATTGAGCAATATCATGACAGATGGCAATTTTCTGAAGACGAGTTGTGGGAGTCCAAATTATGCAGCCCCAGAAGTCATCAACGGCAAATTATACGCTGGTCCTGAAGTCGACGTATGGAGCTGTGGGGTAATCTTGTATGTCTTGTTGGTGGGAAGATTGCCATTCGACGATGAACATATCCCGTCTCTCTTTGCGAAAATCGCCAAGGGTCATTATGTGGTTCCCAACTACATGAGCTCTGGTGCATCTGCGTTGATCAAAAAGATGTTGGCTGTAAACCCAGTTCACAGAGCTACTATAGAGGAAATTCGCTTGGATCCATGGTTCATGAAGAATCTACCTGCATACCTCCAGCCTCCCGTTGAGGAGTTTCTCGATACTGGTGTGGATCCCAGCAAGGCTATCACCCCGAAACTTATTGCCCCTCATGCTAGTCCGGCTGTCCAGGAGAAGCTCCATGACCAGGTCACCGAGAAGATCAGTAAGACTATGGGTTATGGTATCAAGGATGTTCAGGAAGCTCTGGCAGCCGAAGAGCCATCTGCTATCAAGGACGCCTATCTGATTGTCCGAGAAAATAAGCTCATGCAAGCAAATCGTGAGTATTCCCAGCATGACAAGGAAACCATGTCTGTGTCTTTGCAAGTGTAGGGTTTAAATATATCGAATACTGACTATGAATAGCAAACTTGTCTGACGACAAAGGCCAACTACTATTTCAAGTACCCTCGCCACCAGCTTGGAATGATGGCATTAAGCTAGGAGGTATTGGCTCTCCGCCCGAATCACCCATAGTCAAGGAACCCACTGGCAGTCCAGCTGTACTTCCTATCCGTCCAAGCCCACTCATTGATGCAATGTCACCCCGCTCCTCTAGCTCTATCGGAACGGATAGATCAGTCCGGCCCTATGTGAGCAAAATCGGTATCCTTCCCAGCAGTTTACCTGCATATCATCGAGATTACATGGAGGCTCGACGTACAGGTAGAAATGTTGGAAACGTATTGTCAACAGCTCATTCGGAAGTCGAAGAGCCCCATGCTCAAACAGATGCCGAGAAGGCTGAAACAGCACGACGTCTAAATCCCCATTCTCGCAGTCAACTCAAGCTAGATGAAGCTAGTAAGCGGCCTGCTGGAATGACTCCAGTCCCTCAAAAGAAGAACAAGCCCACAAAGTGGCAGTTTGGTATTCGGTCACGAAATCAACCTCTTGAGGCAATTGGGTGCATTTATAGAGCACTTCAAAAGCTTGGCGCAGAGTGGGTAGTCGATGATGAATGGGCTCCTCGACGAGAATCCGGCGACGACGATAGGTACGTCTAGAAGCCTGTTTGAAGATGTCGCTAATCGTTCTAGAACCAATAACAACAGCTTCGTATCCAATGGCAGTGGGGCGTCTCTACACCACAGCGAGTCCATGAGCCAAGGCGAGGATTCCACTGGCAACATGCGATTCAGTAGCATTGATCCAAATGCAACATATAAACTGCCCGCAGACCCCTGGGTAATCCGCGTCCGGTGGAAGAAAGATGGCATGTATCCTCCTGGAATTATCCCTCCTGGATCCACTCACTCATCCTCTCTAGACCTTCGGCGGCAATCAATAGCTTCTCTCAGCAGTGCTGGTGGCTCCCTTCCTTCCCAGGACCAATCGTCCCCACCCAAATTCTCCAATGCGGAACCGATCGATAACGTTGTCATGCATCTCGACATACAACTTTATGAAATGGAACCTAACGTATACCTAGTCGACTTCAAGTGCGCAGGATATGAGACCGCTGAAGGACAGCTGTTTGAGGAGAAGGATATCACGTCCCCATTCCCATTCCTGGATCTGGCATCCAAGTTGATCATCCAGCTCGCAGAAGCTGACTGAGCGAATCAAATTTGCATCATGAGAATCAGGTAGCTACAGCTGATCTGGTCTACGATGGGATGAGGCAACGAATGGGAGGACAAAACAGCCCTTAGACCTTGAAGGATTATTGACTGACACTTCTCAACGGACACTGAATGGCATCCGGGACGCAACATGAAGGCATGGACGGTATTACTGGCGAGTGGAGTGAGGGTACTTCATCGTGAGCGATCAATTGAGCATGGCGTTATTCTTTCTGCGATTGATTATTTTTTTCAGGATGGTCGGTTGAAATACCCGGAAGAGAGCACGCAAGTAACCCAAGGCCGAACGATTTGTTTCCGTCGTCTCGACAGTATTTTTCGTACCTCAATCGTCTGACTTCTTCGCCTGGTATCTAAAATACTGCTGCTGTCTTGTTGTGGAACTGCAGCCTCTTGTTTGCATGACTGGAGCCCGGCTATGACTCATCTTCTCCTTGAGCGAACTTCGTACGACTCAATCCCAACAGATACGAGACTTCCTTCATAGGCTGGAATAATAGGGGAAGATGGGAAGGCGAAAGTTTAATTGATGGGCTGGAAGCATGGAAGAAAAGATCGATGAAGCGATCATTGAATCTCCCCTCTTTTGTGTGCGATAATAGGGCATAATTGGTCATAAAACAGGCATAGGAATTGAATTCAAGAATGCCGTTTTGAGATGATAAGTTCATTGTGTACGAAGAGCAGCTCTTTGTTTGTATGAGATTCTCGTCAAGTCAAAGTATGCTCGTGTCGTTCTTGGGTCTACTGCAGAGCCTTGTGAACTGCGATGTGTGACAAGATAGACTCATTAAACGTATCAAGAACCTTTTGATCCTGCTCGAATCTGGGAGCTTTGATTCACGCAAATGCAACTAGCAGAAAGCAAGAAGTTATTTGTCAGTCTGAACTTTGCAGTCTCCATTCTCATACCATCATCACGAGGTAGTTACAAGGGTGGCGGCAGAAAGATCGATCCATCTGTGTGGTCATCGCCTTAAAATTACATTTTCGACCCATCGAACGCCACTTATGAGCCCCCAAAACGCCGTGCACAATCCCACCAATCCTCTTATCGGTTCTCGACCTTGTCTTCGTAGTGTGGAACAGAGTAGAGCTTTTGTTGACTCATCTCACTATCCCCGTACACATGCCTTTCCTAGATCTCAACGTACTCCTCTTTTCGCATCTTCATAACTTATCGTCTCTCACCAGCGGGAGGTCCTCCACCTGGCGGTCCTCCTGGTGGACCATTCATACCCTGTGGCGGCGGAGGAAATTGGAAATTGGGGGGCAGACCTCCAGGAGGCGGGAATTGAAAGTTAGGAGGGAGACCGCCTGGTGGAGGGAATGGAAGTCCGCCTGGAAATGGTGGCATTGGAGGCATTCCTCGGCCGCCTGGAGGGGGGATCATGCCGTTTGGTGGGGGCATTCCGGGCATACCTGGCATGGGAGGCATACCAGGGAGACCGGGCATACCGAAGGGTGGTGGTGGAACGCCTGGCTCAGAGGTTAGTTTGGTTCCCTTTGTACAAGGCCATGTGTAGGAGCATAATACGTACCACCTGGGAAGGGAAATGGTGGAGGAGGAGCGTGTACACCTGGATTTTGACCGAGCATTGGATTCGACGAGGATTGGCCTTCTGCGGCGTACGAAGAGGTGATGGAGTCGATAACAGACTGGGCTTTCTCATGACCGATTTCTAAAGCTGGATTTAGCTAATTGGTTGAAGGGTCTGGGAAAGGGTTCCATACGTTGGTAGTAGTCGACTACATTTCGCAGATGGTTTCGACCGCTGTTGTGAGCTTTGCGGACGCTCATGGAATCGTGTGTGAGGTACACATCGCAATAATCACCTGGGTGGAGGTCAGTCTTGTGCTTGGAGCTATTGGGCGTTCGGACAGAAGTATTGGGTCTTTGCGCCGGAGGACGACTTACAGAAGACTATAAGCAGAAGTTAGCAATGTCACAGATTTTGATCGCGAGTTTTTATCTTACATTTGGGCATCTTGAATGAGGTCTGGCTTGATGTCGTGGGGTTCAGGTTGTCGTCTGGTCGCGAGTTGCGCCGCCTTTCACAGAAGTTCGAGAAGCGAATAAACTTACTTATGTAAGCAGTACTGGCGAACCCCTGCAAAGCATCATCCTTGCACCAAAAAGAGCCACGTTCTAAAAACCCCCTACTTCACTCTACGCGACCAGTTGGTAGTGAGAGCAGAGCGAGGAGCTGCTTCTTCTTCCTCCACAACCTCACACGATACTGGCTCATTCAACCAGCAGCATGGCATTTTCACAACCCATTCTGCGGACGCTTTGCAGCGTACTCTTCTTCCTGTCCTGCGTGCAGGCGCTCAAGTTCGACATTGAGGCTTTCAGTAAAGGGGACACAAGGGGGACGAGATGTATTCGGAATTTCGTTGCGAAAGACACTTTGGTTGTAGTCACGGCTACTGTGGATGGTTCGAAGGGCGATGGAATGATTCTTAATATGCATGTGAGTAGCTTGGGCAATTGGTTCGGAGGCATTCAATGAAGGGGACTGATGGACAATTGCAGATCAAAGATGCGGTTGGAAATGAATATGGACGACCGAAGGACGTAGTGGGCGAGAAGAGAATGGCATTTACTTCTCACGCTGATGCATCATTTGATGTATGCTTCGAGAACCATTTCTCCGGCAGTAAGCAACGCCCATAGACAACAACTCCACGTTGAAGAGAACAGCATGCTAAATAATTCTGCGTACAGCTACTGGAGTATCAAACCCATACCGTCATATCGAACTCGACATCGACATTGGCGCGGATGCCAAGGATTGGTCTGCTGTTCAAGCAACTGAGAAGCTGAAGCCGGTCGAAACCGAATTGAGGCGCATGGAGGAGATGGTTGCTGAGATTGTCGCCGAGATGGACTACTTACGATCCCGCGAACAGAAGCTCAGAGATACGAATGAGAGCACGAATAACAGAGTGAAGTGGTTTGCTTTTGGTACCATGGGCATGCTGGTAGCATTGGGAGCGTGGCAGGTCATTTATTTGCGGGCGTATTTCAGGTATGTGTACTTGGAAATGGAGCCGGGGATGCTTGAGGATATGTTGCTAATCGCGAGATCACAGATCAAAGCATCTCATCTAGTTTCCTGGACGATAATTCATAGTCAGGCCCAGGGGCAGGCAACTTCTACGGCAAGTACCGATGTGTTATTACCGGCTGTAGAAATAGAAAGGTATATTACGAAACTAGGAGGGCGGGTGGTTTATGTTCAGGGGCAATCATGGCCGCGAGTATCAACGTCTCTGCTGAGCTGTTTGCAACTCCTGGAAAAAAAGCAATGACAAAATACACGATTAACACAATAACCGCTCGAGAGGTCGCTGATCGTTATTCATCCTCTACAGGTACTCGATTATCATATTTTATGCCTGGACGGTAATTTTGTGAAACAACCCAGTTGAATATCATGATCGTTAAGCTAATAACGATATCTGTGTGTGACCTGAACAGCACAGAGGCAAGAAAAATGACTCAGAGGAGGCGTTGCACGCACACTCTCATATCAGCAAGTCATCACTTCACGTGTCTGTTGTTTTTTGTCATGACATTCTGCAGAGAGTATGATCCTCCACCGAGTTGTTTGCAGGTGTCGAAGTGGCACTTCGGGATTTAGTAGAGTGGCACACCTCCTCGGAAATCATACCAAGATATGGGCCCGCTCGTTGAGCTTGACATCCCATTCAGTTTGGCCGCAATGGCTTCTACCGTGATTTGTGGACATGGTAACTTGATTCGAAAATGGTACTATTCTGCTTGAAATGGAGGTTCGAAGGAAGGATAGTACTTTGGCATGACTTTTTATATGCCACTATCTGACTTTCGCGACTGGCGGACCTACGTCAGCGATGGTGACGTCTAAATAAGGCTTTCAATGGCCCTCAAGTCTTGCAAAGAGTTCTTAGAAGAACCTAATCGACTCTTTCTGGCTAATGGCATTGGTGGTTCCATGCTGAGGGGTAGCTTTCGCTTGGTCCAATTGATGGTTTACCTTCGGTATTGGATGGCAAGTTACATCATCTCACTGGGAGGCATTCAAACCATCCGCCAGCCTGTAAGAGATCTTCGAATGGCAAACTTGTGGAGTATATCCAAGGCCTCACATGCACCAATGCAAGTGCTGGAGTATGATATGCCATCATTTGTTGAGCTCAGAACTTCTGACAGCTGGTGTCGACATATGCCAGAAGTGGCCAGGCGCCATATTGTGCAGCTCATGTCTGTCCGAAAGAGCGGAAGAGATATGACAAGTAATTGATCTGGTTCGATCTCGAGGATGCATGGGAACAAGCCAAGTGAGGAAAGATTCTCAGATGAGCTGTGAGATCGTCAGAACTCTTTGAGTCTCTGACAGCTGACGGTAGATTGGTTTGCTGGTAGTGAAGCATATGAAATACGGAAGTATGGAGATGTGAGTGAGCGCATCAGTTGATAATAAGTACAGATAGGTACAGATGACATACGGAAGGACAGCGAAAGATTATTCGAGCAGAGATGGATGATAAACAGGAGAAAAGGACCTCTTGATAGGGAGCGAACCCAGCCTTTATGTAAAGAATATGCCAACAAGGTGTTGACTCCATCACTGATCAACTCAAAACACACAAAAGGGCTAGGAATCCCAGGCCCGCGAGTCTAGATATTATCGCACAAAGGCAATTGCTTTACACCTGTGTTAAAGAAAGGTATCATACGATGTTAATTCAGACTTCCTGCATGTTGTTGAGTAATCTTTTGGGGCATCTATCTCTCATCATCCCAAAACTGGTGCCAGTCTAGGTATTCGCTGTCGCAGGGAGCTTATCACGCGATAGATAAGGTTAGCGCCTCTCGGCTAGTCTATCGGTCGCGAAATTTATTCTCGGTCGAAAGGTTTTTGGAGCAGCAGGAGGTTGACGAAATTCAAGAATCACATTCGATACTCAACACATAAATCATGGACCCCGCCGACCTACACAGCAAGAAGCGCAAGAGGAAGCATAGCAGCTCTAAATCTGAGAAGGAAGAAGCTGTTGTTGTGACGAATGGCTCCAGCCCCGCACCAGAAGAAGTCGATGTTGTGGTGAAGAAGAAGCGGTCCAAGGAGGAGAAGGCTCTGAAGAAGGCCAAGAAGGCCAAGAAGGCCCATAAGGCTGCGGAGGAGGAGGAGATTGTCGACGAAGAAGTGGTCCTGGAGAAACCTAACGAGGATGCCGAGGATGCTGTTCCAGAAGCAGATGAAGCTGCCGATGCGCAATGGGAGAACGAGGATGCAGAGGGCCTAGGAGATGGATCCGCAGACCTGGCCGAAGGAGCATTGGCAGATGCAAAGAACCTCTCGTTACCGGATACTGGCGTCCAAGCGAAGAAGTTCAGTGAACTGAATCTGTCGGAGAAGACTATGAAAGCGATCGAGGAAATGAAGTTTGAGACCATGACCGAGATCCAACAACGAGGAATACCACCTTTGCTGGCCGGAAGAGATGTGCTGGGAGCTGCAAAGACTGGTTCTGGGAAAACACTGGCTTTCTTGATTCCTGCCATTGAGATGCTCAATGCGCTGCGGTTCAAACCTCGAAATGGAACTGGTATTATTATTGTTTCTCCCACGAGAGAATTGGCTCTTCAGATTTTCGGAGTCGCTAGGGTACGTCGTATACGAGGCACGAGGCAGCGAATCTCAGCAGCAAGATACTAATTGTAGTGTAGGAACTCATGTCGCACCACTCTCAAACCTATGGGATAGTAATTGGAGGCGCAAACCGACGGGCGGAGGCTGAGAAGCTCGCGAAGGGTGTCAATCTGATTGTGGCGACACCTGGCCGACTTCTCGATCATTTACAGAACACCCAAGGATTCGTGTTCAAGAATTTGAAAGCTTTGATTATCGATGAGGCAGACAGAATTCTAGAGATTGGTTTCGAGGATGAAATGAGACAAATTGTGAAGATCCTACCAAAGAATGATAGGCAGTATGTTTCCGTTTTATTCTGAAAGCATAGCGATTTCCCTGCTAATACAGAAATCTAGAACCATGCTGTTCTCAGCAACACAAACGACCAAAGTCGAGGACTTGGCCAGAATCTCCCTCCGAGCTGGACCCCTGTATATAAACGTCGACAACCAAAAGGAACACAGCACTGTCGAAGGTCTCGAGCAAGGATACGTCGTCTGCGACGAAGACAAGCGCTTCCTTCTCCTATTCTCATTCCTCAAACGCAACCTGAAGAAGAAAGTAATTGTCTTCCTCTCAAGTTGCGCTTGTGTGAAGTACTACGCCGAACTCCTCAATTACATCGACCTACCGGTTTTAGATCTTCACGGCAAGCAGAAGCAACAGAAACGTACCAACACTTTTTTCGAATTCATTAATGCCAAGCAAGGTACTCTTATTTGTACTGATGTTGCTGCGAGAGGATTAGATGTATGCATCCTCCCACTCTTCTAAAAGGACCACTGCTAAACAATGTCCAGATCCCGGCCGTTGACTGGATCGTACAATTCGATCCTCCTGATGACCCTCGCGACTACATCCACCGGGTTGGTCGTACAGCCCGTGGCTCTAATGGCAAAGGTCGATCCCTGATGTTCCTGCAACCGTCCGAAGTAGGATTTCTCGCCCATCTCAAAACAGCACGAGTTCCGGTTGTCGAGTTCGATTTCCCCGCCAAGAAGATCGTAAACGTACAATCGCAGCTCGAGAAACTGATTAGCCAGAACTACTACCTGAACAAGAGCGCCAAGGACGGGTACAGGAGCTACTTGCAGGCGTACTCGAGCCATAGCTTGAGGACGATCTTTGATGTGCACAAGTTGGATTTGGTGAAGGTGGCGAAGAGCTTTGGGTTCAGTGCGCCGCCGAGAGTGGATTTGACATTGGGTGCGAGTATGAGTAGGGATAAGAAGACACAAGGGAGGAGGGCGTATGGAAGTCAGCCGAAGCAGGGTGGAAGCTTCAAGAAAAGGGGCACGTATTAAGCGAGGTGATGTTTGGATGAAGGGGTGTGATTGATACCTTGCAACATTGCAGGCGTTGTGTATTAGCATCTTCTGCTTCTGGCGTGGAGTCTCCGGCTAAAATGAGAAATAAGTTTTGATTCCCTCAATTACCTTTCAGTCATGGTACAGAAGTCGAGTGCCACTACTATTGTGGTGACATAAACACTTTGATGACAGGTCAAGACGAGACATCGCATTTATGAATATGTTGTTTTATTGTGTAAATACATACACTCAGTCCCTTTTCTACTGTATTCATCATCGCTTGGCATACCGCTGCGGAAGTAACCCCCTGGTCCTTAATGGACTTCGACGGTACAATGAAGCATGTATGCCATTCCCATCTTGTCCTTCGCCCTGTATGGTACACTCTCAAATAGTCATGTCAATGAATTCAAGCGCAAAAGTAAGTAAACTGCAACTCCTTAACCCTACGACCAGTAATCCTCGCGAATCGAAATCCCATATATTGGTAGCCAGCTTTGAAGTCCTCAGCCAATTTTTAAATCCTCAAATCAAGTCAACTATCGTAGCCTGACTCCAGGGGGTCTTCCTCGTGGACGACCACGCCCTCTGACTGCCATAGTCCCCCGAACAGCCTTAGGTGAAATAACAGCTGGAATTTCCTCATCGTCCGAAGAAGAATCATCGGACCCTGAGGAATCTGAAGGTGGTCGCGCATCCTCCGATGACTCTGAATCTGGACTCATCAAACGAACAACGGTCGGGCCCTTGCGTTGAGGTGGGATGGGTGGAAGGGTTGTGGAAATAGAGGTAGTCTTGCTGCTGGACAAGTCTGCTGGAGTCGCAATCGGAGAATGCTCTGAACTGGAAATTGCAGGTACAGGCTTGCTGTTTGCTGCCTCCGAAGAAATGGGAATAACAATAGCTGGCTGCTTCAAGATTGACTTGGGCATCGTGGCAGATCCATGCATGTTTGACGGAGTGCTTCTGGCACTAGAGGGCCCGGACGCATTGTCAGTGGTCTTCACGGGCTTCGAAACAATCTTAAACGATTTTCCTTTCAGAGCAAGTTTCTCCTTCAGTGAAAGCATTTTCGGCGCGGTAGGCTTCTCAACTGGCGAAGGCGATCGAAGAACGACCTGAGAAACGGTTTTCTTTGGCGGTCTACCCCGGCGCTTAGGAGTGGGCTTGTCTTGGGTACTGTCAGTATCTGAATCAGCCCGTGCTTGTCGGGGAGGTCTGCCTCGTCGCTTAGGCGTTGGTTTTGATGGTAGAGCAAAATCAGATTCATCGCCAGAATCCACAGCTTTGGTTGTCGACTGTGGCTTGGGAGAGCTCTCCTCATGACTGCTTAAGTGGACTACTTGTGGGTTCTTGGTAGCTCTAGTATCTCGGACGACTTGGTCTCCGAAGAGGCTGTCCTTATCGCTATCAATATCGCTGGAGATGACTGCAGTGTCGCCAACAACGCTCGCAGAAGCAGAGTCGGATGGTACGTCCATTGCTCCTGAGCTAGATCTTGAGCCACCACTTGCGCCATTACTTCTTGTTTGCCTAATTCTCTTTGCATGGAGATCACCAGAACCGTCTGCCCCGGCTTCGTTGGCCTCTTTACGTGTCAGCCAAGCGGACTTGCGAGGTGTCTTGATAGTATTTGATACACGTTCCTTGGAAGGCTTCGGGCCCTTCGGGCGACCTCTCTTAGTAAGGGGTTTGGTAATGTTACTCATAGCCTGAGCAGCGAGCTCTAGGTCATCTTCTGGATGGTCAGTCTTGCGTTTGCGACTATAAGGAGCTGTGTTATAATTCGGAATGAGGTTTTCTTCGTCTTCCTCGATTGGTATTGCGTCTTCACCCAAATCAGTGTAAATTCCTGGTTGACCGGCACTACGACGAGGTAGACGCTTCTCTGGTCTTGGAATTTCGGCCACTTCATTCGCCTGACTCGCATCCGCCCCATTCTTCTTGATCTTGGCTGCTTTCTTTTGCTTTTTGGATGTGAAGAACTCTTCTTCCTCGTCGTCCTCGCCGTGCCGCTTGCGCTTCTTGACTTCTGGCTGTAATAGAGCGGGTTCCAAGAGGTCCGAGAGAGCCAAATTTGGATTCTGGGCAAGAGTTTGCTGAGACGACTCTTCTATTGAATCGTTCATGCTTGGTGGGTCGTAGACAATCCTATCGATGCCATCACCTTGCTGATAGTATCCGATGCCCATCATACGGTTTTGCCCGACGTGAGATGGATCCGGGTACGATGGCTCAGGCTGCTCGGGAGGTGCCATAGGAGCTGGAGTTGTGCCACGGACGGGAGTCGGTGTTGAAGACATCATAGGGGGAACAGGTGCCAGCAGGCGAGATGGATAGCTTGCTGGCTGCGGATTGGCGGAGTCATAATCGTGGAATTCATAGTGGCCATCCATTCCCATCCAGGGATTCTGGAGGTCATCTCCCATGTGGCCATTGAGTGCATAATCATCATGACCGTTAGGGTTGGGCGTGAACACTGGAGGATCATAGGGCGTTCGATATTCACCACTGCCATTGGCAGTAGGATCTTCAGGTGCGAGGTCGCGGAGTGATGGGTCAATGTCTTGCATCTCTCTTGCATGCTGTTCAAGAGCTGTGTTTGCAGCCTCATCTGCAGCTGTGTCTGCATTTGCGGTTGCGAATGGATCGCCTTCTGTACCAAGATAACTATCGTCAATTGGTTCGACACGGGCCTTCTCAGCCTCTGCCTTCTCCTTGAGTTTCTTCATTCGCCCAGTATCTTGAGGGTTCTCGGCATTGGTATCTCGTAGCCATTGCAGATTGGTCCTGGAGAAGTCTACAAGACTCTCTACGCTTCGGTAGTCCGCAACCTTCCGGGTATCATGTCCGAGAAGTGTTCCTTTAGGTTGATAAGGCTTCTGGATATTACCCTTCCGGCATTTTGAGCAAGAGCAAATCTTGAGACACTTCGGGCACTGCCAGTCTTTATCTTCCATAACTGTCTGAGGCATAAGGTCAAAAGCGCGCCACAGGACTCCGTAGCAATAGGCAGCGTTGCATGTTGTGCAGAACGCAAGCTTCCAGTTCCATTCCTGATGGAAGCAGATGTGGCAAGAATGAGTTTTCCCCTTTTGCGGTGCTATTCTGTTTCGTCGATTGGCAGCTCCTTTCTTTCCCTTTCTGGTTTTGGTGCGTCCTTCGTCGTCAACTTCCGGCTCAATATCCGACATATCAGGGGTGAGCTCCTTTGGCTTTGTGATATCGGTCCAAGGCCTACGTCTCAACTGCTCTTGGCAAACCTCTGCAATTGGCTTTTTGCCATATCGCTTTCTCGCAACATCAAGAACTTGTGGCGATCTCATCGTATCGAAGTAACCGTCAAATTGGACAACTACACCACGCCATGTTTCGTAGTTGTCGACGAGCAGGTTCCAGTCCCACTGTTCTACCCAGCTTAACGCAGAGATACAAGCACATGAGCGGCCCATAGCGTAGCAGTCCATACAGATGTCGTAGGTGTCCTCCTCCCCCTTGTCTCCATAAAGAATGCAGGACTTGCAGGTAAGGAACCTATTGAAGATGTTCAGGCGACAATAGGAGCAAGTGACATTCGAGTCGAACGGAACCATTTCGACGTCTGTTTCCTCGGGCAGTTTTGGCGAGAACATCTCACTGACCAAGATCTCTTGATACAGCATGAATAGTCGCTTAAAATCTTCTAGAAGCTGTTTGATTCTGCCATACTTCCACATCTTTGGCTCGATAGTATCCCGCTGGAGTAAGCTGTAATACTTCACAAGCGTATAATAAACTATAGCCTTGCACTTGTACTGCTCATCTCTGCAAACCATTCGACCACGAGGAAGCGCTTCATGTAAGGCCAACTCGAGTGTGTCAACAGTTGTACGATTCCAAGCAGCTTTCATAGTACGTGTTCCTCGATTCCAGACCTGATGGGGAGCAAGTGGTGGTATGAGAATCAAATCGCCCTTTTTCTGTTCAACAACCCAAACATTGAATGGTGCTTTCTTCCAGGCATTGACTTGAGCAAAGTGCTTCTCGACCTCAACATCGTGACCTAGCATCGATAGGAAGTATTCAGAGACAACCTCGCGCTCCTTCGTCTCCGTCATGAACCAAATCGAGCTACCCTCCTTCTCCCGCCATTCATTTTCTGATGCTTCGACCATGATGTTGTGGCCAAGAGTGGCGCACATCTCGCGATGTGTTGGAGTGTAGGTACCTTCATGGCCAATATAACACATCATGTTGAGAGCTCTCATCTCTGGCGGAAGACTGCTCATCAAATCGCCAGCTGGCGCAACACCTTTCCCGTATCGCATTTGATTATACTCATTCGGCTCGAGTATTGCACCATCTCCACCGGTTCTGGATTCGATGCAGTCATTGAGGTAGTAAACGCATTCAGGTATGGTGTTCTTCAAATGGTCGGCCCATCCTTCTGGACAATCAATGTCTTTCATGTACAGTCTTTGGCGTCTCGGATCGCGAAAGTTGTCTTTAGTGAATTGGTTCGCAAGCTGTGCCATAGATCTCAAGTAATGACCCATGGTCATGGGAATGTTGATTTCATTAGGGATATCTCTCACTTGCTCGGCTGAGAGGTTTGACGTTAGTAAGAATCTCCTTCTGGTGGAAGCGACTTACGTTTGGTTCCCAGGTTGGACTCCAGCCAATCCTTACTGAATAGCAAAGAAGGTAGACTCTCACTCCAGTCTTCGATCACGAGGGGCTTCCCGCTCTGAATAACAACTGCCAAAATCAGGGCTTCGAAGCTCTGGATGGAGTGCTCCTTGAGCTTCTCAGTCGAGAGTCTGGTAACATAGTCGAAGTTGTCGGTACTCTCAACCAGTGCAGCCAGATCGAACTCCGGCGATATAGGCACAAATTGTGCTTGGGGATGCGATTGAGAAGGCATTTGGCTTCATTCGAGTTGAGGCGCTCTATCACCTATCGCTCAATCACCGCCCACTGTCGCAGCGCATAGTATCGTCGACGTTCAGGACATGTAGTCGTCAGAGGCGCACAGAGGCGAGATTTGTAGCCTTGGAGGGTAGGATTTGGGCTTGTTTGCCGTTGTGAGGGAGAGATGGAAGGCGCAAACTTTTTTGAAAGGTGAGGTTTGGAACTACTCCGCCAGGTTCGCGTGGATCGTGTTATTGATGCGCCGCAGCCAACCGTTTTTGGACAGCGCCTTGTCCAAGGAAGTTCGGTAGATGACAAGTCGCGTTGCATAAGAGAGCTTTGCAGGCTCCAAGCACAAGCGCAATAAATGGCAAGGCACAATAATCTTGTGGACAGCTTGAAGTGAGGTGTGATGTTTGTTACTTTTGACATGCCGGACTGACCGTGGCTGGACACTCGGAGCACGGGCCACCTAAATTTGACAGCCTTGTTGAACTACTAAACTCTGGAACGACCACGAGGCATAGGTACACTTGTTGAACTTCATTTAGCTAATATAACAGGTAATAGAGATATATAGTAATCTATGCTTTAAAAGTTATAAGAGTAAACAAAGCCTACTTTTTGCTAATTGTAAGTTAGATTCCGTCTTATCTTATATATTTTTCCTATATAGCTTTATGCCTAGACTAATTTAATAAATTTCTTAGATATTGTCGAATATTCAAGAGCGCCTGTTCAATTGTAGGCGTTAGTAGTGTAAGGTATAGGTTTGTCAGATGGTTTCTGTAGAGTCATTTATAAGTACTATGTAATTCCAACACTATCGAATGGAGAAGTCCTACTTAACTTTACAAATACTTTAGGCAATGAGTAGATTGAGAGTAGAAAGGAACACATCCCATCGGAGTCAGCATTCAATTGACCTCGTTCACGCTGTTCGATCAAGCGGATATACAGAAACTCGGTTAGATTGTATGCCGATTGCACACTTGGCATTCTCTCACCTTCTAGTTTCCACTTATACAATCCTCCTTTCCAGCTGCAGACTCATTACCTCAAATTACTTCCTAACTTGCTCAAAGTTTCTCATAGCTGCTCATGGCTACAATTATCTGGATCTCGAGTGGAGGGAAAGGTTTGCTTGCACTGCCATACATAGTTTGAATTTATCCGGGATAATCGCACCGTCGGATTTTCTTCTCAGCGGTTCTGCTTTCGTTTTTCATTTCCAAATTTGAACTGTACAAAGGTTATATATTTCTCAATCTTCCATACTTACTTTCTACCAAAATGGCGTTTCCTCTCGTCACATGGTGGAAGAAAGACACAGCGCTCAACACCTACGTCTTCGGCCTCTTTCTCATCGGCCTTCCTTTCACACTTTTCGGAACATATGTGATCTACCAACTTCAAGTTGTGGGCTATATGATCGGTACAGACTCAAACGGTCTACCATGTACGACGTACTGTCTGGTGCCGTTTGGTAGCCAGAGGCTGGATCTGAATTCCGTCATTCTGTATCTAAATGCGCTTGGTTTTGGCCTTGGTGGGGTGGCAGCAGTATTCACTGCTGCGTATGCGGATTTCTGGAGTAAGTTCTCACATGATTTTAAATTCACCGAGAGATATTGGTGCTGATGAGTATATAGAGAGGAAGAGTACCCTGGTAGCCATCTTCGTCGTCGCGTTCGGCACAGTCTGTATCCCCGTGTACTGGTTGCGCGACACATCCTCAGCTACATTCAACGCTCTGATGGCCTTGTATGTGATGTACGCAGTGATCACTTACATACTATCAGTTCTCTTCTGCATTTTCATCCCACACTGCATGCGAAGCGTAACAGAAAAAGATGTCTTCGAAATACCCAGCACCGAACAGTCATATAGCGAGGAGTCCAAAACACCAGGACATGTTACTGTTTCGCGTGGAGACGGAGCAAGTGTGTCCAAGGAAGCAAAAACTCGCAAATACGGCTTCAAAATGTCCATCTTCGGTGCTTTTGGTACTGCTTCCGGCGGAATCCTCGCCCTCCTGCTCGTTATAATGCTTTACAAGACCCTTCCCTCTCCAAGCAATCAACAATCCGCCGGTCTCCTCGTCACCACCATAATCGGTTTCATCACAGTCCTTGGCTCTTTTGTCATGCATCTCGGCCTTCCGGCCGTACCTGCCAAGCCCAAAGAGAACTGGAAATCATGGTGGGCGGAACTATTTACTCCGTTGAGGGATCTTAGTAGGAGGAAGAATATGGCGTTTTTATTGCTGAGTTATACGATTTATGTGGATACGTCGTTTGCATTGAACAGTGTGACGGCACAGCTGTTTTTTGTCCAGATGATGCCGGATACGATGGAGTATACGTTGTATAACATGGCATTTACGATACTTGGGGCGATTACAACATTGGCGTTCTATTTACTGCAGGTTTGGAGACCCCCGTTTAAGCTTGAGCATTGTGAGTATAACCGCAATGAGGAGGCTGTCAAATCTTGTTTTGTCAGTCCTGATATCTTCTGGAGACATGACTGCTGATTTGTGTTCTAAACAGGGCTGGTCATCGGATATGCTATTATCCTTATAATTCCAATCTGGGGATGCATTGGCTTCGCAGATAACGTCAATTTTGGTTTTAAGGTAAGCGATGTACATGCTCTTGTCATAAAAGTCGAACCAGTTCTGGTGTAAGCAATCCATCTAAGTCTTCTTCTCTGCGCAGAATCGCTGGGAATTCTACGCCCAGAGTCTCCTATTCAACATCTCTGGCTCAATCGTCAATTCCGTATTTCGCGTTCTGTTTTCGGAGATGGTTCCGAAGGGCAGTGAAGTTGAGTGTTTTGGCTTGCAGGTGATCTTGTCGTGTGCTACCGTATGTGAAACAGCTCCATCGATCTCAATTCTGAAATGGAAGAGCTGGCTGACATGACTCTACAGGCATGGGTCAGCTATGTTGCAAACGCACCGCTACAAAATGCGACTCATGAACTTCGTTTCCCTCTTGTGCTGTGTCTGATTATGTTGGTTGTGCCGGTCGCGCTTGAGGTCTCTAGGTGTACATTGGATGTTTTTGTGAGGGATAAGACTCGCTGGAAGGAATATGATGAGGGTCAAACGGCTGGCCAGAGCCTGGTAATGATTCTTGAAGGGTTTGGTGGTGAAGGATGTGAGCGCACAAGGAGGATGCAGACAGGGCAGTAGTGTCCTCGAAGTCCATCGCTCTGGAATACATAGTCTTCCATTCAACTTATGAACGTGTCACACTTGGATAACTTTCTGAAATCGAGTTTACATAAAAGCCCAACACAATTGCTCGTTTTTATTCTCTCCTTCACATGCTAGTGGATAGAAGTTCGGCATGAAGGGAAGATGCGGTCAATGATGTGCATATGTAACGCTTACAAGCCCAATGGCAGTAACATTTAACGCCGATCTCGAAGACCGATGGCAGAGAGAGCCCTAGGAGAATTAGAAGATGAAAGAAATTGGATGTGCATTCGGTAGTGGAAATTTGGGTGCGCCTCAAGTTCTCAATAATGACGTTCAGAAGGCGAGGAAGCGGCCAAGCCACGTCGCTTTCAACATGTCAGGCACCCGGCATTCGGTTGGATGGAAGCCGGCAGTGGCACAGCCCAGTACAGTACAGTACCTACATCTGCCTCTGCTTGAACCCTTAGAACAACAGCCTAGGTAGGTACCTTACAATATCCAATGATCAACACGTCATGCGACCAATCGAATAATCAGCATCATCGAAGCCAGTCAGCAGGGATATCTTTCGCTCAAGACTCTTCCAGAACACCGTCGACCGCGCAATTTTAAAACATGAACCGATCAATTGCGCTACAGTACAGTAGAGCAGTTCGTCGAGACTGCACCCGAAGGCTAAGCCTTAGTATTTAGCTGCTTGGGGTTTGTTTTGATCTCGATTCTCGAATCTCGAGGCCCTTCTCAGCCGCCTACGTCAGGATCTCGTCTCCTTCTCCGGATTTGCAGGAGCTTGAGCTTGAGCTTGGACGATTCCTGCGCTGCGTGTTTCCTTGCGCGAGACCTGTGGAGTGGAGTGGAGTGGAGTGGAGTGGAGGAGTGGATTCCCTTGGGACGAGTCTCGGCTCTGGGCGGCTGTCGATGAGCAAGGAAAACATTTCATACTGTACGAAGTACCGACGGAAAGGAACGTCAAAGCCGAGCCCATGTACCTTACCCTTACCTACGGAATAAGGTAGGTACTGAATGGTACCAAATAGGAATCGACTTTGGCCAGTTGCAAGGCATGCGCTCGAACCGTAAGCAGCACAGCGCAGCGTTACGAATGGAAGTTATGTTGTGATGTGTTGTTTCACCAACGCCCGCTTCAAGTGCTAGGTTGTTGCTGGGTCATCTGGAGATCCCTTGCTCACAGCCCACCACCTCCTGTGCTGACTTGACGGTGGTTCGACCTGTGAGAAGACCCAACACGCAACCCGCAAGCTCATGAAACCTGGATTGCAAACCTAAGTCAAAGAAAACTCTGCTCTTCTCGCACAACCATCCTAGCCGAAGAATAAGCCTCTAACTTACTGCGACTCCGGCTGTTGGCCAAGATCAGCGCATCATTCAGAATTGACTCGAGTTTTAAAGACCGCCAATCGCTATCGGGATAAGCGCATGAGATCATCCTCCTCATCCGTTCCCTCCGTCACCCACCACTACCGCCCCCAGGGCGCATTAAAGGGCAAAGCCACCTCCTCGAGCTTCATCCGTCAGGAAAACACCAAAGCTCCTTTTCCGACAGCTATACATTTGCTTCAGCTTCATTACCTCCGCATCCCAACACACATTCACAATGGTTTCAGTTCCGCAGATTGGCCTCCGAGCCGTGCAATTCGTCCTTATCTTCCTTACTCTGGCTCTGGTAGGCAATGTTATTGCCGAAGCGTTTGCGGGCAACTCGAGCAAGATCAACTATGCGATTTTCGTGTCTGTCTTCGACATGGTCGTAATCCTGTGGGGCATCGCAGCTACCTTTAAAGAAGGTCTCGCTATCGGAATTGTTCTCCCTATCCTCGATGTTATCGCAACGCTCCTCACTGTGATTGCCGGCATTGTTTTGGCTGCTGGTCTCGGTGTTCACAGCTGCGGAAACAAAGTAAGTAGTCCATGATCCTGACTCTGAACCCAGCACTCTGAACTATGCTAACAAGTAATAGTCCTACCTCGCTTCTAACGCCTTGACAAACGGATCTCACAATCCCTCCAAGAGATGCCACGAGCTGCAAGCTAGTACAGCTTTCTACTGGTTCGCATTTGCAGCATTCCTTGGATCGGCTATTCTTGGATTCACAAGCGGCGGTTCATCATTCAGAGGACCCCGTGGTGGCATTCGCAAAGGTGGGCCAACAATGTCCCAGGTCTAGAGCAAAAATGGTGAGCAGTCCGTCCTGTGCATGTGCATCTTGCGATTCGACTGCCCATTCTTGCTGTAAATCATTTCCCGAAAGTGACTAACAGATTCAACAGGAGGTCTTGGAGTCTGATGCAGGCATCTCGACAAGTTAATGAAAGGTGCAGGTCCACATCTTGCATTTACGGTCTTGGAATGGAAGATATATACAAAATGAGTCGGTTTCTCGTTGGGTGACTCTTATGGGGTGGGAGGGCGGACGGGTGGCATATCTGCAGGCTGGCAGGGCGTTATGTGATTGATTGTAACATGGCTGTTTGGGATGGCAATCAACGACTCGCTTGGTTTGTTTACGACGATATCTAATAATGTATACATATAGGGGACGTGTTGGATGACCTGTATGAGGTTCGGAAATAAGTATAATGAGGAAGGTTGAATAATAGTTTCCAATTATCTGTCGATTCCTGGTAGAAGTGTATAAAACCTTCACGACTTCCATCCCCCCAAAATCGCCCGGAATTTGAAGTAACACTGTGTCTCAAGCAAGAATTGTTGACAACATCAAGTTTATTTGACGTCCTTGGCCCCCTCCAAGACGATGGCACACAACTTGCACATACCCTTTGGCTTTCTGTTTCACTTGAACATGGTATCAAAGCATCACAGCTTTCTATCGCCGTAGCGTGAATTGTGCGGCTTTTGGATGATGCGACCAATTCCATTGCCTCTTGTAGAGTTGTATCACTGCTGTATGTACTATGCCCAATGAGCGTCTTCTATACAATATTTGCTCGTACACCGTGAACGCCATCCCAATGCCATATCCCATCATGTCCCCTGTATTCTGGAATCTATTCTCTATTCATTCCACCATGTCCATTTCCAATCTGCTCAAATCGACGCAGCCGCTTCAACGGCTCCCGCGGCCTTGAACGTTTTGGAGCTTGTGATTCTTACTTCCACCGGATACATCCATTCCATATACTTTGCCCAGCCTAAAAGTCAAATCAATCAGTATTGAATCCTACGGGCTGTTTGCATGGTCACTCACTCCAATATGCGAACTTCCGCCCAAAGTATTTTCCAGCATATGGAACAATCACCATCGTCAAGACCAGTTCCAGCTGCTGCAGACTCGCTTCCCATTCCTTCTGCGCATCAGAGTCTCCCTCCTCGGAATCCAGGTCGCTGCTGTCTATTGACGAAGGTAAGGAGTCGATCTCATCTTGGTCGTTCGAAGATTCCGGAGAGGCGTCTTGGATGATGTAGGAATCAGAAGTAGACATCTTGGATTCGGATTTCTAGATTTGGTGGTTGGAGAAGCACAGAAAGCGCTACCGCCTGCAGCGCCGATACATTGAGTAGTTGCAGGGGTGATTCGAAAGTGGATGAGGTGCTGAGAACCAAGTCGTTGTTGGATGTTGATATCAACTTTGGGACATTGAGAGGGATCCACCTGAAGCTCCCGATTCGGAGAAGGGCTAGCCTTGTCACGTGTATCTAGAACGTGACGTGACTCAATGGTCATTCTTTGGGTTCTTTTGGTGCGATTGATTTATCACGGTCTCAAGATTCGCAGAACAGGCGCCACAACTTCTCTCATACTCCAAAAACAAAACTCAAATTTCCCCGTTATTCACTTGGTATCAGGAACGTCTCCACAAACCGTAATTATGGCGGATGTTGTAAGTTTTACAACCCCACCGGGTTTATCCTCATTACCACAATAATTTTGTAACACCCCCTCACAGGAACCCGCAACCCACGACCGCAAACCTCGCAAATCCGTAGCATTCAGCGAAGGAACAACAATCGTAGACGAGAACGGAGCAGTCACAATGGCGGACGGACACGACGATTCAAAGGACACGGCGCAGTCGCACTCACCAAGTACGCCACCTTTATCACAGGCTCTTGGGGCATTTGCTGACCCTGTCCAAGGTGCTGATGGTGGCGCGGACGAGCCTACAAATGACGACGATGTTGCAAATATGCTGAAGGGAATGAAGAAGAAGAAGAGCAAGAAGCCCAAGGCCGAAGACGCGGATGCTGAAGGTGGCGAGGCTGCTACCGAGGACGGCGGACTGGACCTCTCGTCGATGAAGAAAAAGAAGAAGAGCAAGAAGCCCAAGGAAGGAGATGACGATTTTGCCGCCAAGATCGCAGCGCTCACCGTCGAAGGCGAGGAGGAGGGCGAGGCTCCAGCAGCTGCCACGGAAAAGAAGGTCGTCGATGAGGGCGATATGGAGAAGGGGACCGGAATCTGGCAACACGACTCGGAAGTCAAAATCCCATACGAACAGTTGCTCTCCCGATTCTTCACCCTCCTCGCCCAGAAGAACCCAGATCACGCCTCAAGCGGCTCCAGAAGCTACAAGATCCCACCTCCACAGTGCCTGCGCGAAGGCAACAAGAAGACCATCTTCGCCAACATCGCCGAGATCTGCAAGCGTATGAAGAGAACTGATGAGCACGTTACATCTTACCTGTTTGCTGAGTTGGGTACGAGCGGTTCCGTCGACGGTAGCAGACGTCTGGTCATCAAGGGTCGTTTCCAACAGAAGCAGATTGAGAACGTTCTGAGAAGATATATCAGTGAGTGGTTGTACCTTTCTGACAAAAATCGTATACTAACCAACATACAGTGGAATATGTTACCTGCAAAACCTGCAGATCCCCAGATACCGAGCTCAACAAGGGGGAGAACAGATTGTACTTCATTACCTGCAACTCCTGCGGTTCCCGACGCAGTGTTACCGCTATCAAGACCGGTTTCTCTGCCCAGGTTGGCAAGAGACGCAGACAACAAGGCTAAAGGATTGTCGGTGGGCTATAATGTGTTCATGCATTGGCTTCATGTTTTAATGATTCAACGAATCTCATGGCAGGGCATGAACGCATCTTTGAGCATTTGGCTTGGACAGAATGGACTCGAGAGCTGCATTTGGCGCATCTCCTAAAAGTACATAGATGAGCTGTTAGAGTATGCAGGACAGAATAAGCAGATTAGGAATGAAGCACGGTCGCACTGCATATCTTTGAACTGTACCTGCTGGTCCTCTGACTGGCCATGTAGAATATACGGCGGTACCAGCACAACTTGAAACAAGGTTTCCCTTTCATTTACATCCTGCGCCGCACCAACCTGAAGCTGCTTGGCAAACGGCGTATTCCTATTTCCTCTATCCAAACACAAAAGGTGTTTCCTCGAAAATTCTAGTATACGCACATGGCTTCTATCAACACCTGTCCAAAACTCGGGAATCCAATCTATCCACCATTCCCAAGCTGGGTTCCAGCGCGCCAAGTCATATCATGTCAACTAATGCCCTGGCTTCTAAGCGCCCGGCTCTCCAAAGGCCACTCCCACGCTCGCCTACAAACGTCAATTCCGTAGGTACATACAACCCAGACAAGCCGGGTCTATTGGACACCACATTGGCAAAGCAAGTGCTGGCCAATAATGTCCTCGAACGCCCATATCCGGAAGCTGGGAATCTGGAAATAGACACAGCCCCCACCATGGCGAGGACCACTCGAACTGGACTGGCCGCGCTAAAGGGTTGCTTGCAGCTTTATCCCCCGCCTGCCTGCGAGATTTAGCTGAAGGTGGCTGAGAGCTCTTTCTTTCATTTCCTTCGAACATTCTGAGCATCTTTCTTTCTTTAGCATTCCAGTTGAGCGTTCGCATACTGTTTCCCGTATCAGTATAGGTCATCAGAAGAAATAGTTTTCTGTGAGTCCTCTCATTGTCTGAGTGCATCGAAGTACCAGCTTCGTTTGCGCAACCGGAGAGTGCGGGGTGGGTGAGCGAGGCTGAGAATGTCCGGCAGCTGACGGGGATCCAAGAGAAATCCAACAGACAGCTGGTCATCAGTCCAACGAAGCTTTGAATAGCTTCATATCTTCGAGTTTCATCATCTAGAGCTCTCGCAAAGCTTCGACCTTCAGCACAATGTCCGGATACTATCCTCGTAAGTCTCTCAGCCTTGCCAATTCCATAACTTTGCTTGCTAACATCTGCCAAGCTCCTCCAGGTGGAAATGGAGGTAGGCTTTCAATTGTCCTCTAACTAGATGATCCAACTCATTTTTCTGTAGCTCAGCAGCAATATGCTCCTCCTCCTTCCTCGCCGCCACCAACGCAAACAAGCCATGCTTATAGCTATCCCCCACCTCCACAGCAAGGAACTCCTCCTCAAGGAGGATCCTACCCTCCACCTCCACCACAGCCTACCCCTCCTCAGGTTCAGCAGCACTACCAATCCCCTCCTTCACAGCAGGTCCCAGCCCAAGTGCAGCAGCACTACCAGAGCCCTCCAAATTTCTCCCACCGCACATCTTACCAACAGCCTCCGGCTCAAGCTCCTGCCTCTCCTCCCTATGAGCAGCCTCAACAGCAAGCTTATGGTCATCATTCCGCACATCAGTCCATGGAGTATCCTCCTGAAAAGCCGGCTCTAGATACTAGTGCTACCGCGAACCTTGACCATGGAGCTCCAGCTGCTGAACACTTCGTAGGAGTTAGTACCACTCAAGATGATGTGGGAACATTCAATGGAGGAAGTTATAGAATCAGCCACAGAGATACGAACACGATTCTCACCTGCCAATTGGCAATGGGCTGTCCATTGACTGTGCGACCTGGTAAGATCGATCAAGCAGCTTCCTTCACGGAGAATTAGGAAATCTAACAGAATTTAGGTGCAATGATTGCCATGACTCCAACAATAACTCTTAAGGGACAGGTCAAATTCTCTATGAAGAAACTACTCATGTCAGGTGAAATGACACACTCAACATTTACCGGTCCAGGAGAGCTACTATTAGCTCCACCCTCGCTTGGTGACATCACGAACATACATCTGTCAGGTAATGAGCAGTGGTCCGTCGGTCGTGACGCCTTCTTGGCTTCCACGCAGGGTGTGATCAAGGAATATAAGAGACAGGGTATTGGAAAGGCGATGTTCTCAGGTGAGGGCATGTTCGTGTATAAAATAAGTGGAAATGGTCTTCTATGGATAACGAGTCTGGGTGCTATCATTCGAAAGGATGTGAGTTTAAGATCCCTGTTACGGTAAGGATGAAGAGGGACTGTGCTGACAACGCTTACAGCTTGCGGATGGTGAACGCTATATTGTTGACAATGGTCACTTGGTGGCGTGGAACACAAAGTATATTCTCGAGCGAGTAGCATCTGGTGGTATTATCTCAGGTCTGTCATCTGGAGAAGGCCTGGTTTGCAAGTTCACTGGTCCCGGTACAGTATTTATGCAGACAAGGAACCCTGTAAGCATTTTCGACAGGGCACAATTCTTCTGTTTGGTTTCCATTGCTGATGTTTACACAGGCCGCATTTGCACAATGGTTGGGTACTCATGCAGCAGCAGCGTAGGAGGACGTATGATGTTTAGTTTTGCTTCATTTCGTGGTGTCTGGATAAAAACCATTATGGAGTATAAGTTTGGAGCAAAGTTTGCAGCGTATCTAGTCAAATTGTCAAATAGCAGAATCGAGTCTCTTCTGTACTGTTCCAAAGCATCCTGTACTACTTTGGATCGTTCTTTCTCAATCCTTAGATTGTTTTCGCTTCGGGCTCCTTCCCTTTCTGTGTCTCTACTCCCATAATAAGTCAGTCCAGATCTCCTTCCATATTTCTGCTCTCTTCTTCTCCATCGTTTCATCTTCAAGCACATCATTGCTACTTGCTTCCATTCTTCTCCTCGCAGAAGATCGACTTTAGCGTCTTGGATAGATCCCAGCATACAGTAAAACACCTCCGAATCGCCTGGCTTCATGCTATACTCCGGCTGTCAAGTGCAAGCACACGAGCAGAACTTCTGGTGTGCACCGGAATTGGTCCAGGTTCTTAGGGTCTCCTCTTATGCAGCAAATCAGGGAAGAGAAAAGCAGTACGTTATTTCATGTATGTACTGTGCTTTCGGGCTTTCACAAGCTCAGTGAACAAAGTAAATTGATGGCTGACGAACACCTGGTAGACCATAGAACGAGACCCTCATCCTGCGAAGTGAAGGCGGTTTCCGGGAGGCCGTCTTGGTGGAAGTCATTGTGGCAAGCATTCTTCAAGCATCTTCTTGAAGGACGAGAAGAGTCAATTGTCTAGTCAGCCATCATCGGCAAACATCTTTCACAAGTAACATGGATCAAGACGAACAGTACCAGGAGACGGGCAGAGTTAGAGGTCACAGCAAGTCGGGAAATAATGAGAATAGAAACGAGAGGACTACACCAAAAGGTCAGCCAGCTCGTGTAGTCCTCAAGTCCAACTCATCCACATCCAAAGCAACCCCCCGGATTACACTACGGACACAAAATAATACGAAGAAGGGGTTTGGAACCCTGCGAGAGACTCCGCCATCTAGGAAGGAGTCGTCTCCAGGTACCAGGAAGTCGTTTACATCTTTACGAACAACACCTGGTAGTGGTACGAAGGATCTTCATCCACAAGCCACAGCGAAAACCACCATCCGAGAAAACAGCTTACAACCTGTCAAGAATAACAAGGCTGGGCAGCATCAACAGGTACTTACAAGAACGCCTCCATCCATCAGAGCGGGTCATAGAGTCTTGAAGCAAGACTCTATCGTTATGAGGCGTAAGCTATCTGGTCATTCCGAGGAGGGTTCTGATTGGACGTTGACACCGATTCCAAAACCTGCATCCTTACATGAAGATGCTTTTACTGCGCCCAACAGCCCTGATATATCTTCTGGTGATGAAATGGATATCACCACTCGGATCGGTGACTCGCCTTTTCATGCTGATTGCGAGTTAAGTGGAGACGATCTCGAGTCGAGAATGAGGTCCTTTCTGAGACGACGAGAACGTGGCCGTGCCTCTCGTAGATCCGAGATCAAGTCCGTCAAATGGGATCCAGCAATCGTCGCTTGTGGTCCGCTCGCTCATATCACCAACAAACCGAAGCAAAGCGAGGATCATGCATATCAAATCCTGCCAGACCGGAAGCTGGAAGAGCCTACAAAGGATTTGGAAAATAGTCTTGACAATTTGAATCGGATCGCTGCAGATTTGAAGAAGGCGGACAGGCGTATTCTGCAACAGCTCTTGGAGGCTCTTAAGACTGTTGACAGCAGTGATGATACTACGGTAATAAGGCGCAAAAAGACAAGATTCCCCTTGGGCGAACAGAATGTGGAGCACAATCAAACAACAACTTCCACCTCACCAGACCACAACAATACCAGGTCGACGGCGAAGGGACTGAACCCTGAAGCCCCCGTCTATCGAAACTTCGCTCCTGAGAAAGCTCGATTCTTTCCTCAGAAGGAGAATAAGGAAAATAAAGAGAACATTCCTCAGGGAGGTAAATGGCCGTTAAATGTTCAACGCAAGCGACCTCATACAAGCGAAGATGCGAAGAATTCCGGATTCAATAGTCATGACCTGGTTAAACCCAACAAATACATCCCACCTGCACTGCGAACACGTAAAGCCCCATCAATAGTTGACAAAGAGATTATCGAGCCCATCTGGATCAAGACTGCACCACCATACTCAGTCCTTCCAAGCCAAGAAGCCAATGATCAGTCAGGCGGCATCTACAACTCGCAAGAACCATTCCTGGATGCTCGTTTGGATCCAGTGTATGCTCTACCGACTCCAACTCTGGCTCAGCAACCAAGAGTACCCCTGGACAACCAGCCAATTCTCCCTCCTTCATGGATGGTAGGTTTTCCGACAACGCAACATCAGCATTTGGCCCAGGCCCACCCCATGATTCCATTGGGCTTCTTCGCACCGTATGCTGGGTTCAGTTTTCAGCCAAATACCAACCCCAACCCAGCTACGTCTCCTGACTGGTATACTGTACCCATGGTGCCATTTCCTACAGTTCCAGCTCAGCATGAGCAGTTCCCCAACCCTCCCATTCAACGTGACAAAGATTACAACGATCGCGTAAAACGTTTACCAGTCAACGTGATACCCAATGAGACTGAACCTGGCCGCACTGCGACAACTCTTGAACCTGCCTGGGCAACTCAGGTCCTGGACAAGTTTACCGCGAAGTATCCAAAAACTGGAACGAAGAAGCCACTCCCTAAGCCTACAAAAGAGAAGAACGTTGCAACCAAAATACAGCAAAGACTGGAAGTTCTGTTGCTGTACCAAAAGGAGAAGAAGGCGATGGAAGAGAAGTTTGGTCACGCTGCTGGTTTGAGTTTCCCTAGACAGCCGTCCCTTGTATCATCCCACAGCTCTTCAACTGATTCCATTGACGTATCGCTTCAGTCGCCTTGAAGGATGCGGTTTCGACATGGCTCGCGACAAATGTTTCCGAGCCACGCCACGAGGAGATCTTCAAAAAAAACTTGGTCCATCAGAGTACTTTTGAGGAGATATGATGTTGCCTGGGCCACCAGATATGTGGCTATGGCGTGAGAGTATGATCAGAATTATGATGATGAGCAGTCTCTCGGAGCACTTACTACATGCTTATGATGGAGAACATCAGTCGGTGGCAACTGTATCATTACGCGTTTCTATTATCAAATTATATCAGCCAAGCTTCTAGTATCTCATAGCCCACAGGCATTGATGCCTTTTCCAAAGTACCTTGGTAGGTATGGCTCGTACGCGTGTCGAAGCTCCCGTGACTAGGTAGTTTCGTAACTTCTCTTCAGACCTATGAGACATTGGACCGGAGACTGGTATTTATTCTGACGCCATACAAGCAAGCGGCTTACTCCCCTTTTGTTCTTCTCAAGCAGAATCTATCAAACCACTTTTGACAGCAACAAATCAATGCATGTTGACACTCGGTTAGCAACAACAACGGGAGGAGGTGGATTTTAGCGTCGATTGGTACACTGAGCGGCCGCTTAGCACCTGTACCTGCAGCTTCCAGCCTCATCCTTCACGAACTTCAAGAGCTGGCAACACAACACCCGACTGCTTGTGTCGACTGCTTTTGAAACAAATTTTGTCATTGCATAGCTCTCACAATGGCGACACCGACAGCAAGTAAGCCTGGCGCTGGCCAAGCCGTCGCAACACCGCCAGTCTCTACGCCCTTCTCAGCCTCGAATCATCCCAGCCATCCGGCATTCTCACCTCATGGTCCCCGTTCGGTCATGCCCTCTCCCCAGCAAGTCAAGAAATCCCCAGCGAACTCCAATACCATGTACGGGTACCCGGGTGGTGGCCACCCCACCAATTCGTCGTTTGGGGTGGGCTATGACAGTCCTTCTGCGGCCATGGCCCTGGGCGTGCCTGGGCTGGAGCTGGGGCTTGAGGGCCTTCCTGGGGGAATGGGCACGCCGGTTGGAGGGGTCAGTCTGGGACACTTGGGGGGTGCGAGAGCGGATGAGGACGAGAGGAAGAGGAGGCTGGGGCAGGTTATGGATATTTTGAAGGTATGAGCTTAGCACGACTTCTGCAGATTGGATACCAGGCAAATGCTGACGGCAATACTCCCAGGTCAGTAAAGGTCGCCTCAGTGGAGAAGGTGTCGAACGATTGGGTTTGCGACTGGGCTTCGAGTGTATGTGGGATTCGACGCCGCCTGGAGCTCCGAGGTTATTGATTATAGCTGGGAAAGCGCTGGCTTTGGACATAACTTTCGATCGCAACGTTGTGCAGAAAGTTGCTTTGTCGTTTCCCGAGTCGCCGGAGATTGTTACCAGGCATTCGAACAAGGCCGAAGACATATTATTGCGGGACGTGCAATGCCAGACACATGAAAGTCCGTTGACGAAGAAGTTGGACCGCTTTGCCGCAAATCTGGAGATTCTGGCAACTTTGGATAAACTCAGTGTCATCCCTGGTCTGAATTGTCATGAGGCAATTGCGGGGATATTTGAGAGTGTGGAGAGATTGCATTTATGGGAGGTGGAGAGGCTGAAGGAGACGCAGGAGATGGCTGAGAAGGACGATGCATACGTTATCAAGACGGCGATGTGTACGAAAAGTGGAAAGCCGATCATGCACACAAGAGATCGATTGGGTATGAGTCTGGACTACTGGCAGGAGAAACGGAAGTTATCCAGCAACAAGGAGGAAAAGACATGGTCGCTACTTGTTGATTGTGCTCCACTGCCAGGTCTGAACTTCACGCCGATACGCGTTTCCGAACATTGGATATCGGCAGACATACAAAAGGCAAATGCTACAGTCGAGGATATGCTACTAGAACCGGATAATGGACCTGTGCTGGACTGGTTAGATCCTGATAATACGATGCTTCCGTCTGCGGATGCTCCCAAACCGGATGCTATAGATGGCGTGGAAGGAACCACAGATCAAAAGTTCCCGGAAGTCATGTTCGTCGCCAAGTTCGATCCTCCGCTTGTTGTGCCATATATGTTGGCGACCCAGATTTATGACTCGACAAGTGCCCCGATTGACCATTATGCGACGACTACATTTGACGAACTTATGTTTCCTCGTAAGCCGGAGGATGAAGTGCATACTGACGGTCGCCGGATCACAAGAGAGTCCAAAGTGACAGTCTATTCAAAGGATGGAGAGAAGAGTACAGTTGTTCATAGAAGCGACTTGTGGATCGATAAGATCGATTATGGTCGCACGTTGACAGAGCTACCTTTCTCCCATCCCAGACAGCTGGTACAGATGTTGCCAGCCCTCCGTCAATACGCCTTCCTATCCACACTCCTCAGCAAAAGCTTTGGCTCCAAATCTCAACCGCCATCAAAGCCACCGCAGAAGACAGAAATCCACAGCAAAAGAGCTCAATTCGCAGATTTCATGTCCGGGATCTCGATCAACGTTAAGACCATGGATGTAAGTCTCACCACACAACCGCATCTCCGCCTCAGGACCAATTTCCCGTTCAAGAAAGTTACGGTGGAAGTAACTTTTGAAATCAATCTGAATGGAGCTGTAGAGGTTGTGTATGAGAGTTTGCTAAGGGAGGCTGGAGATAGGGGAAAGGGTATGACTGCGAAGGATTTGGCGAGAATGCTGGAGGTGGCGGAGGATTTGGGGATTTGGCTAGAGTTCGTAAAAAGGCGTTTGGGATAGATCGATTGGTTTGCGGCATGATACCCGGATGAGTAGCGCTTCGAAATATTATTTGGTACTTGAAATGAAAGGTCGTTTACAAGTAATTAACATTCTACACGACGACTTACAATGAGTTCACAAAGAAACGGAAACTTCAGAACTAGGCGACCCTTGTTGAAAAGTAAGGGAGAATGCAATGGATGGACAGTAAGGTAAACAAAAAGGTGCCTTTGCAGCGGAGGACAAATATGCGAGAGGCTAACCGAGAAATCGGGCCACAAAAGAGTCAAAAGTGCACCGAGGGGCGGCGTCATATCACACAAACAGAAGGTCCTTCCTCTCAGCATTTTGCTGACGAGACAGTGTCATAAAAACATCAAAAAAGAAAGCGACAAGCTTGATGGAGTTAAACCATCTTAACTTTCAATCCAGACATACTTGATATCTGGCGGTGCTGGGAATCGAACCCAGATTGAAACGGGTCAGCATGAAATTCCTGAGAGGAATACCACAACGTCACGTGCTACCATTACTGGAAACCATGTTAGATTGTAGTTCATGATTTGATGGGGGATGAAGGGGTAGAACGTACCACCACACCACCTGTGAGATCACTGATCAGATGTTGGCGAAGTGTCTATTTAACTATTTATTAGAATCACAAGTTTGCCCGACGGGAGCCGAGATGGCGGGGTCCTCGGGCTGGACAAGATATTAGTCAGTAGGGATGACTAATGGCTTGGATCAGAATCGGATTCGACTTCTTTGAAGCTTCATGTTCTGCTTTTTCACAGTCTTGAAGGATTTCGGGCTCTTGCGAATATTATTCATACCAAAGTCCAAATAGGCTGCTGCTTCATAAGGGTATGCACTTGAATACTTAAAAGCCTTGACGGAAATCTCCGGGAATGCAATCTCAGATGTCCACCCTCCACTCAAATTCGTCACAGGTTGCAGCTTCACATCAGCGACACGAAGGTAACTTCTACACGTCTGCACCCGAGCTGGATGTAAGAGGTCTGATCCTGCTTCTCGATTGCTTACTTATGAGATAATATGCTGCGGCATGGTGCACCAGCCATGTGTCGTACAGAGTGCCAGCTGCTTCTCACACCGGGACTTTGCATACTCGTTCAGGTGAATGCCCTAGTTTCTTGTATGTGCATGTCATATAATTTCCTAATTCACCTTCGGATCTATTGATAGAAGACTCAAGTCAGGGTCCGAAAGATTAAATGTTTTCTTGGGCTATAAAGTGGCCGTTAGGTGGTATCACGGCGGTGATTTGGGAAAGCCACCGAAGAGTGGACATGCTTGCCACTTGGTACAGTGATCCAATTATGGCTGTCGCTTGCTATTTTTTTATTTGTACAAATGGCGTAACTGAATTCATCGGAGAGGACCCCGCAATTCTCGAATTTTCTTCCCCAGAATCTTTATTTCATGTTCGGGAAATGTTCAACGTCGTCGGGCCATTTCTGGTCGGTAACCGATCGCTTGACTTCCTTCCCATTCAGGCATTGTTCCCTCCATCGATGGTATAACTTCTTCTTCTGACATTTCAACGCCGCATACCTGCATACCTTCCCTCGTCTTCACGGTGTGAATCTCAATATCTCTTTCTGCAACCAATGCGATGAACTGGACCGAAGGACGCCTTCAACGGCACTCATCAACCAATCGCAAGAGCACCGCGCAGCAGCGTCAGAAAGCACATTTTGCAAGAGTACAGCAGAACCTTCGCAACGGAAGCTTAAACAACAAGAACTCTCCCGTCAGATTTTCAGTCTTTGGTATCGATGTTAGGGATCGCGAGCGCCTCGACCAGTATCTCTCCCCCGCTGTACAAGGCTCGGCTGTCAAATGCGATGATGGAGCTCGGCGACCTCGAGACAGTCTCGAATCAGCACAGCTTCTTCTCCATCCAGTACCTGAAAGGCGTGCTTCCAAATCTCGAGACTGCGAAAGTAGTCAACGCCGGCGACCAGCTCCTCTGAAAAGAAACCCAAGTCAGGCTCCAGAAGATGACCTATACGGTGCAACTCCTCCCCCACGCCCGATAAAGCGAAAGCACAATGCTGGGGTGTCTGAGTCAGATATGGCGAGTGTATCAGAGGGAAAAACGGTGAAGGAGCCGCTTTCAGAAATCAGGAGAAGGTTACTTCGAAGGGGAGACTGGGTCGGTGTCACCAGACAGAAACCATTGGAGCTCGTGTACGGATCTGTCAAGGACGGGAAAGATATTGGTAGGAGAAGGAAAGTCAATGAACAGCATCGAGCAAGATACCGTTCCGCGCAGTCCCAGATCGAGTCTCCTTTCCCTGCAAGGAATCGATCGCACCAATACGAATTCCGTGGTGGACAACATATGGAAGGAAGCCAGCCCATAGCACCGGATGTCCGAATCTTTATCGGCGGCAGGAAAGTCCCACCTGGTGTTAGCTCGAGTACGGGACGGCGTTATGGTGCATCAACCAGCGGAAAGAGAAGTTCTCGAGCAGTTTCGTCAGAGATGTTGCTGTTGGATAGTGGAAGCTCTAGGGGCGTCTTACACGATGGACACACTAGGGACCAGTACGAAAATTCTAGAAGAACCGAAAGCCTTCTTTTAGCGTCTTCAAGAGCGACTTCGCACTGCCGTCTTTACGAGGCAACCCGACGTTCCCACTCGCTACTGGCACTCTCAAGCCAGGATGATCTTCCAGGATGGGATGAAGAACAAGAGCAGGACCAAGGATGGGCTGGAGTGACTGAAGACTCCCTTGCGAAGTTACAACAGAACTTTCAAGGCAGCTCAGAATCTGGTGACAAGTCTTCGGATCGTTCAAGTCGCAAAGCAGCTCCGGACGTCAATCTCCGCCGAAACCTGCATCCTGGACAAGAGATATTTTCGTCATCGTCGGCCCCTATGCACCATCCCAAACCACGAACTTCCAAGAGATCGGTGCTCCTTCAAGAGGGGTCATCACAGCTGGCTGAGAGTAATTTAGCGCAGCTAGGAAAGCTAAAATCCGCGGTCTCTAGCTCACAACAACATCAAGATGAGATTTGGCGAAGTTGGGTGGTAGCCGAAGGTGCTGGTGAAGACGACGATGAACAGTCATCTGAAGGTCTTCTAGGAGATGGATGGATAAGTCCTGGACCAAGCATGGCACCTCCCATGCGACCACCAACCAGATTTATTCCCGATGAAGATGCATACTCATCTGAGCTGGAGGCTCCAGATGATCCTGATCAGGTCCAGGAGGTAGTATCAGGTGATGGCTCGGAAGAATCCAGCCAAGGGAACTCAGCAAGCCAGGACGAAGTGAGTGTACTAGGCGAAGATGGCGATCTCACTATGAAGTCAATGGAAATTGCAGCGCACTCACAGAACGCCGAAGCGAGTATGGTCCACTGCACATCCAGAAATGGCGAAAAGGACTCTACAGACATAAGAGTTTCGCTTTTGTCTCCCCATGGTGCAGTTGTAAGGGTACCAGACCTTGCGATGCCAGCACCTCACCCGGCCTCTCAAGCCGGAGATCCTGATGAACTCTGGAGAAAGTTCGTATTCGGAAGAAGCGACGAAGTCATGTCACCAGATTGTAGCACGGCTGAACACAGTAATCCCTGTACAAAAGCGCCTGGCCACTCTTCAATCATTGGAAATCCGTCCTCGGGCCAGAAAGTGTTGAATACCTTTCACTCTCAGTCCTCTGCTCAGCCCGAGTCATCTCAACGACCACAATCAACTGACAACAGTAGGGAACACTCTTTAGCTCAACCAAACTCTTTCATCAGTTCTCCTACACGAGATAGAAGAACCAGCATGTATGCATCCAACGGGCCAGTCTCATCGTCAAGTTATGGACACGCTCAGACTTCAACAGCAATCCACGCGAGATCGCCGTCGTCTTTATCGTGCAGTGATTACAGCTACCCACACAAACGTCCGCAGAAAGTCTTGTTCACTAAACCCAAACCATTCATTGGAAGAAACTCTAACGTGGATGTTGCGAGAGACGAGGTGCCGCTCTACATGGAACAAGGATCCAGAAATGATGAGGAAGACTTTATCGCAGGGCAAAAGAGAAAGAATATAGATCATGTGTCCCATTTTGCTGAAGATGAGCTAGGTGAGCTTGAATCTATTGAGGATTATTGAGAAGCCGGTGTGAAGGCTACTTTTAACTGTATGGAAATGGGCAATCTGCGGATATCAGTCCTAGCTTAGTAGCTGAATATGCTCAATATCCTCCTTTGGAGCCTTTTCTCCTGATTAAAGCATTAGGGTCTAATTCGACTAAAGATGCAATACGTGTATTCGAACCCTTTGGCCGTCCACTTCTTTTACCACTCATTCTTTCCATCTAACTCATAAAAACATGTGACGAGTTCCTCGCTTTAGCGGTATGTATCTGTCATTCGCATTATTGGTGTCCGTGGGGATGTTGATATGCAATTGTCCGCTTCGCTAAAGACCGGAAAGCAGGCTCACGCCAGAGACAAATCACAATTTCAGACAAAGCTGGAAAATCAAACGGAAGTTTAGTGAGCAAATCTACGCGAATCGGCCATTACAATATACAGCCAATGAACAAACCAGAAAAGTAACTTGCTAATCACGTGCACAAATGATGACGCAGGCGATCCTCGGCTTCCCCAGATTTTGACGAAAATGAAGCTTCAACGTCGGACGACTCGTACAAAATAAGCAACATCACGCTTGAAAATATATAGGACAACCATGTCTTCCATACGACTAGCCATGCGCCGTGCGAGGCCTTCAATGGCATTTGCCCGCCCAATATCCACCTCTACACGCCTCTTCGCTGGGCCAGGAAACGCTCAATCTCACGAAGGAACCGAGCAACATCGGAAGATTCAATCCTCTAAACCGCTCAATCCACATATGACAAACACCAATTCAACAATTGCGAATGAGATGCCCTCTGTCGGAGCACAGAAAGCCCCGCCCGAGCTGATCTCGTCCATTGCGCCTGATTTCGTGCCGAAGGACTCGGTTCCAGAGAATACAGAAAGGATGACGGGAGGAACGCAGGCTGGTGAGCCCGAGAGTGGACCAAATGCTGAGATGGGCGTGGGAGAGATGGAGGGAGCAAAGTTCAAGGTTGAGCCGCTGAGGAGGACGGGCGAGGATGCCAATACTATGCGTGCGAGATTATTGTGTATGAGTTCCCTTCCTGAATATTTTGCACAAACATCGAAGTTCTGACACATATTCTTGGGACGCAGATCAATGCCGGAAACGAGGTACGCTCGAGAGCGACCTCCTGATGTCAACATTCGCAGAAGCACATCTGAGGGAAATGACACCTGCGCAAATGGCACAACTGGATATCTTCCTCGACGAGAATGACTGGGATATCTATTACTGGGCTACACAGGAGCCCACACCTACTTCACAAGAGACTGCTGAAGGAGCTGGAGTTGGTCCGCAAGGCGCAACACTCAATGCTGCAGGAAAGGAGACAAAATCTCCTGTTTCGCCAAAGAGTGGCGAGTGGGCGCAGACGGTCGGCACGTTCAAGCCTGCGTATAGACCTGTGCCGGCTAGATGGAGAAATAGTGAGGTTTTGGCTATGTTGAGAAGACATGTGATTTCGAGGTCAGCTGGGGGCATTCATGAGGCTGAGGTGGGTGTGAAGGGTGAGGGTCTTGCGCAGAGCGTTAGCGGAACTGGTGGTAAAGGTATGTGATGTTTTTTGACCGTATGGGACTTGATCTGACTTTCAACTAGGAATGGCATTCATGCCTCCAGTCTTCCAGACTGATCAGTAGGTAGCTTCTAGTAGCTTAATGTATGAATAAAACTGTATATTTCGGTCGCGTTGTATTCCCTCTCAACTGTCTCAACCTGAAGGGATGTCCACCAATTTTGAGGCGCCAGAAGGTAAATAACACGCCGCTATTCAACACAGCGACGACACAAAGCAGTACAGTAAGTGTGACAATACCTAGAGACGTGCTATTCAACACAGCGACGACACAAAGCAGTACAGTAAGTGTGACAATACCTAGAGACGTTCATATTGGATTTCAGAGATATCGCATCATTTATGATTAAGATTTTTGCAGCTGCAATACATATGCTCCAATAAATGATCTCGACTGGCTTTTCTTCCCAAGAGAAGCACCTCGGTTACTCGAAATTCAGACTTTGTCTTTTTCATTTGTTTATTTCGATTCAACGCCGTGGTCGGTCAACTATGAAATCGCTGCGCACGAGATATCCAGGCTATGTAGTTGACTGTCGTTTAGAAGAACAGGAATTCAAATGTAGTCACATCCACTCCTGTCCTCTATTGCTGGGAACTACATGCTAACAAGCACAATAAGAAGATCTTCGTATAACAAAAAATACTATGTAAACTTTGATATAGTATAGTTGCGACTTCGCCATTGCTCATAACTTTAGAAAAACACCACATAAATGGAACCATCCTATGCAGTGAAATGTCAACAAAACGCGCAACTTGGACTTGGTAATGTGTACTGCCGCTTTGCGAAGGCGGGCTATTTACTTAAGGGGATATTATTTTCTCAGCAAACGAGAAAATAAAGTATTGTATATTAAGGTACGGAAAGGGAATGGGTGGATCTGTGTCTAGACTGTTTTGTCCAAATATTTTTGATTCATGGGATTCAATCCCCTGTTAGATTTTTGTGACTTTGGCCATCCGTGTAGTTTAGTACCATATAATATGTATTACTCAAGCCTATGTTGCTCTTGCGGGAACAAATGCGATAGGACATTTGACCCTTGGATTAAAAGCAATCAAAGCTGCGGCAAAGAAGGAAAGGGCTGTGAGATTCGCTTTACGTCCACCTCAATTGTCTTGGAGAACGAAGGACGGCTGAAGTGTTGGCATCAACATTTCATTTCGGCTAATGCGAAGCTACGACTTAACCACTCGTAATATCCTCTCTTACAGTCATCCGTACAATCTACTTCTCATCAATATGCTCCTCATGGTGCCCAGTAATCGCATTCTTCTCCTGAATCTCCAACGCCCGCCTCTCCAAATCGCCCGCATAGTTCGCTTGATAGAGCTTCTTGTCATGGAATGCAACCAAAAACGGCGCATTCGTGAACAAGTAATTCATCTCCTCAAGTGGCAAGTTCTTCGTCTCTGGCAGGAATAGGTAGAAGAACAGCGCGTTTGTGAAGTTGCAGATGATGAATACGTAGTAGTACCGGTATCCGATGTTCTCCATCGCTGTGCCGGTAACTTGTCCGATGAGTGTATTGAAGGCGAAGGACACCATGGTGGCGATGGACACCCCCTTTGAGCGGGTGCGGGTGTCGAAGATTTCGGCGGGAATGACCCATGAGAGGGGACCACAGGTAGCGGAGAAGGAGAAGTTGTAGAGCCAGGTCCTGTATTGGGTTAGTTGTTGTTTTGCCCTGAGCTTAAGCGAGTGGCTAGGGGGTAAGTGCTTACATCATGATGAATCCCCACGAGGCGGACTTGTTGTTGCTTGATCCGGCTGGGAATTTGGCGATCAAGATACAGGCAATGAGGAAACAAACCTATAGTTTGATTAGAATCCGTGGCGGGAAACGTGAACGCGGCAGCTTACCATGTTCAGAAGATTACCGCCAATTAATGGTCTTCGACGACCAAGTTTGTCAACAAACAAAATACAACATGCCTCTCCAACCAACGCAATGATATTATTGATCGCTTGGTATTTCAAAGCATTCGAACCGCTGATTCCAATAGAGCCATAGATATCAACACTGTAGTACTGAATAGCTGAGACACCCGTCATTTGGATTGACGCTTGTAGAGCACAGGCGATAAGGAGACGTCTGAAAGAAGACCGGTTGGTGAGGAGTTCCATGTATGACTTGGCTTCGTGCTCGTGCTCGTGTGTAATGCTGTCCTGGATCTGATCAAATTCGGCGCGCACCCAGGGATCTGATTCGTTTCCGTTCGAGTGCAGGCGAGCCAGCGTCTTGAGACCTTCGTCAGGTCGGCCATGGTCGATGAGCCACTAGCAAACTATTAGCGAGATGAAATGATACCTAGTAGGATGTACTTACACGTGGAGACTCTGGGAACAAGAAGATCAACGCTCCGAGAACGATAGCTGGGATCATCTGGATTGCAAGTGGCAGACGCCATTGAGCTTGGTTCGAGAGGCCAACGAATGTTCCATATGAGATCCAGCCAGCGATGAAAGCTCCAAGGCCCAACATGAACTGTTGTAAACTCGTGATTGTGCCACTGTTATTTATTAGTAACTGCCTTGTACAGAATCTGGGGATTCTTACCGGATGGAAGGATGAGCAATCTCAGATTGGTATAAGGGGATAATCATGACAAGGAAACCAACTCCTACGCCTGCTAGCCATCTTCCAGCCCACATCATGTGGAAAGTAGTTGCTCCAGTCTGAAGAGCTCCACCCAGAAGGTAGATAATAGATCCGATTGTGATTGTCCATCTGCGACCAAGTCTATCTCCACTGGGACCAGCGAGTCCAGCACCGCAAAAAGCTCCGCCCGTGAAGAAGGAAACTACAATTCCACTTTATCATGTCAGAAGAGTCTTTGTTGACATTGAGGAAGCCCTACGTTTGGGTGGTGGATGGGTTGTTGAAGTATTCCTTGAAGTTTGAGGCTGCGATGCTGTTGAGCGAGTTAGCGAGTAAACTTCGAACATGCAGATTCTACTTACACCGAAGCAATAACACCAAGATCGTATCCAAAGAGGATAGATCCCATAGATGCAAAGACACCCACCAGAAACTACTCACATTAGTAGCTATCAAATTGAAGAGTGTCTTTCGATCCATACCTGATAGACCTTTGGCTTGAGAACCATGTTTGCGACTGACACAATATAAACTTGCAGTACAGGCAGTTCTCCAAGGAATTGGGAATATTAGAAAAAATTTCAACTGGGAAATGATGGACACCTTATATGCACTTCCATGGAATGCAGGTCCAGGCAATAATCGATCATCAATCAGTAAACCTGGACAATCGTCCCATGCGGGGGAAGACTGGGGTAGCTCCATGTACACGGGCAGCTCCACGAAACACAGCTGTCAAGCATGCTCCATTGGCCTGTCATTTCAAGCTCATAAGAACCTTTCTGTGAGCAATACAACAGAAGTCTCCCATTGGAACGCATATGGAAATATGAACATGGTTTTCGTACCACCCCTACCAAAACCAGGTCACGGCCTTTTTTACCCTGCAGACCTCGGTCAGAAAACAACGATGTTGTCCCAGATGGCGAGGATTGCTACCGGTGGGATAGACCGAGAACGAAGGTGGTTGGTCTGTTTGCGTGGGGAAAGGTGGAGGTGGGAGTTTTGCTCGCTTACTGGCGGTGAATAGAAATCCCGTCACTGAGGGGACAGCATTTCCAAGACGCTATGTTCCAAGGAGATATACGCGCTCCAATCAATGTTGACTCCAGGATATTTGAGTGGAAGTGGGCAGGGACGTGGATTGTGGACTTGATGTCCATAATTCCAACTAGGTATCGTGAAGTGTTTTTGAGTCAGCCGCAGGATGATTGTCATGTGTGCGTTCCGCCTGGAAAGAAGCCTTTCCCAAAGGCTGAGCTGCTTCTAATTCATACATCATATTTGCAAGTCCAAAGTATTGAAACAAAATGACGACTTTCACGAGAATACCTGAGGGCGAGACCCCTTCCATTAGCATTGATGTGAACAGGAGGCTTTCAAAAATAGGTAAATGTGCAGAATTTCAGAAGTGGGGTGGTCATCGAGCTGATAATATGTTCAGATCCAAATATCTATGGCGGGTTCATGGAGTATGCTACTTTCAATATCCCTCAAAATTTTCTCCAATTCCAGGTTGGCTATTGCCAGAAGAAGCTCTAGCGTGCTTTCTATTTAGACATATCAGCCCATCTAGTGATAAAAGATAAAGCACTTCCCACCTGCTCACATGTTTGGGGATTGCTTCGTGTAAGCTGTCGGCGAAAGTATCGAGAGAAACGTGCGGATCACGACCACAGGCATTCTTTCATGTGCTGCATAATAACATTATTCATTTCTACATTCTTTCACGTGCTGACTGTTCATATAGGCATATGGGCCGTTGTATCTACGGCGGCATCTACGACCCGGGAAACCCTCTCTCAGATGAATACGGCTACCGGAAAGATGTCCTTACAGCTCTCCGTGAACTCGACATTCCCGTGATCCGCTACCCAGGAGGCAACTTTGTAGCCACCTACCACTGGCTCGACGGCGTGGGACCTAGAGAAAATAGACCTTCTCGACCGGAGCTGGCTTGGTTAGGGACAGAGACAAATGAGTTCGGTAAGATTTGATTGCACATCGTGACTTTTGAGGATGGGGCCCAGTGCTGATGCGTGTGACTGGTGTAGGAACGGATGAGTTCATGCACTGGTTGAGTGTGCTGAGTGAGGGGAGGGAGAAGAGGGTTGAGCCATACTTTGCTCTGAATTTTGGGACAGGGACCCTAGATGAGGCGCTCGCGTGGGTGGAGTATTGCAATGGAACGAAGAATACGTATTATGCCAATCTTCGACGGAAGAATGGCCATGAAGAGCCGTATAATATCAAGTACTGGGCTCTAGGAAACGAGGTGAGTCCATGCAGTTTGTTCGATGCTTGACGAACACTTGCTGATCAGAGAATCAAAACAGATGTGGGGACCGTGGCAAGTCGGCCAGATGACTTCAGCAGATTACGCTAAACAAGCCGCCCAGTGGGCCAAAGCCCTCAAACTGCTCGATCCATCCCTCTGCCTGATCCTCTGTGGCGAGACAGGCGTCGCATCCTGGGATCACGAGGTCTTGAAAGAGTGCATCCAGTTCGTGGACATGCATAGTATCCACGCTTACACCGCTTCTAAAGAGCACATCCCCAATGCCATCGCTCCTCTTTCTGCTGAGAGAGCTATCGAGACAGCGGCAGCGCTGATTGATATTGCGAGGATAGAGAAGAATATCCCTCCTAGTGTACCCAGAACGACTATCTGTTTCGATGAGTGGAATGTTTGGGATCCGATTCGTGCTCCAGGAGAGGAAGGAGCCGAAGAGCTGTACACACTGTCTGATGCTCTGGGCGTGGCCGTTTGGCTGAATGTGTTCGTCAGGCAGAGTAAGTGGGTGGGAATGGCGAATATTGCACAGAGCGTCAATGTTATCAGCCCGTTGATGACGACAAAAGATGGGATTTCCAAGCAGACGACTTGGTGGCCGCTCCTGCTCTTCAGCAAGTACATGCGTGGTTGGACGGTTGGTGTGCATGTTAGCGGTGGTGCGTACGACGGAGTTACAGAGCCGAAGTGGCTACAGAATGTGCTTGATCAAGGAGCGAGCTGGTTGGATGTCAGCGCTTCTGTCAATGAAGAAGGCATTCTAAGTCTGGCTGTCGTGAATGTTAGCGAGACGGAGGACTTCGAGACGGAATTGATTGGTGCGGGGAAGAATGTCGAGGTTTATACTGTGACCGGGAAGGATGTCAAGGTCGTCAATGAGGGGGACAAGCAGGAAGTGGGAATCGTGGAGAGTAAGTGGGATGGCGAGGGAAAGTACAAATTCGGAAGGCATTCTTTTACGATGTTGAGATGGGATACGGGAAAGAAAGTCTCTAATGTGAAGAAGGGTGATGGAAAGAGATTGGATACGAGGAAGATGGCTTGGGAATAGATCACGGCTTCGTCAGGTTTCCAGCAATAGAAGATGTGAGAAACCTGTGCACTATTGTTGTAGTGTTGAGACTTTCAGTTGTTTACCAATTCGCATTGCTGTCAAAACCACATATCTATACGCCAAAACTATGTGCCCACCCATTTTGTGGTATCGAGGTATGGCGTGCGCTCCCAATCCTATCCAACGCCCGCGTGCCTCGTTATACTACAAGATGGCTATTGAACCGTTCAAACATCGTTCCTTCCCTACTCTACAATATAGGTCTGTTCCTGGTCTTCGCTTCGATCTTCCTATAGTCCCACACTGGGTCGCGGATCGGTGTTCGCTGTGCACTTACTGGTTGCAGCCCTTACAGGATGCGGTAGTATTGGTGTGCAGATGGGTATAATACCATGCAGTCATATTGCTTGTCCGGCCTAGGTATGGCTCGTAGGACCTGAATACTGTCGATCGTGTGTTGCATTTTCAAATGCTAAGTCTATAACAAACAAAACTTTAATAGCTTGATCCGATCTTGTGCTCATCGTCGGAAATTTATCACTGCCAACTATGTAGCGTTAGTATAACAATTCTCATGGAAAATATGGTAGACGTACGCGACTATTCACTCCGTATGCAAGTTTCTGCCCATCAGCATCCCAGCACAAAGAGAATTGATCCTCTTGTTGTTCGTCTGATCCAGAATCGTGAGATTGCGGTGTTCTCCATCCCAACTCGTCTCCTCGCGTCCATGTTGCACGCGGCAGATTGACGTCGTCTGCTTTCCAGATGAGTATTCGCTCGTTGGTACCGCCAGCAATGAATGCCCCGTCTGGGGTGAAGGCGAGGGCGACAACTGCTGATCCCATGGTCATTGATGATTTTGATTTCGTATCTGACGATCGAACGTTCCATATACTGATTGCACCGTCCTCTCCGGCCGATGCGAGATATCGTTCTGTTTCATCCGCTGGTCCAAGAGGAGTTTGAAGAGGCTGCCATATTAAAGATGTTATCAAGCCTTGGTGTGCATTGAACGATCTGCATTGCCCAGATTGATCCCAAATCTACTTTGAAGTCAGCGATTATGAACAAAACAGCAAGCCAAAAAAACGAAGAACCTACGGATATAGTGCCTGAATCACTTGCGGTAGCAAGTAGATGTGATCGTGGATCATATGTAATCTTGGAAAGCACTTCCCCTTGTGCAGTCTCAAACTTTCTTCCTGGGGTAATAACATTTTCGACACAGAGGAACTCTTGAAGAATGTTACCACCGCAAACAAAAAACTCTGCATCTCCTGTCCAGCTGGCTTCTAGTGGTTGGTCGTGAAGATTGTGATTTGGGATATGATACTTGACCATACTCTCGAGAGCAGGGTGCATAACAGTTATAACAGCATTCTTGGTATCTTCCTTGACATCTTCCTGTGGAGAAAGTGCTAGACAAGATGTATTTGAAGGATTCCATCGAAGACAGATGACTGGTGAATCAAATCCATTGAACGTAGCCAGCGGCATTCCGTCAGAATGCCAGAATTCAATTCTTGCGGTGCCATCTTCGATTGGCTCACTTGATACTGCAATGACTGCGCCATTAGATGACCATGCCAGGCCAGTGACAGTAGTATTCGGAGATACACCGTCGTCAAGAAGATTTTGATGAGGCGCATACGTAGCCTTACCGGGGCTTTCGGAACCAGAAGTTGAGTCCGGGCTGATTCGCGAGAGGCTCCACATGCGGGCGAGGGCGTCGGTGCCGGCAGCTGCCAAGAGCGACGGATCACGTGGACTGAACTCGCATTGGAGGAGAACAACGTTTTTGGACGAAGGGTCCTCTGAGAGCTCGAGGAAGATCGTTTCGGTCGAGAGTTCGTTGACCTTCTCGACCTGAGTGCCCTGTTCCGGTCCGATCGTGGCCACGACAGGTGAGGGGAGCTGCTCGGGCGACGGATAGGCGTTCTCGTCACCGTTCTGATCATCGTCGACATCCATAGGAGTTGGCTCGAATGCAGTCCCGTTCCCATTTCCATTTTCGTAGCCATTGCTGAGCCGGGGTCGCTTCCCTGGTGGTCCTGGCGGATGTTGGGGTTGATCGTTGTCAAGTTGCCGTTTTCTGAGATTTTCATGATCTTCTTCAGCTTCGGCTGGCGGCGATGCTGGCATTAAAGGCCCGAAAAATCCAGATGCAGGGGCAGGAACATCGCGAGGGGGCTCTGGAAGCTGTCGACGTCGTCAGTTGCGCCGCCCAAGGCCATGATTAGTGAGTGCTCCACGGCCAGCTGTAACATACCTGTGTGAGCTCGCGTTCCTGGACATTGTACAGCAGTCCTCTGTTCAAAACCGCCACTAGTGCATGATTCGTGACATGGGGTGCGAATGAAAGCTGTTGCGGATCTTGAATGTTCCACTCCTGCTGAAGCCGAACAGCAGTCTCTTTGTAGTCTAGAAGGGGGTGATTAGTTCTCTCATAGAGGGCAGAAGAGCTCCTGAGTCGGGATACCAACCTGATTCTACGAGATACCTGTGAGGCAAGCACATTCTCACGTTAGCGACGGCAGTCCTGTACCTGAAAACCCAACCCGATTGAGTGGATCACGAGGAAACACGTACCGCCAGATGAGATAGTTAATCCTGTTGGAATCCAGGACCTCCTTAGCCATTGTTGCGCACAGCGGAGTACGCGCTGCAGTACGGGCGGCGATGCGTCGCCGTGGGACGATGCTGGTGCTGGGTGCTGAGGTGGTTGAGGTTGAGGTTGAGGCTGGGGCGGTGATGGTAATGGTAATGGTAATGGTGTCGATGTTGAACTTGGAGGGTTCGAGATGAGGAATGGAACGCCAGGCAAGTCCAAATCGACCAGACGAAAGTAGACGTGGTGCCGGATTGTGATTGTGGAGAACAGATGCTAGGTAGGGTAGGATAGGGTAGGCTTAGCCTTAGCATTAGTCTTTCCCCTAGGGCTCTAGCGCATCCAGAGGGCCCTATCTTGGCTCGGCTGGGCTACTGGTACTGTACAGTAGAATGGGCGTGGGCGTGGGCGTGGAAGCGGATACAGTTGCAGACAGGGGAGCGCCTCTGCGTAACCAGTGACAGGGAGCAGAGACCAGAGACCAGGGCCTGGCATGGGCTGGGCTGGGGGTGCGCCGGCGATGGAGCCCGCCGCAAAAGATCCAATTACAGCGAGATCGACGCCTGTGGCCCCTGGCCAGGGCTTGCACGATGCCACCAGATGCCAGCCTGCTGTGCTTGAATTACGAAACGGGGGTCCCTCCAGGGCCGGCTGGGGATGCTTGATGTGCAGGAGGATGATTGAAGGCTGCAGGTGTGTGCTGTGCTGTGCTGTGCTGTGCTTCGTTGTCTGCTGGTCTGCTCTGCCTCTCGAGTCGAGGACGTTGATGCTTCCCCAGGAGAACTTCAGAATAACCGCGTGGGGTGGCGCGGGTGAACACTGCACTGTGCTTTCTTTAGTGCTGTTGTTAGGATGACACATACTCAGATCACTGCAGTAAGCTACAGGTGAGGGCAACAAATGCCAGTTCGCAGGTGCCGTAGATTCTGCTAGGGCCGGTACAAACGGCGCTGGGGTGGCAGAGCGACACCTAGGTATGCTGTGCGTTCTGTGGGGTCCTCCCAAGTCCTGTTTTCTTGGTCGTGATGTGATGTCGGCCTGTGTTTTTCTGGTGTCAAATCTGTGTGCCAGTGATCTGGAGTTACATTAGTCCGGCTTCAGGACTTTGCCCGGCTGTCATCTTCAGTTACTGCTAAATATCTAGTTCGCAATGCGTTTGCAAGAAGGATGATGATGAGCCGGAACGGGATTGGATTTAGATTTTGGATTGTCGGGATGCGAAGGCAAGGGAAGGGACGGGGACGAGATGGATGCATGCATTGGATTGGATTGGGTGGGATTGGATTTGCAGGGTCGCGTGGCTTGTAGCACATCCTGATTCCTGACTCCTGAGGCGAACCTCACCTCGAAATCTGGTAGCGGAGAGAAAAATAGCGGAGCCGGAGAAGCGGAGTGGATTCGTGGTGCGGAAGAATTTGACGGCTCACACCGACTGACTGCGCATGAAATGAAACATAGGGCAACGCAGGGCAGGTAGACGGGTAGGTAAATTTAAGTTTATGCCAGCTTCGCGATGAGGCAACAGTTGCCGGTTGTCTTGTGTACTGTAGAATGGAAGGCGATATCAAGAGCAATTATTAGGTAAGGACGACATGGCGGGCTGTCTATCATGCCAATAATTCCTACCACAAGTCTTCATCTCCATGTTCCAGGACAAGGGAGAATCAAGCCAAGTCCAGTAGTCCAGGTCATCATCGTTCAAAGACAGGCGTACCGTTGGCTGCCGCGCATGAGAATAGAACGATAGGCCGAACCTTCTTGTCTAGCTGGCCTGGATTATTGTGTCTAGGCCCCGTCCCGCACGGAAACGACTCGACAATAATGAAAATTTAAGTTGACTTGCTCTCTTCCGCTTCGAGCTTAATTTATTTGGGTTGTCACATTGAATGGCCCGTGCACGATTTAGAGTCTTGGAGTTATCACGGAGAGAATGGGGAGGGTCTTGAATATCCATATGCAGGAAAAGACATTTGGAGCTTACGAGGGTCGAATGCCGAAGTTGTCGGCTTGTGACAACTGGTGTTACATGGTGGACTTCTTGATAGGTATCCCCAAGTCTCGGCTCAACATTCTTCGTTGAAGTAACCCAAATGCTCGGTCACGGATGTCATGTCAGAATCCGTACACGATCAGACCTATTTAGAACATAACACGCGCAAAAGAAGCAGGCAAACGCATATTAAGCTAAGTATCCTCTCTTGAGAAGTGGCCAACCAAAGTTGCAAGCGAAATTCGTGAGATTCGTGATATATTGTATCCGCTGGCTCCTCATTCGGCATACCCTGATACCATGTGATCCCAAGCATATTGCTACCTGGCAAGAGGCATCTGAAAGAAGCTTCGTCATAGACTTCCTCATGCGTCGACGTGGAGACATGTCTGATCCAGCAACGATACCGAAGCTACGGACTTTACCAATGTGCTGGTCCTCGATTTGACCATATACTACCTACCATTGAGTTCCGGCGGCTATCACGGAATCTTCCCAGGTTTCTGTCAACTGAACTCTGCCCCAACTACACCCCAGATTCACCTCAAAAAGTCACAAACTCCAGGCCGCGACATCTTCGACTGCGATTTCCAAAAGCACGCATCACCATACACCATATTTAATACGTCACGTGATGAGACAGTCAAATAGTCGATCAGCCAGGCGTCTCACCTTTCCAGATCATTTCAGAAACAAGTTTCATTTCATCCCATCTCTTCGACCTCTTATTACTGTAGCAAAGGTCCAAAATCTAGAGTTACAGATATTCGAAACTTTCAGATCTCCAGTCTCATGTCATGATTCGTGGCGTCGTTCGAGACGATGCTCCGCCAAAGGAGGTTGTTCGTGGCTCAGCACGAACATAGGTACAATCCACGTTCTCCTGAGAGTTCGGCGCAACTAGTGGTACGAGTGGCTTTTACCATGCTATTGGTCGCAATTCTGGTGCAGAAGTCTATGGCTTTCCATGCTGCATGTCGTTTGTCCTGGGTGCTTTCTGAGTTTGAGTGAGGAGATTATTACCAGACCTCGACAGGACGGAGCTTAATCTGATGGAGATGGGGTGTGGTGGGTCTTTCCTCGGGAACGGTGTCAAAGAGGGAAAAAAAAGGCTTGACTGGAACCGAGACTAATATGCCAAGGCGCCCGCCTCCTCAGATCGGCTCTCCGAGCATGCATCGTGAGGCTTTGGGCTGTTTGCAGGAGAGAGGTGGGCGAGAGCAGCGGTAAGCTCATCCTCGGCTAGCTGCATGTGCGAGCTGCCGATCTGACACCCAAATCTAGTCCTCAAGCGTAATTTTGCTTCGTGGGGGAGACGAAGATGCCAGGCCGGCTCGAGGCCGGTTGCTGGCTCTTGTGGCTGGATGAATCATCAGACCTGTCATAATGGAATGAACAAGGGCAGCCGGAAGAAACATTTCCTCCCTTCTGTCTTGCTGTTGGACGAGGTCCATTCGTTAGGAAGTTAAAATAAAAATGCCATGCCACTTGGTCAGTGGCGCCGCGGCCATTCCCTCGAAGTGTGCACTTGTATGGGAACGTTTCCTGGTCGTCTAGTGGCAATTGGCTGCCAGCACTCTTCAATACTGGGGGCTTGCCTCGGGGTATGTATATTCTGCAGTGCTGATCCGAAGCTCGTTGGACAGTCTTTAGATAAGAGATTTATTTGCTTTTGGAACGGCGGGCTTCCTCGAAGGCGCCACTCCACGGGCTCCAGCTGAATATCACGTGATTACAAGGGACTTCCCATGGTTCGGATCCTGGGAAGATGTCCAGAAAACGAGAATGTAGAGTATGGAAGAACATAATCCTATAATCGAATGTTGATGGAGTCCACTCCTCTACGTATGGGTATTCTGGTGCTTTGTCGGCATTTACCCAGGAATTCTGAGATCACGAGCAGTCTTTCTTTGCACAGACGCTCTCTTTGCATCGTACGACAAGATGGCTCGGCTAAAATAAGTTTCAGAGTGCGCCAAGCATCAGCCACGCCTTTTCATTAGAACCAGAGACAGCATCTCGTCGACTGGAAGGGTGTTGAAGGCTTGCTTGTGCATGGCTGAGACAGGCCGGGCAGGGAGGTTATGCCTGGCGACGCAAGAAATACCGTAAGAGTCTCTGTGGAGAAAGTTCCAAGGCGTCTTCTAGTACATTGATGCATGATGGCATTAGTAGAATCGGTGCAGTGACGAAGGTTTGCTTGGGCGAAAGGACCTGCGAGGACGGGGGACAGTGCTCGGCGATACGACGCCATTCACAGAAAGGGATTTGGCCGATTTGGATGTTCAAGGAAGATGACCAGTAATAGCGGCTATGTCGCTGCCTCTTTTTGAGATTTTGACTTTTGCTTTTCCAACCAGATGGTCGATCGGTTTCAATTTAAGGCGTACGACGGGCCGCTCACGCTCGTTCGTGCAGAGTCTGGGTGGGTGCGGGGAACTCGTCCCCTGTAGATAACAAGATGTCTGGAGAGATAATGTAAGTTACAAGCTGCCATCCAGTTGGCCAAATACTGTATTATATTTCTTTCTGGGGGGCATAAAAATAGCAACTTGTGGGACGCGTTTTTGCGACGGTGAGCAATGGAGAGCAATGGAGAGGGCTATTCACAGTCCGATCTTGATGAATTGACCAGCATACTGCCCTACGTGCTTGGGAAAGAAGCCGAAGCTTTTACTGACCGACCAAATGCAACAGGGCCCGCTTGGAAGAAACGGTCTAGGTTGCGGTTACGAGCCTACAGGAGACGAGTCGACGAACTTTCATGTTGTGTGACAGGAGGAACGCATTATCATTCCCTCCACACGGATCTCTGTTGTGCGCCCCTTGGCTTGGTGAGATCTGAAAGAAACGAGCTGAGGTGCATCTTGGCTTCCGAAACAACGACAGGTACTTTTAGGCGTCTGCTGATATTGCTTTAGACCAATATCACAAGATTATCCTTTGAAACACGAATCTCGTCAACCGTACATCCATCAGCCAAATGTCGACAATGAACAGTTCAAAAATGACTGTCGCGGAGAGCAAGTCTCTCTTGCACCTGGTGAGAAGGAGGCAGGATAATGCAAAGCCTATTTGGCGAGAATCGAACTATGTCTCTGCCAAACTCAAGCGGGCGATGGTGAGGCTACTGGTCTTGTGAAACAACGGTAATTGTTTCCATCACCAGTCCTCGACCTAACTGGTGAAAAGTTGAAGTCTCGGGTTGCATGACAAGCAGATAACGTATTCGTCTTCAGGCTGTCATTCTTCACTGTTATGTATCTTTTATCGAGCTTCCTGCCATCGAGATCTTGGAAGTTTCAAACTCAAGCGCACGTACGAGGATCTGTACCTCTTCTCGATGAATCTGTGTTGGTGTCCAGAAGAATGCTGCGCTAAGTTAATCAGCAGCGATCAGCCACACTCCGTGCTCATCCCTGACGGCCCATCTGGCCCCGACCGAGACCTAACCCGCACAAAGGTTAGCTGGCGCCGCGCCGTTTTAATCAAGCTGGCTCCGCTGGAACTGGATGGCTGGGTAGATTTCATCACCCAAGGCTTCAGCACCCGGGTGACATCGAGCTAGGCAAAGCCCAAAGCCAGGTCAGATCAAGGGCGGCTCACGGCTTATTACTCGTGACAGGAGGGCGTTGGCCCGGACTACTGCAGTACAGTACAGTACTGATGCCATGATGGGTGGTGGAGGATGGCGGGAGGGAAACTGGACTGGGGAGAGGGGTCCTTCGGCAATAATAATGTAATGCAACGTACAGTACTGTAGTGAAGGTATAGGTAAATCTAAATTTCAGGCAGGTTGATCTCCTCCTATGTCATATCAGGAGTTGACTTGACTGGAGGATAAAGGTAGGTCGGTCAGTAGTGGAGCTGGAGCTGGAGCACGAGCTGGAGCAGATTTGCCATGATCTGTCAGAGCCAGAAGCCAGAGCAGAGTGGTGGTAGAGAGGAGAGGATGGACTGAGTCGAAGGGGGAAGAAGAAGAAGAAGAAGAAGAAGAAGAAGAAGAAGAAGGGGAAGGCGACGGGTCGTGGTCATTATTGGACGAGGCCAATTGCCAATTGCATTCCGTGTCGTCCGACTGTGCCCAGACAGAAGCTCGGCGCCAACCCGCTCCTGCCCCCCTTCTCCTTCCCTTCTCCCTCTCCCCCCGGCTGTCGGTCAGAAGCAGTTTAACCTTCGCTCGCATGTGTTTTTGTGGAAGCTGCGGGGGCCTTGCAAGTGCGGCGCGGACGAGGGAGGGACTAGGGGAGACATGGATCCACAGCTGTCAGGATCTGGCTGAATCATATGCCCGTTGAGGTCTAGATTGCTCTGCCAAGGCCCTCGATATTCACAATTATCCCCCCCTCTCTGGCGTAATCCAGCGGCAGGGATGCATCTGCGCTTGCAACAGGGGTGGCGGACCCGCATGGAATCCCAACGGGCAAGTGCGGGTTCGGTAAGTTTTTGGCTGTCTGAGGTGAGTTCATCACGAATGGCGGTGCCGTTTTCTTGCCCTGTCCGTCCTGCCCTTCTCCTCTCTCCTCAACTCAACTCTGCTCTGTTCTGCTTCACTCTGCCTGTGTCTGCGTCTGTCGGGCCCTGCTGGCAACATCACTTCATTCTGCATCGCAGCTTTCGCGACAGCTTTGAACCTCGTCGGCGCTTCCAACATTTCACCTGAGCATCAATATCTGCTGTAATTACTGACCAGGGACGAGGCGGCACTCCCGAAGTCTGCGCATTCTGTCTGCATCATAGGAGCGTGTTGACAGCTCCGTTGCCACAGCACACCTCCGCGCCTCCAAAGCTCACCTTCTGGAGAGCTCAACCTTCGCCCTACCAGCACTTACCGCTGTCGCATCTTGAGATCTAAACCCTCTATAATTCATCAGGATAGATTAATTGGAGAGCCTGTTGAGCAAGAGCCTCCTGGAAAGGTAGCTCGAATACTTCTTGGTCGCAGCCCAAAGCCAAAGCAATACCGCGTCCCCCGACCGAGCCTTGATCTCAACGATGGCAACCCATCATCCTTCCCCTCCTGGAGGAATGCAAATGCATCATGGCCAGGCAGGTGGTCCGCCTCCGCCAGGGATGGCTCAACATCAGCAGCACTTCACACCCGCCATGCAACAAATCGCCGGTATCAATGAAGCGGTTTGGATGCAGATTGGTACAGCCACTTATCTCCAACCATCAGTGAGCGCACTAACAATATCTCAGGGAGCTTCGCGGAACTTCTCAACAATCTTGACGAGGCTATCGCGGCTTACGAACATGCCCTCCGCGCCAATCCTAGATCTATCCCAGCAATGAACGCCATAAGCTGCATCCTTCGAACACAAGAGCAGTTCCACAAAGCTGTTGAGTACCTTCAAAGTATACTGAAACTCGAAGTCAATAATGGCGAAGTCTGGGGAAGTCTTGGTAAGTGCTGCCTGAACATTTTCAATTTTCCTCTGCTAACCTTCAAGGTCATTGCTATCTGATGATGGACGATTTGCAACAAGCATATTCGGCTTACCAACAAGCGCTTTACCATTTGAGGGATCCGAAGGTTAGCCTTATCGACCCGATATCTCGGTACCGTTGTTAATGTACTGTAGGAACCTAAATTGTGGTATGGCATCGGGATTCTTTATGACCGCTATGGATCTCTTGAGCATGCTGAAGAAGCATTCTCCCAAGTGATGCGCATGCAGCCAGACTTCGAAAAGGCCAACGAAATCTATTTCCGTCTTGGCATAATTTACAAGCAGCAACAGAAATATCAACAGAGTCTTGAGGTACGAAAATCGAAGCGAAGGCTGGTGATGTTTCCCAGACAGCTGACTTGAATAGTGTTTCCGGTACATCGTCTCAGTCCCGCCAACTCCTTTGACCGAAGAGGATATCTGGTTCCAAATCGGCCATGTCCATGAACAACAGAAAGACGTAGGTAGATCTCTGCCGACGAAGATGTTAATTTGACAACCGTTTTAGTACGACAACGCGAAACTGGCATACAGGCGTGTTCTCGACCGTGATCCAAATCATGCAAAGGTCCTACAGCAACTTGGCTGGTTGCATCACCAGCAAAGCAACAGTTTCAGCAGTCAGGAGCAAGCAATTGAGTACCTGGAGAAGTCTGTCGGCTCAGGTAGGACTCTTCATTTTGATCACTCTGACATTCCACACACTAACACGTGGCAGATCAAAATGATGCGCAAAGCTGGTATCTGCTTGGACGATGCTACATGTCACAACAGAAGTACCCAAAGGCGTACGAGGCATATCAGCAAGCGGTCTACCGCGACGGACGTAACCCAACATTCTGGTGCTCGATTGGCGTCTTGTATTACCAGATCAACCAGTACCGAGATGCACTTGATGCATATTCCCGCGCGATACGCCTGAACCCGTACATTTCCGAGGTCTGGTACGACTTGGGGACTCTGGTAAGTTGGCTCATCTTAAGCCAAGTTCGTTTGCACAGCAACTAACCATCGGTTCTAGTACGAATCTTGCAACAATCAGATCAACGACGCGCTCGATGCATACCAGCGTGCAGCTGAACTTGATCCTTCAAATGTGCACATTAAAGCACGGCTTCAATTACTTCGTAGTGGACAGACCAACGGACTTCCAGTACAAACCAGCGCTCCTCTGCCCCAAGATGTACATCCTCAAGCTTACCAAGCAACCGGCGCTACTGGTCCTCCAGGGCCACAATGGGGAAATTCTGCTCCTCAACCTCCTCCTCCAGGCCCTCCACTTGGCCCGCCTGCCAACGGCTGGGGCCGACTCGCTGAAATTAACCCACCACCGCATCCTGGAAATCCGTACGACCAAAGAGACCAAGCTCGAGGCCCTGGCCCGATCCCGCCGCCTCCACGTGCTCAAAGCCCAAGGCAGCCAGAGCAGATGAGACCTTTTGAATCAAGGTTGCCTCCAGGACCATCTCCAGGAGGACCAAGTGGCCCAAGTGGTCGTCGCACACCTCCTCGTGATCATCATGCAGCAATGGGTCCTTATCCTGGTCCCGGTCTCTCGCAGCCTCCTGGACCGCCACCTCCGCCCCCTCAACGTGTCTCGAATCCCAATTATGCTGGCCCAGGCGCTTCAGTCTTACCTCCTGCTCAAGCTAACATGAACGGTTCCGGCCCTGGATCTCTCCCACCGTTCGGCCGAGGTACCAGTCCTCGACCGGAAGTGCGACCCATTCTGGATAATCGTATGCCTTCGCCAAAATCCGGGTACCCACACCAACAGCAACAACAATACCCTCACCATCCAGATATTTCTAATCCTGGTGGTATTGAGGGTGGTGCTCCTGCTCCAGCCTCTGCTTTGGCTGCTGCTGAAGCCGCTGCTGCAGAGCGGAATGGAGATAGGCCTGGGTCCGTTGGGCCTAAAAGGATGCGTGAATGGGAGGAGGACACATCGATGAAGAAACCGGCTTCAGATGAGAACCGTGCTCGTTTGGATGACATGCATCATCGCCGTCCTTCCACCCCACCCCGCGAAAGTTTCCGCCGTAGCTCTTCCGAAGCTCGCCGTGCGGAGGATCAGAGACGCATGGATGATCAACGTCGTGAGGATCAGCGACGTTCTGAGGACCAACGTCGGGTCGAGGAACAGCGTAGAGCCAACGAGAACTATCACCCCTCTGAAGCTGCACACCATCCTCCGACTCACGCCCTGCCCCAAAACCATTTGCCACCGATGCAGCAGGGTCCACCATCTGTTCATACTCCAGTTCATGAGCTACCCCCGCCACCCCCTCCACCTGCGCCAAAGGACTACTCAAGCGAAGAGAGAGAGCAGCGTGAAAGAGAGCAACGTGATAGGGAACAGCGAGAGCGAGAGCAACGGGAGAGAGAACGAGCTGAGATTCCACCGCCTCCCCCACCGCCAGCTGGGGAGCCGGAACGTGCAGCACGAAAGATGGATGTTGATGAGGATTATGATGATGAAGCCGATGAGGACAAGAAGGGTGGCATTGCATCAGTCACAGCATCCGGACCGGGTTCGGCTTCCGGGGAGGCTAAAACGGCCTCTCCAACTGGTCCGAACGGGCATGTGAACGGCGTTACAAATGGACAACCAAAGGTGGAGGTTTAGTTATATAGTGGGGATCTCTTTTGTTCGTGATGACTGTTGATGAATTCTGTAGAAGTGCTTCAATGCTCTTGAGATAAGCTTTAGTGTAAAGATTGATTATTCAACCGGGTTTTTTGTATACTTTGTTGCTTGTGGATTATATTTGAGAACATGGTCCTCTTAAAGACTGAGTGTCTGAAGTAACTTTGGACATTGATTTTGGAGGGGAGATTAAAGATGTTCCGGTTTGGATGTCCCCTGGTTCCCCACCACCACTTCATGTAGTGAACAGTATGTCAGACTGAAGACAATACTGTAAGCCATCATATATCTCTTCACCCTGTCTTTCAATGATATACTTTGGCTTGTGGTGCTTGCAACTGGTGGTGCATCACATCCAAAAATCGCTCGAGAAGCATTGCCCGACTGACCTTGAGATGGCTGGTTTGTGGGTGAAGCAAGCAGGCAAGAGACAACAAAGCCATTAATTTTTGCGACCCTGCTACCTAGATTTCCACTTTCCTAGTGCACTGATGAAAGTAGCAGTTATGTCTTGCAAAGAAAATGGGAACATTGAGGTGTGTATACGCACCGAGCAGGTAGGATTGATTCACTGAACTGAAGGGACTGATGGGACGTTCGCTACGAAGATAAAAGTTCTAATGTAATATAATTCAATGGCGACACCGAATCAAAAGCAATCACAGAATAAGTCCCCAAGTCCCAGATGTGGAAGACTAAGTGTGTGGCAACCAAGTCGTCCTTCCGTTTTTGACAAGAGCTGCTGCCAAACGATTAGGAACGATTTAAATCCCTTATCATTCAAAACTTAATTCTCCAGCAACAACGAACTTATATATATCAATGATTTTTACATCCTGTGCCAAAATCACCACAGAATGAGCATTTCTCATTCCCACGACTTTGGCTTTGTCTCGGCTTGTAGATGGATCTCGAAAGCTGTGGAGATACAGTCAACATGTACTCTCTGGCTTTATCACAGGTTGTATGTATCCTCATATCCGGGGAACATAGCCTCAATATTGCTATCGAGAAATCGCTGATGCTCTCGACAATCCGTGGGCATTAGCAGACACTGTGCAGCACAGTGGTGTGTCTTCTTATAAGACTTTTGCGTTTTTACACGTCTAAGCGACGCGAAGGACATGGAAGTTGTAATAAGGTTGTATAATCTAAAACCTGGAGTGATTAATGATACCAATGTCGTTCGGATGTTTGAGGACTTATGAAATGATTGTGGAGGTGTCTTCAAGTGTCTTCAGTCATAGGTATGTCAAACCACGAAGACTGTGGGTGCTGCAATGTTACAAGGACACACACCAAATTATGGAATTAGCAGAAAGAACATTGGCTCACGAATGACTTGGCCTTTCCTCGAAGCGGGTAGCTGTCTTGTACGGTTTGGTATTTCTATCTTTACGATATTTCCTGGGGCATTCTGTAGTGAAAATGCGGCACTCATAATTAAGGTTCTCTGAATGCACTTCATCAAGCCCAGCTCATGAGCAGAAAGCATTTGGATCAACGAGGAAGTGGGATATGCACACATGAATATGTCATGGATATTTTCCAGGACATCTGGCTGTTATCAAATGGGGGGTTGAAAGTTGTTAGCAACTACTTCGGCGATCGTTCCAGCGGTGCTTGACACGTTCCTTCCGTTTTTGGCAGGAACCATACCTGCTATTTCTACGCTTTCTTCGAATTAGACTCTATCGTCAATGAGATCATGAACGTGGGCCACGATGCTAGGTACCGATGGCTTTTTAGAGAATGGGCTGGGGGCTTCTTGGGAAAAAATGATCTGTCTCGAGCTCATCAACGAAATGCACATCATCACATCTCCCTGGGCACAACGAATTATGCAAGATTGAAGTCTTACGGAAAAAACGACTGGCCGACTCTTCCATAAAGTCGCATTCATCTAGTTCCAGGCTGAGGACGTAATATATTGCTTTGTACTTCACCAACACATGTATTGCTCAAAAAGCCTCCAAATCGGGGGTGACGCTTCAGGTTAGTCACGTGTCAAATTGTGCTAGACTCAACATAGTTAGCTCACGCACAAATCAAATTATCTAAACCTCGCGAACTTCTTCGCCCTCGTTTTTGAACCTCAACACCAGCGCAATACTCAACGCGCATCCCTCTTTTCGAGACATTCGACCTTACTAACCTCCAGATTTCCTATCTCAGGGTCAGTAAACATGTCTCACAGAAAATTCGAGGCACCCAGACACGGCTCTCTTGCCTTCTTGCCTCGCAAGAGAGCTGCCCGCCATAGAGGAAAGGTCAAGAGGTGAGTTGCAATTCCAAGCTTTCAATTCCATATTAGATTTCTGCGTTGTCGACCTCAATTTTGCGCTTCATGCTTCGTGGATCAGTCGCTGACCTCGCAACTGCAACCAGCTTCCCCAAGGATGACCCAAAGAAGCCTGTGCACCTTACTGCCACCATGGGCTACAAGGCTGGTATGACCACCATCGTCCGCGATCTCGACCGTCCTGGCGCGAAATCACACAAGAAGGAGGTTGTGGAGGCAGTCACTGTCATTGAGACACCACCGGTACGAACAACGCAGCCCTCTTGGCTTATGCCTATGGCTAACATCTTTTTAGGTGATCGTTGTTGGTCTAGTTGGTTACATCGAAACTCCTCGAGGACTCCGATCCCTTACTACCGTCTGGGCTGAGCACTTGAGCGATGAGGTAAAGCGCCGATTCTACAAGAACTGGTACAGAAGCAAGAAGAAGGCTTTCACCAAGTACGCCAAGAAGCACTCCGAGAGCTCTGGATCTTCCATCACTCGTGAACTCGAGCGCATCAAGAAGTACTGCACCGTCGTCCGTGTCCTCGCCCACACCCAGATCCGCAAGACCCCTCTCAAGCAAAAGAAGGCCCACTTGATGGAAATTCAAATCAACGGTGGAAGCATCGCTGACAAGGTCGAGTTCGGTAACGGTCTCTTCGAGAAGCCAGTCGAGATCAGCTCCATCTTCGAGCAGGATGAGATGATCGATGTTATCGCTGTCACCAAGGGTCACGGTTTCTCTGGTGTCACCAGCAGATGGGGAACCAAGAAGCTTCCGAGAAAGACACACAAGGGTCTCCGAAAGGTTGCTTGTATTGGTGCCTGGCATCCTTCCCACGTCCAATGGACTGTGGCCCGTGCCGGTCAAGACGGATACCACCACCGTACCTCGACCAACCACAAGGTCTACCGTATTGGAAAGGGTGATGATGAGGGTAACGCCGCTACCGAGTTTGATGTCTCCAAGAAGCAAATCACTCCGTGAGTAACATATTCGTAACTATCATAGCCAAGCTAATTATTTGCAGTATGGGTGGCTTTGTCCGCTATGGTGAGGTCAAGAACGACTTCATTATCGTCAAGGGTTCCGTTCCTGGTGTCAAGAAGCGTGTCATGACTCTCCGCAAGTCCATGTTCGTCCACACCTCAAGAAAGGCATTGGAGAAGGTCGACCTCAAATGGATCGATACCTCCTCAAAGTTCGGTCACGGTGCCTACCAGACTCCTGCAGAGAAGCACGCTTTCTTGGGTACGCTCAAGAAGGGCATTCAACCAGCTGCTTAAGGGATTTGGTTTGCTTTTTCTTCCGGGCTTTTCAATTTGGTGTAGGGGGTTACATGGCATCTTCTGCTCTTTGATGATCACCCAAGGAGGCATGAAATAGAACAAGAATTCTATGAGACATGTCAAAAGTAATAACTTGAACCACCTGTAACACCAAACCCCCCGTACTCGGACTGTGATGTGTGAAAATAGCTGGCATTATAGATCCTAAATTTTCTTTTTATTATTCCCTACCTTGAATTTCGTCCCCCGCACCACATCACCACCTTCGTCATCACGCACGTCCCATCCCACCTGTAGCTTCCCTTGTGTTCCCACCTTCTAACAAGCATCTCCCTCAACAAACCACAACAACACAGCAAATTCGACAAAAATGCTATGGGCATTCTTATCTCCTGTCTAAGAATTGCAAAGAGTCATCACAAAACTCCCCAATCCTCTCAATCAACGACGAAGTCGCCCGCACCAGCAGCTACCAAAGCTTCAGCTCCGACGATTAGCATAGGTACAGGTCTGCAAGACCACCACGAGCAACCATTCGATCCCACGCCACCACGCGTGCGAGAAGGGCTTGCGCACGAACATCTAGCTACCTCGCCACCTCCAATACCTACAGCCGCACCGGCGGCTTCAACTCCCGTGCGGGAAGGAGAGTCGAAGGGAAACCACGTTGTGACATCGGGTCAGGGTACTGCGTGAGCAGCTCGCGATTTCTATCATTCCCGTCTCCTCTCCGTACCCCCCCAAAGGGGAGAGAATTGAGTTTGAGCTTGAGCTCGCAGATAGCACGAGCTGAACGCCATTTCTTTAGTACCACCACTCCCGCAAAAATGGCTACAGACGAAGACTACATGTCATTTCTCGACAAGGCGAATAAGGATCCCAATGAAGGCGTTGCGAAGACACAAGGGAGTGGAAATGGGAAGATGGAATTCAAGGCTACAGAGAAGGGTGTGAAGGTCCCAGAGGTGATTGAGAAGGTGCTTGGGAAGGGAGAGGCGTTTTATGTCAGTGATGCTGATGAGCCCTTTGTGGGTGTCGCGTTGAAGTTGGATGGGAAGGGGTTACCTGATGAGGGTATGCTGAATCTCTCTTGCTTTCCCCTTACGTATTTGTTTGGAGCTATGCTAATACTTCTGTCTTGCAGCTACATTCGCCAAATTAATCAACCACCCAAAGCCCAACGAAGCAGATGTTCAGATCCTGGATGTGGGTGAGTGGGATACGCAGGGACAATATAAGGATGTGGTGGATGCTACGAGAGAGGCGGTTAAGGGGAGTGACGTGAGGGTTTATAGAGTTGCGAAGGATGGTTCGAGGGTGGAGTATTGGATTGTTGGAGTTGAGGGAGGTCAGTTGGTGGGTGTTAAGGCTTTGGCTATTGAGAGTTAGGAGACAAGATGGAGACTTCTGGAGGCATTGGAAGGAGTATGACTGATGATGGACTGCGAGGGAGTAGTTGCTTGCTACAGTTAATTCTAACACATTGATGGCAGGCAGAAGAGCTGGAAAGTGTTGGCTTCTTACCATGCAAGTGGCTTAAGAGACATACGACACTTCCAAGCTTTACTTCATAGCCTTAGGACGATACTCCCATAAGTTATGCATATTCCATATCAGCATTCACAAGGAGACTAGATGTGCAACTTTTCGACATCCGTCAGGTCAAGCAATGTCCAGTGCTTGGATTCTCAAGTGGAGTCTGGCATTAGATCTTGGTTTCTCTTGTCCGGTCCTATGGGTGTCTTGAATTATCTACTAGTTCTACTCCTTCTGGATTCATCACACTGGGTCACTAGTCCCAGCATTGTCCTCAACCACCGTCACCATCTCATCTTGCAAACATTCCGTCGTTACTCCATCCCCTATTCCTTCTCCTCAAATCAACGGCAAGTCCATGTTTCATGTTTTCAACATGCATTCTGCTCCGAACCCATAAATTCATCTGAATCACAGAAACCATTCCCGGGCTCGAACCCCTAGCTATCACATCATGTCTACCTTCGGTACCGAGAATCGGAGAGAGCGAGCAAGAACAAAGAGTCCAAGCCAGCCTCAGCTTTTCCAATCCACCTCCAGAACTTCGGCAGACAGGAAACCCGCAGCCACTTTGCGACCTGTCAAGCCGCGACAGAAATAAACTGCTTCCTGCATGCTTGGCGTTCCGATCTTCAAGTAAGATATATAAATGGTGGTTATGATCCACTTGATCTCCAACAGCTAGTGTTTGAAGATTTTGCATTTTCTCACGTGGCTCGCTTCATTTTGAGTTGGTAGGTAAACTTAAGTATGCTTCCCGTTCAGATGCTTGTTCGTCCTAACGTCTTGACGTAGAAGTACGGAGTGAGGCATGGTTTTGTTGGTAGGGTGAGCCTTGTTGACATCGTAAAGCCAGTATTGAAAGTTTTTCCAGTCTTGGCTGACTCTTTGTTTGGCGTGAACGCCTCGCTCGGTCCTACCTACAGTACGAGTATGCTCAAACCCATGCACCCTTTTTTGAGATCCCAAGACTTCCAGACCACTTCTTTCTGCGGGTGATTGTCGTCATCTCCGAGAGACTGACTGACTGCCGGGGCGGGATTGTTCGGTTGGACGCCGCCCGCGCTCTGCGATAGGGAGAGGAAGGGGAGGCCGGGAAAGGAGGCGAGGGCCAAGAATAGCACAGCACAGAGCATGTAGCGTGTTGAAGAACAAGAACCTGACAGGCTCAATTGTGTGGCAGCCAATGGGATCGAACAACACGCAAGACTGTTGATCAACTAAATAGATACCAACAAACTACTGTACAGAGCAGAGAGGCGAAATAGAATGCTGTTGATGGGGAGAAAGATGGGAGAATTGGGTGCATGGGTGTGAAGAGGTATCAGAATGTCCTACGAGTAAGTATCTGGCCATATCCAATTGTGGTAGCTATCCAACTCAAGCGCTTTGTGCTTCTCCCTCTTTATTCACTTCCTTTTCGATCTCCAATACAGTGGGCTCTGGATACCGGCTCCTGCTTTCCCCTGAGCTAGCAGCAGCAAACCTGAGCCAGACCCTCAACTGCCCTGCCCTGCCCTGCCCTGCGCCGCGCCGTGTCCTGCCGCGTACCTGAGCACCACTTACGCCTTCCAAGCCGATCTGCTAAGACGGACAATCTCCAGCTAAACCTCTTGTTTTTCGTCAACATCAACATCAACAACAGCGACAACAACGGCAACCCACAAACGGGACCGAAATTTTAAGGGGTAAACTGCCAGCCCCCTAGGGAAAAGACTCACGGAGCGTCTCACAGTCACGGTCGAGCGAAAATTCCATCTGCAGCAACGCTTGGGAGGGCCTTGTTCCCCATTCACCACACACACATACGGCGTCTACCCCTGTTTATCCTCACGAATCCCAGTAACCAACGCTCGCTTGGCTGTAAGGAAACAGGATAGGACATGCCTGCCCGACCCAGTTCAAAACTTGAACTGAGCTTGAACTGGGCCTTTGCCAACAGTTTTCAATCTGCCGGTTATTCACACTCTCTTGCCTTTGATCTTGCGGTTCGAGTCCTTCAAACTTGCCTCTCTGCGCACCGATTTCCTCACGCTCTCTCTCTGGCCTCGGATTCACCTTGATTCGACTCCTTGACATTCGTTTACCTCGCAGAATACCTGGACTGGTTCATTCTTCCTTTCAAAGCCATTCTCCTTCCTCGGAACGTCCTTACCTTCGCGCTTCCGCTCAACAATTGTCGCCGTCATAGAACTCCGCAGTAACCAGATTACTTGAGGGAAGAGAACATAGTATTACAGCGCAGCGAGTTATATTATGCTTAGTCTGTGACCTTTGATACTATCCCAAAAGGGAACCACCAATCACTTTTGGATATTCAACACCAACAAACTTTATGCTGGCAGGACACTGAATAGCATACTTTGTACTTATTTCCTTGTTAGATCGCTATGGCTCCAGATGGGTTGCAACCAAAGAGGCCACTTCATATAACGGTTAACTCTGGCAGTGGAGGAGATCTGCTAGACAAGATGCGGTCAGAAAGTCCCGGATCGGCTCATACTCCAGGAACGCCAGGATTATCAAGGAATCTGCTACCGCAGGCGCGACCTGGAACAAGTCAGACGTCTCGACTCCCAGTTGGACCACCAAATGCGATATATGGAACAGGAGGACTCGAATCAACCGACTCCTTATTATTACCACCTTCTTCGCGGTCAAGACCAAGATATCAAGATTCCCCAGGTCCCTCGAGATCAGAGTCAGCAATGTCGTCACGGAGGACGAGTTGGGGTTCGGAAGCTCCAAGTCATCGAGATAGTAGACATGCGCCCTTTGGGTCTCCGTTCGCTTCTCCTTTCGACGATTCGAGAGCTCCTTCGCGAGCTGGCAGCGACGATGATAATGTCAATACGCAGACAGTATCAGAGAAGTACAACATTATGCCCTCTGCAGGATTATTGCTCTTTCCAGAAGACGTAGAGAAGGACGACTGGCTGCACAATCCTGGTCCAGACGATAATAAGCGAGACAAGTGCGATATATGGTCGAAAAGAGGCCTGACGAATGTGGGGGGCTTGTTGATTGTGACACTTGGGCTATTGGTGCTGTTTATTGGATATCCAGTCTTGTATGGATTTCCTATGTCAATACATTACATCACTAACTTGCTGAAGGACTTTTGCTCGCCAAGTTGTGGGAGTACCGACCGATACTTGCAAAACGGATCCGGATTGCTTGTCAGATAAATTCCCTCTACTGAAAAACCAAAGAGTGGGGCTCATCGACCCGGATACACCTGATTCGGCAAAGACGGTGACTTCCAATGACGGGAAGAAGCTGAAGCTCACGGTATGCTTAAAGTTCCTTCTCTAAATGTGAAAGCTAATTTCATAGTTCTCTGATGAATTCAACACGGATGGGCGGACTTTTTACGACGGCGACGATCCATACTTTCAAGGTGTTGATATATGGTATGGTGTCACCCAGGATCTCGAATGGTACGACCCAGACGCTGTGAGTACCGCAAATGGTACCCTCAACTTGAAATTCGACGCCTTCCAAAATCACAATCTCAACTACCGCTCAGGAATGGTTCAGTCGTGGAACAAACTTTGTTTTAAGGGGGGACGACTTGAAGCAAGTATATCTCTGCCTGGTCGTGGGGACATTCAAGGTTTTTGGCCGGGTTTCTGGGCCATGGGCAATCTTGGTCGGCCTGGATACCCGGCGACTACGGATGGGATGTGGCCCTACAGCTATGAGAACAAGTGTGATGCTGGAATCACCGCAAACCAGAGTTCTCCAGATGGACTCAGCTTACTGCCTGGAATGCGATTGCCAGCATGTACATGCAAGGGCCAGGACCACCCCAATCCCGGTGTCTCTCGCTCTTCGCCCGAAATCGATGCTATTGAAGCCAGTTCTGGATTTATGGGCCCTGGACAGTATGATGGGGCTACAGGCACAGCGTCACAGTCCCTGCAAATCGCTCCATTTGATATCTTCTATCAGCCAGACTACGACTATATGGAAATTTATGACCATTCTGTGACGGGAATGAATGTCTATCGTGGTGGGCCGTACCAGGAAGCATTGTCTGCAGTGACCTGGCTCAACAACGAGTGGTATGATGGTAATGCATATCAGACCTATGGTTTTGAATACACTCCTGGGGCGAAAGGCGATGTATCTTGGTTCGTGGGCAATGACTACACCTACAAAGTAGATCACAGGTCCCTCAGGCCAAACGGTAACATTGGTCAAAGAACCGTCCCAGAAGAGCCTATGTCTATCATCATGAATTTCGGCATGTCCAATAGTTTCGCTACAGTCTTCTTGCCGAATCTGGCCAAGTTGATGCCAGCAACCATGAGGATCGATTATATTCGAATCTACCAGGAAGAAGGTTCGGAGTCTGTAACTTGTGACCCGGAGGGCTATGAGACGACAGAATATATCAGACAACACCCGGAACCTTGTAAGTGCTCGTCCTGACATGATGACATGGCATGAAAGCTAACAGAACGTCTAGACGCAAACCCAAACCTTACATTGTGGAAAGACACGGATTACAAATGGCCAACCAACACTCTTGTGAACGGTTGCACAGCTTGAGAACCTCTCCTGAGGCAGTACATACCAGCATAACCTGTACAAATTGATTTTCTACTACTATATTATACCCCAGACTCGATTTCCGAAACGAACGACATGCGCAAAAAGAAACATAGAAGGCGGCAGAAAACGGCGCTAAAACTCTTTTGACTTTTTTCGAGAAAACATACATCGGCGCGGAGTCCACTTCATAGCATTGCGAAAATGGAGTTGGCGTTTGTAAACTTTTCGCCTTTTTCATGCATCACCTTTTCGGGACCGGCAGGCATCTGGGAGGCGTCACTTGTATTTTTGATTTCTACACTCTGTTTTTCCATCCTGCTCGAGCTACGGAGTGAACGGCACTCGCCTCGACAGGATTTGGATTTAGTTCTCGTTAATTATGCTCTGGAGGAGTTTGTTTTATTGCATAGTGTGGAGTTGCGATGCACAACAAGGAAAGGACCGGCATGACTAGACGAATGCTTGATCTGATGATATTATAGACGGGGACAGACGGACGCATAGGATAGGATTGGGTACTGGTATTGGATACACTGCATTGTATAGATCACCTTCCTCCTTTAAGTTGTGAGAAAGGTTGAGTACATAGAAAGGTGGAGAAATGAGAACATAATACAAAAACAATTCAGACTAAGATTTAGCTTGCCTTGCAGTTTACAGTAAGCGGGTGGTATGAAAAGGGTAGAATGGAGGAGGGATGAGTACGAGCAGGGGCCTCGGCGACTAGTCTTTGTGTAATCATTCTGAGCTTATTGTTCAAGATTACTAGGAATAGCTTTGACAGAAGTGAAAGTATATTTACTAAATGTAGATCGCATGAGGATAGCTACCTACTGGATAAGTAGAGATGTCATAATGGAATGGGAATACTTTACGATGTTCTTATGAAAATAGAAAAGAGGGAATCTAAACAAGGCCGACCACCTACCGAGACGTCAATTCTTACCTGGGTAGATGCGAGTCTTTACACTTTCATAATTGTGGGCTTATTCGAGACTATTGACGGTAAATGCCAGACATTCCTCCGGGGATTTTAAAGGCTTCTGCACGCTACCAAAGACCGGTCCGCTAGCCGACTCACCAGAGGATCAAGTAGATTAGGGATTTCGGCTGTTAAAGGTGTTTGACGTGATGGGGCTCTAACGGCACTTGAGACTTTTCCTGTCCAGCATTGATTCATGTGAGGTAGATGGATATCTGTTCTTCATTGGAATAAGCACAGCAGTTGTTTGAAATTTGGTCATCCCCCCTTTGATCCTTATCTTGACAGCCGAGCTGAAACAGGCCCCTTCATTGGCCAAATTCTTGAAGGGACCAAGACCAGCCCCAGCACGCACCCAGTGCGCTAGGCCCAACTAATCATGAAAGCCAAACTGTACAATAATTTGAAGTCGTTCATTTCGTTTCGTATCACAGCGTCTCCACCAGGACATTCTTTTCTGAGTCGCAAGAAGTCGGCCACCCTCAGTCCATTCCACAGTCCGACAGATAGTCCTTCAATCGGTGACTTGGCCGCTGACCAATTCTCCTGCGAAGCGCTGAGCTGCATATACGAAGGAGGGAAACAGGAGGGCAAGAAGAGGAGGGTTTTGACCAGATTTACATCTCCAACACCATCCTCGACAACATCGGCATCGGAGGTCTCCTCCCTACTACACTGCTGGATAGCGACTGCTGAGGTGCCAACGGCCCTCTTCACCTCGAGATGCACATGGCGCTGCCTCTGAGGAAATCCTCGAATCCTCCACCGTATGCGACTCGATCGACACGTTTCCCGATGGTGCGGAGGAGTAGAGTGCAAGCCATCGCCTTATGTGCTTGCGCAGTCGGTGCATTCATATTCATACTCTCCCAGATATTTGGAGGCTCAGAGAGGATACCGTCTGGGACGCCGCCGGTAGTTATTGTGACGGTTCTGAACCCGGAACTCTACAGCAAGGAGTACTTAAACAATATCAAGGATAACAGGATAGAATACGCGAAGAAACATGGTATATACTGTTGGAACGAAACATGCAAGGCAGAATAGCTGACTGGAACTAGGCTACACCACTTTCTTCCCAACAGTTACAGATTACGATTTGGGCGGTTCCCCTGCCTCTTGGTCGAAGGTTCCTGCGGTTCGACACGCCTTGACCAAGTTTCCGCACACAACCTACGTCTGGTACCTGGACCAGAACTCCCTCATAATGAACCCAGACATGACTTTGGAGGGAGAGGTCATGAATCCGAAGAAACTGGAGAGCTTGATGATCAGGGATCAGCCAATTGTGCCCCCTGACAGTGTTATCAAGACTTTCCCACATCTGAAAGGAGCCAACATCGATTTTGTCCTTACCCAGGACAAGGACGGACTATCGCAGGGTAGCTTCGTAATTCGAAAAGGGGATTGGAGCAAGTTTTTTCTGGATACGTGGTTTGATCCGCTGTACAGATCTTACAACTTCCAGAAGGCAGATACGCACGCTCTGGTAAGTGGAACAAATTCCATATCGGTTACTAGAAATACTAATGGGCCAAAAGGAACATATCGTGCAATGGCACCCAACGATTCTTTCGAGACTGGCCCTAGTACCGCAAAGGGCATTGAATGCATACAGCAAGAGAGAGCTTGCCTCACCAGAGGGGACGTACAAAGATGGGGATTTCGTCATCCGTTTTACAGGGTGTGATGGAGTCGGGCGAAGCTGTGAGGGAGAGGCAGAACCATTCTCAAAGCAATGGCGGACAGCATTCCGCCAACGATAACCTCATTTCAATTCTTGTCCGATATTCACACAACTAGAATGGATGGTAGGGAGTCCTAATGATCTACGATCTACGAAGAAACCCCAACGACAGTTGGCATAGGAAGATCGAGGATGGCGTTCCGGCGTTTAGGGACAGACGACATGAGACACTGTGTCTCGCATGTGTGTATAATCTTTGCATGAGCATCTGCATTGGGCAAGGATGCCCTTCTAGAACTGGCGTTTGCAGCGATGAAATATGTGGGAGTGCAATTTTGTTGCTTCTCTTGTACTGTACATTATGTTCACATACCATCACAGTCAATGGCACTGTTGTTCGATTGGAAAGGAATATGAAGGAGATCAGGGAGCCAAATATATTGCAGGTCTGAAGCAAACAAAGTATCTTGAAGGTTGAAGTAGAGAAAGTAGAATCAGCTACCTCACAAAGGTAAATGTTGACGCCACTCTCTTTTGTATAGAGTGTCCAGGGATTGGACAATTGATAGTTATAAAGTGGCAAGATTAGGGAGTCTAAGGTAGTTTGTCCTAAATTGCATCACCATGCATCAATTATTTGTCCTTTTGCCTGAGGTCCAAGCTGCATCTTGAAGATTATATAATTAAAATGACAGGAACTTACCTCGGTAGTACAGTTATACGTTGCATATCGACTTTGTATATTCTAGAAGGTTGTCAAGGCTCTTTTCAAAATCTGGCCCGGCAGTTTTCCATTTCAGTGGCATGGAGGTTGCAGACTTGCCCCTCCCGCGGGGTGTTGAGCCGAATCCATGTCCAGCCAACCAATGCTGCGAGAATCCACGAGGTGTCTCTTTTTGGACCCTCCACAACGCCATATCCGCCACTCTAACGGCCAAACTCCAGATCCGCAGAACCAAGTCTGAATTGGAATTGGTAAATCGTTCCGTGTAGTAGAACAAAAGTGGACTTCAAAAGGGTCCTCAACTGCCTATTAAGTAGCAATTGCCTTGCTAGCATGTGCTTTGCACCTCGGCAAGACCAAGTCATCTCAAGCGAGTGCGATAGGAACCTTTGTAACCAAGTAAAGATTGCAACCTCTCCATTTCGAAACGGACCGGGTCAAGGCAGAGGCACATATTAAGCTTCGTTCAGCCTCCATTTCCCAATCCTTCCCGTCTGCATACCAAGAAGACGAGACGAGTACAAAATGCCGGGCACTTCGAGTTTATCCACGAGCTTGCGCAACAGCTTCGCGATCAAGAAGGCTGGATCGAGTGGTCAACTGTTGTCTCTCAACATCGACTTGTAAGTTACTTCCATGAATTGATGGGCAGATAGCTAATTGCAGATCTCTACAGATTCCGCAACCTCATATTCTTCCTGTTTCTGTTAAGATGGACGAGGAAGGGTTTACTGAAGCTTAAGGGACGTGGATTGTTCGGCACGTTCGCAGATACATATATTGCCCTCAGGCGATACGCATACGGCCTCTTCCTCCGCGCGCCAGGCGTCCGATCGCAAGTCCAGAAGCAGGTCTCCGAAGCAGTCACGAAGTTACAAGGGAAGCTTGTGCCGTCCGGACCCGGCATTGTACGATATCTGACACTACCAAAAGAAGGATGGTCGGAGGAGACGGTGCTGAGGGAGCTGGAAACACTGGCTAACATGGACCACACGAGATGGGAGGATGGATTCGTTTCTGGAGCAGTTTATCATGGAGGAGACTCCTTGATCAAATTGCAGACTGAGGCGTTTGGGAAGTTCACTGTGGCGAACCCTATTCACCCTGATGTCTTCCCTGGTGTAAGAAAGATGGAGGCGGAAATTGTGTCGATGGTTTTGGCTATGTTCAACGCTCCCGGTGGATCAGCAGGTGTGACAACCAGTGGAGGAACAGAGTCTATCTTGATGGCATGCTTGAGTGCCAGGAATAAGGCATATGCAGAGAGAGGTGTCACAGAGCCAGAGATGTAAGCTCTTTTATCACAGCATTCGATCTATTTTACTGACATTCTTTCAAGGATTCTACCAGAGACAGGCCACACAGCCTTCCGTAAAGCAGGCGAATACTTCGGCATCAAGATCCACCTAGTTGCCTGTCCAGCACCCTCTTACCAAGTACACATCCCCTCTGTAGCCCGCCTCATCAATAGCAACACCGTTCTTCTCGTCGGCTCGGCCCCTAACTTCCCTCATGGCATAATCGACGACATAACTTCCCTCTCCAAGCTCGCTCTCAAACGCAAGATCCCGCTACACGTTGACTGCTGCTTGGGTTCCTTCCTCGTCCCCTTCCTCGAGAAAGCAGGCTTTGAAACGGAGCTATTCGATTTCAGACTCAAGGGTGTGACGAGTATCAGTTGCGATACACATAAATACGGATTCGCACCCAAGGGGAATTCAACTTGTTTGTACCGGAACGAGAAACTCAGGAGCTACCAGTACTTCATCTCACCTGACTGGTCTGGTGGCGTGTACGCCTCTCCCTCAATTGCGGGCTCTAGACCCGGTGCTCTGATTGCTGGATGCTGGGCTAGTTTGATGAGCGTAGGCGAGTTAGGATATATCAAGTCATGTTCGGAGATTGTTGGAGCGACAAAGAAGATCGTCGATGCTATCGAGCATAATCCTGCTCTGAATAGCGACCTGGAAGTCCTAGGTCACCCCTTGGTATCCGTTGTTGCTTTTAACTCGAAGACGCTGGATGTGTATGATATTGCCGATGCGATGTCTGCTAAGGGATGGCACTTGAACTCCTTGCAGAGTCCACCGGCTATTCACGTCGCTGTCACTCTACCTATCGTCAAGGTCTGGGAGAAGCTCGTTTCTGACTTGGAGGCTGTTGTGGAAGGCGAGAAGGAGAAGGAACGTGTTAGGATCGTGGAAGGTAAAGGAGCCAAGGGGAAGAGCTTGGGTGACAGTGCTGCACTGTATGGTGTTGCCGGAAGCTTGCCAAACAAGAGCGTGGTGGTTGAGCTTGCTAGTGGGTTCTTGGATACCCTGTACAAAGCCTAGTAGTCGTGTATTCGGCTGGTATGCGGCGTTTAGATTGGCATTTGTTGGCATTTTGAAGGGTGGAGTTCCGGTTGAGAATTATGTTTCAATTCGTGTATCTCTCTAGCTCATGAGGATTCTAAGTTTACTATCTTACTGTTTACCTCTTGCGACGAGCAATTTCTTGGAAGTGATATGCTCTGGTATTTTGAACCTCATCCATATGCTTATCAAAGTCAAGAAGTCTCCAGCTTGCTCAACCAATTCACAATCATCATAGCCTGAACCAATGCTACCTCTTCGCCAAACTTCTCTCCATCTGCCGACGAGGCCTGCAATGTTAAATTATACATGCTCAAAACATCAAAGTGCTTCTCCCTTGCTACCGGCACCATCTCAGTATGAAAATCCCAGACCACCAGGTTTCCGTTCTTGGGAGCCAAATTCGGTTTTTTGCCGAGTCCAAATGCTGGGGCACCCAGAAAGAGCATGGGGATATTACGTTCGGCTCCTGTGGCAAGTGTGACCCATTCATCCATCGATCGGGTGGCTATACCTGTATCGAAAGCGGAACCGTGGCCGAAAGAGAAAATCATAGGTGACGGTTGCCATGGATTTGATTTGCCATAGGTGAGATCTTTGAAAGCAGCCTGGGATTCTGGAGCTGATGGTACGCTCTTGACGGTTATATAGGCGTGAGGTGTGTCTTTTTTCTCAGCTCAAGGATACATTCCGGGGAGTTCTTGTGACATACCATTACAATAGTAGGGACTCCCTTTCCGATCTCCACCTTCGTTTTTCTTCGCATCCTCGCTAGTGTTGATAGCGAACCGCTGACATTTGATGTCAAGGAACTGGTTGTGACATCTACACTTTGTCTTGTCCTCGTCGCTCATGATCCACTGTTGAAGGCCACCAAGCGCGAGATCCTCACGTAGCAGTATGTTGAAAGCGGCATAGATGGATTGTGCCAGATCATCTCCGACGAAAGTGATTGCATTGAAGCGCCCGACAATCATACATATTTCAGGAGTTGAAAACCATCTGTACGTGCATCCTGTCCAGATCGTATCAGCTGTAGCTTCTGCTTTATGGAACGTATGCGTGAACGTACCTTTACCAACAAATGGCTCATCAAACCCGTATCTCCCACCACCACTCATCGCCTCCAAAAGAGTAGCTCTCTTGCCACAAAACGGGCTGATTTTAGGATTCAACGGCCATGGCGCAGTATACAAATCATTTTGCAAAATGCCACATTCTCGACTGCCAACAAAATGTTTGATCGCACTACAAGCACGCCTATGAGTTCTTGACCACCGGAGAGAGAGCTGTCGACTCACTCTTCTCCAGGCTCAAGAATCAAGGGCTGCTTGGTGTGGCGTACAGACATCGAGTGGACCATGATCGAGACCGGTAGTAAGAGGACGTAGGCGCCACAGCAGAAGAAGAGAATGAGCAACACCAGGCGCAGGATAGAAGCTCGAGAAGAGGGGAGGTTTCGCGTGTCGAGCTTCATGGAGGCCCATGAGGTCGCGAGCCGTGGAGCGAGACCCATATTTCACGATATTTGTCTTAAGGATTCGGAAAATCTTTCTTGAGTGAAAAGAGTTGTGGCCTCTGGAAGCTGTTCAGTTCCCCTGTTTTTAATAACTTGGTGGATGGTGCCTTCCTCCTCTGATGTACACGTCCCGAACCTGCTTCAAAACTTTTCAGACGAACGAGAAAAAGACGATAAATCGGCTTGTGTGAAGTAATAGCTGATTGAACACCTGGAAGTGGGGAAGGTATGTAACAATGTGACGCAGCATGAGTTCGCATTCGTTCCATAATTGAGTTTGTCTGGTATGAACTCGCTTAGGCTATTGTGCCTCCCATTTGCATGCCTGCATTCTACTGTCCAAGGGTGTTGTTTGGAACGAGTAAAGATAAATGTGACAATACCGAGAGTCGGATCATGGACAGAGTCCTTGCTTTTGAGTCTTCTCCATCTTCCAGTGGCATAAACATTCCCGCTTCCTTGGGCGAGACACCTCTACAGATTTCACACACGGTTCACACACCGTGTGTGAAATCTGTAATCTTCCGAGCCATCATCATCCGCGGATATCGTTCGAACAAATGAAACTCAATAATAAGAAGGCGAGGTGCCAACGAGAAGCAAACATTATTGCCGTTCGCAGAGAGCAAAGAAGTGAACATCGATTCATCCTCACAACATCCATTGCGCCCGCTGTTGTTTTCGGCAGTTTATGGAGCGAAGTCTCCAGAAGCCAACTCCCGCAATGCTCCGCAATCCGGACGACTAAGCCGAGATAAATTCATGCCCGAGGTTCACATGGGCATACCTTAGGTATGGGGTTGGGGTTGGGGCTGATTAGCTTAATCTAGCAGCATATCAGCTGAGAGCTCAAGCGACGTTCGAGGCACGGTGAAGAAAACAAAGCCGAGCATTCAAGGCATCGTGAAGCGGTGGGAGAGGGAATTGAATACAGACAAAGCATAGAAAGGTCACAATTGAAGGTAAGTCTCCCTTTAGATAGAAATTATTTACGACATGTAAGCTTTGGAGCAATTAAATGGCGTGTACCTACATACCTTTACACCTCCCTCCCCATTGCGCCTAGTCATGAAGTTCCTTTCCCCCTGCAAGTCGACGCCCCGCACTGGCTGGAACCGATCCCCTCGTCCTTAGCAATGTGCTAAAGCTGTGATTCATCGACTGTCGTGTGTCGTCGAAGCCTTTTGACTTGCTCTTATTATTCTTCGCTTTCACCTTTCCCGCACCTTGTTCAATTGCCCAGGTCAACGTCAATCTACCTTTCCAATTCTTTGCACCTCGCTCCATACCAGCAGCAATTGAAATCCCAATCCACCTCGGCAGACGGCTCCTCCAATCCTAGCTTCATTACCTCGGAGACGCGGGGAACAGCAGACAGCGTGCTCATCTCATGGCAGAGAAGGCAATCCAGTGTCGACCGAGCTTTGTATACCATTCATAGGCCTGAGGGCCAACATCAGTCTACAAGATGTCGTGGAAGAAGTCTGAGAGGTTGATGGATACCATCAAGCACTACTCTGGCTTCCCTGCAACCGGCGTGAGCTTAAGACAGATGGTCCAATTCGGCGAGCGGCCATCAACAGGTGAGTGTTCTACTACATTGTATTACCAAGCATATACTTGACAGGTTTTGCTGACTCTGCTGGCACACTAGGAACCCTTTTTCGTGCCTCTCAATTCTTGTCCGAAGAGCTGCCAATACGACTCGCCCACAGAGTACAAGAGCTTGGAGATCTGCCAGATGGATTGAATGAGATGCCATCAATAAAGAGAGTCCAAGACTGGTATGCACAGTCTTTCGAGGTAATGCTCGTCTCCGTTCCCGCAGATATCATGATTTTTGGTTGCTGACATGTGATACAGGAGATAACAACACTCCCACGACCGCAACTTTCGAAAGATGTACGAGACCGACTCATGAAACCTTCTAAGCACCATGGCAGATCCTCCAAAATCCTCACGGAAGCCACACAGAACCCGAGCGTAGAGAAAGGCCAGTACACCTCTTCGCCTTGGCAACAAAATGGAAATGGGAATGGTAATGGAGGAGACTCAAAGAAGGGAGCTGCATCGGCAAGACGCTACTTTGCAACTGTGGAGGATAGTACCGACTGGCCACCTGAGCTCCATGACTACAATCAAAGATTTGCGGATACCTTGAATACCATTAAACGGCGGCACGATGGTGTTGTAACGACTGTTGCACAGGGTATCTTGGAATATAAGCGCAAACGGCAACGCATGCAGATCGACAATAACATTCAATCATTTTTGGACCGGTTTTATATGTCACGAATTGGGATCCGAATGTTGATCGGACAGCATATCGCGTTGACGGATCAGAGTCACAACAAAGACCCAACATATGTGGGAATAATTTGCACGAAGACCAATGTTCGGGATCTGGCCCAAGAAGCTATTGAGAATGCTCGATTCGTTTGCGAAGACCACTATGGACTATTCGATGCGCCTAAAGTCCAGCTCGTGTGCCCTCCAAATCTCAACTTCATGTACGTTCCAGGACATCTATCACACATGCTCTTCGAGACATTGAAGAACTCCCTGCGAGCGGTGGTCGAGACACATGGACAAGACAAGGACGAATTCCCAGTGACCAAAGTCGTGGTAGCAGAAGGAAAGGAAGACATCACCATCAAAATCTCAGACGAAGGTGGTGGAATTCCGCGCAGTGCCATCCCTCTCGTCTGGACTTATATGTACACTACTGTGGATACAACGCCTAGTTTAGATCCGGATTTTGATAAAAGTGATTTCAAAGCGCCTATGGCTGGATTCGGGTACGGGTTACCCATATCGAGACTGTATGCGCGCTATTTTGGAGGAGATTTGAAGTTGATCAGTATGGAGGGGTAAGTGCAAGGTACATACAGTATTCTATATCAGGCTAATCGGTTTATAGCTACGGAACAGACGTATATCTTCATCTTAACCGTCTGTCGAGTTCCTCGGAACCCCTGCAATAACAATCAGCAGTCATGAGGGGCGGTGTGGGTTTTCCATCTAACTCGACACCGTCTCAAGGATTGACGAGGATGTTGTGGCAAAAGCAGATGAATCTCAAACTGCGTCATACCAGAGAAGTCAGCGAACGCAAGCAAGTTGGTGACGCGGAGAGCATGATCAACGAGGGTAGAGGCGCCTCTGGACACCATGGATTCTTCAAGGGCGACGGCGGCGAAGTGTAAATGTTGGATAAGCATCTTTGTTTTGAGACAGACGAAAGGACATATTTGTACATACTGATATTGGGAGGGCATTGAAGGGTGGTAGGCGTCCAAGATGTGAAGAGGATTTGCTTGGAATTGGGAGTATGGAAAATGCTCAATACACGAAAGGATATCAACTTGACCAACTGGCGGACTTGATCTCGAATTGCTTCTATTATTGCAGAGCATGAGAGCATATTTTGAAATGTACTCCATTTGACTCGTGATATGAACTCTTGTCGCCTCGCTTGCGTGTTGCATGTGTTTTGGGGGTTATCGTCCCGTCTTTTCACCCTGTTGCGACTGGTTGAACCTAATCATCCTAGAAGATAAGGCTCAACCTTTTCTGCTTTCGTCTCAACAACAACAATACATGCTACGGCTTATAAAATAAAGCTTGTCGATGAGCAGAATACCGCCATGTTGCTGGACTGGATACCACATGAATCAAATCTGGTCATCTTGGCAACCGAATGTCTTTTCTCCTTCAACTAATAACCCTGTTTTCGAGTGCCAGCGACGTCGTGCTACATTCATGCCATTGCTTTTTCTTCTAGGAAGGCGGTAGCAACGAAATATGCGGGTCTCACATGAATATTGATACAGATCGGGAATTCATCCAGGCTACCCCGTCCAGTCATTCGAGTGAGTGCTGTAGGGCTGCAGCAAGCTAGTGCTAACCCATCGTGGGTCTCCCAAACAGTCCGAACCAAATAATGGCTGAGTAACTGCGTCGCGTGCATCTCTCTTGCCAACTCCATCCTCTTCTTTCCTCTTTCTCGTCTCACAATCTCAACCTTCAAACTCGTCTTTGGCGGCGAAAGATCATCCATCCCGTCACCTGCAGCAGAAAGGCCCTGGACAAGCAGCACGTTCTGACGCAATTTCATCTCCACTTTTTCAAGGACCCTGCATCCATCCCATCGCGAATCTGGACGCGTCTCCGAGCGGAAGCAACACCCTGCAAGCCTCTTGAAACTTCACATGGACATTAATCGTCTGATTTCTCTTCGCATCAATCTACAAGGAACGTTGATAAAAATCCCATAAGGACCCTTGGATTCAGAGGTGTATTGGCAAAGAAAGTTTCCTTCTCATTTGTTCAGAGTTCTGGAGCGAGGGGATATCGTTTCCTGAACTGCCAAGTACTGGAAGGGGTCTTCGACATTGTGAGGATTTCCCTTTTACATCCACAAGTTCTCTCGCAACTTGACCATGGCGGCGGCAAATGGCGAAAGAAAGTCGATAATGCAGGTACTTCCTGTCGAAATCCTCCTAATCATCTGCGATGTCATGCCTCAGCCGAGCCTGTGCAACTTCCGTAGAACATGTCGCTCTGCTGCATCAATAGGAGAGAAGCCTCTGGTGGGATCTTTACATGTAATGTTTAGCTACAAGTCCTTCCAGAACCTCCTCAATATCTCGCACCATGTGTCTTTGCGCCGATACGTCACAAGCATATTCTACGAAGTGCGCTTCCTGGAAGAAGTAATGTTTACAGAGTTCAGGTCAAACGTACTGGAGATTGAAGAGCTAGGAGGCCGTACCCCGATGGACAATGAAGAGATTATCGCAAATGCTTGGAAATCATACAAGCCTTTGCTGGACACGCAAATGCATATGAAGAGGACCAACTACGATTTTGCGGTTTTAGCGCAAGCTTTACCTAGGTTTCCTATCTTGAGGAAAATCGAGATGAGCTCGGAATATGGGTGTCCGTCCCAGACTATGGCGAAAGCATACGAGGCTACTATGGCCATACCAGGCTTGATGATGGATGGAGGAGAAATCAGCGATGATGAGGAAACAGGAACAAGAAGTCTAGGATCGCTTCTTCTCGCAGCGGCAACTCTGCCCACTCCCCTTGAAACGCTAAGTGCGCATCGAATCCACTGGTCATTCTTCAATGATTCGCCGCTCGATCTTCACTTTGGAGCTTTCACGTACCTGCGACACATTGACTTAGTCCTGGAGCCAGATTACGATGATTGGTCCGAACAGGATGTTGTGAAAGCAAGACATGTACAATTGGGAAAAGCATTGAGATCCGCGAAAGGACTGGAGACACTCCGACTGACGTTCGATGATGCCGACACCGTCCCTAAGGCTGTACTTTTGCAACGCCTTATGAACGTCCCTGTGGTCTGGGAACGCATCTCAGAGGGCATGACCTGGCCATGTCTTCATACTTTAGAGCTTACCGTCGTAACGACCAGCGAAGCCGGAATCAGTGATTTCCTCAGACGGCATTCCAGCACATTGAAAGTCATCAAATGGCACAACATGTGGTTAGCGGGTAGTGCCTTGGGATGGAACAGGATCTTCAGACGCATGAAGAAGCACATGGCGCTCAAGGTAGTAGTGTTTGGTGGTATCTGGGGAGGAGACAGCAATTCTTCAACGGAGCCAAAGCTGCTGAAAATGGAGGACGAGGTGGGATCTCGGGTTGCCGCTTCCATCGTCAGAGGTCGTGAGAGTAGGAACAAGTTTAAAGCCGTGGAAGGACCGGTTGCAAGACTGGATTCGCCGTTGCAGCCATTTGCTGACGATGCTTCCACATAGTCATATTGGCACCGGATATGAATGTAGGATATAATTTCGAGATGGAGTCTCTTAAGGTTAATGGGCGGTGGGATGGCGAGTTAGAGGGTTTGTGTATGGAATAAGGCCTTAGACGAAATTGTCTGGCACACTGAATGAATTGTTGGTGGTAGTAATAAGTCCCTACGCACCATGGCTCTTACATGTAAGAAGTAATAAGTCGCAGACAAGATTATTCTGATGAGTATAAAGTCTGCTCAAGTTGATCATACACAAGAAGTGACAAACCTTATATCCATGTTGCTTTCCCCTCATTAAGCGAGTGCTTCTCGATACATGCAGAACTTGGTGTTTCTCACGAGGAACTTGCCATGGTTGTCGGCCACCTAGATTTGCGCGAGTCGAGAGCAGAGATCACGTTCTTGATATACGGCATCCTCAAGGATGTAGCAGAGATTTCATTCGAGCAGCGAGCCAAGAAGCTCTGCCGCTCACATTGAAAAACGCCGTCATATGTTATACATACTTTCACACAGGTATGCTCAAGCTGGTGATGATTCAGCCACATAATTGAAAAACGGAAGTGCTTACTCGTCAGTAGGAAAAGGGTTATGCCGTAGATACTGAGCAGATTGTCCTTACGCTGTGGAGCCTGCCAGAAAATCCAAATCATGACGAGAGGAAAGATTTGATTCGGGTAGGCATAGTATTCTTTCCATCAGCCGTGCACATTCCGGAACTCCAATCAGAGTTGTTCGCACAGGCTCAACGCTTGCCGAGCGCGACACCATAGCACGATATTTATGCGCCAGAGTTCGCATGAAATTGAAGGTATGGTAAGCTTCCTTACATCTCAAGTATGGTCTGACAATTTCAGCAGCATCTTGCAAAACTGCAATTCATTCAAGCATCAAATTCAGTTGAAGGAAACATCAAGGACACAGGAAAGGCACCAGAATAAGAGAGACAGGAACCCGAAGCTCGTGACAGCACAAGTATCGGGTCGACATTTGATTGCCAAGCGCCGATCAGATGGGATCCACTTGCGAAGGTGGACTTTCACTCCTCATTAATATGAACCAATACTGAGCAGAAACAGCCGATAGGATCTATCCCTTTGGCGAGGGTATCAAAGTCTACCGAGTATCCCTGGAAGGTGACGATGGAGGACTTGCATAAAATACACCTTGTCTCAATGCACAATGATCAACATTAAGTATATCTTCCTAAGCAACTTCATATCACCCTTATCAAACATAGCACGCTAGAAATGGTATAGTGTTTAAAATAGCATGTATCTAGGGTAATAAGGAAGATGTTAAGAAGATAAAAAGGATAGAAGCGCCACCATCAATGGAGATTGTGCTACGTCCTATTAATATATTAAATGCAACAAGGAAGAACCTCAGAACTTAGTAATTCCTCAAAGACAGAGTATTTACGACAGCGTGTTTCCTCTGAAGTGTGCGCGTCAAATGAACAAACAGATACAGATACAGCAATACGATAAATTCAAGGACATTCGAGGAAGACAAGAAAGGAGCATTCATGGTTTCTTTTACTAAGCAAAATTCATATTATATTCGGATGCTCGGGAAATGAACAACTGCTATCTAACCATGCCAGTGACGCAGCATTGGTTCGATTCAAGGTCAGAAATGTATCAACTCATCGGTCTCTGAATTCTCTTATAAGCAAAGGCGCCGAAGCAGAAGAAACAGCACCAACAATCCCATAGAAAGAAAAGTGGCATATCGACAGAGTGTTGACTGAGCTCGCGGTCGCCGGTAGTGAGACGAGAACAAGACGCTCAAGTTTCGAGGCTCCAGCAGAGCGGTATATCTATGCACACAGACTAGCTGACACCCTACTTGGAGAGGAACTCGTGGCAGCTTAAGTTGTGTGCAATGTAATGGATTGTATGTCACTATGGACTGCGGAAGGGACGTAGTCTGAGATCAATACGCTATGAAGGTGAAGCTTGTATGTACAAAACTATCCTAACATGTTGCACTGAAGACAATGTCAATGCAGTCTGGACTACTGGGATTTTCGGCTTTCGGATTCTGTGTTCTCCGAGGCTGTAGCTGTTTCTTCAGCCGCCCTAGCTTCAGCAGCCGTCGCTGCTTGAGCAGGTGGAGGCTCATCGAGCTCTTCAGGTTCATCGTCACCTTGAACATCAGCGACTCGGTCACCAGCAGCGTCGAGAGTTCTCGCTGTCCAGGCTCGTACCCATGTCCACACGGCCTAGGAACTTGTTAGCACCCACTCACCCTTCTATATAATAGAACTTACTGCTAAGAAAGTAATCACGCCTATAATGACAACGGTCCATGAGATATCAGCAAGCCTGTCTCGCCCGTTTGCTCCCCCTGCCCTTCTTCGACCACCTCCTCCAACGAGCCCGGTTTGTCTGAGATTCCACCAATGCCACGGAGACATAGCAAAGAACACTTTCACAAAACCAAGTAGCCCAAGTGATGCCAAGCCTTTTAGAAAGTGTTCGAGCCATGAGGCATCCTCGTCTTCAAGTAGCAATGCTGTTCCCCCAGAAGGCAATGATGTAATGGTGTCGTATGGGTCGAGGTACAGACTGATAATAGGATCCGCCACGAAGCCAAAAATGAAGACAGTGGTGACCATAATCAAGAAGGTGATCGCGATTTGCGTCAGGGTGCTTGTGATCAGTCGACTCCATCGCATCCTTTCCAAACGGTATTGGTATTTACAAGTAGGACATTCCCAGAAATTTCGTCGACCGTAGGATGGATCTGAATGCCTCCACTCCTGTAAACAGCCTTCGTGGACATACTTCTGGGAGCCTCGACATTTGCACGGCCTGATCAACCGGCCAGAGCTAGGATCAGCAGATATGTATGACACCTTGGGTGCTGGATGGAGCATTGAGGATACACCTCCAGTGAGAGGTTCAAGAGTTGGAGGTACCTCCTCTAGACATATCCTGCATGTTCGAGTGGCATAGTGTCTTTGAGGTGGTGGGGTCGGAGGTGGAGTATGCTGTTCAAAATCTTCAGAAGAAGTTTCCACATCGCCTTCTGGGACTTCCTCTGCAAAGACTCCTGGCGCAGATGCAGCATCGAGTTCATCTTTCACCACATCTTCCGTAGAATCAGGCCAAGACCAGTTGGCTCGGGTCTCATAGGGAACAGACATGATGGTAGCTTTGTAGCTGGTGAGGCCGAACAGCTATGTAGGCATTAAAAAAGCTTCGCAAGCAGCTCTGGAGCTCCTAGAAACGATCAGTGGTGAGGCATTAGTTAAGTAGAAGAGAGCTCCTTGTCGCCGAGGTGTTAGGAGCTTCAGTGAAAGGTGAGATGTGGCTTCTGCGAGTTCCAGAACGACAAAGATGAGCAAGTGCTCCGCCGCCATTCGGTTGGTGGTTGAAGTCAATGTTGCACCGCTTTGCCGAACGAACGAACGAAGCTGGAGTGTGTGCCTTCCTCAGGCTCCAACTTTAGCCTGACACGGCCGCCCAGGGCAGGCACTCGCGTCCTGGAAGCCTTCCCTTAGCTTTGAGCTTCATTTACAACAACAGCTCCATTATTTCCTCCCCAAAGACTTCAGAACTCTGCACCAGTTTGCGTTTCGATTCTAATTTCGACATTACAGCAGAGGAACTTCCTAGATAGACAGGCATCATGGCGGACAGATATTCCTTCTCGTTGACAACATTCAGTCCAAGGTAAAGCTCCAAGTCCATAGCTTCCACAATGCGCATTATGGCGAGTTCTTGCAAATAGTGTGCACGGTACTAACTGTCAACAGTGGGAAACTTGTACAAATAGGTTCGTTCCTCTCAAGTCGCAGGATCTGGATCGCGCGCGTCCTCACCTTCCGCTCTCTATGCAGCTAGGAAGCTAACTTCATGTACACAGAGTATGCATTGAATGCTGTCAATCAAGGTGTCACTGCGCTTGGAATCAAAGGTAGGCTTCAATGTGGATGATGGAAGCTCCAAGAAGCTATACTGATGCAACTAAAGCTACGAACGGAATTGTCCTGGCTACAGAAAAGAAGTCATCATCCCCCCTCATCGATCCTCCTTCGCTGTCAAAAGTCAGCCTCATCACCCCAAACATCGGCATGGTCTACTCCGGTATGGGCCCAGATTACAGAGTATTGGTCGACAAGGCGCGCAAAGTCTCACACACCGGCTATAAGAGAATCTATAACGAATACCCTCCAACGAGAATATTAGTGCAAGATGTAGCAAGAGTCATGCAGGAGGCTACGCAATCAGGAGGTGTGCGGCCTTACGGTGTCAGTCTGCTGATTGCTGGATGGGACGAGGGTATCGAGCCAGAGTCGGAGGATGCTGCGACTGCTGATACACACCCGGACGAGAAGAAGGTATCGGGCAAGACTGGTGGCACTCTGAAGGGCGGACCTATGTTGTACCAGGTCGATCCAAGTGGAAGCTACTTCCCATGGAAAGCAACCGCTATTGGCAAGAGTGCTACTTCTGCAAAGACGTTCTTGGAGAAGAGATACACTGAGGGTTTGGAGTTGGAGGATGCCGTCCATATTGCTCTGTTGACATTAAAGGAGACTATCGAGGGTGAGATGAACGGCGAGACTGTGGAGATTGGTAAGTTCTTCCTCCCTGGAAGCTGGATTGCATTGCTAATATTTATAGGTATTGTTGGACCACCAGCACACCACTTACTTGGTCTTGAGGGAGTTGAGGGAGCGCAAGGGCCAAGATTCAGAAAGTTGACACCGCAAGAGATCGAGGATTACCTTACGAATCTATGATCCTTTTCTTTTGCAATGCAGGGTCATTTTCGTTGCGCATTCAGAGCATCTGTGTATTATAGAATGGCATGAGAAGACAAAATGAAGGACACGAGATACCAACCACCTTTTCTTCAAGGGAAATTCTCTACCATGACGAAAGAGTTCTTGTATCCAGCGTGGACACTGGTGATTGTCTGCCCTTCCCTCAGAGGCAGTTTCACCTCCTTCCAATCCTCTAGCTCCTTCACCTCTAAGCCCAGTTGGCCATTCCCACCCTCACCAACCACAAACAGCTTGCGGTTCATAGTTACTACAAGCATATGATTCATACCAACAGAAACATCCCAAATATCCTCACCATCTAAATCGACCGGCATCGGGCTGCCCCCAAGACCTTCTAAAGTCGCCTTTTGACCTGCCCTTCCACCCCAAACGTACAGATCATTGTCCTCTGTTAAAGCAGCTGTGACATATCCGCCAGACGAAATCTTCCTGATACCTCCCCCAGGGAGCTCGACTAGATCTTCAACGATGCTTGGGACATTTGCTGGGCTGGATGTGTTTAGCTGCAAGCTCAGAACTTGGTTTGGGGATGCTAACCATTCGCTTGACACTTCTCGACCTAGACAATTAGGGTACCGTCCATCTCCCCATGTGTACACCTTCCCACCATCCTTGGAAAGAGCTGTAAACGTCGTTTGGTTTGCTTCAATGTGTTGTAGCTCTTCCTGGACATTGAGATCCTTCCCATCTTTGCTCTGGAAGTCTTGGAAGGATGAATATCTCGTTGAGGAGGTAGGTGTGAATTCTGTGAGGCATTAGACTGCGGTTCACTTCAGACAGTATTTGCTTTACCCGCTAGTTGGCCATTCCCTGCTAGAGCTAGATTTGCAAAGCAATCTTGTTTGTCCATACAGAGGGAAATTAGTTCGTCAGGAGTGCCGGCCGTAACGAGTCCGTTTGTGGTCCGTACTGTGAGATGTTAGCACGTCTCGCTTCCACAGAGCTTTAATTTTGACAGAACAAAGAAGCAGATATCATTGAGGCTAAGTTATCACTCTCCCATTAACCCCAACGACCAGAACGGAACATGGCATAGTTGGAAGGGGGAAAGAACCCAGTCACGTGGCGTATCGTCAACTCAGCTACCTTACCTACGGAGGGTAGGTACCTACCTAGGTGGGTATTGTTGATGCCAACCACCAAGGCTGTCGGGTGAAGCTTTTCCTCTGAGATATGATATGGCAAAAACATCCATTCTACTTACTCAAGGTAGCCGAAAGGCTTGTTCGTACGATCTCAATATGCTTGTCTTCGAAGACACTCCGGAAAGTGTTATGATCCCTGGAATCCAGACCCTTTTCTCCAGAGAAGTCAAGCTGACCCCAAGCGTTGAATCCAGATGCCCACAATTCCATCCTTGACCGAGACCATGAAACGGACTCTCTACACGTTGGTTGGTTGAGGTTCTTTGAAGTCCGTAAATCATGGTGTTTGTTTTGTACCACGCCGAGCACAGCCACCCAGCCGCCTCGCCTAAGCCCCCACTACTCGGCCTGGCGGATTGGAGAATGGATTAGCTTCGTTGGCCTAAATCCGTTCTCTGTCAGCATCTTTGGACAAACATCAACTGAATACCTTAGGTACTGTTTGATGGACTCGGTCATTCCAATACTGGTATCTTGTCCAACAAGTACATACCTGGAAAACTTGTCAGATCATTCCTGCCTCATCATTCCTGAATCATCGCACGCTTGCCTTGCTAGCTGACGACTCACTGTGCCGTATTATTGACGCCAAGGGTCCCGAGTCGCAGCCCCGAGTCCTGGGAAGGTTGCCTACGGTCAGGCTACGACATTCTGCTCCTGCAGGGACCGGTATCAATTAGTACGGATCGACCAGCCCTCTTGTTTCCCTTACCCAGGACAAGGTCTTTGTTTATCAGGTCTATTGTCCCTTCCGTGTTATCTCTCTGTATCAGTCCAACTCTGGTTATACGTAGTTGGCAGGATCTTTCTGCTCTTTGATATAACTACACAAGCCACAGCTATCCTTGATTCTGCTGCAAAACTCTCAATCTCTCAGAAAATCATCCTTGGCCCTCGAGTTCTTGCTGGTGAGGACGAGTCGTGTTTGTCGGATGTGATGGTGTGATAGGCAATTGAATAGACCAAGGATCTAGCGACTCAATTGACTTTCGATTCCCTGGAATTGAAGCGAATTGACATCCACAGCCTATGGCTACGATCGTTGACGCTCATTTCAGACGTACTCAATAACCATGAACCTCAGTCTTCCTCTCCGGCCTGCCAATAGGCGGAATGACGAGAGTAGAAACCACTTCACGAATTACACCCCAACTTCCTCGACCGAAGCTATTGCTGGACCTGTCCGAGAGCCTGCTCCTCTCAATGACCGGTTGATCGTTGGACTGGATTTTGGTACTACTTATTCTGGGTGAGTTATGTCCCAGTCATTCAATGGCATTACTTGAAACTGGTCAAGGCGGACTTGCGGTGCCACATTCAAGACAACCAAAACGCCTTTGTTTCGGAACATTACGACTACTTAGAGGATGTTCTGGCTCTGGCCCTGCGCTAAAGCCATGTCCGGGGCCGGGTGTTGTCAAACTGTTTAGTACAAAAATCCTGTTGATGTCGTGCTAGCCCAGCCATAGCAATAAGCTAACTAGCCCTTTGAACAGTGTTGCTGCTGTCTACACGTCGACGCCAGACGATGTTGAAATCATCAAAACCTGGCCTGGAGGAAACGGAATCACATCGGACAAAGTCCCCACGGAAATAGCATACGACTATCCTCCTGGCTCGCCAGATGGAACCGACCCGACGATTAAATGGGGCTTTCAATTCAGACCCGAAGAATCCAGACTTCGGTGTATCAAGCTCTTCCTTGACCGGTCACAAAAGCTACCTTTCTACGTCAGTCCATTGGAAACTGCCGCACAGTTGAAGAAATTCAACAAAAATGTCGTAGATGCCGTCAGTGACTACCTCACTCAGGTGTACAACCATACCATGGAGACTCTCACCAGGCGATATGGAGAATCTTTCATGGCTTCGACGAAAGTCGAGTTCGTACTCACATGTCCTGCTGTCTGGTCCGATGCAGCGAAGAACACTACACTGTTGGCTGCAGAGAAAGCTGGGATGGGATCCAAATCCGACATTCAGATGATCAGTGAGCCCGAGGCAGCTGCAGTCTATACCCTCAAAGCCATCCAGCCAAATCACCTAAGTGCAGGCGATAATTTTGTTGTTTGTGACGCCGGTGGTGGGACTGTAGATTTGATCGCTTACAAGATCATATCACTCAAGCCCCTACGAGTCGAGGAATCAGCAGTAGGAACGGGAGGCTTGTGCGGAAGTGCATTCTTGAACTATCGATTTGAAGAACATGTTCGAAACCGCATTGGCCATGCTAGATTCGATGAGATGAAGCTGAAGAAGGGCAAATGTTGGCAAATGGGGTTGAGATACTGGGAAGAGTTCGTTAAGCGTAACTTCAACGAGGAAGAGCATGCCGAAGTCAATGTTCCTTTTCCTGGTCTACCAGATGACGAGGAAGCTGGTCTAGATTGCGGCTTCCTAGTCATGACAGCCCCTCAAATCAAGGAGATATTTGAGCCGGTGGTCAAGGAAGTATGTGAGCTCGTACAAGGGCAAGTCGATGGGATAAGACAGAAAGGCGGTATTGTCAGCGGAATAGTCCTTGTCGGTGGTTTTGGCCAAAGTAATTATCTGTTCACACGGTTGAAGTCACATTTTAATACGGCGGCACCACCTCCATACAGCGAGCGGCCGACACACGCCCAAGCAACAGCACTTATTACGAATGGATCAGTTGAGGTCATGCAACCTGTCAATGCATGGACGGCAGTAGTTCGAGGAGCAGTATTGAGAGGGCTTGAGGGAAGTATGGTTGTCTCTCGGAAAGCGAGAATGCATTACGGTACTTCGTATGCTACCGTTTATGACGAGGATAAACATCAGGTCAGCGAGAGATATTGGAGTCCTCTCTGGGAGCGGTGGATGGTCAGTGACAGGATGCAATGGCATATTACCAGTAAGTAAACCTCTGTGCACCTTCAGACTCACACTGACTATCCGATAGAGGGAGAAACTCTGAGTGCAGCAACTCCTATTAGCTTCCACTATACTCGTAACTTTCGGTAAGTATCCCCTCAGCAAGCTCACCATTGAGACTTCACAAAGCTAAAACCTACCAGACCGGGCCAGTCTCTCGTCGTCTCAGATGACCTGATCGCCTCAGACGCCGACGGCGAGCCCCCCAGTGCCTACTCCCGAGACCTAGTGAATGTCTGCACGCTCACGACTGATCTGGCTGCCGTACCAAAGAGCCTCTTCACAAGGCTGACAACGACGAGGGGAGTCGAGTTTGACAATCTGGACTTTACGCTGGAGATGGTGGTTGAGAGTGGGCTGGCCTTTGAGTTGAAAGTTGACGGATTTAGGTACGGACGAGTGGAGGCGGAGTTTCATTGAGAACGGTAGATATCATGGGTGCGTTTTATCTAGTTTTCGCATGAGTGTTGAGAGAGGCAATTCTGTGAGGCCACCTCTTGCTAGATGGGCAGCGAAATGGAGGCACACAACTTTGTCTCATATCGATTATATACACAGGAGTAGCGAAACAGCCGCTGTAGTTATCATGGAGCGGGTCCTATTTATATTTTCCATCTCGTTAACCTCTCGAGCACCGGTCCATGTGGCAAGTGAAAGTACACATGTGGACGCCATAGCAAGGAATTCATTTCGGCGGTATCGAACGCGCAATAGACCGCACATACATATTCTGGAGGAGTACATTAAACATGCCCTAGACATATTTCGGTTTCTTTCTAATACTGCGAGATCGGCAGGCTTGGTGCATAGTCTTGTCTGTTCTCTTCACCGCCGCAAGGCGGGTTCTGACCGATATCATGCACAAGCCCATCTTGACCGCTTCATTGGGAAATTTCATCACATCATCTCGTCTTTTCCGCATGTGATTGTCCTTCCCGATATTGTGATCATTGGTGGACAAGGCCATGTGGTGGAAAGGCAACGATTTCGAGGGCTGTAATATTACCAAAGTGCCATTCCAAGATTTTGAGACTTAACGACGGAGAGCTCATTCAGGTTGGTCGCCGAGATCCCATACAAAGTGAATGACGAGGTCAATAGTGGTTCTATTGGGGCTTATAGTCTCAAGACCGTTTCGCAACATGTCACGTTGGTACTGGATGCCAATACTTTCGTCGAAGGACATGCTCAACTTGTTCTTTCCACACTGTTTATGCTCACTAAAAGCTAGTCATAACATGTGACATGCGTGATATATGCATGTGAATCTCCTCCTTCGCATTTCTTCACATGGGAAGACAAGTTTAGGCGAAAGCACCCCCAATCATTTTCATGTAGAGTCCGGTGTTCGGAGATCTTAAATGTGTGCATCTAGTCCAATCCAAGAATTTGAGACTGTTCAACTTGCACTTTATACTTGAATTTCTATATCCAATCGCTTCAAGTAAGCAAGTTTGATGAGCAAGTGAGTGGTGAGCAGTCTGCCTGATCTCTGCGGCACAGTCACATTCTCGAGCTCCAAAAGCATCATTTGAACGAGACAATACTGTCAGATCATCATGAACCCTGGGATACTGTGAATCAGCGACTTATAACACTCGTTCCAAGAGCCACAAGATGAAGTGCTTCTGGATCCACTGACTGGTTCGCCCCTGGCACCTAGTCGAGGCTATGCAGGCAAGCAGCGTGACTCCACATTCACACTTTTTTACATCCAATAACACTGATGACTCCTAGTCCTTCAAAGCAGGAGAAGATGAACTTTGGATTTTGGCACTTTGGTTGGTTGAGCTCAGCTCGCAGAATGGAAGCATCGTTCAGGTCGTCAGCCAGACGGAAGAAAATAAATACCCAGTCCGGTTCGCCACATTTCTCATTATCGCACTTATTGGCACAATAGTATAAGCCATTTCACCTCATAAAGATTTTTGGTGTTGCGAGAATGTGTAGGAGGAACAACGTTGGGAAGCGACGGTGGCTCATATTGGGTTGCACCTGCTCTTATTGCTACCCAATGTGGTATGCGAAGCCCAACGATGATGTGCTGTGTACCGTCCTCAAACTAGCCTCCCGGACCGTCGGACACCTTTGGGCTCATAGGTTTATTCTAGAGGGTCTAATATATCGAATCTGATGATTCACTACTGCTTCCCGTCAGGTAGGGCCAGAAGAAAAACTCGAGTTTACACAGTTACAAGAAGGCAATCGGCAAGTAGCAATCGACGACGTGTTAAAGTGGAGATGTGTGATTCATTCAAACCCATGCTAATGATTCTAGCTTTTAGTCTGTCATCCTGGTGAAGTATAAAGCATAACGCCTCGCTCGAACCGAAAGAAAAGCTATTTCCAAGAAGGGGGTATATGAAATCGTCACTTCGCTACCAGGCAAACTCGGTCCGAAATACCAACACCGAGCCAAACATAAGCGAACATTATGATCACTAAGTAACCGAAATCACACTACAGTATCGTCCCAAATTGTTGCACATGTCAGCGGTCGGACCATTTTCCCGCAAGTGAGGCAGACTCCCAGCCAGGATGCTTTCTGCCTCGCGTCGCCCCGTTCCTGGCGCCAAACCCAAACACTCGGTAATACCCGTCATTATGCACAAAAAAAGTTGTAACAGACAACCAGAAATTATTTCTTCAAGACTGAAAAAGAAAGTAAAAGCTCCAAAGTGGAACGCGACACCGGAGTCGCCGAGACGTTGCCACTCTTGCCACCAGTGATAAGCTGCTCAGCCACAGCGACGATGGGTCATCATGCCAGAAGTATATGTATGGACCCAACCATTCCGCGGGCAGAAGAGAGAAGAGTGTTTTGTTTGGATGTTGGAATGAGATCTTATGGTCATCGCTCTCGCGATGTCAACGGGGCGAGGGACCTGGGCTAAGACGCTTGTGACACGGATCCGATTATGATCTGGGCTCATAATATACTTCAGGATTTCTCGACCGCTTTGATGACTTGTAAGTACTTCTTCCACCTATTCCCTTCGCTCCCTCTTGTCTCATCTGACGTTGTTCTCTCCTCATATCGTGTTTTCCGCCAGCTGGCTTCGCATTCTTGCGTTCGCGCTCCTTCATCTCTGGAGTCTGGAAGCCGTACTCTACCAAGTTATCGCATGGCTGCCTTTCCGTGTAGGACATGCTATGTTCATAGTCTTCGTCGGCTATGAGCCCGCATTGTTTCAGGTGTTTGATCAGGAAGTGATCTGGGCGAGGTCCCACTATCCCTCGATTTTCTTGATGATGACGACCAATGTGTATCATCCTAGCCCTCCACGTTCGAAACGGGTTCTGATCGTGGACGTACGCCGTTGAGTCGTCGCAGAAAATGCAGACGGTAGACGACGGAGGATCGTTGCCGAGGAAATGTGATAACGAATGGGCAATCCAGTCCTCGTACCTCTCTGGAGGGAAACTTATGCCACATTCTAGCATTACGAACTCGCATGGAAGATCATAGTCGAAGTCGTTCGGGTCCATGCCGCGTTGGTCGTGCCACGGAGGAGTTCCGAAGAGTGGAATGGAAGGAGCAGTCGACCGAGCTGTTGAGGTCGAAGACCTTCGACTCGCAGAATCACTGTCACCACTTCTGCTTGAGCCACTTAGAGCAGAAATGTTACTCAAGGTTGGCCTAGCGATGGTCGTCGAGGAACGGCGATACGCTCCCGCTGGGGGACGAGAAGGCACATCGAACGGTAGCAGTGAATGTCCTGGTATTGCCCGTCTGCGACCGTTTCTGCCGTACTCCTCCAAGAAATCTTCTACGCCGTTACTCATGACAGCTTCTAAACGAAACTGTCGTGTTGTGTTCGCCGCCGTGGCCAGCGGGTGATGGAAAAGAAGTTGGAGAGGAGTGCGGGGTGCGAGGAGATAAGATCAGCGTCAAGAGGTACGTTTCCAGGAGATACAAAGCTCAAAACTATCACGAAGGGATCAAAGTCTTCGGCGAAGGCCGTCGAGACCTGTCGACAGCTGGGTGCCGAAGATCCTGAGAGCTTCGACACTGATGTATTTGGTTGGTGACTCCTCTGGCTGTCAAGCTGGATCGCAGCAAGGTTGGAGAGACGCGGCCTGCCACCTTCTCGCTTGCGTGCAGGAGCAGGATGTGGGGGAGGCCAACACCAGGAAAAGATCGGGAATCAGGGACGAGGTATTCGAAGAATTGGATGTGCACTGTCGAATTTTTCGGGCAAAAGATGATGATGGTGATCGGTCTCTAAGGCCGAGCGAGATACTTAAAGGTATTTCAGATATGGCAGCGACCCGAAGAAACTACTTCATTCAGCCAGCGCATCGATCGCCATTTCCATGCTGCACGCACATGCAAGGATAAGCATATGGATGCTCTGAATTAGCTTACAGTACTGCTGCCAGTTCATCATTACGGGTTGAGTTATTCTACCAGTCCAGGGCTTTAGCGGCTCCAGGCAGGTGTCCAAGTCTCATCTGGCCCCATTCCAGCCAGACTCAATAGTTGTGTTAACGCTGTTTCGAGGACCTCATTTGTCCGGATACGGTCGATTTTATTTTTTCGAAAGATATGCATCTTTCAGGTAGTACTATGCTCAGGATTAGAAACGTACCTTCAAGCATCCGTGTCGTACTGCACGATACAGCACTCGCCCTCCTCTCCACAACCACGGTTCTCACATCCTATGACAGAGAGCAGGAATTGGCGAAGAGCTTGAGTAAGTAATCTCTGGAAGAACGCTATGTACAATCTACGGAGAGTCCCTGCTCAGAACATTCGGGAGAACCGCATCCGTGTGGCTGTCCGAGACTCTATTGTCACTGGCAGCTCGAGATGCGCGAGGCAACGAGGCAATTGGTGTCTTCTGCACTGAATGGCAAACAAAGAGCACTGGCCTAGCTGTTCTGCACACCGCTACCTGAAAGCTGCATGAAACTGGCCGTGATCTTTTGGATTGGAAATCAAGTTCTAGGACGTTGCTCTGCTCTGGTCTGAAATGTCCTCCAATGGACGATATTCCAGACTATGCCGACACCTTTTCTGGCCGGCCACGACAGGAAGCAAATAGTCAGGAGATACACTTTCTGTTACGTGAAGATGTTGAGCGACGTTCTATGCACGTCTTGCAGGATCTTGGAGGAGATGAACTACGGACTCGGGTTTGGAAATTCGGAATGGCCTATTTTGATATGCCATCGGGTTCCTACACTTGTCACCTGTCCTGCTAGCGCCGTTTGCTCTCCTTGTCTATGGTGTTGACAGAATGAGGTACATCAATCTCTCCAGATAAGGTTATATGTCCGGTTTGTTGCAGGACGAACGACAAGGGTCCTCATATTCAGTTCGTAACAGCTAATACACCTCTGCAGCATTTTGTCGCGCCAGATCACGGCATCCCCGGAGGATCATTTCGTGATACTCGTTTGAATGTGCCATGAATTAGGTAGTATCTGGCCCGAGTGAAGCCTGTAACCCAAATGTGGAAGAACGAGCACTCACTCCAGATGCTTGTCCTCCACTTCTGCTGCAACAGCGGCACCAATAAACTCACAGGTGTGCCACACCTCATGTACCGCAGAGCCTCCATCATGGCCTGACTCTTACCCGTGAAACATGCACCTGCGCTGGTGGATGGCGGGGGTGCCAGTACGTTCGCGAGTAGTCGCAACGTCACCTGCAAGTTTGCAACGGGATGAATACGATGGCACTTACTAGCCTACAAAGGCTGCACGTAAGTGTTCAATTTCGGCAGAATATCCTACTCGGCATCAAAGCGATCTTCAAATGCTGTAGAGATTAGGATATAGACGACGACGCCGCCTTGTCACAAGTCCAGATCCATTTCAGACCTTTTCTAGCTCTGACAAATCTCAAGTCTGGTGGGTATAATTTCCTCCTCAAACAATACCAGAAGATGCCTGTCAATCAGGTGCACAAAGCACTCTAATCTTCGCCACCACGTTTCTCAGATGGCTTTTTTCCCCATTTTCATCCCCAGCTTTCACTATTCCTGGGAAAGTCACGCATTTGATCTCCCGATCACTTAAACTATCCTCGTCTTCTCCACCAATGTCTTCCATGCTATCAGCATCGAACATCGTCTTCTGATAATCGACGATTCTTGGCATCATTATGCTGTACGCGGCTTTTTGCACACGCAGCTGCCGCGAGAGTTCGATCGAGCTGCCGATCATGCTCCGTAGTGCCTGGTCTCGCCCTTCGGTGTGTTTGGTATCACTGATGCCGTCCATGATATTGTTTACTTGCGAGACTATGTCGTCTATTACAGCTGTGGTTGAGGGTTGCAGCTTTTGTGACTCTTTGCGCAGGATTGAGAGCGTTGTTGAGCGCCATTGATTCATGCTTTCTGCTGAACCTATTTCATAAGTCATTTAGCTTGATTGACCAAGCAAACCCATCTGGAAGCCAGAAAACATGGGAGTAGGACTGGGACATGTGCACATACCGAAATTACTCAAAGTCTTCTCCACATTCGCTAACTCGTTTGCCTGCTCGGGAGCTAGACCTATAAAGTATGCTGAGAAGACGTGCGTGACGAGGAGTTGTGAGACGAGGGATTGAATGAGGTGGATCTTGGAGGATGAGGCGAGCGACTCGTAGGCTGGGACAAGGTGCTCGAGGCTTGAGAGGGTGCTGTCGGGGGCTTTGGATGTGTCTAGCTGCGTATTAGCCGATGTTTTGTGTTGTGTGTATTGAAGACGTAAGAGAAAGTTGAAAGAAAAGACTTTTATAAACTTCATATGAGACGTGAGTCTGCTTTTGCTTGAAATTTTATGAGATTTGAGTTGCTTGGAAACTCGGATCTTGGTGGGATGTCTGAGAATGTTCTCATTCAATTCCAGTGACTGACCTCGCCTCTTTATCCCAGCTACTTTCAGTGCATCAGATATTCTCAATGAGCAAATGCTTCAAGGTCACAAAACTATTTGGACGTCCAAAGAATACGTATTGTATATACACGTTTTAGTGTCCGGTTACGATTGCATCTCTCGAGATTTAATCATTAAGTAGTATCCAAAGAGACTTCCATACCCGAAGCAGGCTACAATCAGATCCTCACTTGAAGGTCCCAGGCTTCATGATTGCCTGACTCCATTTAAATGTACACAACCACTTGGTTGTCACATCCCAACTCTAATCTCCATATCATTCCCAATGACTGACTGAGACGATACTTGCAATCTCAGAAGTAGACAGTAAGAAAGAGCCCGATGAAAGCACAAAAACTTACCAATCCTCACCCTCCTAAAGTGCGTAATGACCCAATTCTGCAACCCATTTCCCAACCTCCTCATCTCCTCTCCAAAAACCTCATCACTAACCTGTTCTCCAACCTTACTACTACTGCTAACCCAACTCTTCAACCCCCGCACCTGCCCCTGCAACAACCTAACCATCTCCTCTTTCCCCCTCACCTCGCCCATCGCCTCATTATACGCCTCTCTAAACGCATCCCGATCCAATATCAGACTCGAAATCCTCGTCTTGATATCCCGATCCCTTTCCTCTCTGGCCTCCGCAAACCCCGCGATTTCTTGTTTAAGTAAGCGCAGATCGGTGTCCGTTTGCAGGAACGTCTGGTTGAGAGAGGAGTGTTTCTGCTGCCAGAACTGCACGGTTTCCGATTCGTTGGTCAGTTTGTGAGAGAGGGTTGTGAGTTCCGCCGAGAATTCAGATTCCATCACCGAGAGCTCGCGTTCGAGGTCGGCGATCTTGCGGTCCTTTTCGTGCAGGATCTCGCGGCTGTGATTGGGGAGGGAGATGGAGATTGAGGATATGGAGGCGCTGTCTTCGACTTCGGATGCGGGTGAGGTGGATGTGGTGTCTGCTCCTCCGCCGCTGACTGCACCGCTGCCTTCTCGACCGGATTTCGTAGATGCATTGTCGGATGTGACTTGTTGCTGTGTGGAGTGGTCTGTCTTCGATCGGCCGTGGAGGGCGGCGCGAGGCGGGGTTGCGATGGGGGATTTGTTGGTGCGGAGGTTTGAGGCCCGGGGGACCTTTTTCTCGTGCGTACTCATGGTGAGGGAGGAGGTATTGGGTGCATTGTTGGGAAGGAATTGGGGATGTGGTAGGTAGGTAAGCAAAGAGGTATTTGTTTGAAGGATGGAGGGGTCGTTTGTCGGTGCCTGGCAGGCAAATCAGATGGATGGACTCGCTTCGAGGCTGAGTGTACGAGGCTGTGAGGCTGTGTGTGCGGGGTGGATATCTGACTTCGGATACCTCGGGGGCTTCAGTACATGAAGGCTCGTATATTTGATCGGTATGATTTGTGATTTTTTTCATTCAAGGGAAAAGGATTCATCAGCAAACTCAATATTGCAAGAAGTATTTACAAAGTCACGTGGGTACTGGGCTGACATTTCGCCTCTGAGCTCTTATTTTGTTGGTCAAGTGGCAAATGTATATACACATCAAATGTCACTGAAGCTTAGAAGACAGTCTAAAGCTGATATTGGTCCATGGAAGTTAATCTTCTCGAATAATTAGGACGTTAGCCATGAGTCGCGTAAAAACAGTGGAAGGCGCCCACTTAGAGAGCAGTCATATTTCTGTTTGAATCTACACAAGAGGTGTGATGATCTAATTTACAAGAAACCCCACGCTTAGATATGTATTGATACCTAGATGTGCTTATTGGCCCACTTTCCAACAAAATCGATCAAAGCCTGGTCAACCTCCTATTCGAGAATTAGCGAGGAATTCAGGGGTAACGTAAACAAAGCTTCAAGGAACACTTACGGCAGGATGAGAAGCCGACAAGAAATGCTGCCCATTCTTAACCGTGACTAATTTGGCATCCTTGGAATTCGTGAACAGCTTGATCTCTTCCTGTGCATTTGCCGCGCTATACACAACATCATCTGTACCATGCAGCCATAAAACAGGGCACTTCACATCCGACAGCCTACTATGCAGCCCATCTCTCTCTTTCAAATTAATGGCCGCCATACGGATTCTTCTCCGGCCATCGTCACCCTGGTAATTGCCCTTGATAGTCTTGACCCAGAAATCTCGGACTGATCTGTCGCAATTCTTGCCAAAGCCGATATCGATGAGGAAATTGCAGTAGTCTGAAGTGGGTTCGAAATCCGGCGTGGCTTGATTGGTCGTCCACTCCTTGATGGAGGGTGTGAGATCAGATGGTCCGTCCCAGCATCCCAACTCGCGTGTCCGTTCAGACTCGTAGTCGAGAGAAGTACCGAGTGGGATAATCCCCTCGATCACGTCGGGGGCAAGGAGGGCCATGCGAACAGTGATCCAGCCGCCTTGACTGGTGCCGAGGACGAAGGCTTTCTTGATCCCAAGGGCGGATAGAACTTGGATGTTCATGATGGCTGAATCCCAGTAGGTGAAGTTCTCGGATTTGGTGCGGGTTTGGCCGTGGCCGAGGAGCTCGATTGCTAGGAGGTTCATCGCAGAAGTTAAAGCCTTGTTTGCGTATTGTTGACGGTAGAGCTCTGAAGATGTGGTGAAAGAATTGGCAAGAACTAGCGTTGGCTTGGAAGGGTCATATGGATGAGGCATTTGGTATCTGGTTGTGGAGGTCAGTAATCGTGACTTTCAATAGCTTCAAGGACGGTGTTTTCTTACGCAGCATCGATACCACCTAAGTGGGGAACCCGGACAGTCTTTGTGTTTGCCATCGTTAATGACAAGTTTAGGGTAAAGTGTGAATTTTTATGGTACCGAATAATATCGGATGTTGATGTGAAATGTTGTGACCTTGAAGCAGACCAGACAGATCAATATATACTGCCCCTCCAGCGGCCCTATGATAAACCCCGCAGCAATTTGCTAGTGGCATGCAACAACTGGCTCTCAACAAGGCACCAAATATTCTCAAAATGCTGAGCAATAGCCCGAAAAAACTACGTATTATTGATCTACCCCGCGAAAATGGCTTTTAATTACCAATGAAATCGTCTCGAATGCCAGGAAATCCCTAGACTACTCTTGCATCGAGGAGGTTGTGGCAGGCTCGTGCTTGGCGGTGGACCCCGCATTTGTCTTGACAACATAACAGCCTTTCAAGGGTGTGGTTCCGTGGCCTTAAATTAACTATGTGGTCTCACTGTTTAAAGGCTATCATAGTAGCCGAATGAGCATACTTCGTGTAGAAAGTTGAATGCGAACTCATGTGCAATATTCGGAAAATCGAATGAAGTAAGGTTTTGTTATTGTTTTGTCCATATCATCATGAACCCAGCACTAGTTGAACTGTACAACCTACATCCGGACTACGGGATTTGAATGGGAACTATTTGTCAAAGATCGCAATTATTACCGATTATATCCAATCCGGGTATTGCCTTAGCACAGTAGTTCCCGTCAGTATGGTAACGAGCTTTGGTTCAACGTTTTATTGCCGGATATTTCCAGGTGTATTAGCTCAATACAGACCTAGGAGACACGGATCATAGACAGTTGGTAGTTTAGCATTTGGCCTAGACCATTTTTGCGGTTACTGAGACTGGAAAGGCAAACCTTGGACTGCATACCAATACAACCCCGCCGGCTGGTCCTACTGGCGAAACTCAGAACTTCTCTTCACTCAAAGTACTTACAAAGTGATGAGATCAGTCACTCAGATGTAGTACATGGAACCGGATCTTGCTACAAAGTAACTTCGCGAACTTCTGCACTGCAGCTTGCCTGTACGGACAGCATATATCATGAATCGAAGAGGCAAGAGAGAAAGCATAAATCACAACCAGAGGATTAGTCTCACCAACGAACCCACTTAGAGTTCCTTGTTTCCTGAACTGGCCAGTACACCGAGACTGCTTAGGTAACAGTGCCAACTACCCAGCGCAGCTATGCTCCGAGGCAGGTTTCCTGAGAGTATGGGATAGGCTGTGGTATTGGTCACTACCAAAGGCAAACCGGGGGAAGGTCCGCAGGCTCGTCACCACTTGTAATTGGCCGGTATGTAAAGCATGTGCATGCGTATGCGTTCTAACTCGACTGCAGTCGGTACAGGAAAGGCCCTTCACCTGTGGTACGGAGTGCTGGTGTAGTTACCTTCCATAGTAATGCTGCATCGAATTCGATTAGTGAATATAGCGACATGTGGCCGAGTAAGCGGTCATGTCCTTTCATTGTTGACATAAATATTCTGCGCTCATGAACCACCATGGTGGTATGATCAACAGTTCAGTTTCTGGCTGTTAGATTGAAATTTGTTCTTTAATGGTTTGAAGGTGTCCATCAGTGATACACTATCGCCTAAGCCGATTGCGAGAATCAGAGAGCGCATTTGACAGTGGGCAAGGTCTGTGACAGATACATAGGCGAGACAACCGTTTCCAGAAGTCATACGCCTTGAATTCTCTGACCGCGCTTCATCGGTAGCCTCTAGAGCGTCCAAACATTTCGATGAGGTGCGTTGGTTCCGTAAACTCATAGCAGAAGGAATGAAAGCCTACCTACTCAACTTGTCAAAATTTTACTTGGCGTGCATGAGACGGCGAGGGAGGTCAACCCTTGGCTGAAAGCGAGTGAAAATACTTGAAACGCCTGTGGATGAGGGGGTTCGAAGGGTTTGTAGCTGTGCTTAGCGAAGTATGTGCAAATGTAAGCCGTCCTCGGCACCAGAATCATCTCGTTGACGGTCCAGAACGAGACTTGAAAGCGCAGAAGCATTTTCTCCAGCTGACAAGTATCGCAGATCAGATGCAGGACATCGTATCCTGTGCCAGTACATAAAGTCCGAACCTTGCTCATCTGCCGTGAAGGTACGAGCCGTCCATGTGCAGCTTTCCAGCAGTTTTGAGAAACTCTCCTCCTCGGCCATGAGCACGGCCGACGGTGAAATCCTCGAATTGGGCATGAAAGCACGACAGCTGAGTAATCGGCAGAGTCTTCTCACCATACCCTATTTTCTCGCGTGCAGAAAACGGTTTCCATGCACATCAACGTCACCACTGTGCGACCATGATTTGGTTGTGTAGTGGGCCCATCTAAACGGGCATCCGGTTCTATGCTGCACTGTCAAGGTCCCTTGCTCGCATCGGTCTGACCCGACAAGATGAACGATCGCTTGATCCTGTGTTACGCAGTAAACACCGAGTCCGCGTCGTGGGATAGAATCATGGGAATGAGGCCATTCCAAGGACGCAGGGGCTGCTAGGCCAAGGTGTCGAGCAAGGAGTATAGACGGCCTCGCGTAGTCGACGCTTCGGGCAGCAACTTTCGTGGTGGCACATTTCTTGCTGGGGAAAGGTGCCATAAACTGGGTTGGTTGGGGTGGTGAGACGAAGGATGGGCCTGGACTGTCGAAGAACATCGTTTCTAGCCAGTGAGCAAGGCTGGGGAGAGTGGTAGAGGGGATCCAGGAGGGGTTCATCACATTCGGCTAGGGCCTCTCTCGCACCCGCACTGCAGAGACTGGTGCTCCGAGCCCTCAGCGGAACACCCTCCACCCCTCTTGCGACTTGCGTCCTGCGCCCAATTGATAGCTGTGGTTGGCGGCTCAGACGTCGGATGCCTTCACGGAACAGGCATCGTGCTGTTGGTGTCCTTTTCCTCTGGCGAGGCTCGGAAACCAGCACTTGACAAGCTCCTGGGTAGCACTTTTCTCCTGCTCCAGGCCGATGGATCGTGTCGATAGGTGACTGGCAATGCAATGCAATGCTGAATGCTGAATGCTGAATGCTCAACGTGCTCAACGCTGATCCCTGACTGCCACCATAGTCACATAACATAATATTACTGTTGTGGTTGAGTATATATAGCTAGAGGTCTGGACTCTGCGCGCGCGGTGACAGGAGGTTTAAGATGCGTCGCCAGACAGGGCCTTGGGTGCGAAAGAGGCGCTCGCAGCAGGGGTGCGCATTGGCTAGGAACGGCGCGGCCGTATGCAGACTGACGTGCACGGTGCGTCATTGTGCCTTGGCCGGCATGCGATGAGCTTTTTCGAGGAAAAGAGGCTTCGCGCTTGATTAACTACTTACAGTATTATTGAAATAATGAAATAATCGAAGCGTCTGAAGGCCAGTCAAAGGCAGAGGCAGAGTTCAAGGGCAAACCTGAAGTCAAAGTCACACCCGCGGGCTCGCTCAGCTCACCATCCCGCATACGATCACGATACTGGAAATTACTTCAGCTGGCTGTCGCAGTGGGTAGTGTATGTATGGCCAAGACTCCCAACCTTTACCCGGCTGTAAACCACCCACCCACATACAGTACACAGCGTAGCCACTGTAGATGTGTCCACCCAGACCCTGACAAGTTAGTCGGATAAGTCTCCCGCTGGCTGTGGATGCGAGGAGATGGGATGGCATGAGATAGAGAAGAGGTCATTCCGTAATTGGGTGCCCCCATCTGCCAGAGTGCAGCATACCTGCGCAACCTGCACGCTGGCTGCAGCTTGTCCCCATGATCTCGAACTTCATGAAGCAAGCAGCAAGGGTTAATGCATATGGAGGGATTGGCTGGCGAGCAAGGGGAGGAGAAAGACAGAGAGTAAGGTGAAGTGTGTGATTTCATTCCGAGTTGAGGTGGGGTCTGTTGCGGTGGAGGTAAAGAAAGAAGGAAGTGAAAAAAAGAGGCTGGCTGGCGCATGAATGAAGCGATACCTACTCAAGCCCAACCCCCTAGTAAGCAAGACAGAGACACACACACAGCCCTCATTCTGAAAAACTTTCCTTCCGGATTAACCTGGAGAAAGGGTCTTTTATCTGATACAAACATCCAGTAGACATTCTCATCTGACCTACCCTTTGTGCTGCACTGCATTGCACTCAATTTCATATCCTTGTACTTGCGTGCCAGCAATCAGAAAGATCCAGGGACCTTCATAGTCTCAAGCTTCACAGTACGGAAAGAAAGTACACCTACCTAAGCTTGTGCATGCGTGCGGCCCCGACCAGCTTGTCCCAAGATTCCCCTCTTTTCAGCCCCTCCTACCTAGACAGCTATAGAATCATCCTAAGGCCTTCTATTATCTGGAATCCCACCCTCGGCGCGCTCAATGGAGCGAGGTCGAGCTGTGCCGTATAATCATAAACCAGCTCGAAGTTAAAACTGCCGCAATAAAGCGCGGCTATTAGACCATAAACCTCCCTCCATGTTTCAGCATCTGCTATCACTTCTCTATCATCTTACCTAGTGACTTCAATGCAACCACCTTCCCTTTCGGCGCTGTCTTTCCTTACTTTACCGAATTTGGCTCTGACAGCTTGGGACAAAACATACTTAGGTAGGTTGTTTGCTTGCTCGAGTAGCGAAGCTGGATCTGGAACCTGGACTGGACCCATTTCTTTTTCGCCCGCACACCGGCGCCGATCACTCAACCCCACTACGACCTGTTTACCCACCTTCACTTTTGTTGTGCTTCCCGTCTGTTTGATCCAAACCTCAACGGCAGACAAGAGCCAAAGCAAAGCAAAGCAAAGCACGGCCTCCTTGAACAAATACACTCTTTCGGTCCCACCAAATCCTTCGAGACCAACACCTGCCTCAACATGCCCGAAGCAACAGCTAACACACGTCATGAGCCCGAGGACCCAGTGAGTGTTTCTGATGTTTCTGATGTTACTGATCCCGCTACCCCTCCCTAGAAACAAGAGCTGACCAGGCGCAAACAGAGTGAGGAGGGTTCCGTCGGCCTGCCAGATCTCGGCGACAGCATTGATGCCTTGACCTTCGAGCAAATCCTGGAGATGGACGATGATGAGGATGACCGGGAGTTCAGCAGATCGATTGTGTTCAGCTTCTTTGAACAAGCTGAGCAGACGTTCAAGAAAATGGATGACGCACTGTGAGTAGGACACGGGCACATAGCTTTCCACTGTGCGAGAAGGAGCTGACAACTGCATCTTGGTAGAGAGAAGAAGGATCTCGCAACACTTTCGTCGCTTGGTCATTTCCTGAAGGGTTCATCCGCCACACTTGGTTTGACAAAGGTTAAGGACAGCTGCGAGAAGATCCAGCACTACGGACAGAAGAAAGACGATGAAGGAACTGAGGACGAACCAGACGAGGACAAATGCTTGGAGAGATGTAAGGATACACTGGTGACCGTCAAGGAGGAATATGCCGAGGTCGAGAAAGTCCTGAAGAAGTTCTACGGCAGCTGAAGTGGGAGGGACGCATGATCAACGAAGAAACGGATTGGCATTGTGCCACGTTCTCGCAGCCAGGAGAGGGAAGGAAGCAGCTGATGGCGCGGACAACAAAATTTTGCTGTTGGAGTTTTCTTTCCTTGCCTGGTTTGCGACATTGAAGCTTCACACGGGTCGAGCAGTGATCTTCTCTTACGACAAATGCTCCATTTGGCGTTCCTGGCATGAGTTTCCATTCACGGCATTGGCATATGGTTGTTGTTTCTTTGGCTTGAAATTCTTTCTGCTTCTTTTCGTTGTTGTGCTTTTCAAGACAGGTTTTTCTCTGCCCAAGGTTACTACGGTACTTGAGCTAGTAAGCAGGATGATGACGAGGGACGATATCTTGTACCTGCAAGTGAAGTACGGGGGAAGAGGCCTTCCGGGCGAAACGCAGAACCATTTTGATTTTAAAGATATTGTCATCTCGCCTGATTTATGACCTATGTGACAACCGTTACTCGACAGGACTATAAGAAGGAGAACAAGAAATGATCTACACTACTCAAAAGAAAGCTTAACCAGGTCCGCTACCTTTGTTGACATTCAATTTCTACGTATTGAACTTTATTCCCTACCCCGCTTGTTCATGCTTGATAGCTTCTGCTCTTTTCGTAGATTCATTCCGGTTCCCCGAAATATACTTTGCCAGCACATAGCTGAACTACTTTGGAAAGCACTCCTATAAATCTTTTTGCTCTTGCTGCCACTTTTTACGTCACAAGATTCTGCACATGTAGCTTGAGCATTTCACCTTCTCGCCTTTGTATGCCCGCAATCTCATAACTCAATGAATGACCCTTGAACTGCTTCATGACTCTGGTGTTCCACACGCCTCCAACTTCAGCTCAGCACCTGATATTCAACAAATTAATGTAGTCCAAGAGCCCTGTGCTCAAAGCATTCCACTCCCTAACGTGACATCAATTCTCTTGCGCATCCTTCTCTTCACAGACAATTTCCTTCAAGTCGGCATATCCACCTCCCCTTCAACCTCATATTCCTCCTCTCCACTCTCCCCAACCTTAGCACCCATCCTCAACACCGCAACTTTCTCAACCCTCACATCCTTCATCCAGACGAAATCTTCCCAATCCCCAAGCAACTCCCGTGCATCTAGCACCAATCTCTCTTTCCCCCTTCCTTCTCCTGCAGTCCTCCCACCTCTAGCTCTCCCTCCATCCCTTCTACCACGTCCAGTCCCTCTTCCTTTAACATAAACTGTGTTGGCAACCGTAGCATGCAACAGCAGCGGCCTCTGCTCCCCCACCAAAAAGTCCTTAAACACTTCTCGTAGCTTAACACAGAACCGGTAGAGGCGTAAATCGGGGTCTAGAGGCGCGGTATACAAAACGGAAGTCTTTGAGGGGTCGTGCATACTTTGAAGACCTTGGAGTGTGATATAGAGGGGTGGTGGACGCCCTTCCCTCTCTGCTTTATCTCCTTTGCCTTTTCCTTTCTCTTGAGAGGCTGAGTTTGACGGAATAGACTTGTCCTTCCCACCAGATTGAGAATCCCAATGTCCACTTGGATTTGGTACTGGATCTACATCATCCCCAACATTTTGAGCTCGAGAATTTGAGGCTTTCACACCCACAAACTCCAAGGACTTCAACAGGCTTAACACTCCTTCTACCTTCTCTGGGGTCGTAAGACTCATCACACCAAGCGTCAAATGCAGGGTCCCAATAGGTCTGATAGCTTGCTCTGGAATCCCATCTGCTAAGGAAGCTATATTTGGCTGCGTGACTTTATCCTTGAACTGTAAGATAGAGTGCTGGAGTTGGGGTCGGGATATTGGTGTCACGAGGGGTATGGCGAGGAAATGTGTTAAGCGGGGTGGTGGGGGTCTTGGTGGCATTTCGAGGGTAGTTTCTGACTGTCAATGCGATTTTAAAGACTGAATAGTAAAGTGGAAGTAAAGCTGTCCAAGCTTTGTCGTTGTTTTGATGTAGATTTCACAATACTCCGCAGCTAACCTAGACCAGGCTCCCGCCTGCCCGCCTCGTCCAGGTTCTCGGCCCGGCCCTTGCAGACCCAACACTGGTCTAATCTCCAGTCTTGAGGTGTGACAACCCCAACTCGCCTCAACTCCATCATGACTCTCTTTTAAGTCTCCACCTCAATCTTGATTCTTATGGTTGTTCTGCTCCGTTCGTACGCTTATTTGTTTGAACGCGGGAGGCCGCAGGGTCCCTAGCGGCAGGAGCGAGAAGGTCACGCCTGCATCCTCCAGCTTTCCACAGAAGTTCATCAACGAGCCTTGTCAACTTCAATTTGCTTTCCATCATTGAGAATTTATCTACAACGGACAACTGCGAGAGCTTTGCAAATAGAATGCGTTGATTTCGATTTTTCCTTCTTCCTCTTCGCTCTGCTTTTTGCTTCTTGCATTTTGCATTTGCTTTGCTTGATTTCTACTCGTTGTTTGCTACATCTCTGCCACGACGAACCTCCGGGCCCAACGTCATCATGGAAGACCTCAGAGCAACCTTCCTGCCCTCTCCCTCTCCGGGCTTCATCACTCAGAAAGAGCAAGTTATTTCCAAACTCCCGATCTCGGCAACAGTCGCCGAAGTAGAGATCAGAGCTCCCCAAGTTCAAGAAGAAATTAGCGATATCGATGCGTTCCTCAGAGACAGCGACAGTCTCAAGTCACTCGTTATTCAGGATGGGCCACCAGTTATCAAGCCGAGGCCGTATCAGAAAGAGATGTTGGAGGAGAGTCTGAGGAGGAATATTATCGTTGCCGTGAGTAGTTTAAAGGATATGCTAAGAGGAGTTTGGTGGGTCGAGTGCTGATTTATCGAGCAGATGGATACTGGTTCGGGGAAGACGCATATGTAAGTTCAACCCGCTTCTACATATTATATGAAGCTCTCTCTTCTATTATCTCTTGAGTTGTTGTGATTGGCAGACTCAATATGTAAGATCCTAGAAGTGTACTTGGACATCTTGTTGTGGAGATGACGGCAGGGACCAAAGAATGGCTTCAATGCAGAGACTTGAGTAGAATCCTTCTAGGAATTTTAAGCTAACTAATTAAAGCGCAGTTATGCGCATGCAGCATGAACTTGAACGAATTCCATCGCATCAGGTCAGTTAAACTCCTCAACTGGCTATGTAACACACGTTGTACTAAAAGTTCCAGATCATATGGTTTCTTGCTCCAACCGTTACTCTTTGCGAACAACAATACAATTACATTTCTACTCAAATCGCTCAGGTCCAATCAAGATTCCTTTCTGGGGCAGACAATGTCGACAGATGGTCCGAACAAAAGCAATGGGATGCTATTCTGAAGAATGTCCGGATCGTTATCTCAACATATCAAATCTTGCTGGAAGCTCTCAGCAATGGTTTCGTGCCTATGGAGTCTCTTCCTCTGATCGTTTTTGACGAAGGTATACCATATGTCACGAATGAGTTGTCAACGTATGCTAATCTAGAAGTACACAATTGTGTCGGCAGACATCCTGGAGCGAAGATCATGTCCGACTTCTACCATCCACGCAAAATCTCCGGTCAATCACTTCCCCATATTTTGGGACTCACCGCCTCTCCAGTCATGCGATCGAATCCGCGCTCTCTGATTGAAATTGAGAAAGTGATGGATTCTATATGCCGAACTCCGAGCAAACATCGCGCGGAACTCCGACTCGAAGTAAAGCTGCCAGTACTGTTGCAGATATCTTACCAAGCAGCAACGACTTTTACACCTTCGAAGTCACTCGCCAGTCTTAAAAAAGCATTTGTTGATATGAATATCATGGAAGACCCTTCTTTTTTAAGTTTGCTGAAAGACAATTCAGAGAAAGGCCGGGCAAAGGCGGATAAAGTCCGAATGACTGGTAAGACCTGGTGCTCAAATCAAGTTAAATCATTTCATAGCACAGCAAGCAAGATCAACGAAGAATTGGGGACGTGGGCCGCAGATTACTATATCGCACAGTATGTTTGCTTCCCTTTGACTTAATTTCTCAAATGCATCATCCAAATAATGACCTCATGAATAGGGTCGTTGAGAAAATCAGAAAAGCCGCGACGGGATCCCAGAAGCATGGCAATATATGGGATATTGAAGGCCCTGAAAAGCAGTATCTCGCCAGAGTATTGTCAGGAGTCGAGACGACCCAGCGTTCTAGTCTCGGATTTGAAGATCTAGGCTCAGTGAGCGACAAAGTTGACAAGCTGGTTGAGGTGCTTCTGCAAGAACCCACTACCTTTCAAGGTATCATCTTCGTTCAGGTATGATAACAGCAGTCCTTGCATAATGACGCAAATATTCTGACGTCTATTCACATCATAGGAGAGGGCTTCTACCTCAGTATTGGCACACGTGCTTTCGGTGCATCCATCGCTATGTGGCAAGTTCAATATCGGGACTATCGTTGGGACATCCGGACACTCCCAACGCTCCCGTAACATATCCGAACTTGTGGATGTTGGGGAACAGAAGCATACCATCTCAAAATTCAAGTCTGGCAAGATCAATCTGGCTATCGCAACTACTGTCTTAGAAGAGGGCATAGATGTTCCTGCCTGCAATGCTGTCATATCCTTTCAACCACCGGCAAACCTCAAGTCGTTCGTACAGAGACGGGGCCGTGCGAGACACCGAGATTCCAAGCTCATTCTCATGCACTCGGATAGCGACAAGATTGTGGGCTGGCAACAGCTCGAGGCAGACATGAGGCAAATGTATGAGGACGAAATGCGTACCCTGCAGGAAGAGCTGATGCTCGAGGATGCCGATGAGGCTGGTGTCGAAACTTTGAAGTTTCAAGTGGCAGAAACGCAAGCTCTACTGGATTTGGATAATGCCATCCAACATCTGTACCACTTCTGTGCGAAACTACCACGAACTGCTTATGTTGATCCTCGACCGGAGTTCCTTTGCACCCAGCTGGGTGATGACATCCGAGCCAAGGTAACTTTACCACTTTGTGTCGATCACAGTGTTAGGGTTACAGAGAGCAGATTACCATGGAAAACTGAGAAGAACGCTATGAAGGATGCTGCTTTCCAAGCATACCTTGCACTCTATTCGGCCAAACTCGTCAACGATCATTTACTGCCGACTCTTACTCATGACGATCTCCTCACTGAATTGAGAACTTCACCAACCGATACCCGAGCCTCGCTAGTGAAGGTCCGAGAGCAACTGAATCCGTGGGTCGAGGTTGCAAAGGAATGGAAAAATAATCCTGCAGAGGTGCATCAAGCGACAATCGTCTCCGAGGTTCTAGAGATTTCAATGATACTTCCAGTACCGATTCCCCAGCTGCCCCCTTTGAAGGTCCAATGGGACTCTACTACGGAGCTCTCATTGCACACAACTGCGGAAATCTTGAAAGCGCCAACGAAGTCGGACACTTGGGCACTTCTGCAGTCTGCATTTGGCTCCAGATTTCAAATCAGACAGGTTCCACACGTCGTTGAGTTTTCCGTGCCTGGTGAAGACTTGTCATATTTGATGGGCAGGCAAACTGTACAATCTTCAAAGTTTCATCCCGGTTGTGGCCTGATCAGAGACAAGTTGGAGCCTTTCTCAGCTTATACTTTCCGAGAACTTCTTCCCACGAAGCCAGACATCGAGCTTGTACAAAGCCCGTACAAGGGCTATGAAGAAGCCCCGAACACGCCGCACCTCTCGCTTATCAAGGTACCTCGACGTTCAAACTTCGTGCAAAGACTGCCAGAGCCACGCAGTCAATCAAGCAAGCCATATTCCACCGTGGTACCACTAACCAGATGTACAGTGGATGACATGCCTTTCAAATATTACCAATTTGGTCGGCTGATTCCAGTGGTTATGAACCACTATGAAAAGTATCTCCTTGCTTCTTTACTATGCAATACGATCCTGAAAGAGATCCAGAATTTGGATCTCAATCTTGTTGCTACTGCTATCACCGCATCCAGCGCCGGTGGTGAAACTAACTACCAATGTCTGGAATTCTTTGGAGACACTGTCCTCAAGATGTGTACATCAGTGCAGCTCATGGCTCAATACCCGCTTTGGCATGAAGGATATCTATCAGAAATGAAAGGCCGAATCGTCAGTAACTCGAGTCTATACACTGCTGCTACGAAGTCTGGTTTGGACAGATTTATCATTACAAAACAGTTCAATGGGCATCAATGGCGGCCACTTTATGTTGATGATGCCTTGAAGATGGCTACCGATGGGGAAAGAGAGATGTCTTCCAAAATTCCTGCTGATGTTGTTGAATCGCTCATTGGAGTAGCTATGCTTGAGGGTGGAATTCCAAACGCTCTAGCTTGCTTACAGACGTTCCTCCCACGCCAGGACTGGCAGTGGGAGTCACTCGAAGTTCGCAGAGATACTTTGTTTCAGCGAACACCAGATGTCCAACTTCCTCCTACTCTGCAGCCTTTGGAGGCACTTCTTGGATACTCATTCCAGAACAAGGGACTTCTTCTTGAGGCAATAACACATGCGTCATGCAATTCTGGCTCGGCATCCCTCGAACGACTCGAGTTCCTTGGGGACGCAATCCTTGACCACCTGGTCGTCACAAAGCTGTGGGATTACAAACTCTCTCACATCAAAATGCATCTCATGCGCACAGCTCTCGTCAACGCTGACGTCCTCGCATACCTATGTATGGAGTTATTCATCGAGCAAGACCTTGTGGATCTTCTCGCAGAAATCGACGGAAACTCACCTCAAATCACAGAGATCCACAAGACTACCAAGCTTGCCCTCTGGCAGTTCATGCGCCACACTAGTCCTCACATCGGCACTGAGCAGCACGCTACCTCTCTCCGTCACGCAATCATCGGGCCCAATATCCGCGGTGCTTTAGAAACGGGTACTCACTACCCCTGGGCCTTGCTCGCTAGGCTTCAAGCTCAGAAGTTTTATTCTGATATTGTGGAGAGTCTTATTGCAGCTGTCTGGATCGATTCTGGCTCGTTCGAGACGTGCAACCAGCTCGTCGAGCGTATTGGGATCTTTAAGATCATGCGTAGGATGTTGGATGAGGATGTCCAGGTCTTGAATCCGAAAGAGGAGCTGGGTATGCTGGCAGACACGCAGAGAGTGAAGTATGTGGTTGCTCTGGCTCCTGTTGTTGTTGAAAGTGGAGAGAGTGAAGGTTCGGAGAAGGTGAAGAGATTGGCTTGCAAGGTGTTTGTTGGTGACAGGGAGGTAGTAAGTGTTATTGATGGGGTAAGTGTTGTTGAGGTTGAGACGAGAGCTGCGGAGGAGGCTGTTAGGATCCTGAAGGCGGAAAAGATGGAAGGTGTTGATATGCTGGAGTTACAGGGAGAGGGAGAGATAACAGTCGGTGGGGACGAAGACGATGAGGAGGAGGAGGGCAGCGGTGTTAGGATGAACGGAGATGTGGGGGATGTCGAGATGGATGATGCTTGAGTGACTGACGACATTGGATGACATATTCAGCGATGAATTTGCCGGGTTTGCAAGAGCATACGAGATGGTTAGAGGCGTCTTCTGGTTGGGTTCATGGAGTTTGCGTGGGTGGAGTGCGTTATATTCGGGTATTACTATGTATGCCACTTGTGGGTTTTGGGACACTGATTCATGAATGCACGAATAACACCCTCCATCCTTCATAGACATAAGCAACAATAGATCGTAGCGTAGAAAGACCTCTGAGTATGATATTCGCTTTGTCTTGTCATTTCAAGCATTTTCATTGACCAGTCAATGGACTCGAGTACAAGATAAAGTACAAAGACCACCCCACCCGCCCATACGGTCTGCTCAGCGAGTGACGACTGAAAGTCCCTAATAAGCAAGAAATGGAAACGTAGTAATAATATGCCTCTTTCTCCTCCCGTGTCGACAGGAAATAAGTAGAAAAATAAGCAAAGCCAGCTCTGTGATAACTCCAATCCGTCTTTCTGTCTGTCTGTTTGTTGCAATCTCTCCCAAAAGTCGATATTCGTACAATCTGCCTCCTGATAATAGTAAAGAATAAAAGTAGGGGCAGTTGAGAAGGAGAGTACATGGATTCGACAGGAAGCAGAAGCAAGGTAAGAAAAGAAGCAGAAGCAATAATATGGTATCTATCCTAGAAAAGAACAACAAACTTGGTATCGTAACATATCGTATCGTATCGCTGCTTTATCGCTCAGGTATCATATCAAAAGGGGTCAAACAATTATCGCTAGTATGCCATTTATGGCCTTCTCATTCCGCACAAAAGTGTTCCCAGCATGCAATCCCGTTTACAACTCTTTCAAATCAAAATTCAACTTCCTTCAGTTCATCAATAACGTCGAGGCAACCCATCATATTCCGCTCCATGGCCCTTCTCGCGATACCACTCCTCAAGGGGAGCACCTCGGTCCCTCGGATCAACCGACACGGATCCACGCTCGTAGCCACCGAAGCGTTCATCGCTCCTGGCAGCATCTTGATACCGATCCCACTTCTCTGCATCGCGGGGACTATTAAACTCTCCAGTGAAGTGCGACTCGTCTTCCGTGCCACGGCGGTACTGGCGTTCGTCTCGAGAACGTCGGTGGATGTCAACTGGTGGAGGTCCTGAGGGTGGAGGTGGGAAGACAGGGTCGGAACCGCGGGAAGAAGGACTGAATGTTGAGGAGGGGTTTGTGGCGAAGCTTGATGTTGAAGAGGAAGCATTAGCTCCGTATTTAGAGGATGCAGAGTGCAAGTCGTCAGGGGTGGATTGGCTGAAACTCTTGAAAGGCGGAGAGCTGCTTCGACGAGTTCCGGCTCGGGGTGGATAACGATTTTGACTGGTGCTGCTGTTCGTGCGGACGTGGCGCAGGTCTGCTTGTTCGGATTGCTCACGAGCGGAGGATCGACTGCTCGTTGAGTTTGCACGGGCTGGACGACCTGATGAAGGAGGGTTGAGATTTTCGATGTGGTTCTTGCCACTTCCTGGCTGGGCTGTGTAAGGTTGTCGGTCTCGTTCGATCTTAACGCCTTCTTCATTGCTCGATGTTTCGGATACAGATGGAACACCACCATAAGGCTTTCTCTCCCGCTCAATAGGTTGTGCCTTAGATGTGGTTGGAGATGTACGTGCCTGGTGGAGTTCAACCGGTACAGGCCCGTATGACCGAGCTGTCGAGGATGAACCTCGTGGAGGAGGGCTTCCAGATCGTGGCCGAGTTGTAGACGAAGAATGACGGCTGAGAGGCGGACTTGTGATTGAAGCCTTCCTTCTACTTGTTGAGCCTAGGTCATCCAGGAAATTCTCGATAGAAGAATCCAAAAGCTTTCTATAAGAGCGGTCTTCTCTTTCTGGAAGAAGATGTCTTGAGATCTGCTTTGGAAGGCGTTCTGGTTTGCCATCAACTAGGTCACCATCTGCATCGATAGGCATGGCAACGACGACTTTTGCCAATCTCTCGGACTCTTCCTCTGGGTAAGCGAGAATGTTGATGGTCATCCAGTGAGCAAATCCAACAGGAGTAAGAGCTGGAATTAGTGGTGCCGAATGAGAATCTTCTTGGACTAGGTGATGTTGGCAGCCTAGGTCTTGATATAAGCGAGAGATGTGCTCGTTTGAATGTGCTCGGAAGATTGCTAAAACCATTAGCACAAGTCCTAAATTGTTTACTTGAAGAAACCTTACTCAGTAAGGGATGGGGCTCTTTGTCCAAAGTATGTGCAGCGTAGTAGGCTGCCATTTTGGTAGGAGTCACAACAATGGACTTCTTGGCAGGGAACTCCTCAATCTATGTTCAGATTAGCTCCAATTATTTTAGGCATGCCAAAGAGAGCTCACAATATGATTTGCCAATCCTCTTAAGAATTGTCCTAATCTTTGCGTGGGCTTTCCATCATTCTCAAATAGCCTTCCCCATTTCTGATCAATAGTCGAGAGTTCCGTAGTTGAATATGTTCTGTTTCCTGCAGGCCGAGCAGCCGCACTACGGTCAGAAAAGCGAACTCCTGATGGTTTATCGGGACTGCTTGGAGGTGGTGGTCCACGATCTGCAAAACGATTTCCTCCCAGAGGCTCTTCTAACGGACTGCCTGGATGTGATCGCATTGGATCCGTAGGAGGCGGCGCAAAAGTTTGTGTGTGTGTCTGTCGACCAGTATGTATAGGAGACGGAGGTGTATAAACTCTTCTTGCAGTTGGGGGCGGGGATGATGTTGAGCTGGACTTTGTCGATGCTGCTCTTTGCATGTGCGGATCTTGGGACGGTAGGTCGACACTACCTGTTTGCTTCAACTGCTCGAAAACTGCACAATGGATTTAGTATCATACAAGGCTGGCACCTGGACTTGGCAGCAGTGGGAACAGCATACCTTCTCTCTTTACTTTTTCCGTGATAGCAGCTATGAGTTCCGGGGAAACCCCTTCTGGGCCAACTGGAAGCTGGTCTCCGCGATCTGCAGCAGAAGGCATCTTGCCGCCTACAGGAGGGGATTCGCGTCTGCGAGGATTTGTAGGTTCTCGATGGTGGATATGGTGGTAAGAGTCTCGAGGCTCGCTGCCTTCGTAGTAATGCTGGCTACTACTGCTGTGATTTGTGTAATCCGTTGCTGCGGACGCATCCAGGGGATCGAAGTAGTCAGGCTCCCCATTGCTTCGCAGTGGACGACCGTAGGCATCGTAAGCCATGGTGTGGGCGAGGCTGGGTGTTTCCGTCACCTCATCAATCGGGGGTTGTTTGTCGAGCTCGGGAGGCAAAGTTCGTTGGGTTGGGTTGGATTGGGTTGGGTCGCAGGGCAAGGAAGATTGTTCTTCTGGCAGGTGCGGTCTTTGTTTGCTTGTTGAAGTTCTGCTGCAGTTTGCGCGACACGAGATTCGAGGATGATCAGAGGTCTTTGAGCAGTGTGACTTGGGTTTGTAATGGATTGGACAGTGCACAGCAGTGTGGGTGTTGAAGGATTCAGATATCAGAGAAGTCAGGGTTCTGTCGGAGTGGTGGTGGAGTGGTGGAGTGGTGGAGTGTTGTCAGAAGCGTACTCGAGTAACCACTTAACCTTACTTCCTCCTGGACAACCAACGAGAGCTGAGCAAGGCAAGGCACACCCTGACAGTGGCACCCCTGGGACTGGTAGAAGGGAAGGTCAAGGCCAAAGGTCGCCCAAGCCGGGCGCGATCTCATAGACACCTACCTGCAAATTGACTGCAGTACGCGGTGCAGCAGCTGCTGCAGATTCGTGATTACCCGTCTCCTACTCTGGCTCTGGTACTGCTGCTACTACTCTACGTCCGGAATCCGGTATGGAACGGATAATGAGGGGATGACACTCGATAGCTCCGCAAACGTTTTCGGTTCAACGGCGAGCTCATCAAGCTCATCTCATCTCATCTCATGACCAGAGCATCGAATTAAGGGGGTCGGGTCAATGGTTCCTGTTGAGATTTCATGATGACGATGTACAGTACTCAATTCAAGTTGGAGCGGGGGATATCAACCGAGGGAGGGCTATGAATCCTATGATGCTATCAAAACCAAACCAAGCTCTCGCTAGCACCACCTCCCCCAACTTCAACGAGCACCAGCATCAGCATCAGCATCAGCACCAGTAGAAGTCCGGCAAAGTCCAGCCTTGCGATTGCTGGAATTCTGTCAATCCACTCCATTCCACTCCACTCTTTTCTGGACCTCTGGGACGATCCGAGGCAGCCTTCTAGCGCGAACTGTCGATGTCGCATATCCTGGCCTGCATACAGCGTTCCCATTGCTTGGACCAAGTCTCTAGTCTTCTAATGTAGACAGCTGGTGCAGTCAACCCAAGCGCACCACAGCCATCATCGCATTACCAGCATCAGCACCAGCCCAGCACCACGGAACCAGAAAATGTACCTATCAGACGGCGTCTGATGGACGGGCCGCCCCCTCAAACAAGGCCCGTCCTCCGCACCGAGCACCGAAGACGTCAGCAAATCATCCAGTGCAGATCCGTCCATCAGGCGCATTTGACCACCTTCTGAACAGGAACAAGTGCTGTTCCGACATCCCTCGTTTCGAAACAAATGCCTGTGATTGGTGAGGTATGAGTGGCTGTATAATCTCAAGTCACACAAGGCAACGAATAAGGGCATTTCAGCCACAGTCTCCTTTTAGCTCTGCATCCCAGATCCACAACCACATGTCTTCCTATCAAGCCGGAGTGGTCCATGACGCAGCTTCCAACTCGCAGACTACAGTACTGCACTTCCCACCCACCGCAGACGGGCGCTCGCCGCGCGGGATGAAACTCAAAGGCATGTCGACGGGTCACTGGTCAGGCCAGCCGTTACTCCAGAGGAGAGTCCCAAGGTTGGTATATTTAGTACATTCATAGCCACATCTGATTCGTCACTTTCACTGCGGACGAACTGCCTGCCCTATGGACTTTCTATCTAGGCTGAACTGTAAAGGTGCAGTAACTCGTGCTGTAGCCAGGAACGGCCAAGGGGGACTTGCGGACTTGCAGGACTGACATGAGCGTTTGATGTGACCTGCATTGCTGTGCTGTCTACACGAGTGTATTGTCACGTGCGAGACTGGAAAGAAATGTCCGTAACGTAGTTAGGGGAATATCTATCTCCAGCCTTGAAATTTTGGAAGTGTGTCGAGTGGATGAGACTGCAGAAAAGATCAAAGGAATGCCCTGTGTCTTTCATGCGGGGTGCGGTCCGGCGATTGGTGAGGTGATCGATCCTGGATCTGTACTGTTTTGTTTTGTTTGTTTTGTTTTTGCGATAAGGGTGTTGAAGAAGACCGAGTAGCTGGCTCGTTCACTTACTCGGTGAAGAGGTTCGCCCGCCTTGTGCTATCTTGGAATGATGCCAGTTCTAGAGGTGTGCAGACATGCATATTGAAGACCTTGTTATTATAAGGTTCCTGGGATAATAAGTCTCTCAAAATCCAGCCTTACTGGATACGGACTTCGCTCTTGAGAGAATGTGAAGCCGCGACTAGAAAAGCAGTCGATAGTGATTCAGGCCACTAAGATCAGCTTGGAATCTGTATTGAAAAACAACGATTTGTATTCATGGACTATCTAATGTGAGCAAGTTTGTAAACCATCATTCCGAGTGAAAACGTCGCTCCCAGCCTCCAGCAATAGAGTGTGGACTACCCATGAGGTATCGGGATTGTCCTTAAACACTCTAACACCGCCTGGGGGCAAGAAGAATATGGAAATTTTCGATTTCATGATCCATGAGACCAGTTAAATTTCATGTATTTCTCACAGGACGAACGTTTGTTCATCCTTCAAGATTTGACCTCGATTTGGGATATGAGAGCAGTTGATGACCCGAGCGGGTGTTGGGGGGGATTGACCTCGAAGAATAAATACAAATAATAGTAGAGGGAGATTCAACGCCAGTGATTTCTCACATGTGGTTTAAATCGTCACTGGTGTCAGAATCATCCTCAGATCTTGACTCGGCCAATGGTCTTGAGATTGGTCCACGACCAGCATTTCCTGAGCGAATTCCGTCTGGTGGAGGCATGGTTCGCTGAGCGCCTCGTGATCCAACAGGTCTGGCCCAGTTGGAGTTGCGTGTTGGACCAGGAACCGTGGCAGCTGGAAGGGCACTAGTGGCAGAAGCAGAGGTCGATTGTTGGGTTTGGGAGCCGGATTCAGATGGGAATCTTTGTTGGATGTGTGGTTGGCCTCTATTGTCCCAGCCTGTGAAGGTGGCTGGGTTTGGACGTTGAGTGGCCGGGTCTCTACGACGAGCATCCATAGCACCCCAACCCGGAGTGCCAGATACAGTTTCATATGGATTGCTATTGCGATCATTAGCACTTAAGTCTTCTTTCTCTTTTGTCAAGGCCCCGAGAGGATGAAGATGATACTCACCTAGCGGAGGACTGTGACCGAATGTCGAAGCTTCTCTGGGTCGCAGTGTTCCGAGAGCCGGAAGCTACACCAGATCCTGACATCAAAGTAGAGCCAGGAGCGATTCGGGTACCGACACCAGACATATTGGGAGTTGGAAGATTTGCTGTGGCTATGGTGTGTCCCGTTCCGGGGTTGCTGGTTGTGTTTGTGCCATTGAGAGACAATGTCGCCAGGGAGTCGTATGGAACGGTGATATGCTGACGAGGACCGACGGAGCTGGTGGCGACGGATGGAGTTTGTCTAGTACCAGGGACAGGTGCTGGGACATTGCTTGCCCTACTGCCCGCATTTGAGGTTGTCTGAGTCAAGTTAGCTTTGTCTAGCGCTGAAGGAATGATGCTACTTACAGTACGGCCGTAGTCCTCATAGTCGGAGTCGGATTCACCAGCCTCTGGGTCGGAATAAGTCGTTGCACCAGGGGTCCAGTTGTCATCATCCTCATCCCCACCGTTGATGTTATCTCCCGTTGGAGGGGCTTGGGTGACCATACCAGGCTCCTGGGTTTCCCTCCAGAGAACGCAAGTCATACAACACTACAAAGGAGTCAATCCAGGAGCTTTGAAATATACTGAAAGGCACAACACGTACCTGGGAGCCACCATTTGATCTTGCGGATCTGCTGAACTTTTGTAGATCCTTCCAGGTCTTGCAAGGGCCTTCACAGAACTTCTCGGTCAGAGCACCGCCAGCGCAGCTACGGCATCTCAACTTGGCAGTGACTCCATTCAATCGATTGCCACAGGCAACTTTATTTGCGTAGGTACCCAACTCCTTATTTGAGAAGCTGGCAGGCTCCTTCCACTTTTCGCAAACGCGACACAGGTATCTTAAATCGGGTCAGTATAGCTACAGATGGTGGATCTGCGAGACTCACTTAGGAAGGTGAGGGACAGCACGTCTCCTAGAGTGACCTTAGCATGAGAATATGTGAAATAACATAGATAGTGTTACGTACTGCTCTGAAGTGATCTGAGATGGGGGAGGCATGTTGGCGACTTGGTGCTGGTCGAATTAGTCAGTTTTGTGGAGATTCTGGTGACTAGATAGAGGTGAGCTGATGTTAACGTTGAAGTTGGCTAAAGTCGGCGCTATGGTGCGTGGGGAACCTGAAAAGCATTGCTGGCAGAAGCCCAGTACGAATGCGACGATGAAATCCAATGAAGTGGTGATTATTGTGAGAGCGGTAAAGAGTTGAAGGAGTTGAAGTTTGTGAAGGGAAGCTACTCAGGTTCGAGCACGCGTTTATAGAAGAGGTGGACGAGAATGAAGGGAAACTTACAATGTTTGATCAGCCTCGATAGGTATTTGGCCGATTGGTGATGTGACAACTTTGTAGAAGTTGTTCTAGACGCCTTGAGGGAAGTGGGAAGATCGATTGATATTGACCGAGGTGTGCAGTCTGGAGAATTCAATGAGTGGTTGGAGAACGATGGGAGATGGCAAGAACACGTTGGTGTTAGAGCCTTCAAAGTGTTTGAACTATTGAAGGTGCAGTGAGTTGCAGTGCTGTTGATTGAAGAGAAGGGGAGAAGAATTGCTTGTTGTTATTGATGTTGAGAAGAAGAGGTCTGGAGAAGGTTCCTTTTGTAGACCTTTAGCGAGGTGTTGAAGCTGCTCCTTCTTTCTTCGTTAGGTAGGTATCTACCTTAGTGCTCTTTCCCATCTCCACGTGGCAAAGCCAATTCACCTCTAGGTAAAGTAGGCAAGATAGGTAGGTACCTAGGTACCTAGGCAACAGACTCGAGAGGGGTCTAAGACCGAATATACGGGACTACACACCCATCCACAACCAACACATTTGCCTCAATCGGACAAATCTCTTGGCATTTTCGGACACTCTCACCCTCATGCTTCAGAACTTCCAACGGGAGCTTAGCACTCGGTATGAATACTTTTGAGAAGCAATTTAAGCAAGGTGAGTGTTCCGTAATTCAGGCTCAAGTTGGGTCAGTTCCTATCAGACTCGTCAAAGAATAACATTGTCCAGAAAAGTAAAGCATAGAGACGAAGCACTCAAAGACTACCACGCCCGCGATCAGAGATACTAATCACTGCACACAAGAGGTCATTATAACAACGCTCCACCTATAGGCGGCTTTAGCATAGAGATCTATCTGGCATTTGCCCAAGTAGACTGAATCCAATCTGAGAACATTTCATTCCAGCCTCAACACGAGGATAGTCAGCTCTAATCATCCCAGCTACTACACTATTCATTGTAGATTATTCTTCAAATCAAGGTTAAAATGCTTTCCGGAATTCTCGCCTAGACTTCAGAACGTTATGCCGTGGAGGAGATGGCTCTACACAGGACTGTGGAACGGCCGATTTCTGGCCGAACCGCAATTCCACCTAAACAATAAGTATTTCGCTAATACCTGATTGACAAGTCATAACGTTTGATAAGGACGTTCGAATAGGGTCTAAGCATAACTCTCAGCTTTTCTCAGCGCATTGTTATTGTTTTGCGGAGATAAGAAAGTCCTAAGGGAGGTGGTCTGGGGTGTTCTCGGTTGCCAGAAATACCAGCTTTCCGTCCATGCGGAGAGAATGGTATGCAGATGAATCTCAGCTTCAAGTACTCGTGGATCCAAAGCCAAATGTTTCAATGCCTTCTACTGCAATTGAGCTTGAGCGTTAAACTGGTAATATGTTTTCCTTGTTCAACAAACAAGCTCCAGTGTGCCTGAATCATTTCTTATTGTCCCTGTTGCAGAAGCAACAGGTATTTGCGAGAGTCTGTATTTAAACCAAGATAGCAAAGCAGAGATCGAAGACGCGAAATTGATAAATTTCTTCTACTGAGATGTAATACGATTTACGAGAAAGAGTCTCTTTTGTTGACAATCTGAAGGAATTAAGTAAAGGCAAAACCTTCTCCACATCGAGGGGAAATTTTTCGTCCATTCCCACGCCAGTACATAAACGCTCACTGTCCTCGGCGGCTGTTCGTGCATTTGAACATTCTCTAGTCATAATCAGATAAGCTGAACCTTGTGAGACTTCTCAGTTGATGGCTGCAACGGTCGAGGCCGAGCCAAAGCAGGCTCGTATCTCGTTCGAAGCTCTGAGTTTTTCCCCTGCGCGCTGGAAGCGAACGAGAATCCTCAAAATAAATTGCAAATTTTGTTGAACGATTCCTCCGCTATTGAGTGACGCTCCGTTTTGGTTGAAAAGCTTTTATCGGCTCAATGTTGACGTGATCTTCAGGACTGGAATGAGTTGGCCGTCACTTGACGATTGATTCTGGCCAGCATTCCCCACAGAACCTGATTCAGATGATACAAAGTGCTGAGTTTCAATTTTGCTGGTGTTCATCAGAAGAAGAAATCAGCAGACACTTGGACGAACTGCCCCTCATCGTCCCATTGTCTGACCACGCCGCTATCGATTGATGAGCGTCGAGGGCCGGCCCCAAGTTGATGTGCAGTGCAGTGCAGTGCAGTGCGTTGGCGATGTCTCTCGCCTCGGAGCCCTTCCGCTTCCCGCTTCAAAGGGTTCCAGAACACAACCCACCCAGTGGGAGCAGAGTGAAACACCAACACCCATCCATCTGATCGTCGTCATTCAATTGACAGTTTGGGTCGGACTCCCAAGGGTCAACGTTTTGACTCATGCAGAGTTGGCAAATTCCTGGGATTGCTGCCAGGGCGTTCACGAGGTGAGCCAATCAACGCGCACGGAGCATTTGAATCCAGCCACTCACTCGATTACGATCGGGGGGGCAGAAGTCGGAAGGTGTCTGGACTCTGCAGACATTATTTGGCACTGGCACTTCACTGCGACCGCGGCCCACTGTCACTGAGCTCGTCCCGTCTTTGATGGAAGGGTCAGCTAAAGCTTTCTGGCGGTTTCGATTGAGGAGCAGTGCATTTGCATGATGATGGCGGCAGCCAGTCCGGAGAGCCAAAGTTTCCTTCCCACCTTCACGTCATGAAACTTGGTCCATTAATATTTAGGCCCGTCAGTGAAGCCAAATGCGAGCCGGCCCTTCCCCCTGTTAGTTAGTGCCAGTTGGTCAGGTACCAAATGGGAGCGTCAGGAACAGACAGGGGCTGGCCAGCGCCACTAGGACGAAACGGTGCCGGGAAATCAAAGTGTGATGGGTGATGGGCGATGGCACTACTACTGGTGCCCAGGTGGGTGATGGGTGATGGGTGATGGGAAAAGGGGCGGCGGACCAACCCGGTGGGAAGAGGCAGTGGGGAGAAACCCAGATCTCCCAGGCGCGAGAAGAGACACGACACAGCTGGGCCACTGTGGCGATGGGCCGATGGCAAGTGGACATGGACGGGAGACGAGGGCATCACGAATGAGGGCTCAGGCTCAGGCTCAGGCTCAGGGCAAAGACGGCCAGCAAATTAGGGGAGATTCGTGACTCGTGCCCGTCCAGTTCGTTCGTTCGTTCAGGCTGTTGGATTCAGAGATTGCTTCAGGAAAAGCCAGCACGGCTTGCCTTTGGATCTTCAAATTTCGGCCCCAGAAGACGGCGGCCCCGGGTGTGTGTGCGAAACTCAAAATTCGGATTTGAATTCAATGCACGAATTATGGGTGCACACTGCACAGTGCTGGCGCCGATCCTTCGATATCAGGAACGAAGTATTGAGTGAGGCCAAAGCAACAGCCCCAAGAGGCTATTCGAGGCCGAGAAATCACACTCGGACGACCTTGCATTGACAGAGCGAAACAGAAACGACGGCGAAGGGGATGCCTTTATTCGATTTACGGCAGATTTACGGGGCATACTATTTCTATTTGTAGTCAAAATAAGTCATCAGCACCACTGGACTTCCACATGGCCAGCTCGATCACCCTTTCAGGCCTTAAAAATGTCTGTACAGCGTGCATTGTCACCAGTGCCACAAAGAAACAAGGTTCATATCCCAGAGTAGGCACATGAATTCTTGTGGTCTTACCCCCTCAGCACCGCTTTTGAAATTAGTTTCCTTGTGGTAACACGGACGAGTGCCTGCACGAGTAAGTACCATTTACCAATATTGCGCCCTCACAGCCTCAACCACGAATAGAAGTGATACATGGGAACACACTGCAACACCGGGTCAATTCTGGAAGGACATTGCTGTGACCTGCTACGGTGGTGACCAGGTTGACGAGAGAAATGGAAAAAGCAGATGCTGAAGATGCTGTAATAGTCGTCGTGCCATGGGATGTTAAATGCATTCTGGTACTCGTGGGCCCCGAGAATCCGCAGCCCGCTGTGACGAAGCTGCAGCTCATCATTGCAGAATTATTGTTCTCAAGCAGGTCAAAGCAGGGAAGAAAGAAACGTGTACGCAACACCAGTCCATGGTTATCCGGCTGGACCAGTGAAAGATACGGAAAGCTGTAGTTCGGGGGCTGAGAGGTCGGAGATGCGAGCGAAATAGTGATTGCCTTTTTGAAGTACTATTTGAGCCAGTAACTGTAAGAGTTGTTAGACATCGCAGTAGGCATTGGATCGCTCGTGCTCGCCCTGCTCTCACTCAGCAGCGCAGTGCAGTAGTAGCATTATTATTCACGCCATACACCGCGGCGCGTTGCATGCATTCCAAGCCAGGCCCGTTTCTTCCTCAACACTGCCCGCGTGAAATGGGTGAATAGAAACGTAGATATTGCCAGACGTAGAATCGGAAGACCAGGCGCACTCGAGCTTGCCATGCCAACTAACGGCGTGTTGAGATTATTCGTGGTCGTTCCTGTCCTACCTTACCTTACCTTGCCTTGCCTTGCCTTACCTTACCGTTGCCTTACGAAGTTACTGAACAACTACCGTCACCAGTCACCACCAATCCCGCGATCCTCCCTTCCTCCCTTCCTCCCTCACTTCGCCTTGCGTCCCTGCGTCCCTGGCCTGGCTCCTGGCCACAGGCTGTTGCTGCTGCTGCCCAGGGAACATTCCAACTCGAACCTTAACAACCCTCCCTCCCTCATTTTTCTCACTCTCCACGCGCAATAATCAAACCCCCCGACTCTCTTTAATACCTACTTGAAATCTCTCTGTCTGACTCCGATTCCCTCCTTCTCCGCACTCGTTCCCTTTACAGGACGTCTTGTCCCTACCTATTCACCCGCCACTGCCTGAGTCTCGTGTGGTATCGAATAAGTTAAGCTTCAGCTGCTTCGCTGGCATCACAACAAGCAAGAAACGAAAAACGAAAGCCGCCTGCTCCGAGCCTCTGGTCTGTCCGCCGCGCAACTATTGCGACTCGACTGCTGCCAGCTCTAGCAGCAACAGCTTCATTATCGCTGCCCCGCGGTGCTCGACAGTCTCCAGGGCAGTCGCAATCAATTAACTATCGTACCTATCTCGGCACCCTCAAACTCAACGTGCGCACTTCGCAGATTGGGAGGGCCTGCCCTGTCGTGTCTGCCCTGTGCTGGACCAGCAAGCGAAATTAGCACCGACCTTCCCCCCGTCCCCTTTTCATGCCCGAGATCTAAAGGGCTGCAAAGGCTCCTGGGCGCTGGCTTCGAGAAGCATCATCCATCATCCTCTCCCACTCCCTCTCACGTTGTCCGAGCAAGAGAACCCAGCGGTGAAGCCTGCAGTTTCGCGGTCTGGTTCATGCGTTTTTCGACCACCTCATGCGCCATACGACACCCGCGCAGCGCAGCCACCAACCCCCACAACGGGCTCCTCTTCTGCTCAGTCTCAGGCTCAGGCTCTGCTCCCCCTTTCGATAAATCACGCTAGCCAAAAGCTCGCGGAAGCCATCCTGTTGTGATCGGCCACGAGCAAGCGTCGAGCTTGACCCAGACCCACCTCCGACTTCCTGGTAACGGCCGTTCCTAGACCCTGCCAGTCCTGGCCCTGCCTACTCCTGTACTTCTTGCTCCTTTCTGGAGGAACCCTTTTTCAACATCCTTCTCGACACTTCGCACGTTCTCTCAATCGACAAGTCGACACCAATCACACATTCGCTACCTTAAACCCTCATCGATACTAACGTTCGGTCTGTTACGCTTCTTCAGCTTGTCGACATCGCCTGAATGCACCGGTGACTACAGCAAGCTCTTCTCAAAGAGCTTCCAACGGCAATCCCAGGTACGTGTTTCAGACACTCTTCTTTGTATGTACTCCTGTGTGCTGTGGCTGACTTCAATGTTTCGCTAGGACTGCCGTTGACCACAACACCAACCTCCTTTCCAACCCAACTTCGCGACACCCTCGAACAGCAATCATGACAGTAGCATACGATCTCACACATCGAGGGTCTTCGACACCACAACCTGGACAGGGTCAGGCGTTAGAGGACCGATTTGAGGTTTTGAAGGATATAGGAGATGGCAGCTTCGGCAGTGTGGTTCTTGCTCGAGTGCGTGGAGCAGGTGCCAGCGTTGCACGAAGAGGCACTGTGGTAAGCATAATTGCGTGGTCAAGCCTCGAATGGGAACTGACAAGTTGTTTCAGATTGCCATCAAGACGATGAAGAAGAATTTCGAATCATTTCAGCCATGTTTAGAGCTTCGAGAAGTCGTATTTCTGAGGACTCTTCCGCCTCATCAACATCTCGTCCCGGCGCTGGACATATTCCTCGACCCATTCACAAAGAAACTCCATATTGCCATGGAGTACATGGATGGGAACCTTTATCAGCTGATGAAGGCTCGAGAACATAAATGCTTAGACGTTGGCAGTGTCAAAAGCATCCTTTTCCAAATTATGCAAGGTTTGGAACACATTCATGCACATCATTTCTTCCATCGCGACATCAAACCAGAGAATATCCTCGTCTCTACATCTGCACAACAAGATTCGGGCAATTCATTCCGACGATACTCAGCAATGGTCACTCCTCCCTCAACACCACCGGCGTACACTGTTAAGATTGCCGACTTTGGACTTGCTAGAGAGACCCACTCGAAACTCGCCTACACGACCTATGTCTCAACTAGATGGTACCGTGCACCAGAGGTATTATTGCGAGCAGGAGAGTACTCAGCACCCGTCGATATCTGGGCCATCGGTGCGATGGCAGTTGAAATTGCTACTTTGAAGCCATTGTTCCCTGGAGGAAACGAAGTCGACCAAGTTTGGAGAGTATGTGAGATAATGGGTAGCCCCGGGCATTGGTACAACAAAGCCGGATCCAGAGTCGGTGGTGGAGATTGGAGGGAAGGTACCCGTCTCGCAGGGAAACTTGGATTCTCGTTCCCAAAGATGGCCCCTCATGCCATGGATACGATCCTTCAATCACCACAATGGCCAGCGTCCCTCAGCAATTTCGTCACGTGGTGTTTGATGTGGGATCCGAAGAGTCGACCAACTTCCACACAAGCACTTGCGCACGAGTTTTTCACCGATGCTGTTGACCCATTGAGACCAAAGTCATCGGCTTCGAAGATGCTTGGCAGAAAACATTCTGACCTGAGCTACCGTGGCTCGAAGGACTCGACAGATATTGCACCCACATCATCCTCAAAGTCATCCTGGTTTAGGAAATCCTTGATCGGCCGGTCCGACAGCATTGCAACGCCGCCACCAGTTGGGAAGGAAAATGTCGCTCCTCGACCGTCACCAGTGCATGCTGCTACCGATGTTCAGGTGACCAAGACACGACCTCAACCTGGAAAGAGGCAAACGTGGAACAATGGCCCTTCCAATGTCGCTCCCATGCCGATTCTCCCCACGATCAAGCCTATCTCACCGTTGTCAGATGCGGTCACTGCACAAGCTAGCAGCAGAACGCCGTCGTACAGTGATGCCTACGCGTCCAACGGCCAACGACAATCCAATATGGATGGTAAGGTAGCGAAGAAGATTGGTCGACAACTCTCAGTTGCTTCGTCGAACAATCACTACGCTGATATCCACAGACAACAGGCTGAAGCTGCTTTGAATGGTAACACTGGACTGGCTTCTCCTCCTAGTGGACAAAAGGAGAGCTTCTTCTCACACCTCAGGAAACGCGCGAGAAGATTTTCAGGACGTCAGTCAACGACTCCGATGTCGCCAAAGTCGATGGACATCGAAGCTCAAGCTGGCTGTGGTCCATGGGCTAGCAACAGATCTTCAATGATTGTTGATCCTGCCCAGATGCCTAGTCCTGTTCAAAAGATTGATACATACGACGCATTGGACAAAGCGCTGCGGAATGTGCAGCAGAACCTAGACTCGCCGCAGCAGGGGGCTGCACCTACACCACCAAATCACATGATAAGCCCCAACAGTGTTCTGAAGAGACATCACTCCCTTCCTCAGCAGCCTAGATCTGTAGACAATTTACGGGGTGTTGGAGGGCCGGTATCGAGCAGGACACGACGGTCTCAAGTACCTGGAGGAGTGCGGCAATACGAAACTCCTGACGAAGAGGATGAGCTACTCGACGAGGTCTTGTCAAGTACTCACAAGGCAATGAAGAAATTGGATAGGAACTCGATTCAGAACGATGCCAGACAACCTCTACATCAGTCGACGAGTAATGTGGCCCTGTCGAATCCATACCCAACGCCATCGCCATCGGCTAGCGGCAATGCTGTTCTCTTTGGTCAGGGCATTCATCAAGTGACTCCTTCCAAGGCACCGACAAGCTATAAACAATCTTCAACGCCACCATACGACTATGAGGAAAATGAATGGGCTGCTTCAGCAGCAGCTAGCATTTTTGCAGCCTCGAGTCGATTTTAAGACCCGCATAGGATGCGTTGTCAACCTGTAACATACGGAGGAAAAGCTTTCTGGTAGCATTTACATTGCATGGTGTTGAGGATTTTTGGGAGGCAATACCTTTGATCATTTTCGTACGCTCGTTTGTTAGCATCGGTCTGGAAGGGTGTTTCTTCACCAACCGGGGTTAGCGTGTACATTTCCGGCGTCAAATGCCCCTCTACTCAGAGGCAAGCACATTTTCATTGTTTGTTATATTTTCATACCCGAACACGGAAATATCTCGCCATAGATGCGATCCTTTCGGTTGTTTACTTTGTCTTCAAAATACCCCCTATAGACTGCACGATATTCGATATTTTGTTTGAGGTTTGATTTGATTGAGAGAGAGAAAGGAGAAGAGATTGGTCAGCAAGACTGCTTCACAGCGAAATTTTCACGCGCACGCGCAGAACTATACAAAAGTTTCCTTTGTAACACATATTTGTCTGTCCGATGTTTTTCCTTATGGGCGCTCAAGCACATTAATGCCAGCGAGGATAGGGTCATCTGGTAACTCATCCTGGTTGGAAAATATAAACTAGCACATATCACATATCCCCAGGGGTTGTTTCATGGCTACTTACTGCACATTGCACTACCACATTATCTTTCATTATCTATGGGGCGAGGGTTTCGGTTCGGTTCGGTCGGTCATCTGTGTTTCTATGTCCTAGGTACTGGGAACCGGGAGCCGAATGTATGTATACTATTCGAAATATAAGTTCCAGGGATCGGTCCCTGGTATTTTATGGATCGATTCTTGGACCGCGATTGATCCGTGTTGCCTAGAGTGTTTATCGCTATCATCATCTGTGGTTTGGTTTCTTGGGTTTGTGTGGATGGATGGAGCGATGTGGATGAGGCGTGGTGCTGGCGAGCTCTGCTGGCAGGCACGAGAAGTGGAGACTTGGTTGATTAATCGAAGAGGAGAGGGGAAGGAGGCAAGGGAAGGGCTAAATTTGAGAGATCTCGTCCGTGTATTTAGATTTTTGTGTGGAAGTGGAGGTCATGGGTGGCTGGATGGATGAATGAGCTGCTGATCAGTCAGATATGTATGTATCAATCGATTATTGGCACAAACGCCAATTCCATTTCAGCCCAACCTCCCTTCACATCATAAATATGTTCTCTCCAAATGATGAGCTGGCCGTGACTCCTCCTGTCCTTGCAAGCACCTCTTCTGTTTACTCTCCTCTCCTCGCTTTTCACATCCGAATCTGTGCGTTTGTTATGCAGAATTATGGATCTGCATTCGCGTACTATTATCGATGTTATGATGTACACGTGTCTAGCCTCCGCTCGGTGCAGTGCAGTGCAGTGCAGTGGGGAAAGCAAGCATAGGGAGGGGGTAACCTCGTCAACGGGACGAACGTGTTTGGGGGTGTTCCTTGACCGCTTGAATGGACAGGGCTGAAGAAGTGGGGTGGTGGAGTTTATGCATGATTGTTTTTTCGGGACTTCCATTCTGAATGCGATTAGTTCAGGCTTTAGGGTTTTTGGTCCATTCTTGTAGTGGGAGGAGAGGGAATAATCAGAGCTGGGGTTGGGTTAGCTGAGGACCGGTACAGATGAGTTGTTGTTTTTGTTTACCCCAACTCTTTTCAGGCTTGAATGTGGTGGGGGAGGATATAGGACATGTGACTGTTGGTGATGAGGTGTCTTGCTAAGACTGGCAATCGTCCGAGATGGTTGACTGGTTGCTAGGACCTCCTCGGTTACTGATGTGAGGAAGTAGAAGTAGAAGTATATCCACGTATCCGCATATCCGCTGACGAATATTCAAACGGAAGGAGAGGTAGGTTTCGGGTTGTCAACAATGCTTCTGGAATGTGAGGCTTCGAACGTCTGATACGATCTGCGGACGATGTGGGACTTAGATTTTAGGGGTCTCTTTGTTTACCTTTCTAACGGGAGTAGTTGGTATATGATAGTTTTGTTATTGTTGATGTGGGCTTTCGAGGTGGAATTTTGGGGGTTTGATGTGGTCCTTGTGGAGGGGTTTTTGGGCCCAAGCTTCAATATCGATAATGATAATGATATCGGGTTGAGTCTTGAAGGGATGTCCTGGGTAAGAATATCTAAAGACCGAATTATGAGAGGGGTAAGTCTGGTTCTGTAAGGAATGAACGGTCGGTCTTTCTTGATCGTCGGACGGTCAGGGAGCCAATTGAGACACATCATTTGTATGACTCCTCGTACATGCGAAGGCTCGTGAAACAAGGATATGCGATAGTTGAGTCTCCAGAAGGTGCTCGAAAGGTAGTGTGGACAAAGCACTGCTTTAATTCAATCTGATATCTCGTTTCTAACCTGCAAAATGATACAAACGCCTCAGACAACGCCCGAAATATGTAAAAACCCTTCTGAATCAAGTTTCAATTTTATATTTACCAAATCTTTACTCCCCTCATGATCAGCCTACCTCATCCGCGGACACTTCCTCCTACAACGCAGCTGCAAAGATGGCTGCCCCTCCAAACAGCATCGCACCAACAGCACCAGTTGGCAATGCAGCGCCGCCAGTGCTCATGCTCGTGCTAGTAATAGTCTGACCAGCAGCATTTGTTGTCGTGATAGTTGTTGCAGCTACGGCTACTGCTCCAGTATTGGTTGCTGTGTGTGTGCGTGCGACACTACTTATGCTGGCGATGCGAGAAGAGGCAGCGGATTCGAGGGACTTGATGTAGGATGTTGCTTCAGGACCGAGACTGGCGGTTGCTGTGAACTGAGAGAATTCTGAGGAGAGTTTTGTTAGTACGACTCTGCCATTGAAGACTGTATCTGAGGAGGTGGAATTGATGTTGACGTGAGGAAGAGAAAATGGGAATGGGGTGTATAGTGAGGTAGGGTGTCGCACCTGACGAATATGAAGAGGCGACTGAGGAAGCTTCGCTCCTGATCGATGACCAGAAATCACTTCCGTCTGAAGTGATATCGTTGAACACGCTTTCGATGTTGTCTCCAATGTCATTGAATCCATCTGAAATCGTGTCGAAGATATCTGCCTGGAGGAATTGTTAGATGCAATTCAGGTGATGCTTATGATCAAACATACCACTGCAAAGGAGGCAAGAGCTAGGACGAAGATGTTCTTGATCTGCATGGTTACTCTGGAGTGTTTTGTGACCGAGGTGGTGAAGTGAGGGTGCGAATGATGCTAAAGTCAGAGATAAAGGAGGATGATTTGCCGAAAGAGTTGACAGATAGGAAAGATTAAAAATATAGAAGAAGAATTCGACATTCAACCGTGCCTAGTATTATATATCTCATGTTGACTTCAGCATCGCCCGTTACGCAAGCCTTGCTGATGACGCGAACGAGGCTTAGGATAGTCGTTCAACTCGCATTTGCTCGGTAGCTGAACCTTGCGCAGCTGCCAGAAGCACAAAGGATTTCCGATAACATCAGCATGAGGCTCATGAGACAGGTCTCTTAACGGGTTAGGATGAACAATGCCATGTCTTTTGACGTATTGTTTCCAGGGTTAGTGACCTCTGTATGATGAAGTTGCCTGCCGGTTCGCTTTTTCGTATGTAAACTACCTGACTCTCGGCAACACTGGTAGTTGGTTGTCGAAGCGTGTTTCCGGAAAGGGGGAAGTCGCTGCGACGGTTCCGAGCTTACGGTGCGAGTATGAAGGTAAAAGACACTCATTGATCGGGGGCACGATCGGGGGCACCGAGTCTGGTCTGCTCATCAATCGGCAAATCTTACAAAGCTGAATTGTGAATTCTGCCTATCCACTGGCTTGGGGGCGAGATTCGTGGCAGTTGAGGGGACGAACATGGCGATGAGAAAAGAGTGACGCGTTTCAGCCATATCGCCAAGAATTTCGCTTACTGCTGTTCTATTTATATCGGTCTTTAGTCGTCACTCATGTGTGCCATCAATTAGCATTGCTTGGCATGGAAACTGCTGCTCTACTTCTGAGGATTCTGATAGTAAGGCTTTCATCAATTGCTTGTTGATAAATGTAAAAAAGCTTGAAAATGAGAGCACTAATAAGAACCCCCATTATTTGGGGATCTCGCTTAGCATCTCCATGAAAACAAGAGCCCAGAAGCCTTGAAAAATATTGCTATAGCGCACTTCCTGGGAAATGATTAGGGCCTCAGAATGATTAGATGGTGTATCTGTAGAGAAATCTCTTGCGACGTCTTCCGTAGACAACTCGGGGGTATTTTAAAGCTCGGAACAGGCGACACATGCCTTGGCTCTTTGGACTACCGCAAACTGAACTAGTCTGTATATTATATACGACGCAGCCGAACTTCAGTGACTCTTTTATCAAACTACACCTAATACAAGCAGTTGTGTTTACTCAAGTCTCTCTGAAGTTTCAACGTACATTGGCGTAGCGGGCTCGGAGACAAGATTGAGATGAGGGGTTTGATGCTTGTGGTCGTGATTAAGTCGAGGACTCAGCAAAGACACGGCGTGGCCGAGCTTGTTTAAGGTTTCCTGTGAGATAAGCCAGAAACTAACTTAAGAATTGTGTAGATGATTGACAGCGAGATGTTGGTATTGGAAGGAGTAGTTGTGACTTGGTAGAAGGAGACCAACCGTTCTCTCATTACAGCCGAGCTGCCTCGGGTTAGGGTTTATCTTGTCCACCAAAGGGTTTCAATTTGGTGATCAGAAGAGTGTCAAGAAAAGTTCCATTAGGGACTGGAAAAGGCTTGATCGAGAAATATTATCATAGCAAGAACTGCCAGATTACCGAAAGACACCCGCAAGCTCTCAACGACCCTCCCATCACCGTCATTCGCAGCAGATTAGTCTCCAACCAGAACAAATGTAACTCGCTATATCCAGCCAACTCAAAAGGGCGAAATTCACCTAGGAAAGCGGATGGTAGCTAGCACCAGGGAACTGAGCGAAAGCTCCAGTGTCGAAAGTTGTCATCAATGGACAGGCCATAGTTGACTTGACCGGATTGATGACATTGTTCAACAAGTCCAGAGCACTTGAAAGACCAAGAGCGCTGACGAGACCCGAAAGTAAGGAAGGTGTCGCAGCTTGGATTGCCTGAAGCAGGAAGCAAGCCAGGTTGTTACCTCGCAGGAGATTGGTCGCGTTGAAGACGCCACCAGTTACATCCGCAGGATTGAGTCCGACGAATGAGTTGACTGTGCCTGTGTTGCCGCCAATGGAGATGAGTTCGGGGAACCGGGTAGCAGTTACAGCTAGATCGGCCTGTCGCTGTTAGCTGGCAGATTAGAGAATGGCAGCAAAAACTCACCAATCCGTTTACGAGTCCAAGCTTATTGTTAGATGGCCGTCGGTACCAATTGAGGGGAATACGTTCGTGACCCGGCGTGTAGACGAGTGCGTTTTCTGGACCACTGACGCCGAAGAAAGATTTGAGAATGGTTCTATCCAGGTATCCTTGGATATTGGTTTCCGAGTGCTGTTGCAGTCAGTAATTGCTATGAGTTGAAAGAGGGGATAAGTCAAACATACATTGCTGAAGCAAAGAGGGGGGATCGAATGTGCGATTGGGCTGACGAGACCAGCAAAAGGCTAGACGATGTCAAAATGTATCATATAAGACCAAGACAGGCTACTGACAGCTGAGAAATAGTATGGATTATTTTGAACGGACCATTCGCGCATGTCCTTGTTGTGCTGGCGAACGATATCGAGGGTGTAGAGCTCAGCGCGGTTGTAGAGTGCCATGAATCGGTCCATTTGAAGGTGGTGTGCATCACCATTGTTCATGTAAGCATCGGCCTGGAAGGATCATCAGCGTATGTTTATTGAAGGAGAGATACACTGACACGAGTCATGGAAGTATCTGTCTCGTAGACATTGTGAGAGAAGGAAAGACCCTGTGGGCTCGAGAGTAGACCTTCCAGGAGACTTGCAGGATATGGACCTCCGATGGACCAAGTACCTGCAACAGGATCTCCAGTCAAAACAATTTCTATCGTAGCTAGAACAGTACCGAGTTCAGGTGTAAAGTTGTAAGCTTCTTCAAGGCCAGCACTGACTGCACCAGCAACATATCAGTTTCAGGATGCGGATACGAGGGAGTAGTTGACTTACACTGAGCGACGGTACCGATACCATTGTGAGGAATGAAATTATGGTTAGCAGCAGCATTGAGTCCAGGACAAGGTCCTCTACAGTCTTAATTCAGCATACGGCCCTCATCACCTTTCCCAGGAGTCATTTGCAGACCCCGAGTTTCTAGGAAATGTGGAAACTCGACGAAGTAGAACGTACCTCTTGTCATTTGGACCTGGGGGAACGAATTGGTGTGGAGTACCCGGGCGAACGTCAACGAGCTGATCAGCAGCGTTGAAAGTGGTGCAAGGAACGATGCCACAGTTTCCTTCAACTTGGGAGAGTGGAAGTGGGACGGGTGGTACAGCTTGCCGGGTTTTGACGCTTCTTGCTGTCATGCCAGGAAAGGCAGACGCAGTGAGGGTCAAACCTAAGATGGACAAAGCAGTGATCATGATAGAGAATGATGCACAAAGCATCTTGATAGTGTTGTTACTTGTGATTTGAGAGTCTGGGAAAGTTGAGTGGGTGAGTAAAAGAGAACATGAGAAGAGGGAGAAGTGAATAGGGATATCCATCACTTTAGATAATTATTTATCTTCAGTAGATGAACCAATCAACTGAAATTTAGCCAACTAGCCGAGTTCGGAATAAAAAGGAAGTCTGTTGGCGCCAACAGTTGCCTGAAAACCGGAAACGATAGTCTGCAGACAACACAAAAGCCAAAATGGTCTATAGCTCGTCTGAACTTTCCATTTGCGAACAAGAGTCAAAGGTAATAACAGAATTTTTGTTGGCATACCTTCTGTCTAATATATATTTCATATACAAGACGATTACTCTATGCGCAGCTAAGGGAAGGACCGTACAAGCTGCTTGAGAGTTGAAAGAGTCACTAAAAATGAGATGAGTGACCAAGAAGCTATTCGTACTACGAATGATTTGTTTGCATCGTGGCTTGACCAGCTGCTCATAGCTTTATCATTGATGGCGCATATATCCAATGCGAAAGTTCTAAAGACCAACATGGCTTTTGAGGTCAAAGGAAATAAAAATGCACAGCCCAAAGATTGAGCCTGTCCAACGAGCCCTCCATAGTGTAGTGTTTCCGATCGATCGATCGAATCCATCATATAAATTAAGGAGCCAACAAGAAAAGCAAATTGCATGCATGCAAAGAACAACGTGGTAGAAAGTTTTGGTGGAGATGTTGGCCGTGCTGAACTCAAGTAATGCCCACACCTTGCTGTCTCCTGCTTTCGGTACACAATGTTGACCTATTCTACTCGAAGAACTAGAGGAAGACTCTACTCTCAGGTGTCATGTAAATCAGACGGAAAGTCCTCGCTCTTTCTTCTTACATTGCATGAAGCCCAAGTGATAGAGGTAGGAGGCACAACTTCTGAGGGCTGAGGCTCGAAGACTTCCGGTGTCACGGTAGCGCCAAATTGTAACTCCGAAGCGTGATGGTGCAGTGTAACCAACTTTGTGTTCCCCAAGCACTCTCTTGCCAGAAATCTATCATTTATGGTGTCGCAATGTGGAGGTGATGTTGGTTTCCAAATGTGCTAGAGAACAAACGAGGATTAGACAGTAGATGGAACGGTTTTGTCAGGTGACCAAACTCTCTTCCCAGCTGTGAGATCGAGTTTAGTTCGAATTTGAGGCCTGCAAACACTCGTCGAGCAGTGATATGAACTATTCATTGACTACTTCTCTGATGTGTATCAGCTTTAGGAATTACTTGCAATCACTCAAGTGCTTTTTTGTTGTTATTGGCGTGGAAGCGAGCATCTGGGCATGGGTTCTGCTCGCGGTTTAGATGTCAGTCAGATTTACGTCACTCTGCAGTTCGATCAGCGCCTTCATCACGAACACAACACAGCTGGTGGTTAAGCGAGCCGTCCATCCATCGGCATAAACTGAAGCCAAGCCAGCAACTACTGCTCTTGTGATCCCTTCAAAAGCTACGGCCCACCTCCATTTCAATCGAGATCCTGGGACAGCCACAAGCCACAAAGTTGCAGGGTGACGTAGATCCACCATTACTCTGGGCGACGGCTCTCAATCTGCTTCTTCTGCAGTAAGTCGCATCGTCGAAGGCAGAAACACGGGAATACTTTTCAGAAGAGGATATCTCATGTTTGGATCTTGACTGTGCAGATGAGGATAGATAGCCATGAATGCTGTGTTCTTCTTAAACGAGATCCAATCTACTACATTTGGCCACTTGGATCGTTCGCAATCGCATATCGAGAAGATTAAGTTTTGCGTCTGGTCAAGCTACTATTTAGGCACTAGATCCTGTGCCGCCTCTGCCACGAACTTGCATTCAGTCCAATCACATCATTTGTTGACATGACAAGAAGGCGGGGTGATGGTCCCCAAACGGTTCCTACCAATGTTCAAACGTTACAAAGAAGTGTCGATCGACTGACGCAAATGCTTGTAATGCTTGTTCGTTCATGGCAACTTGGCAAAGATAAAGCTCTCTATTCCCTTCCTACTCTCCTACTGTAAGATTCTGTGCAGAATCTTAATGATTATTCGCTTTGCTTGAAAAGGCTCAAAAGTGCTCCACTTATCATTTTTTTGTGTACATATTTCGATTCAAGAACCAAGTATCTCTTTCACCATGGCCTCCTCAGCCCAGGATCCTGGTAAGATCAGCACTGAGTCTGGCGAGACTCACGTCGAGAATGGCACGGCCCAGCGAAAGTCTGATGCCGGCCTCGAGAAGCTGGACCCGGACAGGCTTCGAGCAAATATAAACGCGAAGATAGCTAATCCACTTGCTGGCTTCTCTAATGCTGAACTGGAGGCCAAAGGAGAGGAGTATGTCAGGACAAACGAGATGGGAGACGAGGAAGATATCCGGGCCTTCAGACTCGGAGCAATCCTGGCTAAAGATCCCAACCGCCATGCAGAGGTTCCAGGGCTCACTGACGAGGAGAGAACAATTCTGGAGGCCGAGATTACTCGCAAGTGGAACCAACCAACCAAATTGTTCCTGGTGATTGTTCTCTGTAGCATATGCGCTGCTGTGCAAGGAATGGGTAAGTTATTCCACCGTCTCAACCTTGAAGTACCCTGCTGACATTCATCCAGACGAGACCGTGGTTAATGGCGCTCAAATTTTTTATAGCAAGCGGTTTGGTATTGGCGACAAGACAAGCTCAAGGCAGACATGGCTCATCGGTCTGACAAATTCCGCGCCGTATCTGTGCTGCGCAGTCATCGGGTGGTAAGTACTTTGCTTAACTGTATTTTTATTTTTTGAGGGATCTGCTCAGGCACGTCTCGAATACCTGATTCCAAGATCTTGACTTCTACAGCGCTGACAATATCTAAGCTGGATGACTATTCCCTTGAATAATTTCTTCGGCCGTCGTGGTACTGTTGTAAGGTTATGTCGTCTTCGAGACAAGGACATACAACATGTCCTTGTATATCATAAGCATCGCTGACGGTTACCTGATTAGTTTATTACCTGTGTAATCAGTGCTATTGCTTGTCTTTGGCAAGCCTTTACCAACACATGGTGGCATATGTTCATCGCCAGATTTGCTCTCGGCTTCGGAATTGGACCGAAGAGTGCGACGGTTCCAATGTATGCTGCAGAGTGTTCTCCACCACAAATTCGGGGTGCTCTGGTGATGCAATGGCAAATGTGGACCGCTTTCGGAATCATGGTTGGTTATGCTGCCGATTTGGCCTTTTATAAGGTCCAGGATGTTCCGGGAATCACCGGTCTAAACTGGAGATTGATGATGGGCTCAGCGTGCTTTCCAGCAATCATCGTCGTTTGCTTCGTCTTCATGTGTCCCGAATCACCCCGCTGGTATATGAGTAAAGCACGCCACGCGAAAGCTTACAAGTCCATGTGTAAGCTCCGGTACAACAAAGTCCAAGCCGCCCGAGACATCTTTTACATGCACACTCTCCTCGAGGCTGAGAAAGAGAGCATGAAGCTGGGGCAAAGCAAAGTGAAAGAGATGTTCACCGTTCCACGTAATCGAAGAGCTATGCAAGCTTCTGAAATCGTCATGTTTATGCAACAGGTAAGATGATTTTGTTGTTTGTACAAGCAACTTCTAACAAGCCGTTTAGTTCTGTGGCGTGAATGTTATCGCTTACTACTCGTCTCAAATATTCCTCGATGCGGATCTCTCTGAAATGAGTGCTCTTGGAGCCTCTATGGGCTGGGGTGTTATCAATTTCCTTTGTAAGTGGTAGAAGTCTGACTAGGATCGACCAGCATGACGGCGCTTACCGGATCCAATTCTGTGCCATTACAACGCGCTGACAGTTTCGTAGTCGCTATACCCGCTGTCTATACCATTGATACCTTTGGACGAAGAAATCTACTGCTCACGACTTTCCCGTTGATGAGTCTCTGCTTGTTCTTCGCTGGGTTTAGTTTTTGGATTCCAGCAGATTCAACTGCCAGGGTTGCGTGTGTCGCTCTTGGACTGTACCTTTTTGGAATGGTCTACTCTCCTGGAGAAGGCCCTGTTCCATTTACGTACTCTGCTGAAGCATATCCTCTCTATATCCGAGCTCAAGGAATGTCCCTCGCCACAGCCACGACATGGTTCTTCAACTTCATTCTGGCAGTCACGTGGCCATCGTTGTTGAAGGCTTTCAAGCCCCAGGGAGCTTTCGCTTGGTACGCTGTCTGGAACTTAATTGGTTTTACTGGAGTTTTGTTTTTCGTTCCTGAGACTAAAGGCAAAACTCTCGAAGAATTGGATCAAGTCTTCTCGGTTAGGTCTCGCGACCATGCTGCGTACGGAGGCAGGCAGTTCATTTACTTCTTCAGAAAGTATCTATTCAGACAGAACGTCGAGAAAGAAAATCTCTATGAGCCCGAATCTGTCGAGCACCATCCTACTAGCTTCAACGAAGAGAAGCAATCCGATCCTACCAAGAGAGTTTGATTGAAATGTTCGAAAAGATGGTTGTTTGATGGTCAAGCAGGCTTGCGCTACCGATATTTTATTTGGATTCGTTACTTTTCGATACTGCAACAGTTTTTGTATTATTAGGAATGACTGCTTTGGTATTTTGTTAGTGGGAAATTATAATAATGTCAATGACTTCCATGTTTCTGTTGCGCTATCCGTATTTGTTAGAGTCACCTCGCTTAACCGAACATATATTTACAGTTCACGTTGGCTATCAACTTACCCAGATATCAGATTCGTATTCGATAACCACAACTGTGATTAATGATCAACTTGAGAAAATGAGTCGTTACTGTCAAAATCGCATTTTTGGCAAGTGAATAATGTCAACACTTTTCTTCAGCGCGCCTTGACTTGTTCCCATCCCAAGAAGACTCGAGCCAGCCTCCTATGTCACTCTTGTGCCAAGTACCCTGGAACTCCACTCGTTCCTGGATTGGATCTTTGAGAACGACATGTAAATAATTCCGAGATGTGTTGTGATTCCCTTATGACTTTGCAGTGTCGTCGTCGCTCCCAGAGCTTGACGAGTCTACCTCAACACCCCCGGCGTTCCTGGCTCATGCCCTGCATACCTCCACCAAAGCCTTGTCCCCCAAAGGCTCAGGTGATTCTGCCTCCACAGAATGCCTACTGTTCCATACCTGGTATACCACCTCCAACCCGTCCAGCAAAGCATCCTCCGCCAAAGCCACCTTCTCCAAATGGAAGTCCTGCTCCCGCATCCATTCCATTGATGACTTCATCCCACCCACATATTATTCAGCTTGACCTTGCTCTATCTCGCCTTTATTGCACATACCGCCATACTGATTCCTCACTCCCATGCCTCCCATCCCCCTCATGCCCATAAAACCTATCACACTCCCCGTCCCCTCGCTCCTCTTCTCCACCAATAACCTCCATAATCACAAGCGGCTCCGAATCGTCTTGGGTGAGGTAGATGATCTGCGTATCTCAGGCATGGTATCTCCTTCAAGGGCCTTTACATGTCCTTCGACAGGTCTGCAGGCCTCGCTCGTAGCACGTATTGTTAAACCTGTTGTATGGTCGCATGACGCCTCGTTGACGTCTTGTGCGGCTTATTTGAGATGGATCATTGGGTTATTAGTTTGTCTATTTTCTGAATAGTTAGTGTCTACGGCTGTTGTTTGGCGTCGGTAGAGTTTTAGTTGATCCACAACTATCACACCCTGATCGTTCATTTGCAAGAGAAAGTGTGTACTAGCTGCATCTTATCACACTAGATCCACCAAACAAAACAAGACGATGTGCAGAGAGCAGAAAGTACTACATGTGTGTAAGTTATATCGGAAAAGTTGATCACTTACATCATCGCCAAAACTCCACTCCGCAAGCTGTCTGGCGAATTCTCCAGGAAAGCCGTTTAAACTTAAATACGAACTCCGAAAGATAGAAAATCGTATCTCGTACGATCGTGAAAAAACAACAAATTAACCTGGATTGATTGTTTCGAGGCCTTAGCTCTATCTCGATAGTCGTCTCACTCAGCACTACTGGTGGGATCTGAAGGAACGAGATGTCCACAGGGAGGGCTTAAATTGACTTTTGTCAGAATACCCCGCATCTATGATGACAAGTGTACGGAATCAGTTCAAAGAGATGATGTTCTCTGACGTTTTGAGGACATGCACTTCTCTGGCTTTGACCAAAGTGGAAATCTTCAGCGCCAACGTACCTGACGGGGCTTTCTGCACACTTGATCCAAAAATGACCACAACGCAGCTATAACTTGTGAACATTCATGTATGAGCACATCCTTTGCCTTGCACATCGCGCTGATACCTTGTAATTATTTTCTTGGATCTCGCAATGCGCGGCGGACCAAAATGATACCGCAACGGGGCGGAAGCACCCGAAACTGAAATGCTTGAGGAATTAAAAAGCTGCATATCTTCCGAGCCAGTCGCACATGACCTTTATCGTGATCTCGAAGGACAAACCCTATCGACACAGTCTCGGTATGAGCGTCGGAAGAATATATCAGATGACAAATGAGAGGAGGACGACCGTAAGCTGCAGAAGACGTTTCACCGCTTCACCTGGACCCGAAATCGAAACCCGAGATTCTTCTAGCCAGTGATAATTCGTGCATTCGGGAATGATTGGATACAAGCGATTAACACTTACATCGACGTATCGTAACCACACCTCTGGCATGCTTGGAGATAAGCTGACGACCTGACGTAAGGAATCGGACCGCCTTCGGAATGAATAGGATATACCATTTGGGGTAAATTTCTCGCGGTATCCGTTACCTTGGCGTAAAACCCAGGCCGCGGAGTACCTTGGAATTTAGCCAGCGAAATGGTTACTGTCTTTGTACGTTGAGTGAGACCAGTAGATTGCTTCCAGGTTGATGGTATCGATATTGGCTGTGCCAAGGCCAGTCCCTGCAGATCCTGACGGGAGAATACCCCCCCCCCTTGCTGGGTTTTCATCATCCACGGGTTTCCCACGCAATAAATATTCATCTGTCTTCTTCGGCGGTCCTTCGTACTCGCATCAAAATGCAGCATTAATAATACAAGTCCAGTCGGAGACATTCCAAGACCTGGATATAGCCCGTCGTTTGGGAATGTATTTCCGGTTGGTGCAGATGCGGCTGCAAAACCCTGCCCTGCTCGTATATTCGGCCGAAATCGACCGTCTGCCGAAGGCTGGCTTGATACGGGGATGACAAAGCGCATTCGACTCATTTGGAGCCATTCGCGCTCACCCAGCACTCATCACCGCCGAGCACGGCGAACGTGCTTACTCTGAACCAGAGCTAACCAGAATCATGGTGCCCAGCCCCTTGCTCGATGAATCACTGCCGCAAATTACAGTAGGCTCGCGTAGCCGTGGACCCCTGTCGGTGTTTACGTTGCTGCATGTCCGTCTTTCGTCGTGTTACGGTTGAGGCTGGCTTGCTGACGGCGGAGCAACAACTTTATCTCCTTTGCTGGGCAGCATGTCAGCACGTCTTTAGACCATAGGGCTTTGTAACAGGTCCATTGGAATGGTCGTGATCCACTATGGGCCCAAACACTGGTGAACTACGACTTTCCACCAGCGCAAAGCTGCCTGGTCAAACTTAACCCCTGTCTTCGTTTTGTGTCAAACCCTTCTCTTATAAGTATTCGCTCCTCCGTGCTTTCATAAGATTTCGTGCAGTGCATTTCATCTTCCTCTGTCCATTCATACCTGAGGTCCATACTTTCCTGGTATCTCTACTTCTCCCATTCATATCTGGAGCCCATACTCTCCTGGTATCCTACTTCTCCGGATCATTATTGAAATTTATTCACACTTTACAGCAATGGATTCTCGAGCCGAAACGCTTGCTGGGGAGAAAGAAGTTGGCAGGAGCGTTTCCCCTACTCCACCTGGATCACTCAACAAAGAGAAGCTCGAAGCGAATGGTAGCTTCGACGAATCACCAACAGATAAAGAAGATGATTCGATCAGGGATGCTCCAGCTGTCCAAGGAGGAGACGACGATGAAGGGGAATATCCAGACGGCTATCGTATGGCCATGATCGTGGTTGCGTTGCTTCTCAGTATCTTCCTTGTATGTCCCCAGCACTTCTCAGTACTTTGAACATGATGCTAACCTGTACAAGGTATCTCTGGATATGACTATAGTCGCTACAGCCATTCCGAAAATCACCGACGAATTCGCTGGACTTGACCTAGTTGGCTGGTATGGCTCTGCCTTCTTCCTCACCGTGGGAGCCTTTCAATCGACCTGGGGAAAGGGCTACAAGTACTTCCCGTTGAAGACAACCTTCCTAATCGCCATCTTCATTTTCGAGCTCGGATCTCTCATCTGCGGTGTGGCGCCCAATAGTACAGCACTTATTGTTGGAAGAGCCATTGCTGGAGTTGGTGGAGCTGGTATTGCATCGGGTGCCTACACTATTATTGCTTTCTCGGCTAGACCATCTAAGCGAGCAGCCTTTACCGGACTCATGGGAGCAGCATACGGTATCGCCAGTGTCATCGGTCCTCTCCTCGGAGGTGTCTTTGCTGAGAATACTACGTGGAGATGGTGTTTCTACATCAATTTGCCAATTGGCGGAGTTTCAGCCGCCATCATCCTGTTCTTCTTCACCACACCAGCCCAAGCCGTCCCGGTCAAAGCTACCCTCAAGGAGAAGTTCCTGCAAATGGATATGCCCGGTTCGTTCGTCATCATGGGAGCCATCATATGCTACATTCTTGCTCTTCAATGGGGAGGGCAAACCAAAAGCTGGGACTCTTCAGAAGTGATCGGGACGCTCGTCGGCTTCGTTCTCATTCTTGCTGTTTGGGTTGTCATTGAATGGTACCAAGGGGAGCGTGCCATGATCGTGCCACGCCTTCTCAAGGACCGCCATATCTGGAGTGGGATGGTCTTCATCTTCTTCCTCGCAGGTGGCTTCTTCCTCCTTCTCTACAACCTCCCAATCTACTTCCAAGTCGTCAGTGGAGTCTCTGCATCCGACTCTGGTGTCCGCAATTTGCCACTGATTTTGGGATGTACCATTACCACAATTATCTCTGGTGGCATGATCTCAGCATTTGGTGTTGCTGTTCCTTGGATGATTGGAGGAAGCGCTATCGCAACAATTGGCTCTGGACTTCTCTACACTCTGAACACACACTCCTCGTCCTCGGCATGGATCGGTTACCAGGCTCTTTCTGGTATTGGTATTGGTCTGTGTCTGCAAGTTCCCATCATCATCGGCCAAGCTGTCTCGAAACCTGAGGATCTTTCCTCAGTCACAGCTATGATCCTATTTGCGCAAACAATCGGAGGTGCATTCTTCGTCTCCGCCGGTCAAGTCGCTCTCTCGAACGTCTTGCAAAGCAGTATCCTAAAGTATGCTCCATCCACAACCCCAGCTGATGTTCTCGTTGTTGGTGTGACGGAGATCCGGGATCACTTCCCAGCAGATGTCGTACCTGACATCGTCACATCATACATGAAGGGCCTCCAAGCCGCGTACGCCATCGCGATCGCCAGCGCTGGTATTGCAGTAATCTTCTCACTATGCAGCAAGTGGACAAACTTGAAGGGCAAGGTACAGCCGGGCGGTGCCGCTTGAGGTACCGTGGGGAATTGAATGTCTGTTTTATACCAATTTTTCTTTTTGTTCCATGGCGTTAGGCGGCGAAATATTTTGGAGCGGGACATCAAATTCTCAAGTACAGGCGGAAGGTTTTCTATGGGAGCATTTTCAGGCATAGAAGTATTACTATAGCGATGGCACTCCACATTACTTTAAAAACTTAATAGATTATATTATTCCAAACAAATGCTTTCTGCTTATCACAAGCATTCTGCCCGGCGAAAACAGATCAAGTGAGTTACAATAGTCTTCCCTCCAACTAATCACAACTGACAGCCCCCGGTTTCATTCTCTAGCGCTTTTTAAGCAAACAACTACTTGAATATTTCGACCACTGTTTCTCAAAATCACAGGTCTACTATACGCGAGCCCCGAGCAAAACAGGAGGTGGACCGGCTAGTAGTCGAAATTCTGATAATTAGAACCAGGCCACCGTATTGCTTGTGACAAGCTGGATTGCAAAAGCAGCAAGTGTATAATTTAACAGCGCCTAACAATTAGAACGGGGAGGGAATATTAGTCCTGAACTCGAGTGCCTGGATATTCAAATTTCTCCAATGCCGCCTGGAACCAAGCGTTAATCTCGTTTTCCAACGGATATAACCGGATTTTCGGGGGGGGGGGACCATCTCCGGGTATCATGTCCACGATCTCGGATGTAGTGACAGTGCCCGGCGACTCTACCCCACTGTAACTCAGGGGTAATTGCCTATCTACGCTGGGGAATTTCGTTTAACAAGTAAAGCCGAATACGAGTGGTCATAAGGAATCCGCCGTGAACGACCGAATCTTGAAATCAGCATCGTGCATATCCGAAGGACATGATAATTAGATAGCCTGTTTGTATCTCCGTTCACATGGCATGTTCGAGCTAAGCAGCTGTATCCACCTTTTCTCTCTGCTTGACTTGACCGTGACTACGTGGTTTGTGAATGTGCTGAGCTGGGCAAGTAACATTGCCATTTGAAGGTTGCGGCGTGCTCTCGTCGAATCACAATCGAATCCTACCGGAGATTAACAATATCCATGACATTCACACGGGTCGCTTTCTGTTGACTTCCGTGTTCCTCCTCTTTTGGTCCTTTAAATAGCTTCTTTCACCTTTGATCTGCTTTTCACGTCCGCAGTACGCATCTCGCTTATGGCCGCTCAATAACAACGTGCTGCCTTCCTCTCCAGAACCATCCTCGCAGCTAGCGATCGACATGAACTCCCTGCCCCCAACCCATTGAACACTTCTCGCATACGGGTGCAAAGCCTCATTCATGACGCCGAGCTTCCTGTGCTTAGAATATTCGGCACGAGAAGTTGAAGGTTGCCGATGTTGCGGAGTGAGGTCGGGACATCGTGAGATCGTGGAGGTTGATATTTGATTTTGCTACATGTAAACACCAGCTGCGGTACCTAAGTGGTATAACTAGGACATCGTGGGGCTTCGAAATCTTTGTTGCATGTCGTACCGCCGCGCGACTCGGATCGAAGGCGGGAGTTAGTGGTCGGGCCGCTTTCCGCGTTCCTATATTATGGGTCACCAAGTACCAGGGAGTTCTCACAACATCACAGAGAAGACACAAAGCTTTCGCATAGAGGGGTATTCATTCGTGGTATCAAAACAAACTCGCAATTATGGACTCAAGTGAGCTCCATTAAAACCATGCAAAGACCATCGCTATCACTTCCGTCCTCCCAACCGTTCCTCCATCCATGGATCTTATTATCATACACCCATTACCATCATTTACCAGTACCATCCACTTAAGAATTCTGCTTCTGAATATCATGCTCAGCACCACGTTGTTGGGTCTTGCCAATATCGTGTTGCTCTTGAGCCTTCAACTGAGCTTCGCGGTCACCAGTGAGACCAGCAACCGCTCCACCAACGGCACCAGAGACGCGGTTTCCGATACCAGTACCGAGATCGGTGAGTTGTCCTTCGGCTTCTTGGGCCTTGCCTTCAGCATTTTGACGGGCGCCAGCTTGCTTGAGAGACTGGTTTGAAAGGTTAGCCTCGGCTTTCTCCAACTCAGTAATCAGGGCAGGGAATATCAACCTCGTTACCAACTAGGCCTCCGACAGCCTCCTTGGCAGATCCAACAGTCTGGTTCCACGATCCCTCAGTTCTCTTGGGGTCATCCTTGGTGACTGCTCCTGAGGAGGATGCAGAAAGGTTGCCGACTTTGAGGGTAGCTTGGGAAGCCTCGTGTTCGAGGTCTGCTTTGGCTTTCTTTGCCTCGCCGACGTTCTGTTGATGTTGTTAGTCTGTGCTGACATGAGGGGAAGATGTAAGAAGAGGATCTATCTTACCTGATCAGAGGTACTTCCAGTCAAGCTGCCCAAAGCAGATTGGACAGCACCGGTGGCGCTGTCGACGTAGCTTTGGAGGGTGGAGGTGTTCTTGTCAGACATGTTTGCGGGTTTGTTTTGTTTGTTTGGTTCTTGTGGTTGAGTTTCTTGGTGGTAGGAGAAGACTTGAGCTGTTGCTGTTATGGAATGAAGCTTTCAAGGTCGACGACAAGCCTTCTTTATATAGATAAGCAAGTTGTGAAGCTCCTCGTTCTCGTTCCTGCCTCGTGAATGTTGAGCAGCCCTATGATGTCATTCGGTAGCCTTGCGTCAATATCTCGCTTGTGAGTGGCTGAAGCGCCTGATCTGCTGTCTGGTTGGTGGACTGCATCCCTGCAGGATCACGATCGCGTGTTTAGGCTGCGGGAATCTTCTTTGGACTCTTGGAGGGGAGGTTTGCGTCATTTTCGTCTTTTGTTTTGGCTGAATGTCTCGAAATTTCGACGTCGCATATGATGCACTTTGTGATGCAACCGTGGCTCGGGATTGAGTGATACAGTACCAACGATGAAGATTCCTTGACTCACATGTGAAGAAGGTCACTTGCTTCACCATTCCCGGGGCCAAAGGCATCATCAAACTCTGTTCGGAACACATGTCTATCTCTACACTTTCTATTGGAGCCAAAATCAAATCCATAAGTCACCGAACACCACGCTGGAAGAAAGAAGGACAGCGAACCTATTCAACCTTGTCCACAAGAATACCACCAATTCCAGAATCAAATCGCGGCCTCATAGGACTCCTACTCCCATTTCTCAAACTCTGCTGCACCCTCTTGTACTTCTGCTCATCAAATTTCCAGATCCTATGATGTCCATCCATGTCACCTTTTATTGACGTCGGCCCCTTGATTCCTTCAGCTAGCCTTTCTGCCAATGGGTCGTCTTTCATCTTCGAGAAGTACCTCCTCTGAAACTCTCGTCCTTCAGCTTTCTCTCTTTTCCGCATCTCTCGTTGCTCGTTTTCTAATTTCGATTTTTCCTGTCCAACGGTAAAGATGTCGCCTTGCTCGATCCCGTCTACCACTTTTCGCCACGCCCGTCGCGACTCTAGAGGATGCTGTTTCTCGATTGGCGCGACTATGAGTGGTGTTTTTGGTATCAAGCTGGTGCAGAATTTCTCGATGATTTCTTGCGTGGCCGCTTTCTTTATCGTGAACTGTCCACTCCACTGCCCATCGATCGTGTAGAGTGGATCCTTCTCATGATCATCGTGGTATAGACTTGCAACGAAGGAGTTGCTCTTCCCACTCATCCAACCTTTACTCGAGTAGTTTATCTTTGCAGTGTATCCAGAAGAACTTCGAATGTACGTTGTGCCACTGAGCTCAGGAGAGAGGGACCCGGTCATTATACCCTCGATATGAACTTTTGGCATTGTTATTAGGTAGTCTTCGTTGTACTTGTCGATGTGGTATATCGAGTAGCCCTTTCGGTCTATGTGGACTGTCGTTGAGAAGGAGGCCTTTGGGGCAACATGGCCTGCGAGCCTGACCCCGTGTTCGTCATTCCAGATATTACATGCTGTGATCGGCGGATGATGGCTGGTTTCATTAGCAGACATCTTCTCCAATGATCGTGGTAACCTACCTAACTTGCTCAGCAACAAGTTGTGTGGTTCCTGAATTATCAACCCATTTCCCTAAGAACAGCTCTCCTAGGAAGGGATTCAATGGCTTCATCCGCTTCTTCTTCCCATGTTCGTCCTTATTATTATGTTGTTCTTTCAGCGTACTCAGGAACCATTTCAACACCAGCAACGCACGTTTCTCTGGATCTGGCTCGCTTGCTGGCGCAACGAATAATGATGGTTGTTCCGCCCAATATGCTGAGAATTCGACGATCGACTGCGAGGATAAGAGGAAGGGTGGCGCTGTTAGGGATGCCAGATCTCCTTTGAATGTTGCGAGGGACTGCAGAACATCGTCAGTGACCAGTTGCAATCGCTGAAGAATTGAGTTCAATATGTCAGGAGACAAGTACAAACCTTGATGAAAGAAAAGAAAGCGCTCTTCTGCTGAGGTGGTAGTTTCTCCGACATGATTAAATATTTTTCTCAAATTAAAAGCAAGTCTACTGTATGTGCAATGCTTCTGGGGTATCTGGGTAAGAAACAATGGAAATGAGGGGAAAAGGAAAGGAAACAAATGATAATATATACAGAAAGGCAAATAACATGCGGTGAAGCAGTTGATGGGATGTGCTCTACTCATGCGACAGTCTAATTCGGGGTTTCTGCCATAGACGTCTTGGTGCGTCTGATCTCGACCTCTCAAACGTGGGCTGTATCATCGTAGCGCTGCGACTTGCAGAAGCTTTGCGAACTCTGAATGAGCACTGACATGTGAAACTCACTACCGGAAACTCACGTGGGTGGACACTATGCCCTTTCAGGCCATCTCGTGATAGCTTCATCGCATTCTCAGGGCGCGAATGCGGTGAGTTGTGGTAGGAGGCGGAGTTAAAAAGAAGACTTTGGTGGCATGGTGATGAGAGAACTGAAATTGGGACGACCTTGTATAATAGGACTGCGCCTCGCCGATGATAGTGCCGGGTATTTGGCTTCCGGGGGCGGAACCCCGTGAACTTTGTACGGGCGTAAATTAGGTGAATGCGACGAATGCGAAACTGATAAATACTGCTTGCTGACGGAGGCAAAGCTAAATTTCAAGTTGAAAAGGCATAGAAGTAGAATAATGGAGGTCATAATTCATTATGAATTGAACTAACATGCTGCTGAGTAAACAGTCTGGGGTATCTAATACAGTACAGTACAAAAGTCTAATGTCGCCCGCAAAAGCATCCAGCAATGTTGGTACAACCAAACGCCAGCGTTCCTTCGCCATATGTCCTTCCACGTCCTGCTCAACATCTCCCATATCGACGTCATGCTTTCATTAAAACATCATTCCTCCCAGGTCCTCACTGCGTCTTCTATCACAACTCCTGGTCCTTGAGCCCTTCAACTCCTTCTCAGCATCCATCAGTCTGCTCTGTACCCACATCCGGTACTTCCTGTCACTGCGAACACTCTCGCAATTCAACAACTCCGTCAACGTGCTCTTGATTTGCAAGTTGACATCCTTCAGTTTGTTCTCATCCTCCTCGATCTCTCCCAGAATGCTCTCGTCAAAGACAGTCGGCAGTGAAGATCTGCGTGTCCTGAATGGAGGACGCTGGTGATGACGAGGCATGCTGCCGCTTCGGCGGTGGTGTGGAGTGATTTCTGTGGGATTTGATACGAGAAATGGTGCGGTATTGGCCTCTGACGAGGAAGAGAAAGATGAGAAGCGGGAGCGGGAAGGAGATCGTGTTGGTGAGGTTGAGCTTGTTGGGCTCGTGGCTGAGATGCCATTGAGGTGCTTCTGCAATGCATCGTGTTGCGAGTGCAAGAGGAGGTATTTCTGGAGAGCAAATGCTCTCTCTGGAGACTTCTGGCTAGAATTCATCATACTGGTCTGTTCAGTCTTGCTAACGATCAAGTGATATATGTTTTGCGTTGCAGTGTTGGTGGGGTTGTCGTCAGTATCGAAACCATGTATGGATTTCGAAAGGAAGGAGATATGGTTGAGTTTGGTTGAGGTGAGACGTTCTTTTAAGTAAAGAGTGCTTGGTATGAGACAGTTCAGGTAAGAATGATGGATGAAAGACGGTCTCGAGGAAGTTGATATGGGAGGCTCAATTAGCATGACATCAAAGGCGGAGGTTCGCTCCTGTAGGGCCCGCCTTGCTTGAACTTCACGCAGGCACAGGTCAGGGCCAGGGCAGCTCGGCAGCTCGAGACTGGGAAGAATAACTGGACCATGTGGCTTGACTACTTGTTTATCAGGTCAGGGTAATCCAATCAGTCTACTTGGCTGCCCATGAAGGTTGGCAGAAGCCAGGATTTTCTTAAGGAGCCAGGGAGGGTCCACTTGACAGGCGGGTAGCGTTGAGCCATGACGCCGCTTCCACGAAACTTGGCGTACATCAGCCACAGCAGACCTCGCAAGCGGGAATCTGACTTTGTCCCAGAAACAGGGTTTAGGACGATCAATTATTAACAGAATGGCAGTCCCACGAATCAAAGGTGCTCTCATCGCACAGAAAACGTTTCAGTCGATGGCCACACGGCCTGGATGTTCCGTAAAGCCACCGCCAAATGACGATCCTCGTCCTCCTTTGTGGCACGGCCACGTCTCGAGGTGCCCAATGACTGACATCTGACGAGATCGATCGAGATCAGGAAATTTGCACGGGATGTGAGCTGCAGATGACCGCGTTTGCTTTTTCCTCCATCTGATGCCTGACTGCCTCGTCTGCCCAGTCTTCTTGAGAACTTGGTACCTGTGCAGCCCTGCGCTTCCGAAAGTCTGGATGCGTCTTATTCTGGAGTCATTGAAAAGCAAGATCTGCGGTTCTCGGCAGTATGCAGAGAGTATATTAGAATTGCAGTTCGCCGGATAAGGGCTATCAGCAGGTTTGTATCACCAACCTTGATGGACAAAGACTTGACGGTGCAATGCAATAGTATCATGGGAAGATGGGAAGATTGGAAGTTCAACACGTCCAAGTCTAGATGGCAACTGGTACTCCTATACTGCCTCAAGAGAAGTGGTTGGGTTCCTCGTAATAATGAATACAGCAATCACTTAACACCAGTAGTTGGCGACACAGACAGTCTCCCACTTGGCCGAAGCAACAAGGCGGCTCCAGGTATGGGTGATTCCCTATCGTTTCCCACCAAGGTTCGACCCCGCCTTATTCACACCTTCCAGCCAACTATCCTCGTATGCATTTTCGAAGACATTTCGCAGGCACAATAACCTGTTCATGCCCCCTGCCAACTCCTGAAAGGAAGTTGTCCGATTGGTTGCCATCAACATCCGCAAGCGAGCAACGAACCACTCTCTTCCCTCCCCCGTTGACAACACACCACCGATCAAAGAAAGCCAAGCGAGCAGAGGAACAACAGATTCCGAGAACTCGATCTCGCTCAGTGACTCTTGGAGCCGCGCAAGCAGGATCGATGGGCCTGTCACTGAGTTCGGGAACTCTTGGAGTATTGATTTCGTGTATAACAAGGCACCGAATCCGAGTGCTTTGTCAACCTTGGATGCGGGGTTGTCAAAGGCAGGTAGAAGTGTGGAGAAAGAGAGGAGGTTGTGCTGGATCCCATGCAGATCTTCTGTGAAAATGATCGGGTCGAGGAAGCCCATTCGCTTCGATTTGTTTTCTTTAATGGCAATAGTGAAGTATGCCAAGTTGGTCAACGTTGTCACCAGAGAGGGGTGAACCTCACTCATGGTTAGTAATTCCGTCATTTCAGTGGCTATCTTTTGGAGGATCTCAAGTGGAAGACTCGACCATATCGATCCGTTAGGACAAAATCGAGATATGGTCTTTCTGCGTAGTTGATTGCACCCGTTACATCCACCCTGTTTACGTCAGGATATAGAAAACTATGAGGCAGGAACAATTACCGGTGCAGCTTTGCTCGAAGGAAGGAAGGAAGAGATGCCACCCCCCCTCTCAGTTTCATCATATGTTGGATACCTCGCATATGTATGGTCCAATGCTGTTGATTCCCCAGTATTGCCTGAAGTACTAGTTTCAGCGAAGTTTCATACCTGGAAATTGTCGGACAGGGTGGTTACCTCGCCTAGGGCAAGGCATGATATTGTCCCTAGAGTTGCATCATCAAAGGCCGAACTTGAGGTCTCGAGACGTTTTTGAAGAATCGATATTGCTTCGTTCTCGTAGTACATTGTATCCATTGTTTCTCTCTTGCCTTGGAGCAATGCCAAATACACCGCTCCAGCAAACAAGACTCCGTAAAGCATGGCAGCATCGTTTACTGCAAAGTGAAACCACCGAGGTGATCGGAAAGGACTATTTTTGAAGCAAGACCGTATTGGATACATTCTATTCGCTGCGTGTGTAAGGTACTGCTCCAATAGGGCATGTGTCTTAGGTTGCATGTTCAGAGGATAGTGGAATGTCGAGAGTGCCGTTGATGACCCAATGCTTAGTGGCACCGATGGGTTTATGGACAATGTTACTCTCGAAATTTTGTCTGAAGATGTAGCTGCATGACGATTCCATCTCCACCACACGTCCGATTCGCGTCTTGTGTAATGATGGCGTATTGTAGGAGCTTTCCTTTTATTGTACTTTTTGGAATTAACAAACTTGTACTGTGGCTTCCACGAGTGATTGATTGAGCTCGATATGATTCCTCCGACGGGAGACATATACTATACAACTTCTGCATGGGGACGGGTGTTGGTTGATGCTGGTGCAGCAACAGTCATCCTCTGCACCATAACCATTGGAGTTGCCGGAACAAGTACATTGATTCCCTCCATACTTGATGATTATTCTTTTCGAGTAATGTTGAGCAAGTTGTGCATTCAGATCTCCAGGTCTAGTTTGAGTCTGAGAGCCTTTGCGCCTTTCTCGAGATGCCCAGGAGTCTGAGAAAAGTCATGGAGAACTGCTTAGGTGAGCAGAAGCTCGGATTGGCTGGCTCTGACGTAGCCTATGCAGCTCCACGAATCCCGTCATGAAGGGAGATGCTAGTGGAGCCACGCTAATGCACAAGCACTGTTTGGTGATTTCCCGAATCGTTTAGTTTCGCCCAAAGCGGACGACTGTGAAGTTATACTGCTGGGCTCAGGCTCCTCAAGACTTGGGCTGACACAAGTCAATCCCACCTATGTTCTTGGTTTGCATATGGGATGTTCGAAAGATCAACTGCTAGCGTCCAAGCGCGGGAATGCCCAATTGTGATTTTGTACATAAGAAGGGCCGCCTCGCACATGGACTGTCTGGCGACTGATTGTTACTTAATCACAAGAACATTTGGAGGAATCCAGCTTCTAGTTACGCCACAATGAGTACTCAACAGACCACTGTGACGAAGTTTATACTTGCAAACGGCACAAAGCTTGCATACCGGCAGCTTGGACTGATGTATGGCACCCCGCTGGTGATGCTGATGCACTTCCGGTACGTGACTTCACGTCCAAATATGCCAAGGAGGGAAGATTGTTCCTGACAACACATACAACCTGAACCATATACCTTTTTCAAATTGAAGAAACTGATGAAGAACAAACCGGGCAGAGGAAATATGGACTTCTGGGATCCTGCTCTCATAAACGCTCTGGCAAAATCAAGGCCTATCATCTTGCTTGACAATGCGGGCATTGGAAAAAGCGAGGGAGAGATCCCAACCACTCTACATGGCTGGGCTACCCACGTCATTGCTCTATTGAACGCACTGGACATACAGCAAATCGACCTCCTAGGATTCTCCATGGGAGGTGGTGCGGCCCAGCATGTTGCACTTGCAGCGCCAGAGAAAATCCGTAGACTCATCCTCGCTGGTACACGAACTAGCCGAACTCCCAACACAATTCTTGGACCTCGTAAACTCTTCTACGAGCTCGCCCACTCTACTACGGAAGAAGAATTTAAAGCAGCATTCGAACGGTCCTTCTTCAATCCCACTCAACATGGAAGGGACGCCGCCGAAGCATCATGGAATCGCATCTTCACTCGAACAGACGATCGTGCACCGCATCTCAGCCCAGTACTTGCAAAGCGCCAGACCGAAGCCTTTTCAAAGTTCAGTGTGTCCAGTCCGGACAATCCGTACGAGCGTATTCAGGAGCTCAAGATGCCGATCTTTGTTGCCAATGGCGACAATGATCTTCTGATTCCGACGCCAAACAGCTTCGAGCTAGCCCAGCTACTCCCGCATGCCCATTTGCACATCTACCCAAATGCGGGTCATGGCTTTCTGTACCAATATGCGGAACTCTTCGCGGCGCACGTGGATATGTTCCTTGATGGAGACAATGACATTGAACGAGCGGGTAGCTTCAAGGCTAGGCTGGCTTGATCGATTTTCTTTTTGACGTTGTTCAGGAGAAACGAAGGGAAGGTGTATCTTTATTTTTTGTCAAAGTTATTGCATAGAATGATCAACCTCCTGAGCCTCTCCTGTCACATCATTGCTTGCAAATGCGTCTGTCGAGTACATGACAAGGGATGTGGCGTGTCTCTGGAATATTTTGCGCTTGATCTTGGCTCATTTATTTAGGTTCAGAAACCTGCTCTACTTTACAAGAATTCCTCTGGTACATTCATTTCTTTGTCATCGCCCTCATCCTTCATTAGATTCAATGTCCACTGATCTTTGCTCTCCTCTCAATATTCATCCTTTACATGCTGTGTACCTTGGAATTTCTGGTCCACTTCCTGAATGTCTTTCCATAGAACCAGAAAATGATTCCGGTGCAACAGAAGAAGGTTATCAAGGCCATATTGGTCATAATGGGTGGGATATATCCCGACTTGATGATCCATGGCGTGATGAACTTCGAGAAGCCGTATCCCCAAACGTTCTTGTTCACCGTGATGGCAACAAAGATGGAACCGGCGACTGGTTTATACGAATCGACGGAATATGTTGAAGATATTGCGGGAAGTGCTGCAACTTGAATACCGGCACAGGAGTATCCAATGACAACGATTACCTAATCTATGTTAGTCTTCAGTTATGGGAACTTGGGGCTTCAGCCTACCTTCCAATTCCAACCCTTCTCGTATCCAATAGCAGTAACGACATTGCCGATGATCATTATGATGACATACGGGACCATAGTCAACAATCTCATTTCCGGCTCTCTGATACCGTTGTTCCTTTTCGTCAACCTGGCAGCAATGAAATCGCTCAGGGGACCAGCTGTGAAGAGGCCAATGAATGCACCGATCAAGATCGCAAAGTTGAAGAACCCAATCTTTGCACTGCTGAAATTATAAGGCGGAGCAGCAAAAGCCTGAGACTGCGTTAAGTTCAACGTAAGGAAAGAGGATGCTGTCCACGAGACGACGAAGGATGAGAATTGGACGATCGGGAACGCGAAAAGCTTCCATGGCATCCACAATTCCAATAAGAAGTTTCCTTCGTATGGTTGCATGAGTTTCCATTGCTGTTTGGAAGGCGAGCCTCGGCCAAGCCACGGGTCTTCGTGAGTGAGTGCATGGCCGAGATTAGAGCCTGCAACTTGGGAGTTGGATTGAACGGGCGCCGCTTTCTCTGGGTCGGCGTGATCTGTGGCCGAGGTACCCAGGTGGTGCTGAGGCAAAGTAGTCTCGACTTCCTCCATCGATCCAGACTTGAGACCAGGAGATGTCGACACCATGCTTTGTACTGGAACGAATGGGCGGTGGTACTTTGTTTCAGGGAAGAGGAAGATGCAGCAGACAGCAGCAAATCCCAGGAGTCCAGCATTCAGCCACCAAAAGCTCCTCCACCCGAGGTTCTCAGCCATGGGACCAGAGATAATGGGACCGACCTGAGCATTATATTAGCAGATGGACATCGACCTTGACCGAAGGACCTGACCATGAGGGATCCAAAGTATACTGCGAAGTACAATGTATTGTGCTTCCCACGATCGTGCAGGAAAATCACATCTGCGATGATGGTAGGTTGAATCGTTTCTGCAGGTCCGGCTCCAATTCCGTTCAAGCTGAATGGCTAAGTCAGTTTCACGAAACAACTCGGATGAAGATGTGAGATGTACTTACACGCAAGCACCCATGAAGCTGCTGTACGAATTGGCCTTTGCTCTCCAGATGCTACTCCCGAAGCAAATCAAAGTGGATATGATCATGACTGGACGTCTGCCAAAACAGGTCTGGATTGGCACCCTGGGGCTGTTAGTAAGACTTTGCGCTTCGCTTCACTGCTTCACCCACCAAATGAAGTTGCTAAACCCAAGCACTAGAATCGCAATCCCAGTGAACTGGACAACATCTGCGAGATTCGAATCAAAAGCTTGGATGTAGTCACCAAACATAGGCGCCTTCAAGACCATCAGTATGTTTTGCTCGCTCCATTGCTCTAGGAAACTTACCAGCGCCAATGGACCGAACCCTTGTGCGAACGAGACCAGAGTCGCACAGAAGATCGTGAAGCCCTTCCACATAGGGCTCCAATTCAAAGGGTCATGCTTGTCATCCGAGGGTTGAGGAACGAGGACTGAATTCCCTCCAGTGCCAGCTCTGACGAAGTGGTGGGACCCCACATCAGTCATAATCTCCGTTCCAGGATATATCTCTGTCCCCAACTCTCTCTCCAACTCCCTCAAGGTCTGCAGGCAATTACGTCAGTATTCTTTGTATCTGGCCATCTACACGCATCTTCTTACATTGGGGTCGAGGTTCTGATCCATGATGAAATTTCGTTGTTACCCGCGCCACCAAGTTTGTCTCGAGAGTTGGTAAGATGTTCTCAGTAGAGGAGTCGATCCCTTCAACTCGCCACGAGGGAAAACACAAGCTTAAGAAGACTTACGTGTGGCCTAGATGCTGTTGACGTCTAGCTCCACACGAACAAGCATCCCAGCAGTAAACCTTGTTCCGACCTCATTCCGGGGACTCTCCACAACCATCGCATCACCCTAAGGTTTCAACGCGGAATCACAACACGGCAGTTCAGCAGTGTGTCTATCTACTGAAGTAGCCTCTTTCCTCCGAGACCATTCTTTGCTCCCCTGTAGATAATCCGGGGCGTTTTCTCACAAAGGAAAGGCCTGCCACGAGATTGCGGATCTACTTGATTTGAGAGCCTGGAGAAACGTGGAGAAGTGGGTTTTCCTGGGTGCTAGATAAAAGCTTGGCCTAGGATGGTAGCGAGCTGCGCTGTCAGGGGCTGTCTCTGTCATTTGCTTGGAGGCATGGGAAACAGGGGGTCTGGAGTTCATGGGGATGATGTGGCTGCCGTTGGTGTGTTTCTGGGGGTTTTCCGATTCCGCGCGGGGTAATAGCTGCTGGTGTTTTAGATATACCAATAGAACGGAAACGAACACACTGCAGAGCTCAACGGCATGTAACATTATTTAATCTGATGTCTTGGCTCTTTAAGTTTGGAACGACAGTATTGAGATATAATTGAGATACAATTGATATGGTTGTCCTGATTGTTTTGTGCAGGCCTTCTTGCAATCGACCCAGGCTCGCTTGTGCTTTTCAGGCCTTCTACTCTCTCAATCAAGGAGAAGATAAAATTGCCGAAATATCTGCCGATTACCTTTGGGCTGGAGAGTACATCTAAGTCAGCTGAGGTATGTCGTTACAAAGTCACTACTTGGTGGCTTCGTCTTAGCTTGTATGGCATATTTGCGGAGCCAAGTGGGTCAAGGATCAGATGCAGGACCAGACTTCTGGGTCACTGGCGGATAAAAACCACAAAGTCCATGCTCCCCATGCTCAATGATAATGCATTTAGATGGCAGATAAATTCGGCAGTAACATCCTGGCAGATCGTGTGCTCAAGTCCGAATTCACAACGAAATAAGACCTCGCTTATTCAGACGGGACATAGAAAAGGGGGCGCGCCAAGAATATAAACAAGAAGCGAGTCCTGAGCCAAGCTCCAGAATAAAACTGCCGTGAAGCCAAGTAATAATCGAGCGCTGAACAGCCAACCTTCAACCTCTCAAATTCACGGCAGATATCAAAGAGTACAACTTCCAGACGAGAAGCGGGTGCGAGATGACTGACTTCCCATCTTTCAAAACACATAACGGATGTTAGCTTCCAAAGTTTAGAGCAGGAAATAAGCGCCGAGGCATCAAACATCAGCTATCAAGCCCATTTTACAATCACCGAGTCCCAGCTTTGTATCGAAAGCTCTGTGAGCATGTTTCGACTACGGGATTCGTGGCTCATGGCGCAGCATAGGCATGTAGTCAAGACTCTCCATCTGTATCACTCATCCAACAGACTCCATCTCAGCAACCCTGAAGATCCAGACTGTCCCCCCCCAGGTTTCTTTGCCTCTTCAGCGAGCCTCCTCCTACTACTATTCTAGTCTTCTCTCCTTATTCTTACCGGTTTCCATTCAAACCTCGACCCAGTCCCCTCTCTTACACCAACCGATTTCTCCACCCCGCATAATATGGCGGCGTTCGCAACAGCAACTCCTCCCACGCCATCAAGTCCCATCTCTGCAAAATTGCAAATGTCGGATCTCCAGGATTGAATAATCGGTAAGTATTACTGAGATTTGGAGTAAAATCTTCCAGTCTCTTTCTCTTCCATAATACTGAGCTGCTGGATCACGACTCGTAACAAGAACAGAACAGATCGCCATATTATCCAAGCTCAGCATCAACGATCCCTCTCAAGATTGATATACAGAATTTTAGGCTCTTGACACCCATTGTACAGAGTTTGTACGTTGGCTGCTTCGAAGCAGCTAGTGATGGATGGTGCAGGAGCGAGAACCGGACTTCGCGACAAGTGCGTAGAGTCGGTGGAACGGTATTAAGCGTGTGTTGTCTGATCTTGATATTGAAGAGGGGGATTTTGGGTGCATGATACCAGATATGGGGGTATGGAGCCAGATCTGAGTGCGGATTCAGGGTGGGAGGTTGGAGAATTTGGGGAAGGTGGAGGAATTCGAGTCTGCCGGGGATGGAAGGGTTTGAAGTAATGGGTCCTGCGTAGGTGTGTTCGAGAGGTGTACATGGAACTTCGGAACTTGTAAGAAGTTGTTGAAGTTGGGATGAGTAGACTTATAGCCACCGGGTCTAGATAATGTGTATTTATGATTAGAAAGCTGATGTTAGATGATTTGACTGTGCATTCTGACTTTGAAGCATTCCCAAGATCAGCCTTGTCACTCTCAACAGTACTGTCTATTTGTCCTTAGGTGCAGGCATTCTCTCCCGGCGAATCTCCGAGGAAGCGACTTACTTGTTTGCATCAGATGCTGTCAGTAATCGAAACACCTCATAGCCGTGCACTTGAAATTCCGGATATCATTATCATGGTTCCAGCCGCCATCAATTCTTTTATTTCCGAGAACGCCCCTTTGATAATGGCCGAGCCGAATCTAGACTATCATACAGGCGTAAGCAAAACACCAGCCGACCTTCGGGATCCCCACATGAGTGCAACGCCTTTCGCCAAATCAAAAGATCCAATTTCCTTCGATATCAGTATTCAGTAGGCTGTCAAAGAAAAGCGTGTCCATCTCCACAGGTAATCCCCAATCCTCAATCTGCTGCTCGGGGCCAACTTCAGGGAATTGACTGCTGGTGAAAGAAACGTGCGGCAGGTTCATAGGATTTTGCTGACTGGAAGTCATAGGGACGAAATTTTGAGTGGCCCAGTTCTGTTGAGCCGAATTTTGGTTTATTGTAAGCGTTTGTAATTGATGTTGTGGGTTGATTTGACCTTCTTCATTTGGAGGCTGTTGCTGCGGAATATATTGCGGAGCGGAGAGACTGCCTTGTGATATTTTGTGGGGGCGGATGATGCTTATCGTACCAAAGTATGGGATTGTGAGCTTGAGATTTCCAGTGTTACGACCTGAAGCGTCGTCGATTGCCAAGAGAGACTTGATCACATTCACGCTCTGCGTTGCAACAACGTCTTTGCCGCCCTGAGAGAGCTCCTCCATGGATTCGAGAACCGTTTGGATCAGATTCCTGTCGCTTTTCCGTTCTGGTGATTCGATCCCGGTCACTGGTTCCAAAAGGCCAAGGAAAAGTGTTACCGAAGCAGTAAGTGCACCGAAATCGATGATCTTGCAGCAGAACGACTTATTTTCGGCACTCCGGAGCGCCAGATACCTCCACAGCACCTCTCTCGAAGCCTTCAAACAGCTGAATTTACTGTATTCAAAGCGGCGCTCTGACTTCAGCATGAATGGCAAATGTAAGAGTGCCTCAACTACAAAAACGAATTAGTATGCGACATTGCAAAGTTCTTTGCCAGCTCTGATGACTCGTTCTGAATTTGCGAGATCTGAAATATCGGAGATGGGACGTACGTTGGAAGAACCAGACTTGGGCCATAAGTCTGTCGAAAGTGAGGGCGGCTCCATGACTCCTGTCATTTTCAACAATATCTGGAATCGCCCACCAGCTTGCGGGCATCTCTTTGGCTAGACGATCAAGACCCTCATCGATTTCTTGCGTAGTTGCATATGCGTGGGTACCGGATGCTTCGTTTCTCTCAATAATGCGCGACGACAGATCGCACATCTTTCTGGTGAAGAGGCAATCTTTGTCGGTAGCAGGGTTATCAAATGTCTCATCAGGCTTGTAGATTGGATCGTTGGCGCCTGCAGGAAGACCAAGGAGGAGTGACTATTTGGTGTTTTAGAACAACATAGGTATCATAAGAGGAGTAAGACGGGACAGCCACGGCAACTTACCAGGTAACGATCACCTTGTGTCATCTGTAGCCACATATCCCACCCTCCTTCGATACTTGTCTCTGGTTTATGTATTCCCATTAGCTGGCCGATGTTCATTGCTCTTCGGAAAGTCATCCAAGCCCGTCGTGGATTACCTAGTTGTGAAAGTCAGTATCATAAGTTACCCTTTGGTTACCCACGACCTTCGCCGTTGCCGCTGAAACACCGAGGAATGATTGGGGAACCTACCTGCATTGATATGAAAAGCGCCCAAAAGCACCAAAGTTTCCAAGCCGTTGACAGTACTAACAAGCTCATCATCGGATGTTATAAGTCCTTGAACAGTGATGATCATTTTCTCCATCCTCGCCTCAACAGTTGGAAAGAGATGCAACTTTGACTTGTCAAACTCGGGATCAAGCTGCTGGAGACAGACAGCAATGAACATTAAAGTACGGGCAATCTTTGTTGGATGTGCCCTAGACAGCTCGGATAGTTTCGACGTCGCCGAGCTGACAGAGTCGCATTTGGAAGTTGCTCGATTCTCAAGGGCATGGACTAGAAACCAAGAAGAACTCGAGCGTACAATTGAATTTGTCTCATGCTGCGGCGGTAGTAGATCAAGAAGAATTTGGCGAATTCTCTCGTCCTTAGGGGGCCTGCACGATGAGGACTTCGTCGATTGGGACGCCGGAGTATGGGATACTGAGTTGTCCCGTCGACCTAGTATTGGGCTGTCGAATATGGTAATGAGAGGTGTACTACTCGTGGCATCGGATCCAGAGGTTGCAAAGGGACTGAGGACATCGTTGCCAATAGACTCTGGGGTCATCATCTTCTGAGCCTCTTCCTCCTCTTCATAGGCGGACACTTTTGCCAGCAGAGTCTCTAGAAGAGCTTCCATGCGTCCAAGTCTCTCTCCAACTTGATTTCCATGGTTGGAAGGTTCGCGCTCCTCCGGATATTCCTGACTGAGACAAGTCGTTCCCCGCGACAAGCATCCCGAGCATACAGGGACATCTTCAGAGCTCAACTGACAGCGGACCTTTCTTCTCTTGCCTTTACTTCGAGTTAGATGACCATGCTTCAAATCTTGTGGCTCGTTGCACGCGGTGCATAGATTCCACCAGGATACGACGATGATAAAGGAAGTATGAGAGAAATGGGATGAAGAGTGCTTACATTCCCAGCAACTACGAGTACCTTTGCGAACCCTTTTCCGCCGGTTGAGGTTCTCGCCCTCGGCGCTCGGCGGGCCAGACATCATGTCGTGTTCAACCATCTGCAAGTCTGGGGAGATGTGCAGTGCGTGCAGCCTTGTGCGTATCGTGATTGCAGAGTAAATAATTCCCAAACGAGTGCACGCGAACGAAACTGTCAATGATGTCTCTACCAACAAAGGATTCAGTTATATCGAGGCTTCAATCTAAAATTGATATTCCAGTGTAGCTTGGCTTCGATAACAGCGGGTGTTTCAAGCAGAGGAAAATTGCACATGAAGGCAGAGTGCGAACAAGGGACTTTTGCAGTCCACTCTTTGAATTCGTAAGCAATGGAATGCGATTCGCAGCCTCGTCTTCATCCTCACTCTCGTCTTGATGCGAGACCTGGTTCCGCCGGAACGGCGGTCGAAGTGGTCGACCTCTTATAGGGCTTCGCCCTTTGACTAGGCCGGGCTAGGCTAGGCTAGTACAGGGAGGCGAGGATCCTGGGCAAGACTCCGAGATGCCGATGTTTTGACCTCGCCTGGTCAAAGTACGGGGATTTTCTTCGTTGGTCTTCTGAGGCTGTTCTCTTTCCCTTTCGCGTGCTTGAAGCTTGGAGCTTTTCAAAAAGATGAGATTGGGCTGCTTTCATAGGAGCAGGAATGAGATTAAGCGTCTCCCCCTTGCTACCCACACGTGCATCAGCCCGCGTTCCTGAAATACCTAGGTATACGTATACCTACCTACCTAAGGGCTCAGGCGCATTTGTCACATCTTGGCGCGGCCGCGTCTATTCGCGCTGACAGCTTATGTCCTTGAATCCACTTCCCATGGACTTCTTGCTATCTCCGTGGAGAACATCATATTTTGTCCAGATCGTGACCCTCTGAACGTACCACACAATGGAGGCTCCTAAACGAGTTAACCAGCGACCAGGCCGACTCACTCGAAGAAGGGTGCCGTTGTCTTGCGGCAAGTTTTGACCTAGCCTTTCTCTAGAGCCATACATGCTAATTTCGGCATTTGTTTACAGTGGCTTGCCGAGTTAGGAAGTATGTCGGAGTCTCGCCATTGATTCCACTTGTATTCATCTGTACTCTTTGTGGACTGTGTATTTACCTGTATCTAGGTTGAAGTGCAATCGAGAGCGACCATGTCAGAACTGCGTTGTGAGAGGAGAGTCCAATGCGGTTTCATGTACCTATGCAGAGAAATCCGACAAGAAGAACTCTGGACACCCGAATCCTCGATCTGATGCAGAAGAGATGCGGAAACGTTTGAATCGTCTCGAGAGTTCCATATTATCCATGATATCTAGTGACACCAAAGGAGAGGGAGGACCCGAACCCGATGCAGTAAAAGTGACCACTGTGGCTGGGCCTCAACGAATTTCAAATGATACGAGGAGCACAGCTTGGGATGCGATACTAAACGAGATTGGAGGGATGAAAGAAGCCTGGAGCGAGGACAATGATAAGATCGAACTATTTGCCTGCCGGCTGGGAAGTGACCGACCAACGAAAGCGCATCGACCTGGTCTTCTGGCTGGATTGACCCCACCTCCTGACCGATCTACTATAATGCAGTCTCTTCCTCCTAGAGAGGCTGCAGATAAGCTCCTACTGCAATTCTTTGATTCGTACAATCCTTGCATCCCTGCTAGATGTGAGTTGGTCGCGGCTCTTGTTCGAGCAAGGCTGAGTTTGGACAGATGTTCTTCACAAAAGCACATTTTTGAGACAGGCATGTTTTGTTATCAGCTGGATTCTTTCAAACCCTAATGTCGATGCAGTATAGCCAACATTGGGCCAACCCAGATAAGACCAGTATTATTTGGTAGGAATTCAAACGCTGACAATGATCCGAAAAATCGTCCGAATGCGTCAACCTTCGTTTGTATGTGAAATACTGAAACTAAGTCGTTGTTTAGGATAGGACTGCTGTATTCAATATTCTGCCTCGCAATGCAATCTTACACAAGGGCCAACGAAATACCCCACGAGTACGAAGAAACCGCTCCCGAATTAGCGGAGCTATACAGAATTCTCACTGTTCAGTGTTTAGTCATGGCAGATCTTACAAGGCCAGTACGTATTCGACTAAAACCGACACAGCTATTTTTCTCATTAAGTTATTTGCATCCTGCTGACCTCTACAGACTGATTTCATGATCGAGACCTTAGATCTGCACTCTTTTGCAGAGTACAACAGCGACTCGGATGGTGATTTGGGCACCTCAATCATTTCTGGAATGATGATGCGGATAGCCCTTCAGCAAGGCTACCATCGAGATCCCTCCCAGATGCCGGGTATCTCTGTCTTCCAAGCTGAGATGCGACGCCGTATATGGAGTGCCGTCAACCAACATGAGTAAGTCAGCTGCGTTACCGACCTACAATCGAGATATCTGAAGTCTCAAGAACTAAACCACAATGCTGAAATGTTCTCAGACTCCTTTGGTCAGTACAGCTTGGACTTCCAAAAGCTATGAGGTATGCAGAAAGTGATACGCGGGCACCGCTGAACTTGTATGAAGAGGAACTGTACGAGGACATGACAGAACTGCCTCCACCCCGCCCCCTGACAATAGATACCGAAGTGTGTTACCAAGTCATCAAGTATCGGCTCATGAGATGTTATGGCGAAGTCATTGAGTTCGTTCATATTATTGAGCCTCAACCATATGAGAAAGTTCTGAAACTGGATTTGAAGCTCTTGGAAATACACCAGATGATCCCACCGCATTTGCAGTTTGGAACATTGGACGAAATGAAGAATGACCTTCGCTCACGCATCATGGAAAAGTTCATCTTGGAGTGTTTCTGGCATAAATCAGTTTGCATACTACATCGGAAATACTGGGACTCGTCACCCTCCGACACACCACAGAACGGTCAATGGTTCTATTCGCGGAAGAGCTCGCTAGGCTCTGCCATTGCTATGCTTGAGCTTCAGGCCACAATGTATCAAGCTACTGTACCAGGTGGCTGTATGAGCAAGATGAAGTGGTGAGCACAGATTTATGGATACTGTCCCCCTCCGACCCCAACATTTGACCTTCCTCTGCAACTGAAGTTGCAGAATCGTCCACTGATGCCTCGCTCTTCGAATCCAGGTACCACTTCTCGATCACAAATCACGACTTCCTCCTCGCAGCTATGATAATCTGCCTGGATCTGATGAGTGAAGAAGTACCAGAATGCGTCATGACACCAGAACAGAAGCTCGACGCTATCAAGCGATCTCGAGCCATCTGGATGGAAATTGTGAATGACTGCAGGGACGCCAAGCGCGCCGTAAAAGTACTCACCGCAGTGCTCGAGAAGCTGTCTAAGAAGTTCATGTCCAATGGTAGTACAACGGCTGGCCCACCTGCTCCTCAAGCTTTTGCGCCTGTCCCGCCAGCCTTCACACGAACCAGCCAGAACAATCAAAACGTTGACTCTTTGCGGAATAATACGTACTTCACTAACTGTGTTGGTCTGGGCGTGCCTGCCGAGGAGCCGGCCTCGAACAGCAATACCCTGATGCAAGACAACTTCCTAGACGTATTCAGCAGCGATTTGACCGCACCAACTGATTTTGACTGGGTTAGTCGCAGCTATGTGATTGTTGAAGCGAAGCTAATAACCATAACAGAATGGCTGGGATCAATTCCTCGCAGGCCAGTTGCAGCACGAGGATGTTGCTGGGCAACTTGACGCTCAATATAATCAAGGATTTATACCTCCTGTGGACGTCAAATGGAATTTTGCTTCCTATATTGGTGCAAGGAACAATAATGTTTAGACATATACCAAATCTAGATCTGCTTGAAAGCTAAAATACGAAGCAATGAAATTTAGCACGATTAGTGCTTGATACACATTTCTCCACTTCCAGAATCTCTCCACCTCTTATCCCAAAAATCCAAACTGGTCAAGAATGGGCTGGAATGCACCTCTCCAAGCATTGACACCCATAGCTGAGAACCCAGTCGCGATCTCCTTGTCTCCACCCTTTTCAAGCGCAGCTGTCGTGGCCTCCATATACTCCTTCAATGGCATAGGCTTCACGGCTTTACCCTCACCACCCTGCATCCCGACAAGCGTGTCCCGATTCTTTGCATCGAGTTCAGTGTCCACGTATGGTGGAGCAAGCTCGATCATTTCGACGTTGGTACCAGTGAGTTGAGTCCGTAACGTCACGTTGAAGAGGTGGAGACCGGCTTTGGTGGCGTTGTAGACTGGCTAGGCTGGGAGTGGGATGAATGCTAGCCCGGACTGTGTGATATCAGGACTGGTTCTCTTTTCGAATTCACGAGTTGGCAAGATACACTTACAGTAACGGTCAGAAAAGTTGCCGGTCTCCCCAACCCCAACAAATACGGCACTGCAACCCTGGCAATACACAATGGTGCCGTCAGGTTCGTCGCGATCTCCGATACAATACCCTCCGCACTTGTAGTCTATGGATCGGTGAACTGTCCAATCTCTTGCTTCCCAGCAATGACGAAGATGCTGTCAATGTCTGGGTAGGCGGTAAAGATGTTCGTAAGGTTCCCTTCGATGGATGGGATGTCCGAGATGTCGAATTGCACAGTTTCTAGACCGGCGAGTTCGGATTTGAGGGCTTCGAGACGGTTGAGGCGACGACCAGAGGCGATGACCTTTTTGCCCTTGGAGTGGAAGTAACGGGCGAAGGCTTCGCCTAGGCCGGATGTGGCACCTAGGATGAGAATGGTGTTCATATTGGCTGTCATCTTGAGAGTGATTGCGTTGGAGTTGTTGATGCTTTATTTTATGCCGAAGAGTAGCTTGGATATCGATATGATGCGAAGATACTGAGATTGTGATAATGAGTTGAGTGATGGTGATGAAAAGGTTTGCTTTTCGTTGCCTCTTATATCTCTCTCTCATGCCTTTCATCTTGATCTTGCGATATCTTCAATATCCTAAACTCCGTAATAATATCAATACCATGGAGCGTACGATAGTAACCCAATGTCATGGACAGAATTCCCGATCAACGGACTCTCAACACCCGTAAATCCGATGTTGACGATGCAGTCTGTACAACCACTTGCATTGTGTTTGATTCATCAATTCGCAATCTGCAGCGCCAAACTCCCCAAATTCCACAAAATCCACGGCCCATATGACCTCCTCCACGCATTTCAACGTGAAACCTACTTTCATGGCGTTCTAGCTATGATTCCATTCAAGCGGACTTTTCTTATTATAGATCCGTGGAGTTTAGAGAGGCTCGCTTAGAGATCAGTAAAGAAAACACAGAGGGCGGATATTGCGAGTCTAGCTGTCTGGACCGTGGCTTTTACGGAGTTAGAAATTGAAGATATGGGTTGTATTTGATCTGTTTCGTGAAAGTGGATGTATTCATGCTTTCTCTCTATTCTGGGATGTGTTGGTCAATTGATATTGAGAATTGTCGTGTTCCAAGATGCTGAGCAAGGTCTAAGTCGGAGCGTGTCGAGGAACAGACGTGAAGCAGTTCAAGTTTGACTGATTAACCAACGTTGAACGAAATATATAGAGTTTTAATGTATTCTCTCCCGAATATCTTGGCTTATACTGGTTACTACTTTGTGCCTAAAAGATGTCAAGAGGAAAGAAATGCACGTGATCAACGTATTTCGTTGCCTTAGGCCGAAATCTTAGAGCTTCAGGACCCCCAAACCGAACAAGAGGCTTTTGGAACTTGAAATGAAGTAATAACGCAACTCCGATAGATTATTCTTGGACGCGGTTCTGGCAGAAATCTGCGTGTATCAATTTGTGACCTACAATAAACTTCGACATTTCCATAATCAGAAACATTGGACAACGCGAAAAGCAATCTGGTCTTCAGCCATCCAGAGTAAACAATGTCGAGCCTTGATGATTTATTCAAGGTATGGAAGCAGACCGGCGCGAATATGGGACCCAGGACTGACAATTACCCAGAAGCCAGCCCTTCCCAGCAACAAAAGAAAACTAGAAGCATCTCGAGACCCAAGTTAGCTCCATAAACCCTCTTCCAAGCCACACCCTCCTAACGGTCCCAGATGAGATATACAAATCCGCGAAACTTGCCTCGAATGGCCATGCGAAGAGCAATGGCAAGCAAGCAGCCGTCGTAGATGAGGACGACGATATGGAAGCTGGCCCCGCTGCACCACCCGACGACCAAGAAGACTACGGTCCAGATATACCAGACGATGAGGAGGGACGGTTCTTTGGCGGCGGAGTTACACAAGAAGAGAACGAGATATTAGATTACATGGATGGACAAGAACCCGCGGAGATCGCTCCAGAAAAGATTGATTCAGCTTGGCTGCGGAAACTGGCGCTCAATTTCGAGAAGAAGATCTCAAAGAATGCGGAGCTACGAGCGAAGTTTGAAGGCGACCCCCAGAAGTTTATGGGTAGTGAGGCAGACTTAGATGCGGATATTAAGGCGTTGAGTATCTTGACTGAACACCCAGAGCTGTACGGAGAATTTGCGAAGCTTGGTTGCGTGGCCAGCTTGGTGGGACTACTGGCACACGAGAATACAGACATTGCGATTGATGCAGTGGAAATCATCAGCGAGTTGACGGACGAAGATGTTGAGGCTGAGCAGGAGCAGTGGAATGAAATCGTGGATGCTATGGTCGAAGCCGATTTAATGGACCTACTGGTTTCGAACTTCGCAAGGTTCAACGAGTCAAATGAGTCCGATCGCAGTGGAATTTACCATGCACTGAGTGTTCTGGAGAATATGGCATCAAGGACATCACTGGCAGAGAAGATTGGACAAGATACAACGGTGCTGAAATGGTTGTTGGGTCGGATACCAAAAAAGGAATCACCCGTGTCGCAAAACAAACAATATGCTGCGGAAGTTCTCGCCATTATGTTACAGTCCTCACCAATCAATCGGCGGAAACTCTCCGAGCTGGATGGTGTTGATCTGCTACTACAAATCTTGGCTGCTTACCGCAAGCGAGACCCCCTGAAAGGAACCGAGGAGGAAGAGTTCGTGGAGAATATTTTCGATGCGCTCACCTGTGTTGTGGACGAACCCGAAGGAAAGCAAAAATTCGTTGAGGCTGAAGGTGTCGAGTTGTGTCTTATCATGATCAAGGAAGGCAAGATGAGCAAATCCAGGGCACTGCGATTGATTGACCACGCTTTGGGTGGCCAGAGTGGCGCGGAAGTATGCGAAAAGCTGGTCGAGGCAGCAGGATTAAAGGTTGTCTTTGGCATGTTCATGAAAAAGCAAGATGGTCAGACGACGGAGCACTTGCTGGGAATCTTCTCTTCGCTGTTGAGGCTACTGCCTGCGAATTCTGCAGGAAGAATACGAACACTAGCGAAATTTGTGGAAAAGGAGTACGAGAAACTGGGAAAGCTTGTCAAGCTGAGGAGGGATTATGCGACGAGGCTGGATGCTGTCGACAAGGACATCAGAGCTGAGCAGGTCAAGATGGATGCAGAGGAGAGGGAAGAAATGGCGGATGAGTGGTTGGGACGGCGCCTGGATGCGGGCTTGTTTTGCCTGCAGACTATTGACGTTGTTTTAGCTTGGCTGGTTGCCGAAGATGATGGTGCCAAGAAGAAGATTCAGAGCCTTCTTGCTGACCGAGATGAGTCTTTGGCGGTGGTAAAAGCCACGATACAACGTATGTCTCTCTTGAACTGCTAGTAAGAATGAAGCTGACACTTTCACAGAACAACTTGATACCATAGTCGGCGATACAGAAGAAGAGACATGGACGAAAGACATGCTAAATGCATTGATACCATTCTTGACATAGCCATATGAAAGCAATGTAACAAGAATTTTCTGATTGAGCGGCATCAAAATGTGACTATATTCAAACCGATAATCTGTGAGTATGTACTTACCTATTCAGGCTCCTCTTTCACCAATAAATTGCGTCGTATGCCTGTTGGTGGGGTCTCTCCTGTCCAAGCCTCTCGATATATCACACGACATCATTTTCAGCTCGCAGAGCCGCATTCAAATTTCCCAAGGCTCCTTTCCCTATCGCTCGCTCTTCACCACTCTTGGCATTGACCTCTGTAATCAAGCCTCCAGTCCATATAAGGCACGGGATCGCCCCAGACACACCAAAGAGCCCAAGTGACCAAGCCATCGTCCCCCAGCCCGCAGACTCAACCACATAGCCAGACCACAGCGGTCCTATCAACGAACCCGCCGCAAATGCTGTGACGAATAGACCGTAAGCTTGAGCATAAGCGCCACTCGGACCAAACCTCCCTGGTCTCTCCCTCTCCTTGGCCTCTATGACATAAGTGATTTCCGCCATGAGAGGGGCGTTCACCAACGTCAGCGTGATACCGATTAGAAAGAGGAGTGCGCACAACAGCACTTTCTGTCCGAGGCTGTCATGTGTGACGAGACGTAACAGCACCCAGAACGGAACTGCAAGCATGAATCCGCTGACTGTCAGCCATCGTGGTCCGCTGTGGAGGAGCTCAAAGTTAGCATCTTCTTTCTACCGCAGTGGTTCAAGAGCCTGGAAACCGCGATGTTGTCTCGATGTAGGACATATGCCATACAGCCTCAAACAACCTGAAAAGGGTAAAATTATTCTTCGTAAATACTCACTACTTGTCAGACGCCCAACCAACGAGCGGAGCCGCAAAGCCTGGTATCATGATGGCCAGGAAGACCAGACCTGCGCCTGTTGAGTTCCACCCGAATGTGTGCTGAACGTAAAGCGGTATGACGGAATCGAAAGCCGTCATTTGCGACCCTTGAACAATCCAACCCCTACAGATATATACCGTAGTCAGCATCACTCGTTTCCCCAAAGGATTGTGGAAGTGTCATATTTTGAGTACGACAATAACGCCGGAAAGCACTCACCAGAGTGGCGTCAGTAGACGCCGGGACTTCAAGAGAGTAAACACTGGTGGCCATTTTGTTGATTTCCTTGTTGTTGTGGGAGTTATTTGAGTCTCAGGGATCTTGCGATCGTCGGGATTTGTCCACCCTAAGGCAGCCGCCTGCTCGACAACATCGGGACCGATGTCCTTTGACGTCAATTCCCCTCCAATAATGGCATTATTGGAGAGATCCAGCTTACCCTCTCCTATCTTCTCGGTGTGTTGAGAACTTTGGTGTTGGTTTGTAAAGGCAGTCACAAGCTTCTCCCCGTCTTGGCAGAGGTCAACTGGGCTCGTTGCAGTTTCACAATTAGAAACCTCGTCCTTTAACCATTGCCGCGCAATTTTCTTCTCGATCAACACCATTCGGAGCAGAACATCTAGGGCAATGAGCCCAAATGCCATGTAGAAGACCGGATAGTATCCTGCTCGCTCATATACTATGCCGCCTAGCAATGGAGCAAGCAAAATACCAACGCTCATACTGATACTGACATAGCCCAAGATTTGGCCTATGTCTTTCTGGCCTACAGTATCTACAAGTAGGGCTTGACCAACAGTCCACACAATAGCTGCACTGATGCCCTGAAGGATACGGCCGAGAATAAGCAAAGCAATTGTTCGAGCCAAGCCTAAATCACAAAACATTTAGTAAGTGCCAGGTCGGCAGTTCATTGCGATGTGGATAAGACTCTTCCGTAGAGTCCTAGGACATACGGGATGGAAATTTTCAGACTGTCTCGGTACTTACACAGAATCAATGTTGCACCAGCTAACGCAAGCAACCCTATTAGCAAAGGCAGTCGCCTAGACGATGACCTGTCTGCATACCACCCTGCTAAAGGAGATGCCACCAACAGTGCCGCTCCATATACGGCGAGTAGAATCGATACGTATGATTGAACTGAAGACTGCGGAACTGAAGCTCGTGATGCCAAGGCGAATGGAATGACGGGCACTATGATTCCATATAGAAATACATCGGTGAAGACCGCAATGCAGATGGTTATTAATATGAAGCTTTTGGAGGACCTGATTGATAGGAGATATGGCGGCGAGGACGTGACATCTTGCTTTCTTCCTGAGAGGAAGTGCTTGAATTTCTCCATGCTCATCCTTCAGCTAGATTACAAGTTACAGGATGGCTTGTCTATACCTGAAGCTCCACGTAGGGGAAATGTGTGGTCGGTGGTTTAGTCGCCTTTCCCGCCAATCCATTGACGCACACTCGAGCAGTTAAGAGAGCGAGAGATAGATTCTAGATTAACAAGACTTGAGCTCGTTTACATGAAGAGTACAAATACGCAGTCCCTCATTGTAGTTCTTGAAAGTAGAACTCTTTGATAGCGCCGGGGAGAACATCGAGGTCGGTCCCCACGGATCCCGATGATTTGCCGGAGAATATGCGAGATAGGTTAGTCTTGAGAGACTAGCGTCTCTCTTATGTTTACTCTCCCTGAAAACCCTCTGGTGGTGTTGACAACTCGATACGAAACATGATACTGCTATTGCAGATACTTTGCTAATGGTGAGGCGCATCTTGGTGACTTGATGCGCGCCACCGAAAGGGGTAAGGTTTCGGTGACGCCGTGAAGGAGTGGACCAACCATTACTACTGTTGCCTTCCCTCGTCCAGAATTCGGATGAGTCAGGTCGGCATCTGTTCCAAACCCCCTTGGATCTGTATGACAATCCATCATTCGTATAACATATGCTTCCTTCCCTCCTTCAATCGCTTTTGATTCAGCTCAAGTGCTTGCGCCGTCGTTGAAAGCACACGCAGGACGCAAGCTTCGAACAAAAGAGCAAGAAGACGAAAAAGGTATGTAATTATCATACGGCTGTCGCCTACAATTGATAGATGAAGAGAGCAACAAACCTTCGGCTTATACGGATCCCAATCTGTGAGGCTCGCTCCAAATCGGTTATCATGGCTTGCAGAGGATCTATTGAGCCGTTCAGCAGCGTGGGCTTTTGATTTCAATTTCCACTATCATGCCCCTCAATTTTCTGCCTTACGAGTGGGTAGTTGTGTCGTGTTGTGTGATGAGGGCTTAACTCGTTGCTGCTAAGCCGGGCGTTGGTTGTATTCAAATGTTGGTCATTGCATGCTGTTCTTACTTTATGGTTGCATTCCACCCATGTTTCATTTTGTGTTTCGTCGGTCTAGATGTCCTTTACTTCACAGGTGGCTCGCGGGAGGGTTTCCTGAGTTTGCTGTAGTCCTTCTTTACCCCGCATCGTTTGGTGAAGACCTTAGCACATGTTCTCAAGTCTACCGGGGAAGTCAACCCCGTTACCTAGGCAGGCTTGAACAGCGACGAAGGCTGACTCGCGAAGAAGTTTAGCAGTCTCTCGATCGAGCATCAGATGGCTGCCAGGTTCAATTGGTGAGAAGTGCCGATGCTGTATGAGCGGGGCAAAATACCTCAGAGACACGAAGACACGCATGTCAAACAGCTGCACCTCTTGCCGTACGCCCTGCTTCTTAGAAGCTGTGGTGTTCTGGCGGCTTTTTCGGGTGCAGAGCATTCCAGCGGATCTGTCGTCCACGAGTGCTGGAATGGAGTTTGAAGGGGTCTCGTTTTAATAGGTGCCTGTTTAATATTTTGTTGGGCAGCCAATTTATAATTTCATGGCGCGCTTCAAACTGATAGTGACCGAATTTTCGAAAGAGGGGCCTCGCTTCATACTTGAAAAATGCGGCTCTGCTGATGCCCTCCTTTGAGTTTGCTGCTGAGTGGACTGCAACCAGGGGGGCTGTGCTGCGCCCCCTAGTGGTCGCGCACAGTGCACACACCTAATATCTCGTCGTCTGAGAGCACAAGAGCACCCAAAGTACACAATGCACAATGGCAGAAAACTGTCCACGTTGTGCATTCATCACCCGATAGCATCATAAGGGAGCGTTTTCGCAGTACAGACACGTTTTTCTACATAATAGGAGATCTCCCAAATGACTTATCGTTTTGTCGGGAGGCCAGATTACTGTATCAGGCTCTGGCGAGCCGAGGCTGCCTCTAGCAGCAAGCCCTGCAATTGATGAGGCTCCGCGCAGCTCTGCGACATGCAGCCCGCGAATAGGAAATGATCTTGCAAATTCGCGGGCAATTGAATTAGCATTTCAGACATCGGCCCCTACTAGGCATAGCTCGAAAATGCAAAATGCCGAAGAACAACTCCATGACTCCATGTCAATTTTATCCAGAACGCTACTCTAAACCCCTTCCGTCGCGAAAACATCCATGGATGCCGGATTCGCCCACAAGTGTATAATAAAATTGTGGAGCTGCGGCTCAAGTGAACGCAAGGCTTCTCGTTTTCATCATTGTTGTTATAAGTCCCACAGCTCAACATGCAAGTCCGTCCTCAGAATGTTGCTCTGCATCTCTGCGCCTTGCTCTCTCCAATATCTCTCCACCAATGAACGTTTCATACGAGCACAGCTTCAGAAAAGGTGCGCCATATATCCTCACGCCTTCACAATGATACTGTTCTTGACAAGAATTGGAACCATCGCATTGCTTGCATAACTGACATATTCTACGATATTCAGGAGAATCAGATCCTGTTGTTTCGGGGTCTCATGTGCCGCTTGACGAGTTTACCCTACGAAGTACTCGCAAACGTTGCAGATAGTCTCAGCTTCGATGATGTCTTCAACCTCGGACGGGCCAGCAGACATTTTCTATTCCTTCTCAAAGAGGAGCGGATCTGTAAATCATTCGTTCAAGTGTGTATTCCGATGTTATGCACCTGTGATGCCTAATCGGTCAGATGTAGTGGATTCAGCTGCTGACAGACATTAGACGAAGATCAAGTATTCTAAAGAAGCCCAAGAAGCGGTGAAGAATGGTGGCGGTAATGCCCGAGCTCTCCGAATTGCAGCAAAGAGGAGAGAAGCCATTACGTCTGCCTATCCTTTCACTGTTGCCACCATCGGCTTCTGTGACGCGTATATTTATCGCAGAGGTATCTTGTGTTACACGCTGGATGACCGAATACGAATTTTGGACTTGCACCGTTCAGCCCAAGAAGAATTCGTAGTCAGCATTCCGAGCTTACTCACAGAAGCACTTTCGGATATCGGTGACAACAATACAGGCACTTTTAAATGTCTGTATTATTCGGACGGTATCTTATCCTGTATCTATGATGCTTCTGACGAAGACTCGCCAGTATGGCTGATAGCGTTCCATGTCGAAACCATGAGGATATTGGTGACGCATGAATTAGAGTCAACGGACAAGATTTTTGTCCGGCACAATTCACAGTACCTCTACTACGGCACGCATTCAGAACTTGGAACCGATGGGTACAAGAAATGGGTCATCTGCGGCTACGAATACAAGACGAGGAAGTGGTTCGATCACAAGGTACATTTGCCAGACATGGTAGGCTCGGAGATTGGCTCCACAATTTGCTTCGAACTGTACAGAAATTCATTTTATGCACTTTCTAACCAGACTTCCTTTGAAGTGGAGGAGATTGATTGGACCTCTTTCTATCATTGTGTTCGGTTTCTTTTGGATTCTCCTATGTTATTGGAAAAGACGGAGAACAAAAGCATGTGGCGGAGGCAACATCAAGAAGGACCCATCGACGACCGATGGACCAGCTTAAGTTTAGACGAAGATGAGAGCACTGGGGAGCTCAAGATCGTGGAGGCTCGAAAGGAATGGTACTTGGGATGCAGCACGAGCCAGCGGACTTATTACACGACAGACATCGTGTTTCCAGTGAAAGACCATGGTGAGGATTCGTCTATCGTACCGGATTCGCCGCAAGCTCAAAACTTTGTTCTCCCGACGATCTCCTCTTGGGCACCGGCGGCTTCATCAGATCAGGCGCAAGCGTCATCGTCGACCGAAGTAGATGCAATGATATCTTCGAGCTCTTCAACAGCTGCTCCTACAGGTGTGGAACCAACAGCCACTGAGTCTGACGAGCAGGACGTCTCAGACCTCCCCAATATTCCTTTACTTCGCTTGCTACAGAAGGACGATCATCCACATCATATGAACGCCCCCAATAGACGCCCAGAACGAACACACCCAGGCAATGACGGATCTACATATCCGACCCATACGCTGGCAAAGTCTCGAATTCGAGCTTATTTTACGCCTTGCAGTACGCACCTCGACCTTGTGGACGACCCCCATCCAGACGATTGGCAGGGCAAACAACGCCTCCGGCTGAGAGCAGGAACCCGACGAATCGGCCCGGTCCTTCGCGATCCTGTGACGAACCTTATCCGCAGACCCCATCCTGATCTCAATATCGCACTTGGAGAGATGTACCGAGTCCCGCCAATTACATACTGGCCCAAAGCTCAAAAACTACATGAGCCAGACGAACACATCGATGCTATCTACAGGCTCATGAACCCTCCATCCCATTTGGGTAATGTCGAAGGCACGGCTGATGAGAGAAGTCTCGTTTACGTCACAGGAGGTTGTGACCAGCCGCAAGCTCTTATCTTCGTGGGCTTTGATCCTTCCATCAAGCTGGCAGGAGTTAAGCAGTGGGGCGGACTGTCAGAATCATCTACGAAGAAGCAAAAGGGTGTGGGTGAAGGGCCGCATATTGATGGTCGCGCAACTGGTCACCACGCTCCTTCTGACTCTGTACATTGGATAGAGGGGTTGGAGGGACAGCAGGAGGGTACCTATGTTGACGTGTATGAAGCCGATAGGACGGTGAGCATCGATGTCAAAGGGAAAGGAAAGGCAGTTGCTGGCCCCAGTCGACCCACGGTCCATTTCAGTGCTGGATATTCAACTATCGATGTCTGCGAAAGCCCAGCTACCTACGATATTCGTGGGGGTCTCGGGCGTAGAACATGGGTATGGCGGGAGGCCGCCATGTATCGCGACATAGGACTTGGATTGTACTTTGGGATGGATCGGCCGAGAGACAAGAGCGGGGAGATTCTTTGACAGCGTCCATTGTTTCCTTGTTTTGGTTTATTGTGCATTGTAACGAGTCGGGCGAGCTGAGGGATTTATGGACCTCGCTTTTCTTGCATACCTTAACAAGTTACCAATCAGAGAATTATTCTTTGGAAAATATGCAAAAGTCATAACTTGAAATCACAACTTGAACCAATGGGATAAAGTGAGGGGCAGCACGAGCTCTAGGTTCAATGCAATAATCAGCCACGACATGCCATTCGGCAACAGTAACGAAGGTTTGCGCCTTACTTTCGATAGGGTAACAGCCTCCATTGACAACAACACAAAGTAGGACTCGTTGCTACCACCCACTAAGCAACCGTTCCGGATTTTGTTCTCCATGGCTCTCGGTTTCCTGTCGGCTATGGTGTAAACGGGGCGTCGTTCTGCTGGGCGAGCCTCCGAGTCGTCTGGACAAATTAAGCGAGACCGATTTCTCGATTTGGTGCATGCCTCATGATAACTTACGCCCGACTGCAATGAGTGTGGGAGAAGAAAACATGCAGGACAGTATGCAAGGACAAAACTTGCAGGTACTACTTGCCGCGCATATGAGGCAAGTCACCTGGACACAATCTCTCCCCAGCGGCAGACTTGCAAAGGAAAAAAAGTAAAGTGGAGATTTGGGGGGATGGGGTTGACTGTTATATGTTTATCAGCGATGTCGTGGGATAGGGTTGAGGCTCTTCCGCCTGTTGCAAACTGGTGGGGTGAGATGGCAGATTGCCTGCGGACCCCAGGTTGCCTCGTTTTGCCTCGTATTGCCTTGTCCCATTTTGGTGTTGTGCCAACACATTGCAGGTATGCAGCAGGGGTGGAGAAATTGTTGAATGCGGTTCGGGTTCTGTATGGCCTCTAATGCCTTGCATACGTTGAGTTCCCAGGTGATTAATATTGCATCCACCCATAGGATGCCAACCCTCGTCTCTTCCCGCATTGCTCCGTATTCTGCAGAAGAGACCGCAGAGCAAACTGTTTGTCTAGATCTAAAGAGATAAGAGGAATGACTGGTATGATCACTGATTTTCATTAGGTACAATGCACTTTATCCTTGCTCCGAATCAATGCAAACCCTCCAACAGCCCCAGACACCTCTTGCCGCATTATCAAAAAGTAAGAGAGCCTCGTCGGCTCTGTCCACTCGACACCCTCGTCACTAATCCGTGCACTCATCAATGGTATATCCGCTCTAACCGACCTAGTTTAATTTCACATAGTTTCCTAGATCACAAGAGTCAGTACAAGATCAAGTACAACTTTCAGTACTCGTGCAAAAACAGCCAACTAACCTGGAAACTGGCCTTGCTTTCCCTTGACCTTGCCAATCCACCACTCATTTTCGTTGTTAGTCCTGGTCACAATCTCAATCACATCACCAGTGGTGAAACTCAAATCTCCCTCAGCCTGAGCCTCATAATCGTAGAGTGCGGTCACAGTCTCAGCAGTAGGAGCACCGCTGAGCCGCGATGGCTTTGGCTTCGGTGGTGGTGGGGCGGGTCCCTTTGCTTTCGCCGCAGAGCCCCACGATGGACTTGTCGCTGTAGAATTGGCGCGAACCACCGAGGTCTTCTCGTCACCACCGTACGTAGGTGATAGTGAGTTGGAAGAGTATGGCGGAGGTGGGTTCTCTTCTTCAGTTGACGCCGTCAATGATTGCCGCTTTGGAGCAGCTCCAATGAGTTTGGGAGAACTCTTGCCTTCGAGGGCAAGCTTCGAGCCAGGACCAAGTCTTCCAGGAGGACGCTTCGCACCGGTTGTCTTGAATTTTACAATAGACAGGGCTTCTGCTCTTTCCTGGATGTCTCCCCGCGCCGCCTCAAACCCTTCCTCCACATCCATTTGGAGGTTGAAATATCCGATATCGCAACCTTGCATTTTCTCGTGGAGGGTATAAAAGACATTCAGCTGCATGTAGTAGAAAGACTGGAACAACGGGCGGATAAACTCGCGTTCAAGGGCGAATAGTTTGGGGAGCTCCTCCTTTAGCAAGTCGTTGAAGTAGTTGAACTCTTGTGTGGCTTGCTCAACATCGTTCTCAGCTTTATACATGGCCTTCTCGTCCTTCAAAGTCTTCTCCTTCTTATCCTGGAGTTTCTTAAGAGTTGCGCGATGTCTGTCATAGTCGAGCTGCTTATGTTGCCGTTTTGTGGTAGACTTCCTTATGACTTTGATAATCTCCAACAACTCTTGTGCCGGCCGGATGACTCTGGTCTCGATCATTTCCAGTTCAGGCTGAAGGGTAGCCAGTAAGTCCCGACAGATCACCTCGTATTCCTCACATGCTCGAATGCCTTCAGGATTCCCCTCTGGAATCGCAGAGTCTGGGTCGGACATCCTACCAGATATAGGCTTGTAGATTTCGGCGATGGCCTGGGAGAATTCGATTTGATGCGAAATCATACCTTGAATCGATTCGAAGTACTTCTTAGACCTGCAAATCTATTTCAATATTCATCTTTATGCTTTGCCGTCACTGTCTGGAAGACAGGTGGGCTGCAGCTGAGCAGAAACTCACTCGGATCGCAATTTCTCGGTCTCCTTTTCCAGCTCACTGAAGCGCCGTTCGCTGTCGATATAAACCGCATCTTTCGTAGTATCTCCGATACTAAAGCGTTGCTTAATAAGTTGCGGAGTCTTCAGAAACAGTTGTCAGTTGAGGATATAGCTGGCATTGAAGATGTAGCTGGGTGTTGAGGATGTAGCTGGGCATGTGGGAGTTCCAAAGACCACTTACGCGTACCACCGACTTCTGAAACCCCTTGAATGACATTTCCACTCGCAGAATGACGAGAACAATGAAAACAATCGTGCGCGATGTAGTGTTTATTGCTGTTGTTGCTGTTGTTAATGTTGAAGAGAGTTCGTGATGTAGTGGGGTGGGTTGGATGACGAAGGAGGAACCTGATGTCTGTGTGGCTGAGCTGGGCGGCACGTATGTATTCTTGGCAGTGCTTGCAGCCTAAGAAAAATAACGTCTTGAAACTTCCTCGATAATATTTGCAAAGCTGCTTCTATTGAGAAGCAAGAAATCCCGAGGTGTGCCGCCGTAGGTCGTCAGTTTTGGCTGGCTCTGTGATTGTTGATCTGACCTCCACATGCACGATGACTGCACTGGCCACACAAGCGGCCGGAAATGGATGACTAAGCACCAGTGACTCCAAAAATCCATTTCCAGAAACAATTCGCCTTCTGCAGCTTTCGAGCTCCTCTACATTGAACTGTTGCAATTCGATCAACAATATGTCGAGCATAGCTTCCACTTCATTGCGGCAGGCCTCGCGCCTATGCAAGAAGCAATCAGCTTTAACATCTGGGCTCTTGAGGGGTTCAGCTGGCATTTCTTCGCACAAGAATCTCAGGCATGTGTCGACAACCTCGAAAGACAGTGCCCAAGTCAGCGTCAACACTGCTATTCGAGCAGATCAGAAGGCTTTCTTTGCAGAGACAGGAAAGCTTCCAGAAAACCAGATTGTTCCAGGCACGGCAGTAAACGCAGATGCAATGATGAGTCCCATAGCAGGTACGTAATCCTCATGTGCTGATTGATTTTCCTAACATTCGACTTTTTGAAGGTATCCTGAAGCAAGCTACGGTTATGGATGAAGGCCAACGACCCATATACCTTGATATGCAAGCTACCACACCTCTGGATCCTCGTGTACTTGATGCAATGCTTCCGTTCTACGCCGGACTTTATGGAAACCCCCACTCGAGAACGCACGCTTATGGATGGGAAACCGACAAAGCCGTTGAACAGGCTCGAGAGCATGTAGCAAATCTTATTGGCGCCGACCCAAAGGAAATCATCTTTACCAGTGGCGCCACCGAGAGCAATAATATGAGCATCAAAGGTGTTGCACGATTCTTTGGCAGAGGTGGAAAGAAGAAGAAGCACATCATCACATCTCAGACTGAACACAAATGTGTTTTGGACAGTTGCCGTCATTTGGAGACTGAAGGATTTGATGTTACCTACCTTCCAGTGGCATCCAGTGGTCTGATTGATCTTGCGGAGCTTGAGAAGGCCATCCGACCAGATACCGCGATTGTCAGCATCATGTCGGTCAACAACGAGATCGGTGTGATTCAACCGTTAGAAGAAATAGGAAAGCTCTGCAGAGCGAACAAGGTCTTCTTCCACACCGACGGCGCTCAAGCAGTCGGCAAGATCCCGATGGATGTCAACAAGATGAACATTGACCTAATGTCCATATCTTCGCACAAAATTTACGGACCTAAGGGAATGGGTGCATGCTATGTCCGAAGACGGCCTCGTGTAAGGATCGATCCGATCATTAGTGGAGGTGGTCAAGAGAGAGGTTTACGAAGTGGCACATTGGCTCCTGCCTTAGTCGTGGGATTTGGAGAGGCTTGCCGTATTGCGAAGGAGGAGATGTCTGTGAGTATTGGCCTTATTTCTTTACTGTTATCTTGCGTGATGATCTACTATTACATATGCATGGCTTTCCTAGTGACTTCCTTGCTTGCAAGTTGAGGCTTCCTTGACGACACACAGTACCTTTTCTGACAAAGATTCGTTTACTTCCGCACTTTTCATATAGTATTTCTGATCAAAGCTAATATGTGCGAAGTATGACTCTAAACGAGTAAAGATGCTCTCGGACAAGTTGCTTAAAGGCCTACTGTCACTCGAGCACACTTCCCAAAACGGCGATCCAGAGCGGTTCTATCCTGGCTGCGTCAACGTATCCTTCTCCTACGTCGAGGGCGAGTCTCTTCTGATGGCTCTGAAGGATATTGCTCTCTCATCGGGCAGTGCTTGCACTTCAGCATCCTTGGAACCTAGCTATGTTTTACGTGCACTGGGCAGCAGTGACGAGAATGCACACAGCAGTATCAGATTTGGTATTGGACGATTTACGACCGAGAGTGAGATTGATTACGTGTTGAAGGCGGTCAAGGAGCGGGTGACTTTCTTGAGAGAGCTGAGCCCGCTTTGGGAGCTTGTACAAGATGGCATTCCGCTGGATAGCATTGAGTGGAGCCAACATTAATTTGGGATTAACTTGGGGTGCTGAAAGGAATTTGGCGCAGGAGTCACGACATTATGGGTCAGGTTGGGATTACCACATGTAGCAATATTGGCAGACTGACGTCTGAATGTATTTGATAGCTCGCAAGGATATAGTCCTTTTCAATTCATCTCAACTGATTCGTTCGTGAGTGATATCTGAGTGTAGTTCGCCTGACTTTTAAGCATGTGTTTACAAAGTTGAGTTCCATTGATATGTCGAACGCCATTGATGCCTCCGGACCCCTCTATAACAAGTTCCTCGATAAACCTGTCTTTCTCTGGACTTCCGAGTAGCCGCTTGCTCTGCCATATAATACAATTCCTACACTCCATCCCAATGCTATTCGCACAACGTTGTCGATCCTCAATCCATAACGTATCCCCAAATCAAGGCCCCTTTACAAGCTGTGGAAGCTTGTTAGTCAAATCCTCCTAATAGGACGGCAGTGAAACTTACGGCGGAAGAATAAATTCGCTCCAAGAACTCGAGAAGAAGGCAACCGCAGCCTGAGAAGCATCGTCAGTAAAATCCTTTCAATTCCACATTTTTTCTGTATCGCCATCCCGCTTGGCTATCAAAGGGCGCCGTAGATTCAAAGCGTCCTAGCTGAGCGGCAACGAGATATGGCAGAGGATAGAGGTGGGCTTACTCCGAACATAGCTACACTTCTTACAACGCTGGCGTTCTCGGGCGAGGTCAGGGTATTGTAGACATTGGAGATATATCCCTTTGGTGCTGGGCGGCGAGCGTCAGCTTGTGCGATTTGTACGCGCTTCGGTGCCATTTTGCAGATATGAGAGACGAGCTTGTCGTGAGTATGAGAGTCGTGAGTTGTTGATCGTGTGGAGGTTGATGTCAAAGCTGTTATTCAAGGCTCTTGGTCGGAGATGGGAGTTGGAGCTTGCTTGAACTTTTTGGCAATTCTGCAGGGATGTGATGATCCACGTGACTGCAGGGGTACGACATCACCCCTTTGTGCTGATTCATTCGAGGCACTCATTCACCACTTTCCATGAGCAGAGAAGATTACATCTTGCTATAAGCCATTGGTATTATGGAGCGTCTTCTTGACACACCCAATAATCTCAACAATGGCTGAGATTCCATCCCAAGAAGCAGGAGGTTTCCTCCCACCATCTCTTCCCTCGCCCGCGCCCAGCAACTACTCTACCTCGTCCACTGCCTCAAATTTGCCTCATCCGAGGGCAAATCCTCTGCGGCATGGTTCGGCGAAAGAAGATGCTGCGAGAAGATATCTTGAGGCGAGATTGCTCAATGTCTCGAGACGGTATGCGAAGAAGTTTCAGCCGATGGAGGAGGGCGACGACATAAAAGGCTATGTTCACATGAGCGAGGTCGCAAAGGATCTGGCAGATATCGTTGATGTCGTTTGGCTATCTGGAACCCGTATGTTTTGAACCTTTGATATCTGTTCTACCCCGTCTGATCTCGGCTATTGTCGATGATGCTCTGATAGCTAACTTGCACCAATGATAGCAAGTCTTCAAATTCCCTACTTGTTGAATACTGCCCTAGCAGTGAACACTTATACTTCTGCCTTTCCAGCAGCACCTAAGGCTACTTTTGCTCTTATCCGTAAACTGGATCACGCTTTCTCCAGCTTGTTGAAGGGCGAGGACAGCGTCACTGGAGAGATCTTGCCGGGCTTCTCAGGAGGCAAAAAGGCTGGGTTGACCAAGACTGATATGGTTAGATGTAAAGGGTTAGTAGACTCCGCGAGAGTGCTAATCGTGGATGTCATGGGTACAGAGATAGAAGAGGACGCCGATGATGAGAGCGGTACGGAGATGGAGACTGATGGAGAGACGAGCACGTGGGGGGATGCTGCAGATGGAAAGTGGGAGATGGATATCGCAAAGGTTTACGAGATGACAATCGTGGAATTGGGAGCGGCTCTTGATACCGGGGATGCATTTGCAGTTGACCCGTCCAGCTGATTTTGCGGTTGCTCCTACTGTCCTGGGCCATGGTAACAGGCTTCTCAGAAATCCTAAATAAGTTTCAGTGCTTACGAGGGGTAAAAAAAAAGACCAGGTGCATACCGCGAAAATCCTACCCTCATGTCCTGGTCCTTGTAAATCAAACCTTTGTAAGGATGTGGCCGACACTTGGAAATCTAGGCAGAGCCACGACAAATATAGGTTCGTCAGATAACTTCCAAGCAATGATTCTGATATCCGAGCATAGGCCTGATGATCTTTCAGTATATTAGGATATTAGGAACTATTTTGTGTTTTAGTGTGAAGTTGTGGGAACAAACAATCATGTGCTTTCATTGTCCCAAGACTGAAAGAGACATTCTGGGAGATGCATGTTTATCCTCGCCTATTTCGACCCTGCGTAATTTGACCTCCGCGTCCGCCCTCGCGACTTCCGTTTTGGTCAACATATCAGGTCAGGAAGTGCCAATCGCAAGGTGAGCCGCGTTTGTCATTGTCTTCTCGTTTTCTTCCTTCAAACCTTGCCATCGACTAAACAACATTCTGTAAAGTCCATTCCACCCCTTCAGCAACACCCACACCAATGCAGCGTATCAATCGATCGTGACCACGATGCCAACATATGGCCCTCTGCGCACCACCGTCTCTCTCTACATGTGGGAGGCTGATGCGCGTCAGGATATCTCAGGCTTAGGAGATGCTTCCAGCGGCTGCGAGGTCGAACGTATCAGAGAGGACGCGTTTAACGACACAACTCTTGACTTTCTCGGCCCCGGAAGTGTCCCATTTTACCTTGTGAACGCTGGCCAGGATCTGTTCTCTCCCACCGCCGCAGTCAATACTGGCGATGCAGTTACTCCTGCCACGAAATCTGGACGCGTCAATTTACCTGCAACCATAGGAACGGCAGAGTCTGCAGGTCTTGCACTCAGATCGCCTTTTGCCGGAGCCCCAACGAACGATACGATAGAACCAGACCATGAATCAAGTCTTTCGAGCATAGATTCATCCATGTTCGAACCAAGCCCTCAAGAAACTGGCATCGGCAGCACTGCGAGCGGCATTGCAGAACCAGGTGTGTGTTGTACACCTCTAGTACTTGAACGTTGCATCTGATTTTACAGGCACAATTGATACAGTTACGAAGCGCAATAATAAGCCCAGCAAACCTCGTCGTCTCTTTGTCCCCCCCATTCTAACTAAGAATGCCATTCGCAAACCAATTACAAGTCCCAAGGCCCTCAAGTTACAAATTGACCTGTCCAAAGAATCATTCATGCACTCCATAGTCACAAAAACGCCAGAGGATATCTGCATCAGCGTCTTCTACAATGGGGAGTTTGTATATTCTAGAGTATTTCGATGGAATACTTTCAACAGTGGACAAAAAACAGAAGGTGGCCACCCATCCGTATCTGGTCGGCGAGTCGGAAATACGCTCGAGGTTCCGTGGATACTCAACCCAATGCCTCATGGTGTAGCAAATGACTATGAGTCGCAATCTATGGCTACCGCAGAAGCTAGATTCGCAAAGATCAACCAGAATCTTCTCAATGAAGCCGACGAGTGGGGAAGAGATGGGAAGTTCGATATGTTCAGGAACCCGTTGGGAGAGTACCTCGAGGCGCTCTCAGAGACGTCTATTCCCAAGAAGGCTTGGCTGCTCGGTGATAGTGGCGTGAACATAGGTGTAATAGATGTGAGTACCTACCAATACCTCCAACAACCCCATCTACAACCCCATCTACGGTACTCAGCAGTGTGTGACAACTGAGCCATTCCCACACTTGAGTGTTTTGGGAGCAGTAGAAGCAAGGTTTTCAGAGAACCTTGTAATATCTGGAGGGGTGAAATGACATCTGCGCTCAATGTCTCCTGGTAGGAAAAAGGCTTACCAATTTCTCTGCAGGTCATTGTTGGATTAGGAAAGTCGATCATTCATCCATACAAGTTCCTTCTTGAACCACAGAGAAAATTAACTGAGGGTCGGTGTGGTCTTGACAACAAGCTTTTCGTTGTTCCAAAAGAGTTAAGCCAGACAAGCCTGAGCAAGATGATTGCCTCATTTCAAAGCGAGGATAATCAGGACCGGACTGCACGAACTCCCAAAAGAGCTCGTTCGGCTGGAACTCGTCCAAGAGTCACAAGTTCGCGAGCGGCAATGACAGAACTACCTATCAGTAGTCAATTATCTGTCACGAACGTGCCAGAAGCTGTCTGTGCTGGAGGTCACGATGGACTTTTCGAGAGAAGCCAATCTTTTCAAGCACTGGCATTCAATGTCCCACCGTCAGTCTCTCACCTCCGCAACTCGGAACATGTCTCAGAAATAGGGAAGACCTTGGACCTACCACAACCTCGTGTTGTCCAGCCACCGCCTACGATGTCAAAACTACCCAAGCACGTTCCCCAGAAGAGATACCGTGGTCCAACTCCGCCACCAGTAGAAGTCGCAGAAATCAGTCCTGTTTGCCATATCGAACCTCCTAGCCACTCCACTCGTTCAAGGACCTCGGTTGGCTCCACGAGTAGTCCTCTTTCTGCTAGTACACTTGCCACAACAATCCGCGGCAGCCAAGAACCAGTTGATGATGTTCGGAAACCACCCGCTCAACGACAACGAATCAAGTCTCAGCGTGAGGCTGGGTCAACTGTACCTGGTCCAAGAAGAAGCTTACCTGGACTTGATGGAACTGGAGATTATTATTATGAAACCAGGTCAGGGTCTTTGAGTTCGATGCGTGGGCTAACTCCGCCAGTACGCCAACTCCCTTGCACTGAAGCGACTCAATGTTATAGAAATGTAGACTTTGGCTTGGATGGCACTGGAGACGAACCCAGAAGTACGAAGAGGAAGAGGGCATCACTCGAGGCATCGTCCGCAGAGGCTCCAAAAACAAAGGTTTCTAGCAGTAGATCTAAGTCTCGAAATGTCTCGAGTACTTCTTCGAAGTCACAAACGGCTCCCAATGCATCGGTATCCACCAGGAGCGACCCGTTTCCTCATGTCGTAATCAGTTCGGGTTCCCATGCACCAACAGATGAACTAAATAGCACAGAACAGCAAACTGGCATTATGACGAGGAAGCCTAGACAGAGAAATCCTTTGTCTGCTAGAGAGCTGGATAGCCTATTGTAAGTTCCAGGAGAGCCCGCATTTTCCTTCCTTGGGATATCCGAGGTCAAGTCAGAATGCGAGCATTGTAGCACATACTAATCTGGTATTATACAGGGAACCCCACAAGCCCACGGCCAATGCTCATACATCGTTTGGCAATTCATTTGTGGAAAAGGGCAATTCTAGAACAACTCGCAATTCCACAACAAGACAGCAGATCAAGCCGCAATCAACGTCTTCAAGCAATCCACGTCTCACTGCCAGGATTGAAAATGAGAGAATGTTTATCATCAAAGGCCTTCGGTTTGATGAAATGCCCAGAGAAAGAGAGAGAGTGCATTCCGCGGACAAGGTGGCCGTTGTTTCTCCAGAGTTGCCAAAGACATCGACGGTACGACATATTAGAGACCACATTCAATCTGCTGCTGCAGATAGATTCCCAACTCCCAATTCGATTGGTCGAATTCTGAGGAGTTCGAAGCCTCTGGACACAGCTTCACCAAGTATCGACGCTAGCTCCACGATACATAATGATGTTCTCAAAACACAGAGGTCGGCCCATAATAGTCCCGCCCAAGCTGTCGAAGCCGAACAAGGAATTCGGAAGATGGGCTCTGTGACCGATTTCAAGAGACTTACTGAGGTTGTTAACTCCGTCCCAACGCGAGAGTATATGAACAATGATGTCATGGAAGCTGTACTATCCAGTACTTCTAAGTCATTTCCCAACGTTTCAACTCCTCCAGCAGCCAAGAAAGAGAATGTCCGCCCCTCGTCTACAACTTCTTCCGCTACCACTTCTACGTATTGTAAAGAGAATCGCCTTCACACACCTAATAAAGCAATAGAAGTGGCGAACATCAACACAACCTTTGAGACAGAAGCTATTAAAGACCTTTCTATTAATCGTCAGAATGGGCATGACGGAATGGCTGGGCCAGGGAGTTCTAATAACACTGAAAACGCGATAACAATATCTGCTCCAAGCCCTGGCCAGCTTCTTCCCGACAAATTCATCAGACAATCTGGACACTCTGAGAACAACATTCGAGACACCATTGCTGGTCCTGAAGCGAGATCATCCAATAATGCTCGATCTGTCACAAGCAATCAGAAACCCAGCGCGAAGAAGCCTCCAGTCATGAAACTCAAAACGAAAGCATCCAGTGACACTCCTACCGAGCCGCAAACACCAAACAATAGGCAAAGTAGGGCCAAGCCAGGTCTCACAATCCAACCCGGTCTTGCAAATGCATACAGATCGTACAGCGAAACGTCGACAGGCCTGAAAACCCCTACTCCAAGAAGCGGCACATTCCCTACGACTCAAGCCCCGGATCCTCCCCGCACAAGAGCCGCGACCAGGGCCATGCAAGAAGTTACCGATATCTCGGCCATAGCTATGGCTCCAATGATCAATTTCACACCCCAAAAGAGTAACGAGGAGAGCCAGACCCCCAGCGGTCGACTTTTGGCCGAAGTGTTGAGTTCGCCCGCTGTCCCGTCACCTGCTCCGTCGATCAAAGAAACTAGGATCCTTCCTTCTGAGCGACTTCAGCATGAGTCTCCCAGCAGCAATCGAGTGTTGCGCTCTGATATATATACAACAACACCAAATGCCAATCGGCCTATCAAGACAACACATGACCTGACAAGCCCTGAAGTTTCGAGCACAAATTCTACTGCTCGACAACTTATACCATCTCCACTTGAGGATTCATCTCCAGGAGAGAAAATCACTTCCGAACTAAAAGTCTCGCGACAGCGTCAACGCAGAGATGAGACCAATCGACCGTGGAGACCAACAAAGCTCTGCCAAGACTCGGTTCTGTCATATGTTGACGAGAGCAATAGTGCAGGAGTAGCCGGACTGAAATATGACCGATCTTCGGAAAACATGTGTAGAACCACGAAAGCAGAGCGCGAGGGTGTATTCAGAACTTCGGGTATTCTGATGGGCGTAAGATATGTCATGGGTCTGGGATCTGAGTCTACAATTAAGTATTGAGAATGCTACGTGGGAGATTGCATGGAAAAGAAGAAGTGTGGTACATATTATGTGCCAACACTTGCCTAGTTTATTACTGGTAAATGCTTGCATTGTCTGTCTGTTATACCGGCACTTGCTTTAAAAATGCTGAATTGCTGGACTGTGCTGCCATGTACAAGTACAAGTTCCAATAGATGCATTTAAAATCTAGAGGCCGTCTTGCCAGCCTCTCTCACGAGAAGCCACTATTGAAGTGAAATTGTTGATCCAAACCTTAGCCCATCAAGTAGCGTGCACTTGACATTTACTCAAATTTCCGGTTCTTCGACTAGAACTTTGTTTGGCGAAGAAGATCACTGCTGTGGAGAATTAAAACGCCATGACCTACTGGGTTCTATCCGCCCAACTACTTCGATCAAACTGTACATGCGTGATGTGTCGCCAAAATAAAGCATGACATTGAATTTTGGGCTTAATTGCAGAACAACAATTGGGTTTACGATATTGCGGAGCTTTATTTTTATTTCATGCCATGCAAATATTCTTATCTTCGTCTGTAGCTATCATCTCTCTTCTCGCTCCGACTGCTTCCGCCACGACTATCATATCGATCACGATCTCGGTCTCGGCCTCCTCTATAGCTATCATCGCCTCTGCTTCCCCTCCGGTCGTACCCCTTATCCCTTTGCGGGCTTCTCGATCTACTTCTCTCCCTCGTATCCGCGCTAGACTTCCCTTCCCTTTCATGTCTCCTCCGCAGCTCGTCCTCATCGTACACCATGCCATATCTGTCTCTCCTCTCCCTACCTTCGACTTTATACTGCCTTCTCTTCTCCAGGCCACTGACACCACCGAATCCACCCCCGCCATGTCTCCGCTTCGAATTTGTAGCCGTCCGCCACGTATCGCTCAGTTTAGACACTGATTGCGAGAAATCGACATGGATACGGTGGTCGTCAATCAGAACGCCTTGCATCTTGAAATATGCTTGTTCGCAGGACGTCTGGTCCTCATATTCGATAAAGGAGTATTGAAGAGAGTCACCGGTGCGCTTGTCGCGGATGACTTCGCAGGAGAGGATCTTGCCGAACCGACTGAAGATCAACTCGAGATCCTCATCCGTTGTCACTGGGTTGAGCTTGCACACGAAAAGTACGTTTTCCGGTGGTTTAACCTCTGCGAATGGCAGATCTCCAACCATTTCCAGGGTCAGAGCTTGTGCTCTTGCCTCTCTCTCTCGTCGCTGCTTCTCTACTGCTTCGGGATCTAATTCATCGTCCAGCTTATCGTCCTCTCCAATCCGTACAGTAGCTAGTTGCGCCTTAGAAGGTAGAGGGCTCTCAGGTGGCTCCATAAGTCCTTTGGGATCATCGTAGGGGTCGTCCAGTATAACTGTATGCTTGATTCGTATATCCACCAATGGCCGACCCTTTTCGTCGCAAAACGCATCATTGATCTTCTCCAACGCATCAAATCCCTCCACAACTTTCCCAAATATCGCTGCCTTTCCATCCAAAAAGTCCAGGTCGTCGCCTAGAGTAATTATGAACTGGCTGCCAGCAAGTCTCTCCTCCGGATCCCTTGTCGATTGAGCCGTGGCCATGCTCACTGTCCCTCTCTCCGCATGCTTCAATTTGGGGTGGAAATTCGCTGGGAATGTCCGTTTCGCAGGCCCATCGACCACACCCCATATCGAGGAGCCGCCATCGCTGTCTTTGGAGAAGGGGCCTAGGGGGTCACCGGTCTGGAAGGAGAAGTTCTTCTGTACACTGTGGATCGGCGAGAAGTTGTAGTATTTGATCTTGCACAGCTTCAGGAAGCTAGGAGAGGGGAATAAGATCTTAGTATTGGTTTCTTCACGTATTTCTGTAGGGAGTTATTGGGTTGGTTGAGGGACGAGCCTGGAGTGGCAGGAGCTTACTTTTCGCAGAGCTTGGGGGAGTAGTCTGTGAGGAGGTCGATGACGATGTCGCCGGCCGAGGTTTCGAGGAGGACACTCATTGCTGTTGGCGGATCGAGGGCTACATGAAGAGTTTGAAGTTTCCTGGTTCTGTTGCGACTCGACGTCAATTGTGTGTAGTTAGTGAGGTCGTGATACTGTCCTGTTAAACTTTAAGCTTCGCTAGCGCCGAAGCTACAGTACTGTACTGTACCGCAACCACACCATACGAAGGATACCTCCTTCAGAACTTCTTGGCGCCTTTGACCACGATCATTTTCAGCCCAGATTAGCCATCTCATTTGATGTACTAAAATGCTTCAATAACTTCACTCGAAGATCTTCGTCAAGGACTTCCAATTGTCATGAACCACTCGGGTCGCACGTCTGACGGAAATCCGCTACTTATAAGCGCTTTCTGATTGTCATTAAGCACATCCGGATAACCTCAAACAGTGCTGAAAATGTTAGGACGAACTCGAAGAAATACTCGGCTTCATATCTGGCTGTCCACTCTTCGACTGAGATACATCAAAGCTATTCCAGCATCCTACTTCCGTGACCTTTATTCTATTCCAATTATCATCTCGAGTCTAGGAAACATTAGTTGCCTATATTTCACGTGTACTTACCAGGAATTTATGCCTTCAGCAGCAAGGCCCCGATCGCCATCAAGCTTCATCCCTGAGGGAATCTCCCGAGATCTGGGCGCCATGATCGGGCGTGTAGTTTCTCAGCAGGGTCATTTCTTCGGACGATGGAATGGTGCTACCTTAGGTGCTTGTTGACGGTCCTCTTCTCGGCCTGTAAAGGCCAGGGCCTCCTCATAGTGTCCTTTTTACACTTCTCGACGGCGTGCTACGTGCGATTCGTCACGTCCAACGATTGGTCGTGTCAACACCGCTCTTTTTCTGCTATCTGAAGAAGAGAATGGAATGTTCTCAAGCTCCCATTTCTGCGACCTGCTGCACTGAGGACTGAATGCTAATGTGTGTACAGATCTCCTGGACACAGCATACAGAATTTCCCCCACACCTCACGAGAGCCTGGTCAACGGAAGTTTAAAGACCAATAGATGTAAAGCTGTCTGAAGCTGACGGGTGGCTGCAGCTTGGCTGGTGAGAGAAAGATGTCTCCTTTGTCAGGGAGTAGCCAAGCCCAATAAATCTTGCAACTGTCCGTATATCCCACGTGTGCGCCACAGAATTTAAGATCTGACTGTGAGAGGAAGCTAGAGTTTAGATTCTTCAGGAGACGGGGAGACGATTCCGGCGTCCCCATGTCGTGTGTCTGTCCCTCACCCCATGCCCTGTTGCTCTGCCAATGCGATTCGCCCGCAGCTGCCACTGCAGTTCTGTATCACACAGGTAGACCAACATCTCTGGATTGACCGAGAAGACGCCGCATTTCTTATCTCCAAATCTTTCTCATAAGCATGATTTACAATCTCTCTCGATGAGGCAGTGGTATCAAGACATAGTTGTCCCATGCCCCTGATCTTGGATGTTTCCCATTGCTGTTCATGATAAATGCAAAGTATCTAACAAGATATGACCTGAGAGTGCCCTGTGTTCGTCCAAGTTGGGGCTGAATCGTAATTTAGGGAGCTTCGTAGACACCATGGCCTGCAATTGAAAGCGTTATTTTCAAACTGTCACACCGGCGTTGGTCTCGTGTTCAGTAGATGCATGTCGGTGAGATATTTCCTGTTGACTTTACATGACCTAAGTATGCCATCGTCCTGTCGTGCACAGCAAAGTTATGACAACATCCAACTCCAAAGAAATTATACATGCCAAATTTCAGGGAGGATGCAGCTGCTGTTCAGACTTCCCTGACACTGTATATGGTTTCGAGTGCCTTACTTCGAGGTGAACTTAAAAACACTTATCTGCAAGTGCCATCTGGCACATGACACACAGAGCCTAGTGGCTCAGTTCAAAAGGACTGGACTCCAGCGGGGCACTGACATGAACAGAGAAACTTCCTTTATATCCGTAGTACGTGGTACCTGGGGTGGCAGAAATCCACTACAGCTAGTACCGATGCAGAAATTCTGTAACAGGCCACCCCCTTACTCAATTTGACCCCCACAAACAGTGCAGTCAGCGAGAGTCGGTCCTCCACATTCTCGAAAGTCCAGAATCCAGAAACTTGCGGTGTTTTCCTTGCAGCCTGCATTGTGTCTGATTGGAATCGCTTATCGAGGTAGCTTTACTCCCACCAATGTCCTCCTGGCCACCGGACGACCGATCAGTATGCATCAGAGGTTCTACAGCATTAATTCGTGCTGAGACTTGGATCGCAAGTGTATCGGTGCTGCAAAATGGCTAGCTAGCTTCGCAACGTTCCAGACAAACACAAAGCAGATTGGCATCAGGACCGAGCTGATTGGTCGATCGTCCAAATGCGATAGAGCAAGGTTTGCTTGACAGGATCGAGTGTATGCTGTTAGATTGCGCTCTGGTTAGGGGCAGGTTTGACGTTCTGCACTCTGTGATCTAAGTTAAAGGACGAGAAGCGGTCAAGAACATAACCTGGAGCTTCCATCTATGGAGGAGATGGTCGTTTGGTTTAAATAGCATTCCTGGAACTCAGCAAGGCTCTCGGCCGTTCCTGTGTGCATAAGATATGCTGAATTGCATGCGTTGGAAGTCTCCTGCATATTTGCATCTTTTTCGGGGTGCTCTCGAATGTTTTCAAGTAGCATCATAGTTTTGCTTCAATCAGCATTTCGAGGTGCTTAGATGTGCTACATGCGTACGTTTGCTCCGTTGCACCATCACCGTTGGAACGAACAGTCTCTGTTGTGGTTGTTTGCTACCTCATGCCACTGGGCGACTTGTCAGTTTTCTGTCACATCACGTAACATTCTGCTTTGGCCAGAACGAACAAAATCTCCTCAGGACGAAATTCTCCGCAGGTGGGGGACGGCTGTCACTCTCAGAAAGAGGATGATGGCCAAGTTCGGTTTGTGGCATACTCACAATCCCAAAGCGGCGAAGATGTGCCAAGCTTCAGTTTCTGGCTGGTAGTTATTACTAGCAGGCTTACAGGTGCCATCCCCGGTCAGAAATTCGATATCTTTGTCCCCAAGGATGCCGAGTTTCATCAAACGAAACAGTCTCAAGATACCCAACACTTGAAATTCCACTCGACATGGGGTGTTTCCACAAGTCTCAGTCTATCCAGCGAGACTCAATATGTAGAGGTCTCGTCGAGACCCTGCAGCCAGGTTAGACAGGGCCAGTCTGCCAGATGTGCCGACACAAGGGTGGATCAGTGGCCTGATCGGTATTAGCCATGCAAAAAAATAATCCTAAGTGCTGCAGCTTCCCGTAGCATAAGAGAGAGTGCAAGGCTGGCATATCCGATGTCCCTTCTCCAAGTCTGTCATATCTTACTAGAATATTTATTTTACATCATCTTCTTGATCAACTAAAATTTAAGCAAACTTGTTAGAGGTGTCACAGGTATAATACCCTGCCTGCTTGCCTCTGGCCTATGATCTGGTCACTCCTCTGGCGACATTCCCTGGGTTGAAAACCAAGATCCTTCGCATCAACACACTCGTTTACCACACAGAAGTTGCTCTCTCCATTTCTCTTTCGTAGCTCAATGTTCCTCTAGGGCTTTAATAAAAGTCTGATAAGGTATGTATGCTGTATTTGACGGTCGTATGTATGTGTTCCTTGTGGGACTGACAATGCGTTTGGAATAGATGGTTCAAGTAGCTCCGCCGTACAGCGACTTCCAAGGAGAAGAGGATACTACTAGTTTTCGTCGATTCAACACAAGAGGACCCAGCTACCCCATCAGTCATGACCGCGAGTTTCCAGCGGTGGCAAGTCATGGAGTTTTTCCAGGAGCGCGAAGCCATCACCCATCACCTCACGAGTCTCGCACTGTCGGCCAGTCGCCTGAAAGTGAATCAAACTCACGCCCGAGAAGCAGAATTCCGGTTGCCGTCAGTCCTATGCACGACGCCTTGAATCTGAATCATTACTGATGAGCATACAGTGTGGTCGATGCCGGAAGAGGAAGATTCGGTGCAGTGGCGATGCCGGCGGTCCATGTTCAAACTGTAAAAATGCCGGCAATGACCAATGTCAGTTTCTGAGAGTAAGTACTCTGACATATCTGGATACACATATCGTGCTGACTTTGTCTGTAGGTTTCGTCAGAACCCGCTCAGATGAAAAACGAGTGTGCGACATACGACTTTGACTCTTCAGGTAGTGCAGCCTCCCGAATCAATTGCCGCACCGGAATGATACCCTTTGGGTCTCACTCTTTCGCCTCTCAGTCTGCTTCAATTCCTCTTGACAATTATCAGTACCGGAACAGTTCGTTGCCCTCATATCCCTACATGGTCAAACCATACTACCATATGTCATACGGTGATTTCAGTGAGGAGCCCGCAGATTATGGCCTTCAAGGACCGCTCATGGGAAATGATCATTTGAGCTTTTCTTCCAACTACATCGCCACATCGTCTTCTGGAAGAGGCTGGACACCAGCCCCAGCCCCAGGCTCACTCATGCCCAAGGCTCCCTTATTCATTGAGCAGTCCAACACACCCTACACTCACAATCAGCTGCCTTTCCACGGCTACCCCCTTCGAGGAAACATGAACTCCGAGTCGAAGCACGGTTCGGTGAATGGGATGAGCGCAACACTACCTCCGCCCCTAGTCAACACCAGTGTTGATCGCATGCTGCCTCCGGTCCCACCTTCGAGCAATCGCCAGACACAAATTGGTCCTTTCTTTCGATCATCTGACAGCCTTCCATCGGCGGCAACACTGCAATCACAATCACATTCATTCTCAGATTACAGCATGATTAGGGGCAACAAGAATAACAACGGCGAAACAGTCTCCGACAATTCTTCCATATCGACAGGCTATCTCCCGATGCCAAGTACAAGTCCGGAGCCCCTCTCTTCGTCGCATATGGCTTACGGATCACAGCCATCGATGTCTATGAGCCAGCAGAGGGACATGTATACACCGACTAGTACTGAGGGACTGTGCGCTAATGAGTCCTCGGGTGACTCTTCATACGGCCACGTCAGTGAAGGATCAAAGCGAGGTTCACACAGCAGCCAAAACTCGACTGGAGATGGATCTCATCCATCTCAGTCAAGTGGTGGCGGCCGTCTAGTCAACGACCGCGAGTATCATTATGTACCAACTGGAATCAATGCGAATGGCTACCCCTATCCCGTGCCGCCAATTCAACAACCAACCCCGGTATCTTCCCGCCCTTCGATCTCAGTCAGAGTAGACCAGGAGTAAAGGCCATATCTCTCTGTGCTACTTTCTCGTTCAACATGCATTTTCATTCTTACGGCATCCATTCGGTATTCAAAGTCCGCGATAGACGTTTACGACCGGTGTTTTGTTCATGGTCGAGTATGGCGTGTTTTGACCCCGGGAGGCGATTAGATGGGCAAGGACCAAAATCATTTCAAAAAATACGTGCAAAAAATTGTTGCTGAAGGTTATACAGTCCTTTTTCAGTTCTTTTAATTCTGCTGGCATGTAACATAAATGTATGGAGACGTTCATTATCACGGCGGAATTCTTTTAACGAAAACTCCCAAGGAAGCGGTTTGAATGGTAATGGTTGACGATGAAGGTGAGATGAGGTCAAAATTAGAAGTCTGGCCCTAGCTGGCTGTGACGAAATACATGGGAGAATAATTAGACCGTTGTCTTGATGAGCTCTCTGGAGTTAGGAGTCAATTCAATTCCTTATCATGATTTGCAATTTCCGCAATCTCCTCAGTCAAGTAAAACAGTCTCCTCAAGGCAGAGAGCAATTAATCACCTGCCTCGAGACCCGAAGACTTCTGTAACAATAGTGTTTCATGATTATATCTCGAGTTCTTCCATTACCCTAGCCATAAGCTTAGAGATAACTTGGATTATCCAAAGTCGTCCTTGCGTTGCTTGCATATAATGTTAACCTCTCAACATGGTCTGGCCAGTACTTTTTGCTGATGAAGCATGTCGTCTCAAGTGCCAAGCCTCGCTTACAGCTGTTTCAATAACTAGTGAGAAACCGCGGGGCTGAAATTCCACCCTCATCCAAATCTTTTTCCACCCCCCTCTCTAAGTCCTACCTACCTGTATCACAACTACCTTTTAATATAACACTTAGATATCTTAGGGAATTTAAGATTAATATATTTTAATTCAATTTAATAATTTGTTTTTATCTGTAGCGTTATATTAATAGAATTAATCTGATTTCTTTAGAACTTCAAATATTTGTTCCTTCAGCTTGCCTTACGCACAAACTACCTTAGGCTACCTCTTGAATTTTAAGCTGTAAATCCTGTGCAGCTTAATCAATTAATAACTTTACAACTAGATATTTAATTAAAACTAGGAAACTTGTAAGTTAGTTTATTAGTGTTCTAGTTTATTTCTATGAAGTTATAGTGTTTTATAATCGCTTTTCGTAGAGATACAGGTAGGTAGGTTTTCAGAGAGGGGGGGGGAAATCGATTTTGATGAGGGCGGGGCGAAGCCCGTGGTTTCTAACTAGTTATTGAAACTGCTGTAATATCTGGAAAGATAATACTTTCGTAGCATTGGAACAACAGCTCTCATCTTTCTTAGGTATCACAGCTAAAACCCCGCTGAATGTATTCGTCTTATCCACAACTCTCAATGGAATGTGCTCAGATACTGACTACTCTTCTCTACTATGCAATCTCAGCTAGAAAATACCCTTCCAGTCCTGCAGAGGTTCAGATCCGCTTCGGCCTCGGGTTACTTGGCCAAACGATTAGAACGCATACATAAGTAGCAAGAGAAATTATATTTGTTCATCGCAACTTCTCGGGTCCTACGATTGATTCATAAGGTTCATGACCAAGCCCCCCGCAAGTGGTGGGCTAGCACGTGCACCCCACCAAAATGGTACCTTAGAAAGCCTGTACACGCCATTCCCGCCTTGCTTGCTTTATATTGGCTGTAGAATATTGCTTAAAATTAGAAACGTGCCGCTCGCACACGAGGATATTTTTTGGAATGACGAGTAGCAAATAAGTGTTGAAGTTGGGTTTGAATACTGATATGTCTGAACTTGGCATGATAACTTCAAGGAGTATACTTCCGGGAAAGGGGGCGAAGGTCTCGTACAGGAATAACCTGGCACGTTGAATGTTGAGCTCTTGTTCCCAGTGGAGATACTTGGAAGGAAGGAAGAATACGAGCCACTCTTGAATCTCAAGGAGTTCTTGTGAGTTGGCATTAACCTCTCCAACTTTACGTAACTCTCCGAGCTCTGCAAAGCAGAGAAGCGCAAGCATCAGCATTGACTACACCAGCACTCAGAAACAACTCATAATTTCGATCTCGACAGAAAAGCCTCTACAGTCGTAAAAATAAACAGGAAGGAGTGCTGGACAGAAGAAGACCTTGAAGCAACCCCTTCTGCCCCTTCTTCTCCTTGAAATGAGGTTTTGGAATGATCACGCTTACATTGTGCCTTAAGTCACCCGTCGATGTCATTTCAGCGAGGAAGCATGGTCACAAATCTGATATTCATAATGACTTTGATCCAAGAGGAATGAGTCGAGTTCCAGATGAATTTTTACATTATCCGCCGATTCCACCCAAATCAACTTTCCCAGTATTTGAATTCTCCTCCATGAACAATTAGACACTGCCACTCAAAGCTCTACAAGCTATGTGATACTAGTCTCAATTACTATTCCAACGCTGGCAGTTGATGCCAATTAACCATGATCCCACCTTCTCCATTGACAGTCACAATTGAGTACTTGCCCGGTATTTTGATTTGATTCACAATCGCCTCAATTCCATGTGCGTACAGTAGGATGGCGTCTTCCGGGGTGCATCTTTCGAAGTTGATCATCTTCAGTGCGTCGATTATGTCAACCAAAAGAGCGTAGTCCACAAAGTATGGTCCATGGACTTCGTCGATGATCCACTGGAAATCGCCCAAGACGACATTGTGTTCATCCATCATCGTTTCCAAGTACTGCCTATCTGTTGGAGGCTGGCTATCGTCCAAGCTGATTTCCTCACCCGCCAGAACGGCATCCAAAACCTGTTCGTCGTGATTGGGGAGACTTGGGTATGGTTGAGAATCATCTTTCGGTGTATTTGTCATCTGATATCCGGCCGAGTTGGTCGATTCCAATGTTGGGACAGATGATAAGAAGACTTGGTTGTCATGATCATCAATGTATCTGTCGTTTGGAGTGGTAATGGCAGAGCTAGGATCCTAGTGAGCACTTGTCAGCATCTCCACTGGCATTAAACAAAGGATGACTGGGAGGAGATCTGAGTCCATGAGTTTGATTCTAGAAACCCAAGCCTCTACGATAGAGGCCAACGAGTAGAGCTGATGCCAGGGACTGGTAATTCGGGAAAGACCTACAGTGCTCATATTGAGGTAGTGGTCACGCACGTTTTCAGATGGTGATTCGAGGTTGTCTGAGGCTCAGAGATGACTTGGTGTACGTATTGAATGAGAAATTTTTGACTCTCCTCGAAACATCTTGCCGTTTATATACTCGAGAAGGTCCTGTTCTGGATGTCGATAAAATGCACTCGAAACCCACATACACCTTATGTCCGCCATCATTTCTACACTTCGAGAAAGCAAACTTCAAGATCTCGTAGCCAAGAGTCTGGGATCGTGAAGACAGAATCCCAGAACTGAGATCCTAGAATTGAGATCTGGAAAATCGTTGCGCGAACACCCCGCCAAGGCTAGACGGTTCGCCAATTGAGCGAATCAGAAGCGAGAATCAGCGGGTTTTGTTGGTGGCTTGTTGACTCCCACACCACAATACTATCCTTGCAGAGCATGGTACAAGCAGACGAAGCTCTCAGTGTCTGAGCCTGTCTGAGAAGACTTGACACTACTGCGCTCTTTGCATGTCCAGGGACTAGCTGCATTCTCGCTCTTTTCGAAGGTGCAGTACCACTTTAACAAACTTCCGTCTGGGCAGAATCTACTGCATCTTTGGCATACCAAGCATTTTAGCCGCATTCAAGCCTTGTAAGGATGGGAAGAAAAGACAAGGATTGAACCCAAGGATGTTTAGAGAGGACAAGGATCGAATTCAAGGATGTCTGGGCGTTAAAGCAGGGCAAAGAAGGGTTGCCGGACCCCAGCAGCATTGATCATCTTTTGGGAATCCGTACGCAGCGTACAGAGATGGACAGGAACAAATTTCAGGGGTGGGTCCAGAATGAACCAGGAATGGTGCAAGGATATTTCCAGGAAGGATCAAGGATTACTTGAAGTCTAGCGATACCACTGAAAGACCGTAAAGCTGTCAGGATACTCGGTAAGGGCGGCTATTTTTGACAAGGTACACACAGATCTGCCACCTTCACTCCAGAATTTGTAAATCAAGAGCTCTAAATGTGTTTCCCTGTAGACAAGGATGCTTGCGTGTTGAGGAGACAGACAGACAGAAAGATGAAATCTTAGTTCCTGGATTCTGATTCTTGAATTCGCCGCTGAAAGTGCGAAGGACTGGGATTGAAGACAATCAACGTCCTAATATGTCTGACCTGAAGCGAGGGAAAAGGCCCAGTCACTGTCTTTTGTGATTTTGGCTTACTCCAAAATTGCGAGACTCTACCATGCCTTGAGCATCGTGGAGCCAGAGAAAGGAATAAATTGGTGCCGACAGACTCTAATTCTTCGCTCATCCGCAAAGATCATTCACAACAAGAATCACAACCTCATCAGTACAGCGAAGGGAAGTTCTTGGCATAATCCCGACTATTTGTCCGGGTCAGAACTCCATGATGCATTCCAGCCAATGCACTTCGACGTCTACCCCTCCCTCGTTGGATTAAGCGCCCGTGGTGGTATTTCTGGCCTTCCGTCGACCAACATCTTTGCTGTTTGCTTGAAATTTTCAGGGTCCATGGGATCCCCGATTCTTTGTAACCTTTCCATGCCCTGAAAGCAGGAATACCTAGGCAGGTACCTGTGCTGTGATAAGATCACGTGTATCACCCGTGACTTTACTCTTTTTCGATGTCCATCACTAGGTAGAAGTTGACAATGTTAGGCAGGCACATGATTAGGGGACTTTTCTGGCGCAATCAGCCATCGAGCCTAAAGCTGCTTAACGGCTTGATCACGGCAAACCTGGCTGGGTCAGAGTCGAAGCATGTGGATGCTTTTCAGTCTTCCCCAAAGCGCGGGGTAATTCACCGAAGATCCCCCACCTGAGCCGTCCCTGCCTCGCTTTGGCGCGCACAGTCTCCATTCTTCTTCATCAGAAGAGCGGGAAGAATGATACAAATATTCATTAATCAGTCGCGGGCCGACAGGCAGATTCAATATCCTCCACATTTAACCGATCTCTCCAACTTTTGATCTGTGAAGAGATTTTGAGTTGTTTGTATTTTCGCAGCTCTCCGAACCTGGACACATCATGCCATTTTCCTTCCAAGATATTCCAGCATTCAAAAGCAAGCCACATATTATCGTACTGACAGATATTTGCAACGAGCCCGACGATGCAGAGTCTCTCACGCGGTTTTTGCTTTATGCCAATGAGTTCCACGTCGATGGACTCGTTGCTACAACCTCTTTTTGGCAACAGAACTCAACACACAAAGAGCAGATCCATCAGATCCTCAATGCTTATGCATCCGTTGAGGCACACCTGAATGTTCATGTTCCTCCTACTCGTCAGTACCCGGCAACTGATACGCTGCGCCAGTTGGTTCGTGAGGGGATCTCAGAATACGGAATGACCGGAGCACGTGGGCCACTGAACGAAGGCACGGAGCTCCTCATCTCAGCTGTGGACGCAATAACTGAGATAGAGGGTCACATTTGGATTCTGATCTGGGGTGGTGCCAATGTTCTTGCCCAAGCTCTTCTCGAAGTACAAAAATCGAGATCAGAAGCTGAAGTTGCAGAATTTACAGCCAAGCTTCGAGTGTATGCCATTTCAGACCAAGACGACGCTGGCCCTTGGATCAGGTTAAATTTCCCCGGGATATTCTACATCGCCTCTGTTCATGGTTGGAATGCCTATGGTCTCGCTGCATGGACGGGTATTTCTGGAGAAACATATTATCATTTCAACCCAGGAGGACCGGATACCAGTCTCGTTACATCAGAATGGCTGAAGAAGTACATACAGATTGGCCCTTATGGCAAAGAAGCATACCCAAATCCAGTCTTTATTCCCGAAGGCGATACTCCGACCTTTCTAAGTCTCATCCAAAATGGACTTACAGATCCCTGTCAGCCTGAATGGGGTGGGTGGGGAGGTCGGTATAACCTCTCTGATCTCACTGGTATGAGTGGAAATAGACACTACGGTGATGTTGCTGATTTGGTTCGTGGTCAGGATGGAAACATGCACATCGGAAGTCAGGCGACAATTTGGCGTTGGAGGCATGCATACCAAGGTGACTTTGCAGCACGTATGCAATGGACACTCAGCAATGAATTCAAGAACGCAAATCACGCTCCCGTCGTGGTTCTTAACGGAGACTCAGGACTCGATGCTTTGCACATCAAGGCTGGGTTTGGCCAAAAAGTCTACCTCGATGCTTCGCAGAGTTGGGATCCAGATTCTTCTGATTCCCTGAGCTTTAAGTGGCTACATTATAGGGAACCATCCGCCACGCAGTGGACAGTCGGCTTTCAGGTACCAGAGCTTCAACTCCAAGATGAATCTAGTGGGAAGAGGAAGTTTGAAAAGATCTCTGTTCAAATTCCGGGCAGGGACGAAGGAATTGCATTCCCATTGAACCCAGAGAAAGTGCACAGATGGGGAGCACAAACATATCATCTGATCCTAGAGGTAGTGGATGATGCAATATTTCCGATGCGAGCGTACAGGAGAGTGTTGATAGAAGTAGCGGATCAAGTACCTGAAAAAAATGGAACCGTTCCTGGTTAGCGCCGCCAGCAATCAATAACAACATCTATTTAAAGTTCTGTTGTTCATGATACTATAGATTCTGAGTGCTATTTGTTGCTATCTATGCCTGACATAACACAACTATACTACCTTAGTCCAGGTAATGTGTCATGTAAAAGGTCAAAACCGGCTCGTTCCTTCAGTAAGCATAATACCCTTCATTAGTTCACAACTCGATGTCCTGATTACCCACCACTTGTATTTTTATGCTTCCGAGTGCTACATAGGAGCAGAGATGCAGCGCATCCACAGCTTTCTCAAGCTGGAAAGTGTGCGTGATTAGTTTGTTAGGATTCAGCACTCCTCCGCTCTCCTTCCTACTCATTCTTTACACATGCCGCTCGGATATGTTTGGCGCCGTAGTGTACCACGGCATCTCAATAATGTTATTGCAGAGCAAGCCTCCCATTACCCAGCCAATTTCGTCTCTGGAAAGTCCAACATGGCATGCTGTGCAGATTTGCGGTATCTGTTTCGCCAACAATGCCTCCTGGTCCCATGACCCGATGATCCTGGCAGTACTATTTTACGCCGGAAAACTCATTACTTATCATGAGCAGAGGAAGGAGTTCTTGGAAGGCTTGTAATCGCTCGTGACAAACAGTGATTTTCCCGATGAACGACGCTGTTGATGAGATGATGGCATTCTGGACATTGGACAGTGGGGGAGCCAAGCGTAGAACGAAAAAATGTGCTCAGCGAAGCGAACCAATGTGTAATTTGAAGGTCAGGTCGTCGGGAAACTGGGTGACAAGTTGGCTCAGACCTTCTTTGATTTGAGAAGCTGTTGTTGTGCTACAGTGGGCAGATTAAGGGGTTCGGCTCCATAAGCGAAAGCGCCCGTGCACGTCAACAGTCACACAAATCGATGGGCAGCAGGCCTCCGAGATGAAGATTCAAAGGTGATATTTCTTTTAATTGCTGTGTTGCACCGTACGCTACTAGAAAATAGAACAGACTATCCAAACACTTCCATCATAAAGTGATACTCAATGTAACTCTTGTCCTCCCTGGCCCTCCTCGTCAAAATCTGGCATCGATCCGCAAGCTCATATCCAATCGGTGGCGCACCACAGAAAAAGACACCCACCTTCCTCTTCTTGATATGGATGCCCTTTTTGCTCATCTCCTTGTACCACTCAAGCATGCTCTCATAATGCTCATCCATGATTTTCGCCAGGTCAGGCCGTCCAAAGTGCGTCTTGTTCAGCAGACCAGTGAGAGGCGATGCGGGATGTTCTTCTGTCCGATGACATTCGAGTAGAAAACGAAATATGTGAGTTGAGAGATTCTTACGCTTTTGCGTGACGTGGGTGAAGATGTTGACGTCGAGGTGGGGATGTGGGTCGTGTTCGTGCAGGCTCGCTGATCTTGATACTTGGTTTAAGAGGTCGGAGAACCACTGATGACCTGTTAGTATTTATCTTGATCTATTGTTAAGAATCAAGTAGCGGGATTGATACTTACTAGAAGGTAATTTCTGTCCTTAACAATCCAGTGGAAGTCTACTCTCCTGAATCGACCCTTCCGATATCCGACTGGTCCCTTCTCGTTTTCTTCCGAATTCGCGTCAGAGTGGCCATGGGTATGTAAATGTTCATCTCTGGCTTGCATGTCTGCCAGGATCCCACTGAAGGGAGTGACACCAATTCCGCTTCCAAGAACGATTGCTTGATCGAAGTCGTAGAATCGTTGGGCAGGTGCTCCAAAGGGGCCATCCACACCAATTTGTATCTGTGATGGTCCATCCTTTGCAAAATCTCGGAGCTTCGAAGTCCAATCCCCATCCGTCTTGATGTGAAGTTGCATCTCATTGCCGATACACGTAGATACTGTGAAGGGATGCCACTGAAATATTGATATCTTAGGGACTTGAAGGAAGACGTATTGACCAGCTTTATATGGCCACCATCGATAGTTCGGTACTGTGACTGTTATCGCAACAGTGTCGGCATCCAGAATCTCAATCTTTGCTGGCATATGAAGGAATCCGTTCACGATTCGAGTCCCTCGCTCGATCAACACCAGGAGAGTTGGCAGAGCCAGCCAATAACCCAGCATCGGAAATTGGAGAAACGCCTTTGTTCCATGAGCGCAGAGGAGACCGATGATTGGGAACATGAGAAGACTGGGGAGTTTGAGAGTTAGTGTTGTCTCTTCAACGAATAATGAAAGTTCAAGAACTAGCTCAGGATATTTCCTGAGCTGGAGAGCGCCACAAAACACCCCAGCACATCGATCTCAAATGGAAACAGGGATAATAGAGAATACTCACTGGCCAAGCTGGAAAATCTCATAGCTCTTCTTCCTGACCATAGGCATACTTAGCAGAGCCAAGACATAGAAGAGGCCGAGAGCAGTAATGCCAGTCCAACCAGGAATGGTAGCAACAAAGCCTCGGTATGGTTTAGGAACAGCATCCGGGCCAAGTACAGCTGCTACGTTATCTTGCTGGGCTGGTCTACTGCCATACAGGAAGGACCTATAATTTTGGTCAGACAAAAATTCCAAGTTGTGCGCTATGAGCCATACCCAGTTAAATGTCCAATGGCATGTAATGAGGCAAAACCAATGGCCACAATGCTTAGTATTATATGGAAGCTCTGTGATAGATCCCAATTGATAAACCGTGACAAGTAGTATGATTTCCTAGCGAACGTGGAGATGTATCTGGACATAGAAAGGATAAGGAAGAATAAAGTAGGATCTACTTTGTCAGTTGATGGAATGGAATCATGAGCGGACGCGACTTACACAGAATTCCGGCCGAAGTCTTCGCCATTACTACACCCCATCCGAATGCCTGAATACAATCGTCAGATATACTTAGACGAAGTTTATTCTGAGAGACTCACATGTCTGTACTGCATTTGTGTAACGTACTTCACGCATTGCCATGTTCCGAATGCGATTTGCATGCCTACTACCATTCCAACAAACAACACCTCAGGCCCTCGAACAGACCACCAAGCCCGGATTTTCCTCCCAATACCCATTTCCTTCATGAATTCTTTGTGCTCATCTTCGGCTTTCTTGTCGGGTTCCATGGAAGGGACCTTCCATCCTCTGACAATATTCGCGAAATCATCGCGACCAATTTGATTCTTGTCCGTTCCAATCACACTCCTGAGGAACGCGTGTCGGCGGTGCATTTGCGCCTCATCTTTTTCCTTGTAGTGAAGATTATGGGGTTTGGCTTCGGGCGCAAGTTCTTTGTGAACTTGATCGAGTTTGAATTCTACCTCGTCGTATTCAATGTGGCCATTGTTGTTCTTGTCGAGGTCGTTGATGAATGCAGTTATTTCCTTTTCTGACAGAAAATTGTCTTCAGCCATTTCTGGGTGAGATGAGATAAGCGTAAAGATGTCTGAGCTGCCAGCAACAGGCGCGGCGACAACATGATCATATATTTATCCCATGTTGTTGAGCCCAGTACTTGGCTCGGCTACGTAGGCCCAGTCTGTCCAAGGCTGAAAGTCTTGAACGCAGATTGCATATTGGCTTGGCCTATCATCAGGCCACAAGTGAGTGGTAGCTCGAAATAGTGTTGATCCGGAGGTTTAGTCCTGCGGTAGTTGCGTTGGTTGTTCGTGCTAAGAACAAAGTTCAAGCCAGAAGAATCTCTCCACGTTAACTCCGAAGACTCTTTAAACGTCATCCCCACGTGCCCAGACTTGAGCCAAGCCCTCTCCACGAATCCAGACTTTTCAGCCAAGGGAACAAGATAACGGAAGGATATTGATGCTGACCTTGCCGAGACGACTATAGGAGCTGAGAACGTCTCCACGACACGGTGAGCCATTGATTCGTCCTTTCACAATGCTAACATCAAGTACGATCATTTTTTTGATTTCTATTTTTGACTGAGCTCATGTTCATGATGCCAAGTTCTGGAGTACAACCTGCCAAATGGCAAATATTCGCAAAAGCCCACGATGTCTCCCAACCGTGACCCCCGTACCATGCAATCAATCAAACTCCCTACGCTCTCGACATAACACCCCAAGCGCGAATGATGTTGTCGGTGTAACCGGCGAACAAAGTCTGTCCATCTCCGCTCCATGCCAAGCTGACACACTCTGGTTCTCTGCTCTTCTTGCCAACGGCCTGGAACTCTGGCTTCAACTCATCAACCTTGCTCTTCTTCTCCAAGTCGAAGATGATGATGCTGCTGGAGGTGGCGGCGCAGAGCCAGTATCTGTTGGGGGAGAAAACAAGGGCGTGGATCTCATCACCGGCGTTCAAGGAGTAAAGGTGCTTCGACTCGTTCAAGTCCCAGAGCATGGTAGTTCCGTCCTTGCCACCTGAAGCGCAAAGAGATCCGTCAGGAGAGATGGTAACGGTGTTGATGTAACCGGTGTGTCCGATATGGTCGGTTTGTAGTCTGCAGGAAGAGAGCTCCCAAACCTGATCATACGAGGTTAGCTAGATCTTTATGACAGATATGTGCGCTTCGAATAAGGATGCGCTAGATTCTTTTATCAGAGCATATGGTGAGGTTTGTCTCATGGCCTGGTCTCCCAGGCTCTGAAGTAGCAAATACTTTTTAAGTTGCGTAGCATCATATGAATCTCGCACATCCTTATTTGGATCGCTGAAGGGAATATTCCTTACCTTAACGAGCTTGTCCCATCCACTGCTGACAATAACTGGGTTTTGGGGGTTAGGGCTGAATCGAACGCAAGAAACCCAATCGGCGTGTCCCTTCTCGGTGATAGTGAACTTGCAGTCACCGAGAGTGTTCCAGAGCTTGATTGTGCGGTCGCGGGATCCAGAAACGATTTGTCTGTTGTCGGCGGAGAAAGAGACAGAGAGAACATCGTTGGTGTGTCCGACAAATCGGCGGGTGGTGGTACCGGTGGAAAGCTCCCACAGGCGGAGAGTCTTATCCCAAGAGGCAGAGAGAGCGTAGGCGCCGTCAGAGGAGATGACCTGAAGAAATAGTCTCAGTAAAAGCGTCTGCCGTCCATTCTGTCCCACCACTTACAACATCCGACACAATGTGGCTGTGACCGTGAAGAGATCGCTTTGGGTATCCGTAGGAGCTCTCGTCACGGGTAAGGTTCCATTGAATGAGGGTCTTGTCGCGAGATCCGGAGAGCAAGCTGTGTTTTGTTAGAATTAAAGCTGTTGATTATGGTGATTGGAATTTAAGAAATGGTGGAAATTTGAAGCTGGGGATTTCGCGGGGGTTCACTGACAGGTTTGGATTCTCGAGCGAGGTTGCGAGGGACGTAACCCATCCGGTGTGGCCCTCAAGGGTGCCCTTGAGAATGAGTTGCTCGGTCATCTTGAGGGATTCTGTGGTCGTTGCTCAATCGAAGTTGCGACGAGGAGGTTGAAGAAGAGTATCTTGAGAATTACGGGCTGTGGGATTAAGCGAACGGGGCAAATGGCGCTAGTGTGGACTGCGGCGGAAAGTTAAAGCGGCAACTGATTCGACCCCCAAATAGCTGACTGTTTATGAAACTGCACTGCTTAATTCTTTAGTGAAATGGTGATATGAAAGTTCCTCAATCGTAAAAGATAACTGGAGTGTATGAAAGGAGTGTCCCTGGGGTGCTCGCTTTAGTCGGTATACGGAGACCAAAGGAATCGAGAATACAAGTCAGTCTTATGCCGCATGGAGAACTTTCAATTGCAAGAAGGGAATGTACAGAACTTTACATATGTACGCAGACAAGATGAGCCGATGCATTCTGGTAGATCAATTCGGAAAAGACGTCTTTGTCCGGCCACAATCTGTAGAATTGGTCCTGCTTTGACTCGAAATTACACCCCGATGGTCTGAGCTGTTTTGGAGACACAGGCACAAGTAACGCGTATGGTTTGGAGCATCTGGATGAGCTCTCCGGCCATAAGCTAAACATGAGAAACGGAAAGTATGCTACTCTGATGGGCCAGTTCTGACCCCGAGGTAATCTAACGCCACAGAATATTCAGATTTCAAGCTATACAATGAGATGCTGTTATGACTAGTTTATCCTTAATACCACGGAGCAGGTCTTTCGCCCTCCATTGGGTCCAAAGTTGAAGAGGACCTTGTCGAGGATATCAGATGTGAAGCAATACAGCTCATGAAAATCGATACCTGCGCAAAGACATAGAAAAACCATATCCAGCTACCTGCTAGGCCTAGGCCGTAACAAGTGCTCGTAGAGTCCCTAAAGGAAGGAAGAATTTGAGTCAACATACCTTGCCAATATGATTTGTTCCCTCACTGATTTCTCGAAGACTTTCCGTGGAAGTAAAACAATTTCTCATCCACTGTCACCTAACTTGCCCTAGCTTAAGAACATAGAAGTTCGCAGCAGCCCTTCACCTCATCAGAATTAGACTCTGCACGACGGCAGCAATTCCAAATAATTATTCGGAAATAGCCGGGCTCAGAAACGGGATGCATTGCCAGAGGTCCGTCGATGTTGGTAATTTACAGCTTGATATCCCTCTATACCCCGCAATCATCCCCTCCATGAATCTCAATCCTATTCATGCTTCCTCTCACAATCTTGCCCATTGACCCATCTATCACTTCAATCCAATCTATGCCGCGGCATTGGCTGCTCTCTGGTCCTCCAATTTCGAGTAGTATGCGTCTCGCTTGGCGACCGCTGGGACGTGATATCCGTACCTAAATGCCTTGTTAGCTGCTATATATTCAAGAAGATTTTAGAGCTTGCGACTCATACCAGAAGGCGTATCCGAACGATGTTCCGAGACCTATTTCAATGATCAGTCCGTGTTCTTCCGTATTGCCAATTAAACAGCCCTAATGCCCCAAGACCCCCGAAATCCAAACCAACACACGTCCATAATTCCAGTCCATCAATCGTATATTACTCACCGAAAGCGACGCTGAGATCAAGGACGAGGCCCCTTCGGAGCATCTGAATTAGAAGTCAGTCGATGATCTCGGAGCCTCCAGGAGCTGCAGATTGATCCAGCAGCTTTCCGAGCGTGCACATTACTTACTCCGGTAATTGGTCTGATTGCCATTTCGTAGGATTGGTGAACTCTTGGGGGAAAGCTCTCAATTGTGTTTCTTGCTCGTATGTCTTTCAAAGGAGCTCTCGACTGAGGTTGGAGATCGCATGATTTGGTTCGGCACTAATATCCACGTGACTGTGCACTGACCACTCTGCAGGAGCAGTCGATTCACTCCAGCTCGAGACCTGAAGGCGCGAACCATGAATTGCGACAAGGAGGAAATCTGGAAGTGAATTTCAACGCTAGGACTTACAACCTGGGGCTGTGGAGTATGGAAAGCATCGAGTTCTTCCTCTGAGGTCTTTGCGTCAACCACACCAATTCTACTATTTTCGACGATGGCGCCCATCTCCCCCATCTCCATCTCAAAGAAGCGATCCTCCCCCTCTCAGAGCGATGATAGTGTCTCAGAAGAACCAACCTCGAAGAGGAGACGGGTAGAGATTAGCATGCCTGGAAAACCTCCGCCAGAAGAACACTTCGACGCAAAAGCACAGAGCATCACAATGTTCGATGACGATCCACACCAGCTGTTATCGCGCTCAGTTGCCTTGGCCTTGGAGCATGTTGGTTTTACAGGCGCTTCTCCAGAAGCACTGGAAGCCTTTTGTTCTGAAGTCGATGTCTGTTAGTGTATCGAACTGCTAGCAGTGTCTATATACTGACTCTCTTTAGATGCGGAGCATTTCCTTTCCAAGGTTACGTCCTCGATGCTCAATGCTCGACGGTCCCTTCCAACCCCTCTAGACTTTAAATACGCCCTCTCCGAGTTCGACATCCCAATGGCATCAATAGAACCTCATCTCAAGCCACCCATACCTAAAGACAAGTTGCTGATACAGCTCGAGCCTGCGCCTCCTACAGAACTAATTCCGCCTGCCTTGGAGAATCTGTTGGGAGATGCCCTAAGTGGTGAATCAGACAAGAAGTTGAAACCATATATCCCAACTCGGTTCCCCTCATTTCCCAGTAAACACACGTATAAGTGGACGGATAAGGAAAACGGGCGCCAGACAGATCCAAGGAGGGTCAGAGAGGAGGCTGCCAAGGTTGCTAGGCAGAGCGAGGAAGCGCTGCGGCGGTTGACGAAGGTGGCCAAGGCAGGGAAAGAGAAAGACGTGAAGAAGGCAGCGAGCAAAGACCCAAAGAGCAAAGAGAGACATGAGATGTGGGAAAGGACAATGGGGAAGCTGGTAACGAGCGAGGTGCAAGCATCAGCCAGAGAAAGCGTGGACGACAATGACCGAGGTCTGATCGTCAATGCAGACCGGAGTTTCTACAGGAAAGGGGCTGTCGTGAAGAAGAAGCATACTCCAGTGGTACTGGAGGGGCTATGACATATGAACTTTTGCTTTGGAGTTGGGCTTTGGATGCATGAAAGCACGGCGTTCGGGACCATCGATTCCAAGGGGGTATTGCATTTGCATCGGAGCCAAATGCGCCAGAGCTGGATTGGGCCAGCGGAGACTGTTGTAATATTTTGTATGTTTCTACTCAAGTCGTAGAAAGTGACTTGAAATGGGCGAGGGCCCATTGTAACATCAAACATTTGCAACTCCATTGCCATGTGATAAGTAAAATTACCAAAACAGCAAACTTGACCACGAGGCTGCCCGACTCCGAAACTCCCCAGAAAGACCTAGATTCTGAGCAACATAACAATTCATACACGCGTCCCTTTCTTTTTGCCCTCCCAAGCAGTGGTCTCAACCATAAAAGTTCCCCGCCGATCCGCACACCTAGTTCATCGCCAGTCAGCCTCATTCCATGTCATCACATTTCAGCCTCCCTTCCCACCTGCTGCTCACCACCAAAACAGCACCTCAAGCTTCCACGTGCAAACTCACCGTCTAAACAACCTCTCCACAGGCCAACACCTCGTAACACTCTCCCTCGTAACGGGTTTCTCCACCTCGCATTCATACTGCAACATTTCCAGCAACTCACAGCCTTTCAAGTCACCGTGGAAATCTTTACGTGCTTTGCCTCGCGCATTGATCTGTGAGCGAAGGGGGAGTTCTGAAGCCGGGAAGACTTCGACGAAGGGTGCCATGATTGTGGTGGATTGTGATTGAGGAGGTGTGGTCTTGGGAGCATCGAATTTGTGTTTGAATTGAGACGGGTTGAAAAGTTGAGGAGGGAAAGCGAAGTGACCGGCGATGGGGAGAAGATGGCAACGATGATATCATCCACTGAGGTCCACGGCGCGAGACTATTGAGAGAGATAGCTGCTGAAGAAGGGAGTTTGGAAGATGTAAGTCTACCAATTTGTTTTCAAATTCTCTCACCCTCTGATCAACCTCCGTTTCCTGAAAGGTCACATGAAAGTCACATGCATATCCCATTCTACCTTACCTATAGGTAGGTAGGTAGGTACCTATCTCAGGTACCTATCTACTTCCAATCACCTACCTACTTCCCTCACTTGCTTATATTCTCCTATCTACCCATCTCGATATCTTGCTTACACCAGTCTCAGCTCCTCAAAAACCTCCGCGCAGCCCTCATCCCCAACCTGTCCCGGACTGGGATACCAGACCTCGACTCTATCTGGCAAACCCACGGCGGCAAACTCTCCATCACAGGCCGTACCCTCCCTCTCCTCCACCACATCCTGATCCACCTGGTTTCCCCATCTCACCTCAATGGAACCATCGCACTGGTAGACCTCACAGGACGCTTCTCGCCATCACACCTCCTGAACCAATCATCAACCTCCTCATCCTCAAAACCACAACCAGGAAATCAACACCCCGAAGAAAAATTCCTTCAAAAAGCTGATCTCCAACACATCCACGTCTTCCGTCCCACTAAATCGAACCTCGCCGCCACACTCGCCAGCATAGAATCGTACATGCTCTACGGCTCGCACCGCAGTCACGGCCGGGAATGGCTTGGTGTTATTGTGAATGGTGGCGTTGGCGGAGATATCAATTTAGGATGGAGGGGATGGCTGAGGGTTGAAAGGGAGAGCGTAGGGAAATTTGGCGAGGGAGTTAGTGTTGAGGAGGTATTTTGGGGGGAAAGAGGACGGAGGGCGGAGGTTGTTGACCAGAGGGGTTGGAGAGCTGTGGATGTTAGTGCCGGTGGTGGGAGAGGTGGGTTTGTGTGGCGGTGATGAAGGAAAGATGAATGCTGCTATGAGTTTTGAGGTATCGAGAGCATGTGTGGAGCTTTGACGAAGGAGTTACCATACTGATGGTGATCCAGCTGGCTAGTGTTTGCTACCTATCGAGAAGTATTGGAGTCACGCCACAACTTCGAGATGGTGAGAATTATTGGCTTTGTCATTAAAAATGCTTTTACTGTCCATCTATAAATGCAAGACATGAGCTGCGTGATAACTATCCTTTGCAGAATAATCTCAACACTAGCAGATCAGAAGTGAGAGCAGACATCTTCGACACTTCGCTTCCATGCGCATCATGATCCAGCCCTGCTGTTCCACACCAAGGGCCACCGTATTGGAGGTCTCCATCTGCTTCCCGTCACAGAGCGTCTCATGATCTAGAGGCATGTCCTTTCTGCATCTCCAAAAAGGCAGTACTGACTTCACTTTTAGCTACACCTACTCACTGTCATCATCCCACTTCTTAACATCTGGATACGACGCCAACGCCGCCTGTCTTTGTCTAGCGGGCTCGTCCAGTCGGCCCATCACCTTCATCACACTTTCCCTGTACCTAATCCTAAAATACCACGCCACAACATTATGCACACCCTCCGCATTCTTCCACTCATTGCGTATCTCCTCAAAAATAGCAAAGACCGCAAAATCTGTCACAGAGATAGTAGAGCCTGCAATATACGGCGCCTCACGAGCGTAGGCTTCCCAACTCTTGAGCTCGTGCTGAAAGGGCTTGACATTGAAGGGTTGGGCTCGCCATCTCTTTTGCAAGGCGACGGATTGCTGGAGGCGGGTAAACTGGCGACCGATATCGACTTGGGATTTGGGTGGGCTATTGCATTTTGAGCCGTAGACTGCGTCAAGGTAGAGCATGATTGCTAGGTCACCTGTGACAGTAGTTTTGCTGAGGTCGTTGTCGACGAACTTGACGGGCAGGCTTTCTGGGATATCTGGTGCGCCATGATGCGAACTTCCGTCCTTCCATGTAAATGGAGGTGAGAGCTTGCCCTCGGTCCATTCGATATTCAGCTCAGCAAGGTATAGCTTAACACGGAGATCTGCGGTCGCATCTCCAGACAGAAACAGCTTTCGGGCATTGGAGATATGCAGGACATCGAAGCCATCCCCGTAAGATGCCTTCCAGTCAAACTCCGTTGATTGATTTTCTTTGCCAAAAGCTTTGAGCATCATTTCGGCTTCAGGGGTGTTCCCATTGATGACAGCCTTGGCCTTCTCCTTGGTCTTAGCGACAGCGCCTTGGCCCCAGATCTTCTGCTGATCCTTATCGAGATATGTTCCAATGAGCCTGAAAGTCAAAGAGATACGACCACCTTGATAAGCTAGTTCCTCTGCCATCTTCTCACTAGCCAACCTCTTATCCTGCCGAATGCCATGTAGCCAGCGCATGTTTGTGACTAAGCCCATTTTGCACATTGAGTTGTGAGGCAGCCCAGCTCTTGCTGCTTTTCTAGGCGCTACAACATCGGTGGCAGGCTCACTTCCCTTCTGTCTCTTGGTTCGGAAGACCATCGTTCTTTGGGCACCGAGACTGACATTAGCAATGAACGTCTCTGGAACAATATCCAAGGTCTTGTCACTATGCTCCGAGATGTAGTCTGATCCATTTCGATAGAATTGGATCAAGACGTGGTTGACTTGGTGTCCAAGATGCTTCTCGACTTGTTTCTGGATGAGTGAGACGGTTGATGAGAATGGTAATAAAGGTGGCGATTCATCTGCTGGATGGCGATACACCGGAATGCTGCCATCATCGGCAACTGAGCCTTGAACGGCTACCAGGCGTGGGACTTCCCCCCCTTGGTGGGACATCTTCTGCCATTGTACCTCATCGCGAATCTTTTCGAAAATGTCGTCGGCAAGCTCATCATCTAAAAGATTCTTAATGATCGTCGTGTCACCTTCACATAGAAGAGATGATCCATCCTCGCTAGAAGACTCTTGATCAGCCTCAACTACGTAGTCAGGATGTACGGCGATGGCACCCATTGATGCTGTGAGCTTGGCCATTGCTGGGTCTTCTGACTTCATCTCACGACTTGGTGACTCTATATCTTCTTTCTTTGCGGGCGTATCTTCTGTCTCGTTTGCCGTTTTGGGTAAGTCCTCAAGAGCTTTTGTCGCCGCCTCCAGTGTTGCTGTGGTTGACACGTGACCTCTTTCAGACAAAGGTGCTGCAGCTCCAGGTTCTCTTTCTGCTGGCTTCGGCGGGTTTGATGGACGTCGACGAGTTCTTATTTTCTGTCTGACTCTGTCGCGCTTCTTCTCTGGTTCAGCTGCCTTTGAAGGGAGTTGAAGATCTTCTGAGTCATTGCTCTCAGCCCGCTGAGAGCTTCCAGCACTTTCCGCAGCCACAATTGGAGACGCTCCAGTAGAATTCGAGGCTTTCTGTTTCCCTGCCGATCTGTCCTTTTTCAAACTGAGACTGGACATCAACTGCTCGAGTGTAGAATTGGTTCCCTTCTGTCCTGGCCGTGGCTGATTAGTCCTAGGGGGTGGCTGCTTTTTCGCTTTCTCTTGCAGTTCTTGTGCCAGCACCTCACTTGATATAACATCGCAGCCAGTAAATTCAATCAGTCGACGAAGGGCCTCGTCATGCCTCTCCTTGCTCCGGTACCCGAGACAATCCTCAACAATGGTGATAGCATAGCCATGTCGTGCTGCATCCATAGCAGTTGCAAAGACACTTATATTCGTCAGAGCCCCACATATGAATATCTCCGTCACAAACTTGGCCCGTAGTATCTGCACGAGACTTCCATCTCTGAAGGCAGAGTACCACGTCTTTTGAAATATTAGATCTTTTGTTGCATCCATAGCATTCAAAACCACCTGAACAAGATTCGTGTTCGGGGACATGGCTAAAACAACTTGCGGGAGTTTGCCCGGTTTGACTGTGAGATATGTTTCCGTAATTGGGTCATCCTCCTCCTCCAGAGCCAGTAATGCGCCACTCTCTACTGCATGTCCATTGGTTTCTTTCTTCTCCAAGTCATCCTCTGGCTGTGGAACATGTTCTCCAGACTTCCCCAAATTATTATTATCTCCTCGCTTTGCCAAGTTCAACTCGATGTCCGTCACAACGCTCTCGCTCTCTCCATAGGGTTCATTGACTGGCCGCGAGGCCTGGAAGCAACTTCGAATCCATATCACATTGCCTGTAGCTCGGAAATCAGGAACAAGTCCTACTACCTTATCGAGGTAACCTGGAGGTTTTTCGACGGGCAAAGTCGCATCGGGGCCGACGAAGTCGTTTTGAAGATCGAGGACCAGCAGCGCCGAGCGGGTCTGCACAAAAGGCAGGCTTTGAGCATCGATTTGGAACATCTCTGGTGAACTGGAGGGCAAACATCAGTAAGCATTTCACGAGGCAGTCCAAGATGTATTTTAAGAGCCGTCTATCTGCGGCCGGCTGCAGGCGCAAGGATAATACGGAAGTTCAGGGAAGATCTGTGATGCCCACGCGACTTTAATTGGGGACGATGCGGGCTTACAGAAGATAAATTGTGATCTGAATCCTTATTTATCTGCATGCATGGGGCCTCGAGAGCCAGTTCAAAACAGCCGCCAGAATCGCAGAGAGAGCAAGCTGTCACACGGCATGGTTGTTCGATTCTGTAGGTCGGTTACTGGTCCTCATCTGGGCCACGATGATGCAGTGATGAGTTGACTGTCCGACATCTGTCTGCAGCAGGAGGAGAGAGGCAGATGCATCTTAAGAAAGTCAAAAGTCAGGACAGGCACTGAGGCAGGGCCGGGGAGGGTAGGGGAGGGGCGCGGAGGGGAGCGGAGGGGAAGGTTTTCAGAAGTTTGATGGCAGACCAGGGCAAGGCAGGGTAGAGCAGGGCATGGGCATGGCAGACAGGGATAGGGAACGCCGTCGCCGTCGACCGCAGTGCAGTGCAGTGGACGAGCAGCAAGCTGCACGTTACTCGATACGGCTTTTTAATCGTCGATTGCCCTTCTGGACAATTGAGCATAAACGCCCAAAGAAGCTTTTTTGCTGGCTTTATGGAGGGGCAGCGTGTCAGTGAGTGGACCAAGACAAAAGCCAAGAGACCCAATGCTTCTAAAACATCTAGAGGGGAACAGCCGTTGAAACTACATGGAATGGCGCATATAACACCGGAATCGATCACGACCTTTCAAATGCAAAGCCGCCGGCGGTTCTTGAAGTGAAGAGGGCAACTCGACTCACAGAAAGCCGCGTATCTGCACTTCTTCTACTGTTGCAGACTGCGGCTCGGGGACTTGGCAATGGAATACGTCAAACCATCGCACATGCAAAGCCAACGAATTGTCGTTGCAGTCTTGGACCACTTATTACGCCCGAACTGAGAAACAACCCCCTCCATGAACCACACCCCGTCGGCTGCGGCGTTGTGCCGATGTCGACGCCCTAGTCATGATTGGCGCTCTAAGCTCATGGTGGGTGATATCCTGGCAGTCTGCTTCATAGGAGGACGCAAGCACGATTTCCATGCAAGCCCTCGAAGATGCGAGGCTATCTAAGTACCGTATCTCTCGCGACCATCATGGAGGAAGGGGGGAAGGGGAGTGACTCTTCCGGTCGCAGATCTACCTCCGTGGGCAAATTGCCCAGGCGGATGTGCAGATCATTATCGGACACGATGGTTTACGGAGGTAGCAGATACACAAAAAGTACTTTTATCCACTCCTTGATTGCTTTATTCGGCGGTGAGGTTCACGGTGGCTTTTGATAATATGCTTCCACCGCTCGCCTTGTTTGCCAATTTCGCACTCGTTTCGATTTCATCCGATAGCCGATACAAAAAAGCCCTTTTGAGCCATTAGTGATGGCCACATATCATTCCTGACCCTTGACGAGCTGACGATGTTGTTGGTTTTGGGGAGGACAAAGGTGGACGCCGGCTACGAAAACCAATCATTATCAGACAATCGGAAGAACCTTTGCCCCGGCGAGTATTTACATTCGGTTGGTTACCGAAAGCGGTTGTGTATCAAAAGTCTCACTGAGGTTGTGGAAGTCCGTCCTGAACAAGAAGTGCTTGCGAGGAACCTTACCGTGGCCTTCTGTTGTACAAGCTGGGTTCTGTTGTCCAAGTCACACAGACGCTTTGAAGTTTGATCAATCCACGAAAGAGAGAAACGTCTCACCCTTCGTAAACCAACCAATCCCGCTGGACACAACTCGAGAAAGTTGAAGGGGTGCGCCTCACAGATATTTCGAACTTTACCTCCCCGAATGTCCTCGCTTGGCGGCTTCTCCGAGAGAGTCTTGCAGCAGCCACAACAGCTAACGATACACCCTAGGGCGCCTAACTTCACCGCTGTTACCTCCGCACCCGAACGTTGAACCACCACACTTAGTACTTTCCACAGACATGAAACAGCTGAGGTAAAGAACAGGGGGGAAGCCCGCTTGGCCAGTAAATAGGAACCAGCCTCCCTCGTGACCTGAGATCATGTGCTGCTTACATACGCAAGGCTCACATGCCTCGGCTCAGAAAGGCTGCTCGGTTGCTTACCCCGGATTATTCTAACAACATCGAAGCTTGCATTTTGTACCCGTTTTACAATTCTGCATTCTGCATCATAAGAATTTTTAGAATAGGACATCGAAGCATCAATAAACCCAAAATCCTCCAGTCTTCATACGTTCAAGAGCATCATTTCCACATACCAGCATCTCAATACCCCTCCCCAACCCCACCATATTTCACAATGGCGTCTCCCAGCTACAAGTACTTCCTGGTTTCCACGCCACTTCCCAATGTAGCACACGTCCAGATCAACAGACCCTCGAAACTAAACGCCTACCACGAAGAAATGTGGTTCGAAATGAAGACAGTCTTCGACACCCTATCACTCAGCCCCGACGTTCGCGCCATCATCTTCTCCGGCGCAGGCGAGAAGGCTTTCACAGCTGGACTAGACGTACAAGCTGCCAGTCAAGAAGGAGTCTTGAAACAGCAGGAGGGACAGCCCGATGCAGCGAGAGTGGCAGTAGGGATAAAAAGATATGTGCAAGAGTTCCAGGATTGTGTTAGTAGTATTGAAAAGTGCGAGAAGCGTATGTTCATCTCTATTTACTTTGCCTACCAATTACCTTTTCCTGCTTCATTTGATATCCATTCATTCATGACAAGGATGGATTATCACATCTGTAAACTCAAAAGCTAATTCAGAATACAGCCGTAATCTGCGTCCTCCACGGCTTCTCGTTCGGCCTCGCAATCGATATGTCCACCTGCGCCGATATCCGAATCTGCACATCAGATGTAAAATTCGCCGTAAAAGAAGTCGACATCGGCCTCGCCGCCGACATAGGTACACTGACTCGGCTCCCCAAAATCGTCGGCAATCACTCTTGGGTCAAGGATGTATGCCTCACGGCGCGAGTCTTCGGCGCAGAAGAAGCCTACCGAGTCGGTTTCGTCAGCCAGGTGCTTGAGAATAAGGAGAAGGCTGTAGAGACTGCGTTGAAGATGGGAGAGCTATTGGCTAGTAAGAGCCCCGTGGCGGTGCAGAGTACAAAGGAACTGTTGAATCACGCGAGGGATCATACAGTTGCGAGCTCGTTGAGGTACACGGGTGTTTGGAATAGTGCGGCGATTCAGACGGAAGATGTTTCAAAGGCGATGTTGTCGGGCATCAAGAAGACGAAACCAAGGTTCGAAAAGCTATAGAATGAGTTATGTAAATAATGATGTACATGAAAACTGCTGTCGCCGTTTATGGCATGACATATCGTCTTTCAAACTACCAGTTGTACACAAACTTTCTTTTCGAGTTCGGTAAACCTTAGATCGATTGTCAACAATGATTTTCTCGGTACAACACATCTGCCAAAACTGCAGCGTATCATATCCAAACTCGACAAGTATCTAATTCATATAGGTTTAGTCGACATACTGTCGTAATCCTTCTATGTAGCCTTACAAGCGACTCCAGCTGACATGGCCAAATCATTTTGAAAGTGCTGGAGATAATCCTCATTTCGCGCCCGTCTTGGGATCATCACCAATCTCTTCACATCCACTTCGTTCCTCACTATACCTGACCACTTCCCTTCTCCAACACACTCGACTCCTGACTCCCATTACCACTCCCATTACCATTTTCCAACCCTCTCACCTCCCCACCCTTTACACCACCCTGATGCGCCACGCTCCCCACCCTCTCAGCATGCTCCTCCGTATTAACATAATCGACCAACAACTCCCCATGCTTCCCATATATCAACGGCTTATTCCTCGCAGTCTTCACGACATCGAGCCAGCCCCTCCATCCCTTCGTCGTCTTGCGGAATATCGTGTCGATTTCTTCAAGAGAGCGATACGCTGTCTCGGGGTAGAAGAAGTAGACTACAGGAAAGATGAATGCGTTGCTATTTGAAAATCGAACGTCAGTCATTGTCATGCGATTTTGAACTTGGGATGAAGGAAAAGAAGGCAATGGAATGAAGCTTACATGACCGCAAAGATGATATAAGTCTGATACCCAATCGATGTAAACGAAACCGGCGTAATCATAACAACCATGAAATTAAATGCCCAATTCGCACTCGTGCTCAACCCATTGGCAGGAGCTCTGATTTTCAGAGGCACAATCTCAGCCGGATACAGCCAAGTCATACCCAGCCAACCGATAGCGAAGAACGTATTGAAGACGAAGAGCATGACGGCTGAGATAATACCAGGTGCCGAACCACCCCGGTTGACTTGAGACATGTAGTTCATGCCAGCCAGCAAGGCCATGGATCCTGACATACCTGCTGCGCCAAAGAGCATGAGCTGCCGACGGCCGAACCGCTCGATGGTGTAGACGGCGATCCAGGATGCGAGGAAGTACTCGGTTCCGTTCGCTGCGGCGAGGATGCGAGCTGTTGTTCCTCCGAGACCAATGTATTCTTCGTAAATGGTTGCGGCATAGTAAGTAATCAGGTTTATTCCGCTGATCTGTTGAAACACTTGGTTCACGTAACCTAGAACAACGCGGTGGAATTGCCGTTCCGGTCCCATGGTAAAGAGGTCCGCCCATCCATGTTCTTTCATTTCGAGGACGGTGTCTTTGATCATGGTGAACTCGACCTTAACGAGTTGGTCGTCGGCTGGAAGGTCTGCTAAGGCCGAAATGACAGATGTAGCTTCGGCTTCGTTTCCCTTGAGGATGAGCCACTGAAGAAATCAAGTCAGCACACTCCTCAATCATTTCTTTACGGCCTAACTTACTCGAGGGGACTCCGGAAGTTCCATGATGAAAATGAGTAACAGGACCGCGAAAACGATCTGGAATGCAATAGGGAATCGCCACGACACACTGCTGGGCTCGAGGAAAGAGAACCCAAAGTCGATCCAGTAACTTAGTGCTATCCCTCCCGTAATCATAGCTCCTTCGACCATGACCATCTTCCCGCGTTTCTAGATACCAAGTAAGCGAGATGCTCTAAAGATCTCCACAGCATGATGTTCGGTCTTCTTACATGCGACTTCGACGTCTCAGATGCCCAGGTAGGAACCGTCGAGGTATTCATTCCATTCCCAAATCCAGTAATGATTCTTCCGACAATCAAATGTGCCAGAGTGAATGCAGAAGCTTGCAGAACGGCACCGACAATCATGATCGACGAGCCCAAGAAAATCATCTTCCTTCTGCCGAGGATGTCTCCGATGAAAATGGTGATGACGGCACCGACGAAACAGCCGACATTGTAACTGGCAACGGAAATACCTTGGATGGTAGAGATATGCGTGTTGCCTGAGTTGTTTACTGTATCGATTTCGGGGAACTGTTTGACCCAACTTCCGAGGGTGAGAAGCCCTCCCATGACACCTTGATCGTAACCGAAGAGGCTGGATGATGGTTAGCTGGTTTCGTGACAATGTTGACAGCTTTGTGATTTCATCGTCCCAAAGTTGGTTGGTAATATGGAAAGACTTGAGAGTAATACAATGCTTTGAGAGCGAATGGAGTACTTACAGGAAGTCAAGACCAGCAATGATATTGATAGCCAGAGTCAACTTCTGACCACGAAGGCCGAAGTATCTCCCGCCCCCAAACATGACGACTCTTTGCTCGAAGCAAAAAATAAAACCACAGCGAAATATAAACCCGGTGTTCAAAAGTGGAGGATAGTAGGATAATGAGAAGTATTTGACACAATGTCAAGAATAAGAGTAGTCTGAAATATCTGTCAACAACCAGTTGGGAAGCCATGGATCTCTTATTCGAATGAGAAGACCGTTTCCACAAGCAGCGCTTGTACACATTGGTATATTCCGAGAGCAGATCACCTAGTCAAGTGTGACGGAATACCTCCCGCCAGACATGACCCCTACTCCATGCACCAAACAAACTTCCCTCCATTGCTTCTCCATCCTCTTCCCCACAGAAGAATAATCCTAGCCTGTCTCCACAGGTACACATCTCGAACTGACTCGTTCCGGTTATATAGCGCTTTCGCATGGCAACGAGGAAAGAAAGCCTCCAGACACCAACCCGCTTGTAATCCGTAGTGAAGGATCGACCTGGAATATTCGTACCAAAAGTCCAAGTCAGAATATCTTAGCATCAAGCTTGACATTCATTTGATTTGCATCTGGGAGTAGTTTGGTGGCGTATTTAGACTATGAATAACTCCCGTCGGAAGGGCGTCCGGTTTTCGTTGCTGCTTGCCCGTCAGGACGTCAAAGGCGGGGAAACTCGCCCCAGCCAAGCTCTTCTCCCCTTCGGGTTTCCAGAACGGGGATGCCGCACGCCATGTTTTGAGGAACCCCATCTTCGGCTAAGTATAAAAGGGGGGTGAACATACAGGGATACTCGGCTTTCGTGCCGTTATGAACTAAATGAAAATATGGCATGTTGTTAAGTGTTTTAACACTGTACCGCAAATTTAGATTTGAGCAGTTTGCCTTACGTGAAAGCATGCTGGAGATGAGAATACGTAACTCGGCATCTGAGGCATGCCAGATGAGGGAATCCGGGCAACAAGTTTCCAAGTTGACGTTCAGTGTCACAAGAACCACAACAACATCCAGCCATATACCTAGCATGCCAAGGTATGAGGAGACAGACTCTGTTCAGGGGTCCAGAGGCTGCTAATTCACAGTTTCGGTAGGAGGAAAAAAAGGTTGGTCGCTAGTATGCAGGACTTTCGTTTATGCTAATTGCTGAGAGACAAAGTATCTAGCTAGCTCAAACATTTGTTGTCCTGTGCATATCCACCATTTTGGTAGCAAACTCGCAAGATAAGAAGCAGATAAGGTAAAGCAACCCGTCATCTATGATCAAAAGATGAGCCAACGAGCAGAACCCAACTAATGAACACCGACCCATTGTCTGTCATCCAAATAGAAAGTTGACAGAGACGAAGTCCAATTTAGGTAACTCCTTTACCATGCACCGCCTCCACCACTTCCCCCATTGTAATCGTCGCCAGTAGTAGCAGCAGCAAAGCCGCTATCACCTGAGCCGAAGGCATCAGCATTGTTGGAGAAACCACTGTCCCCTCCTCCGAAGCCGTCGCCCCCGAAACCAGTATTGCCACCTTCATCCTTTGGAGGTTGGGTGCATTTGACTATTCAATATTAATACTATTTTACTAGTTGCTTGTAGACAGGCTTACCTTTGGTATGGCCCATCTCGTTGCAATTCGAGCACTTGACACGAGACCAATCCTTTGGTTGAGGGCATTCCTTGCTCATATGACCAATACCATCGCAATTGCGGCAGATAAGTACCTTTTCGTTGGTACAATCCTGCTTTCGATGGCCAGTCTCTCCGCAATTGTGGCACATACCACCTCCGCCTCCCTGAGGGCAGTCACGGCTAAAATGGCCCACTATTGGCTCCTTAGTGCATGTTCTCTGTGTGTATATGTTGAGCAAGACTTACCTTCATTACATTTCTTGCATTCAACACCTTCAGCAGAGCGAGGCTCTGGGCACTCCTTGGAGCTGGTAACAGTGTTAGCACATAAAATAACTTCCAAAGTTGTGACTGCCATACCTGTGACCGGACTTCTTGCAATTTCGGCAGGCGAACTTGTCAGGGCGAGGGACTGGGCCTATGTATGGTTAGCTAATACTTTGTTAATGCGTGACGAGAGAACATACAATCACGAACACGGTGTCCAATCTGATCACAGTTGTAGCACTGCACTTGTGCGCGGTCCTTCTCCATCTTCTCTTCAGGGCAAGATTTCTGCGATCTCTTTAGTATTTGGTTTCACCGAGGGATCAAGGGCACTTGAACGAACCTGAGTATGACCAAGCTCATCGCAGTTTGAGCATTTCGGCATCTTGCAATCAATTGGTTGACCTGCATCAGCCAATCGCTCAAGGTTCTCCTCTGGGGTTGTTGGCCAAATTTCCATCTCCTTGGGAGCACGGGGCTTATCGGACCAACGCCAGGAGATAGAATACTTCTTGCCAAGGTTACCTTGTAGGTCCATGTTGGTGTAAGTGGAGCTCAGCTCCTTCTCAATGGCAATGAGATAGATAGGAACTTCTTGGGTGCGGAAGGCTTCCTCGAGTTGGACGTAAGTAACATCGGGGCATGCCTTGACATACATGTCGACGGAATCCTTGACATCGTCAAGCTCGCGTTCAGAAACGGCTTGCTTGATCATCTGCCAGGCGACCTCACCCGAGACGTCCTTGATGTCGCTGCGGTCGATCTTGCGGGGATTCTTGCAACCAACGATCTACCACACGACTTAGAGTCTGAGTATGACGTATCAATGAGGTTACTTACTTCATGTCCTTCCTCGCAGCAGTTTTTACAAATTGAGGGAGGCTTGTCTGGGCAATCGGTAGCACGGTGGCCGACCTTCTCGCAGATTCGACAGGTGCCAGAGAATTCTCGAGGAACAGCTTCATTTGTGCACTCCTTGCTGGTGTGTCTGGAAATATCGCGTTTAGCTTAATGTCCTAAGACAATGCGATGAAATTGGAATGGTAGGTACGGTACATACCCTTCTTGACCACAGTTGAAGCATGGACGAGGCTTGGCTGGGTTTGGGCAGTCACCCTTCATGTGTCTAGCAGCCGATCAGCACATTATCAAGATATTACTTGGACAAAATTACCCCTCCTGACCACAATTGAAGCAGCCTCCCGAAGGACCACCTCCACCGCCACCAGAGTCACCGAAGGCATCACCGCCGCCGAAACCATTACCATCAAAGGCACCACCAGCATTGTTACCGCCATCGCCGAAAGAACCATTGGTAGGATCATTGAAGGTCGTAGCAGGTCCGGCGTCCCAACCACCACCACCACCACCACCAGCCGCATGAGTGTCCCAAGACATCTTGACCTGAGCGTTGTTGCAAGAGAAGACTGGTTATCCGTCTGCGGAAATGAGATATGGTTAGCGCTGTGATAAGATGAAATAATCTTGCGGGAAGGTGAAAGTGATTGAGGAGAAGAGAGTTCGACCACGTGAAGAAGATTTGCCAGTCAATAGAGAATGCGGCCGCTCCTAGAAAGTGAGGGGAGATGATACCAGGTGTGATGGGAGAAACGTGGTGGAAATCGTAAGATAAAGTGTGTGGGAAGAACGTGTTTATTGACAAGACGTGTTGATTAACCCAAAGTAAACAGACCAAGGTTGGGAGCGCGACGAACAGGTAGAGGGTGAAACACGTCACAGGGAACTAGACGCTCTCCTGGCAGACCAAGGGGGAGGAAGAGAAAAGGAGAAGATATCGTGCTGTGCTGTGCTCAAGGATACCGCGAATCTCAAGTGGAGACGAGGATTTGCGCGCCAGGCTGGGAGAGGGGGCCGAGGACGTGGAGGAAGGCGGAAGGGGAGCAACTTACAATTAACAGATTGTACTTCTTCGATACTTACCTCGCGAAGGACTCACGAGATAACGGTGAGGATCTTGAGGGTGGGATTGAAGGGTAGAAGAAGAATGGTTGTGGGAAACGAAGCAGCGGGAGCTTTTGTAGACCGTAAGCGAGCAGAAGTTGCCTGACCTCTGGCTGGGAAGGAACCTGCTATTGCTTTCTCCTCTAGCGTCATGCGGTCCATTCTCCCATCGCCTAACTATTCACTTTGGCAGAATAGGGCAAGGTGAGAAAAAGACTGCTTCTTGATGGGCATAGGTATGCTTATGTATATTTATAGATTAATACATATGTTTGTATGTAGTGATTAATCCAAGAAGGATGAGTGTGTACATGCAATTGCATGTGGAAAATCCATGACAATAAGACAACGCGGAGACCTAGGGGTTTGCGACAGCACTCACGGCAACACTGGATCTATCCATGCCGTGACTTAGTTATGCCAAGAAGAATCTCAGTAAGTCATGCAAAATCTGAACGATATACATCGCTGGCATGCTGGCTTGAAGCCTAGATTGCGAGTGCAAGTCGCTGATAACGGACAGGTCTTGCAACCTACCCTATCTCTATGAAGCCGCCTTCCAGAGACATCGATGAGGGAGAGATGGAACGTAGAGATGGCATGGAAAGAACAGAGCAGATCAACACGAGGCTCGACAAGATCAGCAACACACTACACAATTCCCACATGTAGCAGCAGAAGCATGCAGCGAATCATCCAAGAAGTCATGAGAATGAACAAGGCACATAAACACACTCAAGAATCCTCTCCTACCACCAGCAAATTTGCGCAGACGAATCAGGTGGCCAATTTCAACACTAGCATACGGCTCTCGCATCTTTGGCTGTCGCTGACTGCTTTTAAAAAGATGGATAGCCATTGGTAGTCTTAGATTCAGAGCTTAGCGTCGCACTTTACATATGGTGTGGCGTGATCGGAAGCATAACACTCGAGTAAGGCGCTGATATGTGCTTGGATAGAGCCAGGGGATGAACAATTGGCTGACAAGATCTGTGAGTTCTTTCTTGGAAGGATTGGATCCTGGAACTAGTGTTCCAAGCTCGCCCAAGTACTGCGAGCAATTGCTCAGCTGCTCCTATTGGAGTGAGGAAACGAACAGCTGGAAGCGGTCAAGAGTCTGAAGCTCCTACGAACCAGAAAGCGTTGTTGCACACCAGTTAAAGGATCCAATCTACTTGGCTATAGATCCAGAAGTCTGTCAACTCTGTCCATGCCTGCAGATGTTATGTGTGCGCCAGGACATTATGCCCTCGCCCAGATGTTTAGTCCTTGGTCGAAGACGTCAGGGAGGGACCAAGAACACAAGACTGAAGACTGCCGCCAGCTTCAATTCCAAAGAGACATCACAAAGGTTGGAATATATTTCGATTGAAAAATTTCCTTTCTTTTTAAAATACATTAAGAAATGTTAAGCCATCAAGAAAGCAAGGAAATTTTTGGGCTTGACTTCTCCTCTTTAGCTTGTAGTCGAGGCCCTAGGAATCTTCAGGCATGATTCAACAATGAATTCTGTTCCAGTGGCAGCTTCCTACGAGAAAAGTAGTGGCGTGTCCCCCGTATGAGAATAGGGGAGGTGCACCCGAGACTTCAGCATAAAGCTGTGGCAGAAAGAGATGTACACTTAAAACATTCCATTTGTCTGCCCCTCCAATATAGTATGGGAATCTGAGAACAAAGTCGATTTTTCAGTAAAGACAAAGACGTGCCCCGAACGTTGAAGGATGCTGTCGCGAGGAACCCTCTGGGCTTCTCAAGAACAGGCACGAAAAGGAAACGCCCCCATATACGGCAAATGCCAAAAGGGCCAGAGCAGGAAAGTCTGGAATGTTGGGTCTATGGAGCGGCACTCATTACCGTGCTTCAGGAGCTACTCCCGCTTTCAGCTATTGCTGTCATGGCACTGAACCACAACTTCTCCATCACAGTTGAAAGTTGCAAGTTAACTTTAGAGGAGAAAGCTCCTGAGGAAGTGTCGTCAATTTTACCACAAAAGATTACAAGGGAGAGCTAAGATTGTGCCAGCCAGTCACAATTCGAGGTTTCCTTTCAAGGTCCATATTTTGTTTGTGGCTCGAGCGCCTCCACGCCCAGGGCCAGGGAGGAAGCCTCCATCCGCCTAAGCACTGCGCTGGAACGGCGTCCTGACTCCTGACAAATTCAGTTGTCTCTGGAAATGTCGCGGGGCCTGTTGCCCCGAGAAGGAGCTTGAACAAAAGACCCCTGGCATGACTTTCGCTGTGAGTTATTGGACAAAACGCACATTAAAGCTTGACATCATCACTGAGTTACATTTCAGCGAGCATATCTCCAATGTCTCGACCCGTGTTGGTGACTCCTCCCCGTGTTTACAAAGTCTTGTCTGTGGTTGTTCCCTGCAGCTTTCAAAGAGCTCTCCCACTCTTGGGTCAGAGGGGCAAAATGAACCCCGCAATGCCAATTGCGCCATAGGACATAAAGGTAGGTCATTTTCCTCTGTCTACTTTTTTCTTTGTGCCATTCCAATTGCAAGAACAAGCCCATTGTCAACGTTACAAACATATACATATACCCCTATTTTCAAGATGTCTCCTCCAGAAGGTCTTCCAAAGATGCAATACAGATTCCTCGGCCGCTCAGGTCTACAGGTTTCTGCCATCTCTCTGGGAGGATGGCTCACATACGGTGGCCACGTTGAGAGTGGTAAGTAATGAGAAGCTCGTTTAGAAGCAAAGGCTCATTTCGAAAAGACAACACTTTCGCCTGCATGAAGGCAGCATACGATGTTGGGATCAACTTCTTCGATTGTGCTGAGGGGTACAGCGGGGGAGAGTCCGAGCGCGTGATGGGCCAGGCAATCAAGAAGTTTGGCTGGAAACGCAACGATCTTGTTATTTCCACCAAGGTATAACCTTTCCTATTCCCCAAAATCTTTCAAATTCGCCAATTGACAATTTGCAGATCAACTGGGGAGCTTCCCACGGCGAGAACCCAGTCAACAACGTTGGCCTCTCACGAAAACACATAATCGAAGGCACGAACAACGCACTCGAACGTCTCGGTCTCGAATACGTTGATTTGATCTACGCACATCGCCCAGACCGCTACACGCCCATCGAAGAGACAGTCCGCGCATTCAACTATCTGATTAACACAGGCAAGGCTTTCTACTGGGGCACATCTGAGTGGAACGCAGACGAGATCGCAACAGCATGGCGCTACGCCGATAAGTTGAACCTGATCGGCCCGGTCATGGAACAGCCTCAATACAACATGCTTGCGCGCACAAAAGTCGAGACCGAGTTTGCACACCTTTATGAGGAGACTGGACTGGGACTCACCATCTTCTCGCCTCTCAAGATCGGTATTCTTACCGGAAAGTACAACGACGGAATCCCCAAGGATTCCCGCCTGGGAAGCAGCAACGACCCATTCGTTATTGGCATGAACAAGCGATTCGGCGACGAGAGCTGGAAGAAAGATATCGAGATCGTGGCAAAGCTCAAGCCTGTTGCTGACAAGCTAGGCATTACGCAAGCTTCGCTGGCTATGGCTTGGGTCTTGAAGAACAAGAATGTCAGTTCTGCTATTACTGGAGCAAGTCGCCCAGAGCAGATTTACGATAGTGTTAAGTCGCTCAATGCGATTGAAAAGTTGACACCCGAGATTATGGCCGAGATTGATGAGATTTTGGGCAACAAGCCTGCAGAGATGATTAGAAGGTTCAACTAGATGAACGACATTAAAGAGTTGGAGATATACAAAAGCCGCACTTTCAACCACTTTTGGGTGTCTATTTCGTCGTGACCCTGATGATCTGTTCAAGCTTAAATCTGATTTCAATCGAAGCACAGGCGCCATGATCCGCCACGCAATGATTACTCTACATATGTATGCCACCAAGCTCTACCAAGCTCTTCCAACCCTCACAATTGGCAGACCACCTGTAGCCAGTAACGAAGCTCACAACTTGCAGAACTAGCTCCGTTCCACAGCTTATTCTAAGCCCGCTCCAATCCCGCTGCAATCCCGCCGCTACCATAACTCCTACTGTAGAATTCTCCACCCTTTCCCGTCAAGCTCTTACCATCCCGGCCCCAGACTCAAGCTTGCAGACTGCAGTGTGAGTCACATTAACTCTAGATTCACTCGTGTCTCTATCCTTAACATGCCGGGCTTTCTTAAAATTCTCGGCTGATATGTCCCCAAAGGGGGCTAGAAAGGGGGGCGGCGGAAGTTGCTAAGCGAGTTTGTTTGTTGATTTGTTTTGGGGGAAGGTGAGAAGGAGATGCCAAGGAAGAAAGCTGGAATAGGTTCGGAGGGACTGGATAATGCTAAGAGTCTGATGAACACTCGAATTAAATACTGTTAAAGAGTGAGACTCGATTAGCTGTGATGATATGGTATGTACGACCTTCCGAGTATTCATTTACGTAGGGTTTTATTTACACAGCGAGAAATGATCAGCTGATAGCTTTCTCGGCATCTCAAATTGAGGCTCGTTTCTCTGATCTTATGTTACCAAGCTGTGAGAGGAATTTGGAAAAAGCAGTTCGAGTTCTTCTTGATCTTCATGTGCAACTCGCACAAGCTGCGGAAGTGGAGCGGCAGTAGGAGTGGAGGGACTCGTAGTGGAGGGCATTCTCTAGGAAGCGGTGGATCTCGAGGAGGTAAGAATGTTTGTTACTGAAATTGAGCGAGTAGAGAGAAACTTCATTCTCGCTTGAATGAATCGTCGACGGGAGGATGGTGAGGGATATAAGAAAGTGGAAGTGGAATTGTCATGGATGGACTCAGGTTATGACACAATTCTCAATTCCGAACGCCAGGAAGTTTGAGAGCTTTATGGATGGCTATTATTTTGTATACATATGTCATTTCCATAATGTTGTTGTTACATTTTGTAGTAAACCATAAATACCTACCAAATCCAAATCCAGCGCCTGGCTAACCTTCCGAAATCATTAATATGTACCCAAATATTCCATCCAGTATGTACTCCGATATGCCCGTTCCCATATGCCCCATCTCATATGTCCAGTTGTACATCATGTCGTCAAAACGTGTCACATCTACTCCGTAGATGTATCCCTCCTAGGCGGAGCAGTCACAACAGGGGCCGGCCTCGTCATCTCCAAATCAGCCCAGCTTTCGGTTCCCCCATTATTCCTATTCTCATTTCTATTCGTCTCCTCATGATATCCCGGCGGGTCCTGTCCCAGTGTCGGGGTCGGTCGCTCAATCGTATTCATCTCCACCGGCTGCCCACTCCCGGGTCTCGAGTCTCCGGAAACCTCCATAACAGCAACTCCATCATTGCTTCTTAAACTCGGTGGTTTCGATCCGGGTCTATAAGGCGGCGGCGCCTCTCCCCTCTCATTCAACCCCTCGGTCCTCTCATCCAACCAAGCCGCACCGCGCCCCTCTCCGGATCCCAAACCACCAGCATGAGCCCTTCGCATTGCGCCTCTCCCCATGCCAAATCGATTGCGGAGTCCTTCGACATCTTCTGCAAGTGCGCGCTGCGAGTTGGATCGCATAATGGCGGCTTTTTGCTTCTTGCGTTTGCCAATGTAGAGCATGGTTAGTACGAAGAGGACTACAACAACAGCGACGATTATGAAGTAGTAGTTGAACATGCCAGCGGTGTTGCGGCCATCGTTGTTGTCTCCTGCAGACGACGATGATGATGCGGGAGAGGCGCTTTGCGTGGGTGAGGGAGAGGCATTGGATGTCGTTGATGTTTGGAGTGTACTGGAACTGAGTGAAGTTGCGAAGTTCGAGGGGCTCGAGGATGCGGGGTCTGTGATCTGTGCGAAGGAGGAGGAGGGGAGAATCGTCGAGAGAAAGAGCACCGCGGAGGATAAATGGAGAGAACGGAAGCACAAGCAATTTTTCCTCCTTCTCGAGGCCATGTTCGTCTATCTGTATATTTCGTAGAGTGTTAAGAGTTATTGGAAAGGCGAGAGCTTATGAAGCAGAGCTCAATCCTGGTGCTATGGGCTGGGCTTGGAGAGCTTCATTAGCGTTTCGTCAAGTCCATGGAGAACAAGGCGACTCGAAGATGAAGTTCCCCGATGTTTGACGTGAAACAGAAACAAATGTGAGAATGAGCAGAGATAGAAGAGAACCAAAACCAGGATTTTATCATCGTAGTGAGAATGGATGAATCAAGCAGGCGAATTTTGCTCAGTCATTTATCAGCACGGCACTTTCAATCCCTCATCGTCATTCGATCATTTGAGAACCCCAAACTTCGGATGTGCCGGGATGGCAAAAGCTTGGGGTGAAATGGCTGCCCCTCAATCCCTCATTCGATGGAATGGACAGTGAGAACTTAAACTGCCATCCCTGTAAACAGACCTTGCGAGCAAGCTAAGAATGCCGCTTCAGCCTTCTACCGAGTGGAAAACAAGACAATCAAGATCGACATCGACCTCTACGGCTCTAGATCCTGCTTCCCCAAGATCAATACAAAGATCCCTTCTACAACTTGAACACATACCAAAGGATCAAGATGCCGAGAGCTATCAGAGGTAAGGAAAACCCAGAATTTCCCCACCAAAAGTAGACTGTCCTGTTGTGCAGTATATATTAACGTTATCAAATCAGGTGTCCTGGTGGAGTGCGACCCATCTATCAAGTCCATCATTGTCAAGATCGATGCCGGAGATCACGCTTTCATTGTTGAAGAGCTTGATGATCAGACCTTGGTGATCAAAGAGAATATGCTGGCAATTCTGAAGCAGAAATTGGACGATGTTGGTTGATCGTGTTTGTCAGGTGTGTGGCAAGACTAACATGACTAGATTCTGAAAGAGACTCAAGCTGTTGCGGATGAGTCAGATATGGATTAGAGAGGGGTCAACTCTGGGGGAGCTGTAGGTGTTTCTCTGATTTGGGCGTGGCGTTTATGGGCATGGAAATGGGAAACGGGCATGGTAGCGGGCGTCGGGCAGGAAGGTCGTTCATGAATCATATAGCTTGGTGTAGTAAAAGCATCTACAACTGTGCACACCATTTCTTTAAATGCTTCACGAGGGGCATGTTTCCAGACAAGTGGTTTCCAAGTAACTTTCACATGCGAGTCTCTAACTCCTGGTGTCTGATCTTGAAGCCATATTATTTGGCTCTCGTATTGTACACTTTATACATGATCTACTGTGAGAAGATTACGCTTCTGGCGGTGTAGATGTAGGTATGGTAGTTGAGCTTGTTTCCGCTGCTCCAGCACCTGGCATAGGCAGAGGAACCTTCCTTCTGGGCCTCTTGAGCTCCGCCAAAGTAACCCCATCCAACTTTGTAATTCCTACAACTGGTGGATCTCCTTTCTTTACGAACTCGTACATTCCTATGATCCCACTGTCAGTGTTATTCCTTACAAGACTCAATGCTGAGAGGTACTGACCAGGCATCTTGTTCCCTGCTATTCGGAAAGCATCCCTCGCTACTTGCTCGTGAATATCTCCTTTCAACTCGAAGATGACCTTGCTAACAGCAATTCTGGACGCCCAATGATCGAAACTTCCCTTTCCCTTTCCCATACGGACCTGCAAATACATTAGATCAAGCTCTCTCGATCCCCGACAGACCATAACATACCTCATTACCACTGCTATACACACCGATACTTGCACAGACTCTCTTGTACAACCGGTAACGCATTCCCTTTAGTCGAACTTTTATAGCATCCTCTCCAATCTTCAATTGTGATGCGCTAACCCGGCGATGGTGATCTGCCATCCTTAACCCATAGTCGCCCCAAACCATCGTCGTTCCTCTTGCTGAACCTCCCGTTGGCACACGAGGTCGACCTTTCCGCGAACGCTTCTTCTCTGGCATCGTAGGGAGCAGCCAATTCCCAGCACGGGCTGTTGTACTCGAGAAAGGACGGCGGAGAAATGAGGCATTTGGAGATGGAGCTGCCTGGTTGGACGAAGCGATTAGAGCTGCACTGACTGGCCGCAAAGGCGTTGAGGCTATTGAGAGCCTGCCGAGATGAGCAGTTAAGCTCGACACATTTCGGAGCTTCATGGTTGTGAAATAACTTGGCTTCTGAATGAAACTCTCCAGTCTCGAGATTTCTTTGGGACATTCAGATGTTGATGCCTCGCTTCTGCCTCATGTTTCGGGCCAAAATCAATTAAACTGCCTGGTGCACGGGCACGGTCGCGCTTTCTCGTGTAATCAGTCGCGTCAAGGCATCATCAATGTCGAGCCAAAATCTTCCAACAACGATTCCTCCACAGCACCATGAGATTTTGATCGATAAAGGCTACTTTGTACTGATATCAGGACTGGAGTATTGAGTTGGACATAGACTGTCAATATGCCTGCGGATATTCGGAGCTTTTTTGGGGGCAAGACAGCAACGCCTATTCGTGAGAAGGAGACCAAGAAGGAAGATGATTCCAAGAAGAAAAGAAGCAGTTAGTTCCACAGTATCTTCGATGGCTATCGGCCTACTGATTAGCTACAGAAAGCCGGAAAGTCATTGAAGATAGTGATGATGAGGAGGAGCCGTATGAATGCATTCCTCTACCTACTTTCACTTGCTCACATTAGTAGACCCAAAAAGGCAACCCCAAAGCCCACTGCGAAGAAGCCTGTGTAAGATCTATGACCTGGTTCTAGACGCATAACTGCTAACAGTCTTCTAGAAAGAAGGAATCTCTGAAGGGCGAAGAAACTAGCACAGCAGACTATTTTGCCTCCAGCTCCAAGCCTAAACCCAAGTCTACCCCTGTGAAGGCAAAGGCAGCTCCAAAAGTCGAAAATGGAAGCCGATCATCTGCACGCAAGAAGAAGACAAACACGTCATACAGCGAGCTGCAGGATGATGACGAGTTTGCTTTTCTGGACGCTGGTGATGATGCGTCGGACGACATCTTCGCAGCAGATGTAAAAAAATCTGGCAAACGGAAAGATGATGGATATGTTGAAATACACAGTGACGATGAGCCTGTCATTCAGCCAAAGAGGACAACCACGAAGGGAAAGCAATCACCGGCCAAGACGAAGAAGGAAGATGTCGAGATGAAGGATGCAGACTCAATTACTCTGGTAAATGACAGTGACGATGCCATGGTTATCGACAAATCAGCGCCGAAGGCTGGAAGCAAGAAGAGAAAGTCGGTGGATCTGGAATCGGATTCGGAAGAGGACGATATTAAGCCTGCTAATAAGGCCTTCAAGGTTAAATCCGCAAAACAACCTCCTGCGAAGAAAGCCCGGGCTCCCAGAAAGACCAAGGAAGTTGAGCCTGAAAGTGCGGCTTTACAGGCCATTCTGGACAACATTCCGACCATTCGAGCACCTACGCCTCCTCCGAAAGACCCGGACGCAAAATTTGACTGGAGAAAGGGTGCTGGTGGTGGTGGAAATGCGGGACCTCCACCAGCGGCAGGATCAAAAGACATACCAACGGGCCAAGAAAACTGTCTAGCAGGTATGACTTTCGTCTTTACAGGACTTCTCGAGACACTATCAAGAGAGGAAGGACAAGAGCTTGTCAAACGCTACGGAGGCAAAGTCACTGGCGCTCCAAGTAGCAAGACAAGCTTTGTTGTGCTGGGAAATGATGCTGGACCAAGTAAGCTTCGAAAAATTCATGATATGAAAATCAAGACAATCAATGAAGATGGTTTGTTCGCACTCATCAGTGTTTTGCCAGCCAATGGCGGAGATGGGAAAGCTGCCGAGAAAAATATGGAGAAAAAGAAGGCAGAAATGGAAAAGATCAAGAAAGAAGCAGAGGAGATGGAGAGAGAAGAGAAGAGAAAGGCTGCCGAGGTCGAAAGGGCTGAAAAGGAGGCCCAGAAACTCGCCAAATTGAAGGGAACTCAAGCTGCTTCCCCAGTGCGCAAGATCGACCCAAGTTCGCAGCTGTGGACAACCAAGTACGCACCAACTTCACTCAACCAGATCTGCGGCAACAAAAAGGCTGTAGAGCAAATTGGCGAGTGGCTGAGAGGCTGGCCAAAAGCCCACAAGTACAACTTCCAACACAAGGGTCCCGATGGACTTGGTGGCTTTCGAGCTATTATGATCCACGGTCCTCCTGGTATTGGAAAGACAACTGCTGCCCACCTGGCTGCCAAGTTATCTGGATACGACATCATCGAAAGCAATGCAAGCGATACTCGAAGCAAGAAGATGGTCGAAGCTGGGCTCCACGAGGTATTGAACAATACATCTCTGCGCGGATACTTCGCTGGCGATGGCAAGGATGTCGACCTACAGAAAAAGAAAATTGTTCTGATCATGGATGAGGTTGATGGAATGTCTGCCGGAGACCGTGGAGGTGTTGGAGCTCTTGCAAAAGTTTGTAAGACAACCGACATTCCCATGATCCTGATCTGCAATGAAAGAAGGCTACAAAAAATGAAGCCATTCGATTATGTCGCCTTCGACATGCCATTTAGACGACCAACTAGCGACCAAGTGAGATCACGTATTGCCACAATTTGTCACAGAGAAGGTCTGAAGCTACCTATGCCAGTGATTGAGGCGCTTATCGAGGGTAGCAACAAGGATATTCGGCAAATCATCAACATGATATCCACAGCAAAGATTGATCAAAATACCATGGATTTCGACCAAAGTAAGGCTATGTCCAAAGCTTGGGAGAAGCATGTTGTCCTGAAACCCTGGGATATCTGTCACAAGTTACTTGGCGGAGGCATGTTCGCTCCCTCCAGCAAAGCTACACTAAATGACAAGATCGAGCTCTACTTTAATGATCATGAGTTTAGCTACTTGATGATCCAAGAGAATTACCTCAGTACCAAACCTACGCTTGCTTCCAATCTCAATCCCCGAGAAGCACGCCTAAAGGCATTACAGCTCGCGGACCAAGCAGCAGAAAGCATTAGTGATGGAGACTTGGTAGACAGGATGATCCACGGTTCCCAGCAACAATGGAGTCTAATGCCAACACACGCCGTCTTCAGTGCTGTGCGGCCTGCGTCCTTTGCAGCCGGACTTATGACTGGCCAGACAGCTTTCACAAAATGGTTAGGCAACAACAGTAAGCTCGGAAAGCTTAGCCGATTTGTGAAGGAGATCCAGTCGCACATGCGATTGCGAACATCTGGAGATCGTCATGAGATTCGCCAACAGTACCTCCCTATGCTCTGGACCCAGATGATAAGGAGACTCGAGGTTGAGGGCAAGGACTGTGTGGAAGAAGTCATCGACTTGATGGACAGCTACTTCCTTACTAGAGATGACTTTGACAATATCATGGAGCTTGGACTGGGACCCCAAGAGCAGGAGAAAGTCCATTTGGAGACCCAGACAAAAGCATCGTTCACCAGACAGTAAGTACACCATGGCTCCCTTTTGGAACTGCACTGATCAACTCGGCTAGGTATAACGCCCGGACTCATCCTTTGCCATTTATGAAGGCAAGTAATGTCATAGCACCTGCAAAGGCGACGAAGCAAGCACCAGATCTTGAGGAAGCTTTCGAAGAGGAAGTAGACGAAGTGGAGGTTGCCGAAGTCAAAGATGACGACGATGAAACTGATCTGAAGAAAGACAAGTACATCAAGCAACCGAAGACCAAGAAGGCACCTGCAAAGAAAGCGCCAAAGAAGAAGGCTGCAAAGAAGGATGATGACGACGAAGAAGAGGATTCTGAAGATGCCAAGCCTAAAAAGGCAAAGGCCAAGCCCAAGGCGAAAGGAAAGGGAAAGAAGTGACATGATAGTTTCTGTATGAGTATATACTGCATCGTTATGGCATTTGGGCGAATAGCGTGGTTGATTTAGAATTCTATTGTGACAATAGCAGTAGGAGTCAAAATGCAGAGAATATTCCTTTCCTTACCTTTGTTCTCCTTGGCTGTTCGCCCCTACTCCAAAATTCCTGCTTAATTATATCTATTCTGGACCAGTGGTAGTCCCACACTTTCCTGAACCCCCAAACTCTCCAGCTCGAATTTTGTTCTCCGCGTTCTGGTTTTAATCTTGTGGTCTTTGTTCGGGCCTTGAACCTTATCTTTCTTTCAGCCCATTCTGATTTTGCGTAACCGAACATGAGCTGAGCGACAATTCGGAGATGTCTTTCAAGTACCAGATACCTGGAGTCAAGGACTCATTCACACTCACATGGCAAACAGCTGTGATGTTGTTTTCTTTTCCAACTCACAGTCAACAAAGGCTTTTGATTGCACTCCTATGCTTCATGAGGAAGAGAAAGAGGATTTAAACAAGTCCCTCTGCTTCTTCTTCCTCCTCTTTGCTGGCGCCATAGTCATTGTTCGGGTAACAAGAAATCGACTTGACTGCGGACAGGATATCCAACCCCAAGAATCGACTGTCAATTTTGATCTCATCAAGCTCAAAATGGACCGTGACTTCATTGTGCCGATCCGAGCGAGAAATTCTTGGTTCATCGAAACTCCTCGCCTCACGTTACGAAGTTTTGACCCAATGCCAACAGAAGTGGGTCCACTAAATCCAGCGGGCGTGATTAGAGATCTCCGTGCATATGAACAGATACACGGCGACCCCAACAATAATGTATTCGGTGCTAGAGAAAACCCCCACATGAAAGGCGACGATCTCCTGGAGCATATTTTGCGAGAGTGTTCGGCCCGCAAGCAGATTAAATTCATGATTGTTCTCAAGAGGGACAATCCTACAGCCGGTATGGACGTGGAAGGTGGGGAGTTGATTGGAGATATCGAACTTAATGCCCCAGACTCAGAGGGGAAAATAAGCATCATTGCAGGTTGTATTCACTGGCGGCATGCTGGTCAGGGTTATGACAAAGAGGCTTTTTATGCAGTATTCAAGCATGCATTCAAGAGTCTTTATCGAAAACAGCTTTTGCTTGAGACCAAGGCTGCTAACACAGGCCTTCAAGCCATGATGAGGAGTCTTAAACTTGAGCCTCTGGAAAGCCCAGGAGATCGCTGGATGAAAAGAAACCCACCCGAAGCCAGTGTGCTTTACACTTTTGACCTGGCAACTTGGGAGACAGCTAGACGAGAAGGAGGACTTCGCCCTCTTACACCCCCTCCGCCACTTGATTACTGACTGGTTTTCTTTGCTTTGTTCTAGATTCCATGCAATGAATTTGTATCTCTTTGTTATCAAATCTGCATCCTTTGGTTATACTTTAGTGCAGTGATTAACGAAGATCTGCTGCCCTATCATAAAATCAAATCCTTAATCATGCGTAATTATGTCATATTCCTGTCATTGTGAACACTGTGTTACAACTGCAGTATAGTGTGCAGATGTGATGTGTACCTGCATAACTTCACTGCATCACTGCATCAGATGCAGGAACCCGGCAGGATCCACCGACTGCTGCACCTCGATAGAATAGAATATCCACTTCGAATCGTGATTCAGCGCCACTTCTATTCCGTTTGCATCTCTATGGTGGCTGGACGTTACAATGTGCGAATTTTTCTCTGCGAGTCTTTGTGTGGCGTGTCGCATTCCATCAACTCAAAGACTCGAGAGGATTACCACAATGAAGGTAGGTCTTGGCATCTCAGTAGCATCTCTGGAATCTAGGTTTCATTGTTCCTGCCAGCCACCTTTGATGTGGTGATGGATGGTGTGACCCCTGTGGGATGCCTCAAGTTGGTGCAGAGATCACTGGCATACAAGGTGTTGCTCGGCCTACGCTCCCTAAGTTCTTGACTACCCTCGTTAACTCTGCCGTCGTTCTTTGTTTTGCCGATGTTGGAATTGAGGATCGTGGTGTTGCTACATGGGCACGCTGGGTTGCGCCGTGATGGAAGGAATGCGACACGATAGGCGGCATTCCACAACCCCACCACACATCACCCACAATCCCAATGTTCCGGCCCCTTTCAGAGTTGCAGACATTGCGATGGCTGGTCAAAGGACTGTCCCTTTCTTTGCTCCACGGACCAATCATTGACTATCACGTGTGGGGAAGATCCTCCCTTCAGAGACACCCGCATTCCATTCCCTATTGTGGGCGGAATATCGCACTATATTGCAGATAGCTGGTTGGATTTCGATGGATACGATCGGTACATAAGTATCTCCTCTCGGACAGCTTCGTAGCTTTTGCTGTCTCAGATTTCGAACCAGACTCCTTTCTTACATAGACTATCTCATCACTGATCCACACTGGGAAGACATCGGGATATACTTTTTGAAACTAAACCTCTCATTCACATCAGCCCTGACTCACTATGCCATTCTCCGCCGTTGCCTCCCACTCGGCCGATAAGATCCCCGATATGTATGTGCAAGGCTACGAGGAGCTCGGCAGTGACTTCTTTGACCAGTTTCTCACTTTCAGCCCTGCCGAAGCTGAGACTGGTGACTACCCACTACCAGAATCGACCCTAATGAAAAGAGCAAAAAGCCACTTCGAAGATGCATCACTGACCTCCACTGACGACAAAAGGAAGCGTGTTGTTGCCCTTGAGGATTCACGGCAAGGCGAATCTTGGGCGATGGAGCAGCGAACTCTAAAAGCCTCATACTCAACTTCAACCGACCAATTCTGCGCTTCAGGAAGAGCCGCGTCTGACAGTGAGCTGCTCAGCCTCGAAGGCATCTACTTAGATTCTCCTCAACTCCCGGCACACACCCAAACATCTCTTCCGACCTCGCCGACACAAGTCCCAGTATCTACATTGCGAAGAAAGAACCGCATTGTGGGGTCTTTGTCAAGGACCTTCAATAGAGGAGCCTCGAGCCTCGATAAAAGCGCACTTCGAAGTCCCATCAGAAAAGCAAAGTCGATCCCAGCCATGATGCAAAATAGCAATCAAAACAACAACAGCTTCGACCTCTGGGGTCAGAAGCTTGATCTGGACGCTGCGAAGTTCAACTTCGACTTCGAACAGGATGATGCGCCGCTGTCGCCACGCTCCTCTGCCAGAGTTCCAGATGTGCTACAATTCTCGGACGCATACGATGATCAAAATGGAGAGCTTCTGGACGGCATGTCATACAAACACGCCCTAACACAGCACTTCGTCCGTCCAACGCCATATGATACGCCGCTTTCGACTCCGACGTTAGACCGCTTTCCTTCGCGACAGACGAGTCAACAACTACGTTTGGATAGTGCACTGTTCCCAGTCACGCCTCAAGCTCCACATGCTTCTTCATCTTGGTCACAACTGCCAGGCTCTCCCGACTTCAACACATATGGAAACTCGACGCTGTACCCCGAGATAGATCCTCCAATCTGGTGGAATCATGCTGCGACAGCACCCTTGGCTCAGCCATCCCCAAATAACTTCCAAACCAATCCTCAGCGAGCAACCAAAAGTCTCGCATTGCAGCTGCAGAATGATCTCGCATTCGACAACAACGAGATGGGATACAATGCTTCAGGCATTCCAAACGGACTTATGATCCAAATGCCCGACACATCCGCCCAGCAATCCTTCGTCTTGAGCTCTCCGCCCATGCTCCCGCCGCAAGGCTATTTCCCCACCCCTCACTCTCAGCCCCACCAGCAACAGCACCATCAGCACCCACAACAACATCACCAACAACACCACCACCAACGTCCAAACCATAACCGGCAAGCCTCCCACCACGCCCAGTCAAGGCATCCCCAACAGTCCAGTCCCATACGTAAGAGTCGTTCAGGATCCAGCGACTCCGAATCACCCTCCCCTAGCTGCTCAACGCCGGCAGGCTTCAGCGTCCGGAAGCGAAAGACGCCCAAGACAAGTAAGCAGTCGACCCCCAGGACACCGAATACAGGTGCCGTCGACTTTGTCAACTACACACCCAGTGACAGCAGGAAGATCCTGACGGGTGTTGCGCCGAGTGGCTCCTCGAAGACGAAGGCGAGGAGGGAGAAAGAGGCTCTTGATAAGAGGAGGAAGCTGTCCCAGGCTGCGCTGAGGGCTGTCAGGGCGGCCGGTGGAGATGTTGATAGCCTCGTCGAACAGGGTCTTTTCGTTTGAGCGTTTCTTTTGTCTTTCGTTTCTTGTTCTACTGGACAGATAAAACCTTTCTAATAGGTTCTGTTAATACCTGTGTGTGGGAAGAAGGGCGTATGAAAACAGTCCCTACTGAGACTCGGAGGGATTACCTAGGTAGGTACTTAATCAAAGAAATTGCTTGTAGCAAACAAATCTTCTTGAACTCCCTACCATGCCGTGAAGTCCAAGTTACTTGAACCGATTCCCTATTTCTGATGTAAGTCCTGGTTGTCATCTGTATCTTATGAGGTAAACTCGGCTCCTTATCCTTCCTTTCTCGGCCACAGTAGGGACGGTGCTGTACTCGACGCTTTCAGTCCTTTCAACTTGACCTTTGCTTGCCACCGTCTGTTTGCATTCTGTGGCACCAAAACTGGCTTTTCACGACAGCTGATTCAGTATACTTCAAATGAATGCATCCAACTCAACATTACAAGCAGGCAGGATCAAGGAAGTCGTTGATTTTCACTTTCTTTAAAGTTGAGATCGTCTGTTTCAACCCCCTGTTAGTCATCACTCAAAATGAGCTCTCGGGAGCTGTTAGCATCGTCAACTCCTTAACCCTGCATATCATACCGCCGCCAAGCGGTTGTGTTGTGTTAACTTATCGACCTCAGAGAGACCCGCGTGGAGCGAGCATCCTGACAATCCACTGATGACATCGACATCCGTCAATCGTCAGCCTTACAGGACAAGAGCAAGACCAAGACCAAGACCGCCTGCACCGGGCCTCACAGTCTACACCCAGAATTTCAAAGCAACGAAGTAGCAGCGCGTTGATTCGATGTCGAGAGACGAGCCCGCTGGTCGGGCTATTTTGAGACCTTGCGGCTGGACTGGCGCAAGGGTTTTGGGGGCTTTTCTTGGCCAGGGCTGAGAATCGGGTTCATTTGATCCCCAGCGCGCCGTCATGGTGTCGCCGTCATCTCTTTTCTGCTTCGGTTTCGAATAAGTCCTTTTCTTCGTCTTTCGATCGATAGCTTCATCTTGCGATTTCTCTTTTATCTAATTCGCATTCTTGTTGTTTCATCTGCCTCACTGAAGCGCGTATGCGATCAGCCTTGCCGCGGAGCCCTACCGGCGCGCGAACCAACAACCTGGCAGTGTGCCGCGTTTGCAGACGTCGAGCGACGGTGACACAATCCGGACACAGTACAGAGTCATAGGGAGGGGCGATAGTCGCGGAGGAACAACATCTTGATTGAAGCGGGTGTTGAGAGAGACATCTAGGCTTCCCTCCAGGACTGGTAGTCAGTCGCTGGCAGGTTCAGGTGCGCGGGGCGATTGAATTGCGCTGGGTAATCCAAGTCCGAATCCTTCGAATCTCTTGGAGTTATTTCAGTGCTGCCTGTTCTGACATCGTCTTGGCAGTTCTTACATTCGTTACAAGTTCGCATCATCCGTTGCCTTGGATATATATCTTGAGTTGGAGTAACAGAATAGCTTCGTTAGGGCATGGCCAATTCTGGTTCCGGCGATGGCTACCCCTACCCGTGGGGCGGTTCCGATCCCAGGAGACCAGACTTGAGGCATCAGGGGTCGTCGTTATCAGATGTTAGTTCGTTGGGTGGTTATCAGCCTGATCATAGGGATTCTGTTGTCTCGCTACCTTCACCATCTTCAGAGCACCCGAGATCGGTTTCGAGAGATGAAGTGGATATCAGCCGAGTTCAGATATCGTCTGGTGGGAGTTCGGGAGTTGCATCGCCATCTGAGAGAGCCAGAAGTCATAGCAGACTGTCAGAAATGCTTCCAGAGACGCTACGTGTTGGTACCCCCTCGCCAACCATAAGGTCGGGATTCAACATATTTCGAAATTCACAGTCTTATGAGCCCATATCAAGTCCGAATGTAGGACCAAGCAAATCTACGCGATCATCGAGGCGCTTTTCAAGCAGAAGGACTGGATCGAGTAGTTCTTTAATCAATACGAAACATGGCACGATTCATGAAGGAGAGGAGATTGATATGAGTCTTTTAGGAGCTGCAATGCCGATGGGCATGGCTAGTCACAAAACAGGCTATGCATCCGTGGATGAAGAGGATGTAGGAGCAAGCGTTCTCTCGCCCATGAGTTTCGACGTCTCCTCATTTCTTGGACCTCCGCAAAATGAGCAGCAACTCAAAGAAGTCAATCGACAAGAAGCTGCGGGTATTCTTACTGGAGGCTTAGGTGCTGGATGGAAGCCAGATACTACCATTAGGAGTACGGATCTGTACGCGAATGTACCGCCAACTCCCAAGACGCCAGGAGGCTTATCACGGGGGATGTCATTCCGGAGTCCATCATTCAAGCGGAGTCCTGGGCTGTCAAGGAAGCAAACGGTACGAGAACTAGGTCAGATTGAAGCGAACAAGCGCGGGGAGATCATTGAGGTCATTGTTGAAGAACCAACAGTTGATATCAGCTCATTCGCTGGCGACAGTTCTGCGTCTGTCAACTTTGACCAAATCGAAAACCAGACAGGAACCCGTAAAAACACCATCCCGGTCGCGACAGTGGAAGTCTTCTACCCGCAGGATAATTGGAAGCCATTTTCGATGAGATGGCCGTACATAAGTGCGCTTATTGTTATTTCGGTGGTTCTGGCTGGCGCACAAGAATACCTGCTCCAGAAAGGCGCCATCTATACTTTCACTTCCGCGTCAAACCTAAGCACGTGGAGTTACTTCACGTTCAAATATCTTCCGACGTTGGTCGCTGTCTCATTCGGTGTTCTGTGGCAAGTGACAGACTTTGAGGTTAAACGGTTGGAAGCATATTACCAGCTCTCCAGGCAGGGGGGAGCACTAGCTGCCGAGTCGATCAATGTGAGTTATCATATGTGTATTAGCGAGGCACAAACTAACGTGATGCAGGTCGACTACATCACTTTCTTCAATTTTCTCCGACCAATCAGAGCGTTGACATACAAGCACTATGCAGTTGCCGTCTCGTCGCTTGCAACACTCATGGCAGTATCGCTTGTCCCCACGCTTCAAGCTGCTTCAATAGAGCTTAAGAAGAGCCAAAGATCGGATCAACCCGAATTCAAGGACGAGCAAGAGATCGTCATCAACGCAATCTTGTCTCGTGTACTCAGTGGTATTCTAGTCCTCATTGCAGGACTGGGGTCATTCCTCGTTTGGCAACTTGGAACTAGGCCATCTGGTCTTGTAGCGGATGTCAAGGGGATTGCTGGCATCGCAGCCATGGCTAACCGAAGTCATATTTTGATGGACTTCAAGAATATGGACACGGCAACGCCCGAACTAATTCATCAAACACTCAAATCTCACCGATACTCGCTTAGGAACTCTTCGCTTGCTCCAGAAGACAAAGTTCCTCTCACACAAGAAGAGAAGGACAAATACGATCAGCAAACCCGACAAGAAAACCCTCACCCTCTCATGCTTAGGCTTGTGGCCGGTATCCCCTTCGTCATCGGCATGTTCCTCTTCATGATCCTCATCCCCATCATCTTGTTCGTCCACGCCGCAAATCCCCTCACAACAAAAGTCCCATGGTTCTTGACCGCACTTGCCGTCTGCATCAAGCTCGCCTGGGGCACACTCGAGACCGACGTCCGCATGATCGAGCCCTTCTACATCCTCTCCAAACGCCACGCCTCCCCCAAAACCCTCACTCTAGACTACACTGGCATGGCCTTCGGATGGATGCCCATCCGCGCCTTCGCCAACGGACACTTCCTCGTTGGCCTCGTAGGTCTCGGCTCCGTATTCGCCGAAATCCTCACCATTTGCTCGACATCCTTCGCCAACGTGTCCGGCATGAACTTCACCAAGGGCGGGCCAGGTTCCGGGTCTGATGGACCAGATTCGACACACGACCGCCGAGCCTCTCACGATACTGCCGGCGAAGAAACCTTCCTCTCTTTCTGGCTCTCCTTCGGCCTGGCGATCTTCATAATCACCTTCCTGTGTCTCGTCGCAACACTCGTTTACTCCCGGCGTCGACACCCATTTCTCCCGCGCCAGCCTAACACCATCGCTTCCATTCTCGCTTTCATCCATCAGAGTAAGATGTTGTATGATTTCGTTGGCACGGAGAAGATGAATAATGATGAGATGGTGAGGAAGCTGGCTAAAGTGGGGAAGACGTATGGGTTAGGGTGGTTTGTGGGCAGAGATGGGGAGATGCATTGCGGTGTTGATGAGGAAGAGTTAACTGGGGCTTATAAGCATGGCGATGATGCGAGGAAGGCGAGTAGGCCGTGGGATTTTAATGAGTTTTATTGATTGGCTTCTTGGGTGGGGGGAGGGGGGGGGGGGGGGGGGGGGGGGCTGCTGACTATGAGAAGGTGTTCGGTTGGACATGGCTTCTACGGGGTCGATTGGCTGGTGCATGAGCGGGTGTTTAACTGAGGAAAAAGCTCTTCTTTCTAGAGGCGGTCTACGGGCCTTGCCCTTGACATTGGATACTTCTGGTCTGGGATTGGAGGTGTACTCGGTGTAATTAGTTTAATGTTGCATGATGATTGCATAGACTTTGTACGGAGAGAAGATTGGCGTCATATAAACTCTACAAAATGAACATAATACCCAGTGTAGTTCCACTAATGGTCGGTTCCCCTTTCAACCTTCGGGAACTCAGCAGCTTCACAGAGGGGAACCAACTATTACTCGCGAAGATCTTTCTCTGACAAGGGTATCGTTGATATGCCCTGTCCCAAGGGATAAGATCGGTCATGCAGAATCTACTGGTATGAAGCTGTATGTCTATGGAAATAGATAGGTCTCGGCCGTGATGAGTTCCATGGTGTAGTAAGTGGCTGAGGCACAGGCTTGACGGGATAGTAGTCGGTTTCGTCTCGCTTAGATATCAAAACAAGTAAGTCGGTCCTACGGGGGAGCATGATGTTTTTAAACTTGACACTCCCACATAAGAGAAGAAAACAATTTTCTAAAGTACAATTCAGGTCATGTTTTTATTTTTCTGTTTATCAAGTCCTACAGGAATAGTTGTTGTCAAGCTGAATGCGTATAATAGCATGTATGCTACTTCAAGATTGCTTCTGTACACAACTTTTCTTTCCAAATTAGACGATTGGTCCTCGCCAGGCCCACATACAATGCAGTCTCTCTTCTGTCCTAATGTCCCCAAGCATTACATGCTCCACATCACAACCTCTCACACCAACCGACCTACTCCAAAACCCCACCTCCCTTCCCATCCCCCGCACCATCCACACTCTCCCCCACAAGCCTACACCTCCTCCTCGCATCCAGAAACATCATAAACTGACCATACGTCTCAGGCACAATCCTCACATCCCTCTTCACCTCAAACGTATAATTAAACGTCCCCGTCGGCTTCGTCTCCCCATGCTCAATATCCCTCACCTTACTATCAACCCGGATCTGAATCCGGCTGCTCCCCTCCGGACTCATCTTATGCAGCGAGCCATCCTCCACCAGCTCACTATCCGAGTACGCCACCGTGGCAGTCAGGTACAGCACTGAGCCTACAGGGACGGGATTCTCGAATACGGAGGGGTCGAGGGAGAGGAATGTGGGGCGGGTGTGTGAGATGGAGGAGGCGCAGGTGAAGGCTAGCTCGAAGGTGGATTTCAGGAGGAAGCCGCCGAAGATCATGAAGTTGTGGCGGTTGCGGTATTGCGGCTGCATGATCTGCACGGTTTGGATGGTCGTGTTGCGCATGTAGAGTGCGGAGGCGGGTTTCCGGGTGGGCGTGTTGGGGTTGTGGTAGTCTTGTTGGGTGAGCCAGATTTGGTGGATTAGGTCGGATTCTTCGTCGCTGTGGGTATGTGTGTTAGTTGATATTTTGGGAGGAGAGGGCAGGGGGTTAGACTTACTTGGGGGTTTGCTTTCGTAAGGCCAGAGCTGCGGCTGACTTCTTCCGGGCATAGTTTGCTTCTCTGTAAATGAATTAGCACATATACATCCAGCAGTCGGTTGCCTTCGGCAGCGAAAAGTAGTCCTCTGACAGGAAAAGCCTTGCGACATTTGAGATTAAATAAAAGTACCGTACCCTTGAGCAAACATAGATTTCTCTTCTGGAGTCTCAGTGATGAGAGGACTGATAGCAACAGGCTTCTTAGTCGTTGGATCCAACGAGACCTATCTTCCATAAGCAAACGCCACTTTCATCTCTCTACCTCAAGCCAGGTCCTCTACTCGAATGAAAACATACCATAGTAAACGCACAAGTAAGAAGCACATCCTCCTCGCTTCTCTTCTCCCCCTCCTTCGCCGCCTTCGCAACCTGAATCGAGATCTCCATACTACTCCTCCCAGTAGCAAAACTGACCTGTCCACTCAACTCTAGATCACAGATCTCGCTCAATGGATGTTTGAGCGTGATTCGGTCGACGGCAGCGGTGACGGTCATTACGGAGTCGCCTGTGTGCTTGTAGGCGATTACGCCGGCGAGGGCGTCGAGATCCATGAATATCGTTCCTAGACGGATGTGTCCTGAGCTGTTGATGTAGCTGTCTAGCAGCCAGGGGTCGCGGGCTAGTGGGAGGATCTGGGAAATGTCAATACTCATTCTAGAAACTGATAGCTCATGGAACCGTAGAAAAAGATGACTAGGATCCAGAAACCCCAATTCTTGTCCCCATGAACAGGTATATGGCAGAGGATATAAGTATAAATATGAGCACGTGATGACTTACAACCCGCGTGAAGCTCTCCTTGGGGCTCTTTGGCGATATATCCCGCTCATGAATAGCAGTCGGCACCGCCAGCGATGGGTTCTCCCCAGCTTGCTGCTTGCGAAAAGCTTCGATGAAGGGAGTCCGCGTCCGCATGGCTGTTAGTTCACCGTACACGCCATCTGTGGTTCTTCGCGGGGTTGAAGAGAAGAATCGTGATTGGGGTCGTGGATGAGATGTCCGTAGACATCGTGACAGATGCGACAGGGAGTTTGGTCGGAGTTTGGATGGCATGGTTGTGGTGGTTGGGTGGCTTACATGGGGATGAGAGGAGGAGGGAAGGGAAGGATCGTGAAGGTGAGATTTGAGGTTGAGGGTTTGTTATCGGTAAGTTACGGAGGGTTCGGTAAGGAGTTTTGTCTGGTACGTGAATTACTCGGGGCTTTTGGTCTCTACATATTTCGATATTTACGTTATTGTGTTTACAAGATGCTGCCTTCTGGTTTGCATCTTATTGAAACTCTTTCTCATGATTTGTTATTTTTGATGATGTTGGAGTTGTGAGGCTTTACCGAGACTTGCTTCTTATTGGCTTGCCTGTGCATGTCAGATGCAGGATTTGGGTCGATGCCAAGATACCACTGGATCTTTGTTTACTCCAACCACAAGATAAACATCAACAGAAATTGTGATGTTCTAGAGCTACAGAAAATGCTTCTCTCTTGCTTCTCTGCATGTCAGGTCTTTATAATGTCAAATAAGCCATCACATGATCTACACTCGTGACCAAGGTCTAAAAATAGGGAGTTCAAGATTAACATTCGACGATCAAGTCCAGACGAAAAAAGATCTCCAAACAACCTGCGTGACATGACATGACGTGCAAAGAAGAATTGGAGAAGCTTTTCAATCTTCAGCAGAAATCGGAGACCGCGCGGGACCTTATTTTGTCGCCAGAGCCGTGGGAGAAAAGATGATTCGTCGCGGACTTCGCAGTGTTGACCACGGTTGTCGAGATGGGGCCGAGACTTGACACAGCAGTTGCTTCATGACCTTCGGGCGGGCGGTTTGAAGGGCACGGTTGGACGGTTGGACGTTTATCGGGGATACTTGCAGAAGGGAAACCTTGTCTGATTATGAGTGAGTGGCTGATGGATTTCATGCGTTTGTGGTCAGGTGTTGATGGAGGAGAGCAGAAAGTTTGGATTAATTTGCGGTACGCACAGGAGATAACCTCATCGTGAGACTGCAAGATAGGGATGAATAAGAGGGAGTTCAAGTACCGTTCCGCTGTCTTTTGAACTTTAAACCTTACTGGGTCAATCTAAAAGTTAGTGAGTACTGGCCCGAAAGGAAACTTCGGTATGAACTAGAAAAGTAGAGATTGAGGATTGCACACACTGAATCGTGTCTGGGGATAATATGGGATGGGATGAGCTGGATTTCAGACTAGTGAAATTAACTCTGGGGTTTGGACGTTTGGAAGGTTCCTGGGCCCCTTGGAGTCCGCCTGTCGCGTTCTGGAGCGAATACGCTGGAAGTACGCGAAGGTCCTCGTCCTGTTGGGCGCAGATGTCTTACTTCAGTGACTCGAGGGTTGGAAAAATAGCTCTGGAGAAGATCGTTATTTGAGATACGAGGCTCCTGATTCTTCAATTGTCTTGTATAATCTTGTCGAGGAGGCAGTGCAAAGGGTCAATTGTTTACCGGAAAGAAAGGAGATTATTTGACTCCTTTCAGCGCCTTCTGCCCAGCACCAGACGTGACGTGTTACAGGCTCACGGAAGACCACACATCCATTCCCACTTGCTGAGTTTGCAGGGCAGAAAGGGTTTGGTTTGGCGCGGAGAATTCGGCAGCTTCATTCAGTGGGTAGCGGCCGTTGTCGATGAGATAATGAAGTCAGTGGTTTCTGGTGAGATCTTGGGTGCGTCACTTGGTCTTCTTGTAAGGTCCTTGGAGGCTGGAATGCCAGCAGTGGCAATGGATGGCCAAGGGCTTGAGATATGGAAAACTCTGTGATGGCAGGGACCTGAGCGCGAGTGCTGACGAGTATGACTTTGTTTTCCCTGTAAGGACATTCTCTACATGTGAGGAGGCTGATGTCAATCTTTGCTTGCAGAGCTATTCGAGAAATATGTATTTATCAAGGGATCCCTTTATTTACCTGACTGCGGTCCAGTGAGCTGGCTCGGCTGGATTCAGGGGCATATCCAGGGTTATTTTGAGGAGGAACCGGATCTGAAGATCACAGATGGATGGAAGGATGGATGGTTGGTTGGGCGAGAACATCCGCAGGGGCGTGTCTCTAGCGCCGCGCAATACTTAGATCAGTTTAAAGTTATTTGCGCCAAGCTGGAACAGGCCAGGGGGCAGGGCATTGATTGGGCGGACCAGGAGATTAGCTGAATGCTCCGCCACGCCCACGCACGTCCCGAGGTCTCCTGCTCTACTGCCGACCCCTGGCTTCACTCGGTCCACGCGAGACCTCCTATCTCCCCTCCCAGTGCCCAATGCCAGTCTGCCAGTGTCAATGTCAAGTAGTCTCGCCCAAGTCCCCCAGTCCCCGTCTCCTCGTCTCGCCGCCCAGCCAGCCAGTCCATCCATCTACCTGCACTGCACTGCGAGACTGCACACTGCAGTCCTTCCTGCCATCTGCACCACTCAGCCCAGCCAGCCAGCCAGCCAGCCAGCCAGCCAGTCCGGTTTGACTGCATTCCATTCCATTCCCATCCTGCATCCTGTCCCTCTCGCAACCCCCTTCCTTTCTTTTCGTTATCAACAACTTCGATACCCCCCCCCCCCCCCCCCCCCCCCCCCCCCCCCATCAACACTACACCACCACGGTCGACATCTCTCGTTCGTCTCGTCCGAATACTCCGCCATCTATCTCTCGCAATATCACTCGTTACCGTGAGCTGGAACCCTCACAATCCCTCTGCGATCCTCCCTCCCCTTCTCCCAACAACGACCTCTTCGATACAATCGTTCCACGCCGCTCGCTACCACTCATCGTTCAACCTGCAGCCCGTTCAGGAACTCGCAGGCACAGTCAACCACCCGTTCAAAGGATTCACGACAAATAAATAAGAACAATTGCCTTGAACAGAAGGGTGCGACCAAGAACTAAAGGAGGAGGCTCGACACTTCCCGGGTACCAAAGACTCCACGACCAGTTCAGGAGTTCCGGGCAAGACAAACTCTCCCTACACGCCGCGACGGTTTCCGTCAATATATCCTCGCAATCATGCGGTCCTCGACATTACTTTCGCCTTTCATCTCTATCCTCTCCCTGCTCTCCCTCTTCTCCGGTGCCTCCGCTGTCAGATTAATCGAGTCAAAGTCCCTCAACACCTGCCAAGATAATTCTAGTTTCACAGCAAGTCTGTTCAATGTCGTCTTCACACCGAATAACAGAACCCTTACATTCGATGTTGTCGGTGTTTCTTCAATTCAGGGCAATGTCTCCTTTGGAATTGAGGTCTTTGCCTATGGATACCGGTTCTTGAAGCAAACACTCGACCCATGTAACATGGACTTGGCTGGAATGTGCCCCATGTCTACTGGCCAGATCGATATTCAATCAAACTTGGTGCTGGACGAAGATGCTGTCAGCCAAATTCCCGGAATCGCTTTCGGTGTCCCCGATCTAGATGCCAACGTCAAGATTCATATCAATGCAACATCCAACCCTGATGTCAGTTTGGCTTGCGTGGAGGCAAATCTTTCTAATGGGCAATCCGTTGATCAGAAGGGTGTTTCATGGGCGACTGCTGTAATTGCTGGTATGGCTCTCGTAGCTTCAGCCGTCACATCCGGATTAGGTCACTCGAATACTGCAGCACACGTGGCGTCGAACGCACTGTCTCTCTTTGGATACTTCCAGGCCCAGGCCATTGTTGGATTGACCGCGGTTCCTCTCCCACCTATCGTTCAATCATGGACCCAGAACTTTCAGTGGACCATGGGTATTATCCGGGTCAGCTTCATGCAAACTATCGCTACCTGGTATCAAAAGTCAACTGGAGGAACCCCAGGTACTCTTCTCAACAGTCTCACCACGACATCTGTTCAGGTCCTCAAGAAGAGGTCAACCAGTACTGAGATAAACAAGCGATCAGTTGACGAAACCATCAGACTTCTCACCCATGCCCACAACTTGAGCAAGCGTGCCACCGAAACTGCTTCTGGAACCTACGTCGTCAAGGGAATTAAGAGAGTTGCATTCCGTGCCGGTATTGAAGCAACAAACCTTTTCTTGACCGGTCTCGCTTTCTTCTGTATTTTCATCGCATTCACCATCATCTTCGTCTCCCTGTTCAAGGGTTTTTGCGAACTTGCAGTGCGATCAAAATGGATGAAGAGTGACAAATTCGAGGATTTCCGTAATGGCTGGTTCACCGTCTTGAAGGGTATCATGTTCCGTATGGTTCTCATCGGGTACCCTCAGATGACCATTCTGTGCTTGTGGGAATTTACCCAGATCGATTCACCCGCCGAGGTTGTTTTGGCCATTTTCTTCTTCTTCGGCATGACTGGAACCTTAGCCTGGGCCGCTCTCAAGGTGATCCGCATCGCAAAGCGATCCGAGGAGATGCACAAGAACCCAGCATATATCCTCTACTCTGACCCGGCTTCTCTCAACAAGTGGGGATTTCTATACGTTCAATTCAGAGCTACTGCGTACTACTTCATCCTCCCGACTTTGGCCTACATTGTTGTCAAGGGAATGTTCATCGCTTTCGGCCAAAACTCCGGAACCGTTCAGGCTATTGCATTGTTGCTTATCGAGGCGATCATCTTGATTGGAGCCAGCGTTATTCGACCATGGATGGACAAGAGCACTAACAGTTTCAATATCGCTATCTGTGCCGTCAACTTTGTCAACGCCGTCTTCCTTCTCATCTTCACGGATGTCTTCAACCAGCCAGGCATAGTGACTGGCGTTGTGGGAGTTGTATTTTTCATTCTGAACGCAGCATTCTCTCTGGTCCTCTTGATTCTGGTCTTGATTGCCACGGTCTATGCTTTCATCAGAAAGAACCCAGACAGCCGATACCAGCCAATGAGCGATGACCGTGCATCCTTCATCAAGTCGCAAACTCAGTTGACTACTGAGTTGGATGCTTTGGGAGCCACTGCACGAGGCGACAAGAGTGGCAACTACAACAAGCACAACCTTGACTTGGACGATGATAATGATTCATGGTCTTCCGATTCGATGAGAAACCCAGCCAACCAGCCACTTCCTCCCTCCACTGCCAACTCCGGAGCAGCATATAGAGAGCCTCCTCATTCTCCAGTAGACCCATCTGTTCCACTGTTCCCAGCCGGTCGTGGTCCTCCACCAAACTACCAGGATAACAATCGTGGGATGTATGAGAACGTTAATCGTAACATGAGCGATGTTCCTTTGATGGGTGGTAGACCAGGGCCATCGCCCAGCCCATACCGCGATTCGTCAAACTCGAACCTTTCAGCGGCATATAGATCACAACATACTGCAAGTCCTGCGGGATTCAGAAACAACAATAATGCCAGGTAATAACTCCAAACTTCCATGTCCATGCTCATAACTGACATCCTCTAGTCCTTGGCAGCGTGGAGCCGGTTACGAACATTAATGAATGGGCTTAATTGGCGTTCTGCCTGATCGAGTGTCTATGTCGATCCTATGGGGCTGGTGTTATTTGTATATTTTGCTGCTCAACACTCGCCTCAGCACCGAACTCGGCAGCCGGCTGTGCGTAGAGCGATTTTCTGCATTGGAATGGCGTGGTTTTGACTCCTGTATAATGGACACGTGAATCGCATATTTGGCTACTTAGGCCTCTCACCATAACTCGGACCACAACCAAACCCAACACCGTGGATCCATACACCACAAACCTAGTATCGAAGGGAATAAAAAAAATTTCATTGTGTTTGGGCATGGGAATGGGGCAGGCTAAGGATTTCACTTCCTCGGGTGGAATTGGTGCAGGCGGACGAGACGGTGTACAGAAAGAGGAACTGGGGTTTTTGCATGCATGGCCTTTGGATGTTGCTGTTGATTGCGCATTCGAGGCTCATAAAGTACATAATCAATCAACTCAGCGCGCGCGTTTTTGGGGGTGTGGATGGATGGATGGATAGATAAATTGCCTCCTACTAGAGGAAGGCGGACAACATGGCACGGCGTGTACCATAGACTATTATTGATGCGTCCGTTTTCATTTCAGCCTTGGGGCTTTCTCTCCTTGCAGTCGTGACTGGCTAGATGAATTAAGAGCACCTTCGATATGCTCTTGCCTCTCGCACTTGACTCCCTAACGAGCGGTAAACCTGTGCCTTTCTCAAGAGAAGAAATGTCAGTATTTGTTTACCTTTCTTCCCCATCCTCGCTTAAATCTCACATTAATTCCTTCAACACTTTCCCTCCATATCAGTTTATTTTTCTCTAATCTCAGACTTGTCATCATTTCCGTCCTCTAAACAGCCATGACATGCTCTAGAATGGATCTCACGCGTCGTTCTTCCCTTCTGCTACCTGCCTCTTTAGAATCATGGGAAATGTTATATCGTTCCTGCTTTGTTGGGAAAGAGAGCAAGGATTTGAGAGCGCCATTCGTTTGTTAACTCCCTTCCTTCTCTTCTCTTTTTTATTTTTGTTTTCTTGCAACCATCAACAGCATGACCATTTTCATCGCACATTTCTACACCCATTCCGCATACGCTCGCTCATACTCGCTTACGTTCGCTATTGCTTCGGTGCAGTTTTTGGTTGTCTTTTCGTGTTGAGAGAGAGGTACTCTGATCTGCTTTGGGACGACTCACGGGGAATACTTCACGCACGGAAATACGTTCGAGTTCCCTCTTTGGACTTTCGACTTTGGTTCTTTAGGTGGAGATATTGAGCAGCAAATTATGGCACACCTATACAATGCCGGTCCTATCGAGTGCGAAATCGACATCAAAGGACATGTCCCGACATGCTCCTGTCACAAAGCGTTAGGGGTGCCGCTGCCTGTTGATGCAGAATACTGCTATGGCGACAAAATAATGGATGCAGCAGAGTTCGAACGCCTTCAAGACTCGTGGGTGGATTTGTATAAACTCCTCTTGCGGCAGAAGTTCAGAAGTAAAGTGCGAGAGGACAATCGAAATCTGCTTTCTACAATGAGTAGGGATGAAGTCGAGCAGTTCATGTTAGACAGAGAGCTTGGCTGCCAGAGCATACTAAATTTCTATTATAGAATCGCCCGAGTTTTCATCACAGGGATAGGCGAATGGCGTACCAACAAGGCAGACCATCAACAAGGAGATGTAGAGGGAAAGCTTGCAGACCAGACCGAGATAGTACAATCTCCGGTCTCTGAATCTCGCAGTGGGGGCGGAAGTACATTTCTTGAGGGATTGACACGTACGCTGGAAGACCTCGGTGGTCGTCGAGGTATGTCGTACCAAAATGCTTCTTCCATAGCTGGCGAAACGGTTCTGGACGGATCATCAGACCGCGGACCGAAAAATTTGCTGGCTCAGCAGAGGAAGGTCATCCATTGCAACCCCAACAGTCGTCAATGGGAGGTTGCCTCTCGTACCCATGGATATAAACTTCCAAAGACCATCACCTGTCGGGTGAGCTACGAACTCGTAACGCGGTACAAGGACGATCCCACGCCGACCTCGCTGTCTGTTGAGATTTCTAGTCAGACCGCAACGAGTGCAAGTGTCAGAAAATTCGGAACTGTAGATCCAAATTTCCCTTCTGTTCACGAAGCGGCAAGTCAAATCAGCCCAACACATTCGGCCCAGTCGTTCATTCCTCCAACTAGCACGTCAGATCAATGGTCCCGATTTGATCTCATAGTTTTTCCAAGCTCTTTCACCGAGCTCACGGTGTCAACAGTATCAACTGCTGTTCCTGGTCAGTCGGCTCCGACGCCAACAAATACCCCGATTAAATATCCAAACAGCAAGATGAATCATGTTGAGCTCCGGAAGAGAGATATCCTTGATCAGAGCGAGGTTGTCGAGATCAATCATAACGAAGCGTCAAAGATCACCAGCACGGTGCAAGTCCTAACTCCCAGTATCGGCCCCGTAACCATCCACCCAGACGTTCAATCTGGACAGATATCTGAGGCGAAGCCAGTAGTTCGCAGAGACTATTGGGACGCCTATTGGGAATGGTTAGACCGTGTTGAGGCGGACCGTGACAAATATCTTTCGCAGGAACGACAAACTCTGAGAGAAGCCTACCAATTGCAACGACCAGGTGGCCGTTCATTGAAAGAAGCAAGACTCCAAGATTATTCCCCTTTTCAGTGGGTTCTAGACAGGAAGTTCGCAGATAGAAACATGCCAAATGAGGTCGACTGCGGACTCGACCACAGGACTGATCCTCGCAACACCCCTTGCAATCCCTCTCCAGTCCTTTCGACTCATCCACAGATTTCCGCTGGCTCGATCATCAACCCGATTACAGGCCCGGTTGTTGTTGGTATTATAATACTCCTGATCATGTTCTTCGCGCTTCCTTTATTTCGCTGCGGAGGTCCGGCTCCTGCAGATAATACGGAAGTCCTGGAACTACCGCCAGACTCGGACAATGATGATGACGATGAGACTAACGACTATCAATATTCGGAATACGATGATGGACTAGATGCAGACTTGCAGCTGGCAAGATGGTCTACACTGTTCACTAGAGACCAGTGGCCGGGAATTGAGGATGATCTCCGTCGCTCGGGATTGCATATTCCGGATTATGATAGCTGTTATGTCAATGATCGTGAGTATTGGCGTGGAGGCGATGATTGGGCGTGATTTTATTTGATGAATAAGTTGGTAAATGGGGTTGTGGATGTGTAGCGTGTTGGTAAAGAAGAGTGCGTGAAAAGCGGGTTTGAACTTTGTTTGCCACTGTTTACTTTCAGTTATTTTAGCGACTGGTAGCGAGCGTACCAATCAATGGAATCTAATCAATCCATCGCCTTTGCGCTAAAGGTCCCCTTCATTGCGAATATATTTATCTTCAAGTTATTGCTCTTTACTGGGCAAATGGCATCAACAAATTTCATCTCCCACTAGACACTAGTGACAACCCCATACTTCTCCCACGGAAAGTCCTCAAGGGTCTTCCTCTGCTCACCCCATCCATCTCCCACAACGCCCAACTGTTCGGGATCAATCTCACTACCCTCCCCTCTCCCCGCAAGAACCTCCCCCTCCCTGCCAACCCAAAGCCCAGCCAATCCCTCATGCGGACACCACACAACCCTCATCCCAGCCCTCCGCCCAGCCACAACCCCCGGAATCCCATCCTCAAACACCAAGCACTCCTCCGGCCTAATCTTCTCCTCTCCAGCCTCCAAACTATCATTTATAGCATTCAACGCAACGAGATAGATATCCGGACTCGGCTTCCCCCTTCCTTTTGGGATACGGACATCATCCCCTAGAATCCTCCGCTCGGAAGTAAAGATTGAGAAGAGCTCTAGGATGTGATCCGTTTTTATCCTGAAATGTCCCTCTCCACTACTCGTCGCGAGCGCGACATGGACTTTCTTCCCACTTGAGACCGTCCTCGCCGTCTCGAGCTGCTTCAGCAACCTCTCTACACCCGGCAGTGGCGCCGCCTTGCGGAACTCCTCGTCCTGAATGGCATGCAGCTCGGACGTATAAGTGCCGATGTCGACTTTGGAGGTGAGGTTGAAGTGTGCGAGGAGGAGGGCGATGCTCTGCGCGGCGGGCCGGCCTTGCAGTTGCGACTTTATGTCCCAGGTCATGGGGCCCGAGGAGTAGCGTGCTAGTAGGATGTTGTGGCAGAGGGTGTAGATGTCTTCGGTGTTGATGAGGAGGCCGTCCATGTCGAAGAGGCAGGCGCGGATGGGGGGGAAGCTGGAGGTGGAGGAGGGGGGTTAGATATCGTGTATGTATTGGAATTGGGAGGGGGAGGTTTGGGTGCTATTTGGGGTGGATGGTGGGGGAGGGGGAGGGAGAGGGGAGGGAAGGGAAGGTACGTACTCTGTTCGGGGGTTTGCCATTTTGTTTGTTTAGTACTGAGGTTCAGGGAACTTGGTTGTTGGAGTGTAGTGTGCTGTATGTTTGTGTTGGAGATGTGAATTGGTAAGAATGGGGAATTTGAAATCTTGTATGTTTTTGGGAATGAAGCTCAAAATATGTACAGCATGTGCAATTGAGGGGCAGCCAAGACTTCGCCGACTGAGTCAGAAGAAATAGAAGTGGACGGGAAGGAGAAATGCAAGTAACGTTTCTACCTACATCTTTGATCTGTACTGCCATCATTGAAGCTGTGATCAATCAGACTAAAAGCCATTTTTTTTGAAATCTAATCTGGAATTTTTGTTTCATCTGATGTTGACATACAGTAATTTTCGATTGCGTCCATTTCACGTAGCGGCTCGCAGGGAGAGCCAGAGTCTCGAACAACCCCACCATCAAGAGATCAACATCAGACTTTCGCATCTCAAAGGTCTAATGATTGAAGCAAAACATGCAATTGACAGAAGTAAATAGAATAACCGTATGTTCGACTTAAGTCCAAGATATTGTAGACCCTTTTCATCCACCAGACGCAGAAATCAGCTCTGCATTCTGGTTATTAATCATCATATGACATCCTCAGCTCATGCGAGCATCTTCCCCGATGCAGAGGAACGTTATGTTTTACTACTCTACACATAAGGACCAACCTACGCAGCATGCACATCCACAAGTACCAGCAATAAGAAACCATGGCCATTGTACACATCGTGCTCTTCGAATTCAAGCCTTCGACTGAGAGTGAGGTTATTCATGATGTACGTCTCGTCTCATTTATCTTCCCCCACTACCACCGAAATAGAGGGGTATGGCGGGGTTCTCTGACCTCGCGACCTCGACACTGAGCAGCACACAGGCTCCAGCTTTGTTGTCTCGAGACGTCAATAGAGATTATCGAAGGGCGAGGGAGGATAGTCACTGATTGAATTTCACATAGGTTTGCAAACGCATGCTAGCCCTCCGCCAGAACTGCGTCCATCCCACCACCAAAGAACCATATATCCTAGACAGCACAGGCGGAAGAGATAACTCTCCAGAGGGACACCAAGTAGTACTCACCCTTTTCCATCCCTTTTCCATCCTTCCCCCTCACTCGCCCAATGCTCGCCCATTGGTGTTGGGAAGAAGGAGACTAATTAATGGTGATGTAGGGAGCATTCTCGCATGCCTTCGTATCGCATTTTAGAAATGAGGAGGATAGGAGATATTACCTTGAGGAAGACCCTGCGCATTTGGAGTTTGTAAGGAGCTTGAAGGATATTATACAGAATGTTAGGGTGGTGGATTATTCTCCTGGGGTGTTTTGAAGGGTGGAGATTGAGGATAAGGTGGCGAGGGGATGAAGAAGATGCTGTGAATGAAATAATTGCATTCTAGGGACATGGGAGAATGGCCATAGTGTGACTGATAGACTGCAACGTCTAGTTTGCAAGGAAAACCAGTTTAAGTTCAATGTGGTTGTACATGTTTCATTCTGCTGCATCTATGCCTTCTAGTGCCGATGCTGGTATCCAGACTCCCTCCCAGAAACGCCGTCCTATGCCTATGCTATGCCGTAAAGTCGAATCTATAATACGTGAAAGGAAAGGAAGTCGTGCCATTATACCATAAAGGATTCGCCGCAACCGCATTGTTCCTCTGTGGAATGGTTAGCTCTGTTTGGTACTGGTTGATTTTTGGGAGCATACTTATGTTCGGGTTGGTGAAAACAAATCTCTGATTGAGCTTTTCTTCAACCCAGTCCATCTCACTTCCAATTATACTGAACAGCGCCTTGCTGTCTATAAGCACCTTCACGCCATCCTGTTCCACCTCTTCGTCAAACATGCCGGGCTTCTCCACGTACTCCAGGTGGTACGCCAACCCACTACAGCCACGATTCCGCACTCCAACCTTGATGAGCTTCGGCTCTGGTTGATTCAGCAACTCTCTTAATTGATTGACAGCCCCAGGCGTGAGCTTCATTGCAGCTTTTCGAGCTCGCAACTTGGGCCGAGGCTTTGCGCGGGGTTTTTCCGGTGCCGCCGTCGCTGCTGATGTCGCTGTCGTTGTCGGGCGAGATATCTGTGCTTCCTGCTCTGTGACGCTGATGCTGGTCTTCTCTTCTGCAGGACGTTCTAACGTGATTTCAAACTGTTTTGTGTGTCTGGGTGGCCTGGTTTCGTTGACTTGCGGGATGGATCCTGCGATCGATGTATCTGGGATGCCGGAGTTTCGAGGAAGAGGAGGTTGGGGCTCTAGAGAGTATGGCGTGTATGCTGTGCTTGTTTGCATTTTTCGCTTCGAGGAAGCCTGTAGAGACTGGGAGGAAGAGAAGGTTCGTAGCATGTGAGGGCATGGTCGCAGGTTTGATGGGGAGGAGGCGAAGCGGAAGACGAAGCTGGCTGGCGATGCCAATGGTGATACTATTCTCTGTACAGACATCGTGACTGTGAGGCGTAGGGAGTTGTTTGAGGGAGAGGGAGTGGTGGGATGTCGAGCGAGAAGAGGTGTGTCGAAAGATGAGGCTGCTTTGAAATGGGGCGATTCAAGGATGTCAGCCAACCTTGAGCTTCAATACGGGTCCAGCCAACCAATCACCGAGCAGTGATTCATAAGCAGTTCTTCGCTGGATTTACTCAGAAAGACAACTTCAACGTAAATAGAACTGTGGAATAAGATGAGGTGGAAATCTGATAAGAACTAAATAGCATTTCCGCGAAGCATAGGAATAATTTAGGTCTTGGATCGTGAGGAGCTCCTCAAGCCTGGTGTTGCCTCTTCCGCTTCCGCTTGTCGCGCCAGAGGAGCAGCCCATACTACCCGAGCGGCCGCTTAGTGCCGATCACTCACAAACCCTTGCTGGGATCTTTATTGGAGCGACATTCGGGCTGACGAGGCAGGAGGCCACGCGAGAGTTCAAGCCGACTGCTGAAACTGAACACCAAAAGCTTCCCGAGACGGATTTGCGCATTGCCTGCTGGTATATCCAAAGATCGCCCTGCTGCTATGAGGTGAAGTATGGAGCCCTCTCCTCTCACCCAGCAAGCCCGCCCCGAAGTCTTTCAACAAAAAGTGGTTGCTCTGTACGAGGAGCTCTTCAAGGTGGGGAGATTCTCTGTATCTGGCAGGGGATATAAACTAAGTTTTGGATAGGATGAAGAAGATCATGAGAAGACAGAGGGATACTGGAAGGAATTCTTTCTGCTGAAGCCGGACAAAGCGACTCTGCAGAAACTGATTGGAGAATTGAGTCCAGACGACTTATTGCATCTGCAGGTACGGGGCTTGAGATGAACGAGAAGAATATGGGGAACTGATTAGGAATCAGGTGCAAACTCGACAGCTGTTTACTAGAGCGGTAGGACGCGTCAAAGCAGGAAGTGCTCCAGCAGATGCGCATGCTCTCGATGTAAGACGCGACACCTCCGTTACTGCAGGACGAGGCTGATAACCTAGACCATCACAGCTTTCCTCACCTCGGTCCTCTCGAAGAAGTATACCAATGCGAGCTCAGATATAATAAATGTCCTGGCAGGGTTGGATGAGGTAGATGCTGTTTTCACGGACTTTGTTGCTGCGCTGGACGTCACAATAAGGACTGGCAGAAGCTGTAAGTGCGACATGTTCAATTGTCTCGGGGCTCTGCTAATATATTGCAGTGGATATTCGGCAAAAGGCAATTGAGGTCGCTTTGTCGGTCGTATCGGGTGCATACCAGACGAGCCTGCTCTCTTACTTCACCCATCGCGATTTATTCCCTTCTCTCATGAAAGTAAGAACTCTCGAGGCCTCAATCATGATGAAGCTGACAGAAGTAGTATATTCAAGATTCAGATACCACTTCCCGCGCATTCGAACCCTTTACCCTCCTCGGCCTCCTTGCCAATTACAACAAATTCGAATTTCAGAACCCTTACAGATTACGACTTGATGATTTTGTGAATGAAGGCACAATACAGAAGATAATACGATCTGTGGGACAAACGGGCTCGAATTCCCGAAGCAAATATGTGGCTGTTCAAGAGGATCTGCCAGAGGGATGGTCAATCAGTGGTACTCTGAGCCTGATTGGATTGGGTGCCATTGCTCCAGGGGGCGCGAAGCCTGTGGCCCCAGTTATTGATCCTGAAGTTGCGAAAGAAATGTTTTCGAAACTGTGAGTAAGACGATCCTATGGCGCGTTTTCTACTAACAAACGCAGTCCTGGAAGCGAAGCAGCTGTTCTGCTTGCAACATATGACTTTGCACATGCAAACAAACTATTCTGCTTCAATTTTGTCTCTTTACCAGCCGAAAAGGGCCTTGAAGCTCCTATCAGCAGCTTCATTTCACTCACATCATATCTGCTACAACATGCTCATACGTCTTTGAGAAATACGCAATACTCACATCTCAATCTACTCATCATACGGTTGCTGATAGAAGACCAAGTCCTTTGCAAACGGATATGTAGCGATGAAAGCAAAATGCCAGTTCGGCTATGTCGACAAAGATCACCATATTTACCTTTGGTTCGTGGTGACAGAGTGCTTGCAGCGAGCCTCCTGGATACGATGATTGATGGAATTAACCACAATTTACGGCGGCGTCTAGATGTGGAGCTTTACATTGTCTGTGTTGGAATTATATTGAGAATCATATCTCATCTGTCGAGATCTCGAACACGGCTCAACTACCATTGGTCAGAGTTATTCAGGTCACTCCTGTCCCTTGTTCGCTTCCTGACCACCTACCAAGCGGATTTGAAGAGCTCAATGCATATCGAAACTCTTCTTGACGATCTCGTCAATCTGATCGCCTTGTCGCTTTCAGCAGGCGAGTCCTTCCTGCCGACACCAGCGGCGTACGACGATCTGTTCTACAAGCTAGTAGAAACAGGCGAGAACTTGGTGAAATTCAGAGACAGTTACGACCTGGGGAAACGACCGACGAGCTCGATAGATACGTTGATTAGTGTCAGCACACACTACAATCAACTCTTGGAAGACGGCGCATCCAGACGAGGAAAGCATCTTACGAGTGCACAAGTTGCAGGTGTGATCAAACAAGGATATGAGACTCTAAGCATTCAAGCGAAAGAGGGATTGGATAGTTGGGACAAGTATCGCGAGGCGGATAGGAGGACCTTCTTAAAGAAGATGGCGAGAACGACGGTTGGCGATGTCAAGACTTTTATTAGCGAGACTTGAGTATCAAGAATGGAACCATGTCGCAAGGTATGCAAGCTTGGGACGCTTACTACCTTCATTGATTTGTGATTTTGCGATGATGCCTAGATATATACATTTTTAGTGTTCTTATTATCCTTCTATATGGAACAGCAAAGGGGTGTTTGGCCCATCCACATGGGCGGCTAGAGTATACTGGCCTCGTTTGGCGCGACTCATCTCTTGCCGCGCAGACTTTGGCACTTGTCGTCTGCTTCAGAATCGACCCAGAATAAATGTGACCCAAACGACTCGAAGCTCATCGATGCCAGCCCGGCTTCAAGTGACCCCGTGGCACGGCGCTTGGAGGAAGTCGACTGAATGGTCGTCCGCGAATCAAACCCAAGCGAAAGGCAATTTCTGAAACACATGCAGTAATTTTCGCTGCGGTTTGAACCAAGAGTATCCCTCCTCCCTCGTGCAGACTCCAGTTCAACTGAGTCACAATGGCTGGCCCTACTCTGGTCCGGGCAAACTTCAGCAGTGCCTCCCCAGATCAACATCGAAAATTTCTGTGTTCGATGATGGAGGTGGAGCTGAGTGGAGGAGTGGATGGTGGAGGTTGAAAGAACGTTGGCTTGCAAGGATGCAAGACCGGTTTTTGAACTGGACCCTGATGTTGACAGGCTGAAGCGAGCGCGGGTGATTCGCCGGGTGTTGGATTGGTGGAACCTCTGGGCCAACCACCCGAACCACCCCAGCCCAGCCCAGCCCAACGGCCAAATTCCAACATCCCACTCTGGATCTTTGCCAGCTGTGCTGTGCTGCACGATTAACCTTCACCAAGTCAGGGCAATGCAGCCACGAATCCACAAAATGGACACACATTGCAGGCCTGCCAGGCACAGCCTCCCTCGGTAAAGGAGTTCTTTGACTTCTGAATGGCTTCGATGGCGTCAGGAGGCGTTGTGCCTGCCTCCATTCGCGGATAAAGAAGGTCACCACCCCATCGCCGGGAGGCGACTTCTCTTGGGAAGATGGGCACCACCAAGTCAACCTCCACTGCAGTACCTGTACCTGTACCTACCTGCACCTGCACTGCTCCATCACGGTGTCCCCTTGCAAGCCGAGAAGAGAAAGAGAGAAAGAAGATCGCGTCGTGATCTGGTTATCATATATGATCGTCGCCTCCCGAGGTCCTGTTCATCCATAGCCAATTCTTCTGATATCAGATTCATCCGAACTTCACTCCACTCGTATCACTTCGCTGCAAGTCAATTTTATGGAGCATCAACCACCACCGGTCTTACCTACGAACACGATCACCCTTAAGTGAAACTAAAATACACTACCCTATCGTCCCATCTACCTAAATTCACTTTATTCTCGAACACCTCAAGAGCCGCCTGCGCGGGATCGCCTGTCGCAGAATCGATTGGCTGTGAGGCGCCCTCGTCAAAGGAGCTATTCTTGGACTGCGGCTACCACAACAAAGGATATCGAATCCACGCCAAACCGCGAGTATTGGCGCCTGACAGTGTACTTCGGAATCAGAAATAAAGGATCCCTTGTTTCGGGTTCTACTCGTTTATGCGAGTTCTTTGCGCTTATTTTGTGCTTTAAGTGTATGTTGTTCCCCCACTTTCTTAAGTTCTCAAGATTCTGCCATTCACCCTTGACCCGTTCATACAATTTTTTTTCCTATTGTCATTACACTACAATAATAATTTTTCATACAATTTGCCTACAACCGAAGACAATAGTAGTGACTATTGTTCAATCACGAGTCTTATTCTGGGAATATTTCCATCACTCATCCTCGACGAATTTCTGTATACAGTCACAAGCACTTAATTCTGTCTCACAAAATCCCAAACAATTTTTCTTTCTCAACATCTACGAACACTAGACATCGTCTGCAAAGACTTCACGTACACACATACTAAGATGTTGCCTCTGGCTGGACTTAGACGGTTCCTCGCATCACATACCGAAATGTCTTCAGCAAGAAATCAGCCAAGTCAAGACTTTCCCGCCGTGCCATCAACTCTCAACGCTGGTGACAATGAGCTGCGAGACTGGCCGCCCAACTATTCCGCTCCTCCCAATACCACGCCCTACTACACGCCATACCTAGGTCTTCGAGCACGCTTATCGCAAATATGGATCAATCGGTGGACAGTCCTCCTTATCCTTATCATTTGTCGACTCCTCCTTGCCACCAAGGATCTTGACCATGACATTACCAGCGCCAAGTCAGAAGCATTATCAGCATGCACGAGCGTGGAGAAGGTCGGCAGCGCGATGGCATCCATGCCTCATTACCTCTCCGAGGGTGTGAACGCTCTCGCTGCTGACGGAGTCACGAGCGCAGTAAACGGATTAATGAGCATGCTTCTCTTGTCTGTCACTGCCGTGGAAGAAATTGTTCTCTTTGTCATTCATATGATGACCTCTACCTACCTGTGCCTTGTCACTTTGGCTGTCTCTGGAAGCTTACACGTCGCTCTCGATCTGATCGAAAAAGTTGGTGACTTCGTCAACAAGACTATTGGCGATATCACCAGCGGCATGACAAGTGAGATCGGAGACTTCGAGAAGGGCTTCAACTCATTCCTCAGCGACATCAACATTGGCGGTATCTTTGGGAGCTCTACAGACCCTCCGAAGATCGATCTGACTTCTTCCATTGACAAATTGAACTCCATTAAGCTCGATACGAATGCCCTGGATGGAGACCTCGCCAAGCTCAATGCTTCAATCCCCAATTTCGAGCAAGTTCAAAACTTCACCGACAACGTTATCCGCTTTCCATTCCAGGAGGTCAAGAAGCTCATGAACGAATCCATGGTCGCATACAAATTCGACAAGTCCGTCTTCCCGGTCGCGCAAAAGGAAGCTTTGACATTCTGCTCTGACAGTCCCGCCATCGACAACTTCTTTGACGGCCTCATTAAGGTTGTCAAGAAGTCCAAGATTATCTTTCTTGCAGTTCTTTCGATCCTGGCTGTTGCCGTCTGCATCCCAATGGCTTACAGAGAGATCTGGAGATGGCGACAAATGCAACAGCGATCTATCATGCTCCAGAAGAATGCATTCGATCCCCTGGATGTCATCTACATCGCCTCGAGACCTTACACGACAACTGCTGGTATCAAGCTATCCTCAAAGTTCAGTTCGACCAAGCGTCAGGTCCTCGCGCGCTGGTTCGTTGCGTACGCCACAACTCTTCCAGCATTGTTCGTCCTTGCCCTTGGCTTCGCTGGTCTTTTCAGCTGTCTCTGTCAATACATCGTCCTCAAAGTTGTGGAGAGGGAAGTACCTGCCCTTGCAACCGAGGTGGGTAATTTCACTGGTACCGTGGTGCTAGCACTCAACAACGCTTCTACCGCCTGGTCAAGATCTGCCAACGAAGTAATCGCAAGCACCAACAAGGAGATCAATAGCGATGTTTTCGGCTGGGTCAATACTACAACATCCGCCGTGAATGGTACCCTCAACACCTTCACGGATGAGATGGGCAAGGCCTTGAACACAACCTTTGGCGGTACCATTCTCTACGACCCCATCAAGGAAGTCCTCAACTGCTTGATTGGGCTCAAGATCGCCGGTATCCAAAAGGGTCTTACCTGGGTTTCAGACCACGCCCACGTCGACTTCCCTCTCTTCCAACCAGACGTCTTCTCCCTCGGCGCAGCCGCAAGCGTAGCATCAGACTCCGACTCCACCGACTCCTTCCTCTCCTCCCCCGGCAGCGTAGCAAGCGACGACATCACCAGCGCCGTCCTCAAAGTCTCGCTCAAGCTCCAAGAAGCCATCAAGGAAGAAGCCTTCATCTCACTCGCCCTCATCGGCGTCTACGTCCTCATCGTTCTCATCGGCCTTGGTCGCGTGCTTTTCGGCCTTCTAGGCCGTGACAAGACCCGAGCTGAAGGCGGGCCGAGTTTCACCGGCGACAACAGAGCGCTTATGTCCCCTCGCTCCCCGAATAGAGGTGACATGAGCAAGTTCCCGGCTTTCGGCGCGCCCGTTAGCTCGATATATCCTACGAAGAGTAACGGAGAATTGTACCGGACAGACGAGCCACAGAAAGAGAAGTTTGGCGCTGTGGGCTATCGAAGTGTGGAAGATAGTGTCAAGCCTGGCCACGAGAGAGTGAGTAGCTACGGGCTCATGGATGGGAAGCACTGATCGATCTCTTTGGAGAATCTCGGTGGAAAATGGCTTGAGCTGGTCCTCGACGCCTTCTGGGATTCAGTTTCATCTGTCCTTTTGGCGTTTTTTGGTGGTACGGATAGAGGGCCTGCCTGGTATGGCATGGTACTACTCATTGGAGAAGGAGTTTCTTGCTTGCTTATTTGATTCCCTCTTGGTTTTGCTGCTATGGGATTGGATCATGCCTTTCCACGTCTGCTTTTGCGTCGCATTGCTTTTGCTTTCCAAGGTCGGCTTCTTCCAATCAGTTGGTTGATCGATGTTGGGTGGAGGGAAATACGCACAGATGGATACCCACAGAATGAGTGAAGCCGCTTCAAGAAGAGAAGACAGGAGTTGAGTAGCGAGATGGGAAGGGGCATATGTTTTTGGCAGTGGAGATATTCATTTCATTCGACCTTTTTTACTCGTTGGTGGAAGTAGGAACAGCCAGACGGAGGGCAACACTATTCTTCTCTCACATACCTACATACATACATGCATTGTATCTAGGCCTCTTTAGAAACATAGGATTCGAGAATGGATATTTATGATACTGTCATTTTGCTTGTTTTGACAACCTTGCTTGTGATGTGATATTATGGCGTTCTGAGTCCCATGGAAAGCGAGATAGGTCTTCATTGGCAGAGTCCGGTGCAAAATCTATTCTTTTAGGCATAGCATCCTTTCTTCGTGAATTCAATGTGAACGCTGCCAGAGACACTGGCCTATCTAAAACCCTCTATTCGTAATATTTCAGTCTCGTGGTCAATGCATGTCATGAGTTGACATGTAAAAGGTACATTACCTCAACCGAGTTGGAAAATAGTCCATGCCCACATGCCCATATTCCTACCACCTACCCATCAACCCTCAATTCAGTGCGGAAGTAGTTATTGTAGTTCTGATCACACATCCTCCTAATTGCAAATGGACATCACGAAACACAAACACAAAAAATAATCACAAAGCACAAAGTTAAAGTCACGCAACATGTCTAGAACATAGTGTCCCAACGATTTCAAGCTTTCAATTCCCATTCTCATCCTCATCACACGACAACCACCAGGAAAAAGGTTAAACGACACATCGCACCACACGACACCGCACCACACTGCACTATCTACTTATCAATCTACCATCAAGAAGTAGCGTAGTCCCTAGGTAGTGTACGTAGAAGCAAAAGTCGGACAGGCATACATGCACGCATGTAGGTATGTATAACCCATCCTCCACACTCGCTTCATGCTTATGCATATGTTAGATGTAAATAAACAAGAACCCCATCGCAATGGCTCCTCATCTGAATCGTACCATACCATCCCATCCCTGTCCATCCTACAGCTCTTGAATCGACATTTACTTCCCCCTTAGACCATCCCCTTTCTCCTACCCTACCTCACCTCGCCTCGCCTCGCCTCGCCTAATAGATTCATTCATCCATCTGCCTCCCATTCATATCCATATCCATATCTTACAAATAGTATGTGTGTACGTGAAGCAAAACGAGAAAAGGCAAGGCAGGGTAAGATACCCTACCTGCTGTAAGAAACAGAAATGGAGAGACAGAAATGCACCCTGACTGATCGATCGGTCCGGAAAAAACGCCATGCTGAGACTCGGAATCGAGGCCGGAAAACGGGGAAGGCAAAATTGGACATCCCAGTTGCTTATGAAGTGGTAACTCGTGAAACATATGTATCATCGCTCGCTTGGTAGCAGCAAAGAGCAATTATGAAGAAATAGTAGGTCCGCCAACGTCAGAGCCGTCAAGCAGCGAAGCATCGGCGTTGTTAAAGAGGTTACGGTCCCTTCTGAGCTCAAATATCAGACGGTGCTTCATCGTCTGCCTTCTTCTCTTCTTCCCCGTCGCCATCTTCTGGCGCGGCTTCTTCGGCGGGCTCAGCAGCAATGGCATCAGCTTGTGTCATGCCATTCTGCCTTTCCCAAACTTCTTTCCGTATCCGCTCATCCTTGAGCTTCCTCGCTCTCTCGACCTCTTCAAAGCCACCAGCTTTCTTTAGCTTGCCCTCTTCCACAAACGAGCCTAGTTCTTTCTGGAACTCGCCACCACGTCGACTCTCGAGTTCTTTCTGGCGTAACTTCTCAGCACGCTCAATGGCTTCGAGTCGATTCTCGTGGTTGGGTTGTAATGCTCGGACTTCACCCAGAACGCCTTCTTTCGCTACGGATGGATCGGCTGCAATGACGTGGTTCAGTCCTCGAGAGAGTACACGGGCTGCGTTTGAAGACCCGGGGATATCCTTCATCTGCTCCTTAGTCGCTTGCTCAACCAGAGCAAAAGTTTGAGCGGCTTTCTCGAGATCGTCTTGAAGATCCGCAGCAAGATCTTCTTGCATAGTGAGCTCCTCCCTGTCATTGCAGACAGTCTCGAGCTCCTTCTCCCAGATCTTAGTCCATACAGGTCGCTCACGCTTCAAGAAATCTTGCATCTTCTTGAGCTCCATGGTGGCCTGTGATATGTCTTTGGCGACAGTTTCAAGTTGTCGCGGAAGAGGACGAACACCGCGAAGGACGACGTCCTTTCGAAGGTCCTCAACGATATCTTGCAGGTCGTCGACTTGGCCAACCAGTTTGTCTGAATCTTCGTTGAGATTTTTCTTGCCAGAGTTGACGTATGCTCGGCCTGAATCGCCTTTCATGTCTGGAATAGCAGTCTTTGCAGCCACAGTCTTGACAGAAGAAGCCTTTTGACGAATGAGAGACATGGAGTTCTGAACGTCGGATTGGAATTCGGAGTACACCTGTCGAATGACGGCGAGATCTCGGCGTATGCCATGAAGTTCGTTGATCTGGTCTGCGGTCTTGAATTTCGACGGGCTGATAAGTGGCGCATTTGACTTTTGATTGTCAATGTACGATACTCTTGATGACGTAGGAGGTACGCTTGCTAATTTAGCCATCTCCTTTGCTGCATCTTGTTGGCGATCTGAGACACGTTGGATGGTGGCTTGTTGGTCATCAACTGCAATTTTGACGCCTTCGACCATTTTCCTAATCCCCCCAAGACCCTCGTCAATATGGCGCTTGACTTCGTCCAGTACCTCAATATTAAGTACCAATACCGACCGATCCTTGATATCAGCGAGATCTTCGAGTTCGTGACGAACGCCTGACACTGGGTCCTGAATATATATCTCAGGCAAATCGACGCCATTATTATGAGTGTTCCAGGCGAACTTCTCGATAAAAGCGAGTTGTAATCTCGCCATTGACAAATCATTGTATCCATCCGCAAACACAAATTTCTTGACTTTGGTCTTGTATTGCAAAAATACAGTCAATTCCTTACCAGGCGGTGGAGACAGGTCGGGAGTAAAATTTCGGTCCTGAGACGAGCGTGGCGGTGTTTGTTGTGCAGCAGCTACAGGCCTTTGATCTTGAGGTGTATCTGGACGTTGCGATTTGATTTCGTCTGGATGTTGTATAGGCAGTGTCATAAGAGAATCGGAAGGTGGGCCTTGTAAAGTTGCGCTCGGCGCATCAAACTCTATCGGTTGCCTTTTCTTGTCATCTGGAGTTTTGACAAGCGGGCTATCATCTGCAGCAGCATCCGCTGGTTGTGGTAATACAGGAGGGCCTGGCGAAGGCTCCTCTGATATCCTGCTTGGAACTCGAGCTGGTGAAACATCCACATTTAGACGGTTTGACTGTTGTCGAACATGCCTCTGATCTCCTCTATTTTGAACAGCTCGCATTGACTCCCGAGCATCATTTCGTCCTCTGTTTGGTATAGGCGAGTTCTGAGGAGGTGGAAGCATAGGTACACCATTGGGAGACGCTCCCAGGTGTTTTGAAATCTGGTACGCAGAATATCGCCTCGACGCTCTCCTCTCAAGATCCCCACCTCGCTGTAGGGCTGCAAGAGCATTCTGTTGTTTCGGTGGCGGAGGTGGTGGTGGAAAATTGTCAACACTGAGTTCTTCTGGCCCAGATGGCTGCTGAGTCCCTTGTCCCTCCGCTGGATAAGGTGGGAGCACTGGCATATTCTGCATTGTTGTACTGGAAAGTGAAGACTGACTCGAGGAGGAAATAGACGCTCTGGATTGATCTCGTTCGGGAACAACTCTCCTGCTTGAAGATGCAGAAGACATTCTTGGAGGGACCGAGGCCTCAATTTGGCTCATACTGTCCCTATTGTCTGGGGCCCCATCTTCTCTTCGGAAGTTATTCTGTATTCCCTGGTCCAGGAGCGTCGTGAGCCCAGTATTGGCGCTTCCCACGCTGCTGATACTGCTGGCTCTGGGCACAGAAGCATCGCCATTTGTACTCGTGCTTTCCCTAGCCTGCTTCTGCCGCAATTTCTGCTGTTTCCGTTTCAGCCCGTGGAGTAAATTTATAATAATGTCCCGTATCCTCGGTAGGTACTTCTCCAAGCTCTCCACGCTGGCCTCTTGGCTGAGTGTGGATTCCAGTATATGGCGCAGAAGCTCAGGGACATTTCCCAGATCTGAGGTATCGACATTAATAGCAGTAAAAGCTCTGCAGGCTATATTAAACTCGTAACCTAGGCGCACATAGACATCTGAGACTTGCGCGTCGGTTGCTTGGTGGCGAGACCATTGTGTGAGGGTTTCGAGAAGCTGTTTTGTAGCTACTAGGAGATGAGTGACGCTCTTTTCGATTTGGGACAGAGGAGGAGCATTTTGACTAGTTTGAGGTGATGGAGCAGCCTGGGAGAGAGCAAATGTCAGTTTTCGGTTGAGTATGAAGGTACGAGACCAGCTAATCGTCTTCTGAGCGGCGTAATGCGCTCCAACTCAGTACTCACATTCTGTCTCCTACTTCCGTTTGATATCGATTTCCCAGAGGCAGAGGACGTCCGCGGCTGAGCACCAGGCCCTGGAGACATAGATCGAGCTGGCACGTTCGGAGGAGGTCCTGGGTCTGCGGCAGGAGACCGTCGTTGAATCGATCGTTGTGAGGTTGGCGGCGCCTGCATCGCTGATTGCTGCAGCAGAGGTGTTTGCATAGATCTAGCAAATAATCATAGCGACATCTGTCGAAAGCTCCCTCGAAGTGTGTAGGGTTGTAGATGGAGCAAAATAGATGAGAGTCAGAGATGGTGTTCGGAGTGTTTTCAAGTCTCACTCACTTGACTCTTCGTATCAGATTTGGGATGGATGTCTGCCCCTGCGCGGTCGACTCCTGGTGCTTGCCGTAGCCGTAGGACGGAGCGGGTTCTTTAGCGAGGTGCAAGGTTTTGAACGCAGACCAGTTCTGGGGAAATCACCGGCAACTTGGATAAATATGGTCCAAGCAGACAAGCAGACAAGGGAACAAGACGATAGGGATGCTGTTGATCAAGGCTTCTTTAGTATGACGACTATAATTTTGTGTTGTTGACTACGCTATGTCTTGCACATGCCTGCGTAGTAAGTCCTCCTGGTTCTACTCAATCCAAATGAGGCAACCTTCCAGAAGTCTTTAAATGCTCTGGAGAGCAACTTCAGCATGTTCTCACAGGAGCACTTCTGGTACCACTGCTTTGTCCTCAGTAGTCGGACTCAGGACAATTTACTGAATTTCATCCATTACTACCTCCTTTACCTGTATGGAGGATTTGCATCGCTATCTAGGCTTGAGTAATCGATGCTTACTGCTGACAAGGGCAGGTTTCTTTGATGCGAATCTCAAGTTCGGTGGTGACATGGACCTACGGATTTTTCGTCAAGCCCATTTTGTACATCGGGTACCACTGGCTGTTGTACGATTCGGAGTCTATTTGACTGGGATTAGCAATGGGTGGCCATGTTTCAACCCGATGTAATGAGAAAGCCTGGTGGCGGGGAGAGTGTGATACATGAGTGGAGCTGTAGATGTTCTCCTCGGGACACACAATAATTCCGCAGGACCATCAGTAGTTGTAAGTTTCACGGGTCTTCCGTGGTTGGCAATTTGCTCAATAGCTTATTCATTAACTTTGAGAGCGTTGAAAATATCTTCTGATATCAATGATGTGTTGACGAAGAAGCCTGAAATTCGAGCCGCTCGAAAAATTGGAGAACTCGGAAGTTGCAACAGCCACGAAGTATTGGAATATAGTGCGTATCTAGATATATGTCAACACTCGATCTGAACGTGCACACCGATTTGCGGATTGACTTGGCCGTAATGGACGTTCTCCACATTCTCTCCAGCTCCATCCCGAGGTATGTGAACTCCAGTCGCACATCAAGTTCACTAACACCATATCGTGCCCGTGTTATGCGTTTCAAAAGTGGGATGGTTGTGGTCTATATCGTACTATCTTGCTGTCTTTATTGGATGAACTCAAGTAGAGTCGAATGAACGATTGGCTCGAGTCCAGGCAGTCAGCCGCTGTAGTTCCTGCCGTCTTTTGTCGATGCCCCGTCTGGCTTTTGCTTAGAAGGACGCCAATGATCTACAAAATCCGGGGGTGTAGGAAAGACGCGCCGCCGCTGGTTGGGATCTGGCCCCAAACCGGACGCGGCTGTTTCTATCTGCCGGCGACGCACTGAGCAAGGAATTAATGCTATGTATCGCGAAATGTGGAATTCATAAGCTATTCCCAGGCTGCAGATCCTCATTTAGAACTTCTGGGGGCTTCTGATTTAGATTATTGAAACGAATGACTGCGAACTTCATCTTCTTTGTCCTCAAGCTGCCAATGCTGCATTGTCCGAGTATTTTGGGGCACTTCCAGTTCGTATTGTTATTGGGGGCAGGCGCAATGCCATGGGATGAATCAGTGACATAGCCATACTTAGGTATCGAAATGGAAATAGAAATAGAAATAGAAATAGAAATAGAAATAGAAATAGAAATAGAAATAGAAATAGAAATAGAAATAGAAATAGAAATAGAAATAGAAATAGAAATCCATCCAGGCTTTGTACCTCTGGAACAACGTAGAGTTTAGGGCAGGGTAAGGAAGCTGCAGGCGTAGCAGTGAACAAAGCGCGCTCTCGTGGACTAGGTAGTCATGAAACCAGAGCGTCGTAGTACTATTATTGTTATTATCATTATCATCATTATCATTGTCACTGCTGCTACCTAAATTTACTTGCAACAACAAGATAGCGACGGCTACGGCAATTGTGCAATTGCAGGTGCGCTGGATTGCGCTTAACAGTGCTTTTTCGGGACCAGGCTAGATAGAGTAGTGCCGGTACTCGAGCGCACAAGTCGCAGCTGGTGCTGGTGCTGGTGCTCTCTTTGTTGAGAACGACCCTCCCCTACGGAGGTAGAGACAAGACCCCCTCCTCGGCCCTCCTGATTACTCTACACGCCTTGGCACAACCCATAATTTGGTCAGAACAGAACAGAACAGAATATCAATCCTTCTTCCAGGGCGATTATTGCTCTTATTCAAAGCGCGCCCATTGATCAAAAGGGACGACACCCCACGGCCATCCTCACCTGGGAGCCGAGTACCTCAATTGACTTCCTTGGACCCATCAACCCGAGTATCGATATCGGCTTCCACTATTGATATTGACTTTCTCTGCAATCCTTCCTGCCCCGAGCTGCCCTTCCCTTCCTTAGGGTTCACTGCCTGACTGCCTCGACTGCTTCAAACCAAACCCGCGCGCGCACGCACCCACACGAGCTCTCCTCGCTCTCCTCTTCACTCCGGAAGGGGTGTAGCACTCCCGAATTTTGCAAGGGTGCGTGGTGAGTTGCGACCACTTACGGTGCGCGGCCCAGCTACCACTAGCCAACCGTCCGTCCCTCTCGGAACGACACTTCTACAATCTTCCCACTCCAACTTGTCGAGACACAGTCGAAGACTACGACTAGACTCTCAATCCTCCCTCATCTTCCTCCTTTTCTCTCTCTTCTCCTCTCCCTTCCCCCATCCTGCATCTGTTGTTGCTCTCGGAGGTTGATGGCTTGAGTGTGCACCAGGCACGGAGTGTTCTTGTTTCTCTTCCACCGTCGTCAAGCGCTGTTTTGTCCTTCAGGTTAATTTTGAACTTGCGCATCATCGCTTCTCGGCCGCCCTACGCCGCCCTGCCTTCCTTCGATTTCCCCAGCTCGATCCCATTCACCATCACCTCTGCTCGCCATCAATCTGCGGCAGACTCGTCCTGATCTGCGATCATATTCTCCTTTGGCATTCGCGGTCGCGGTCGTGCGAAGGATAGACCAGCTGGGTCTTCGCAATCCCAATCTACTAAGGTGAGACTTCCTGATCCAACCCAACCTCCTTTGGCACAGACGCTCCGGAGCTGCGAGCTACCACTTTTCAACTTCGCATATTCTTTTATCCACAACGAGTCTGCCACTTCAGAGACGCCATTGTTGCGCGGATGCTAACACGATCGCTTTGCAGACTGGTTTCTTTGCAGTACACAGCTTGTCTCGCAAGCTAGGGACTTCGTCGCCGATCCTCGTGCCAACATCCAACGTTGGCGCGACTGTCCATCACTGGTGACCTGCCCAGATTAATTTGTCAATCAAAAGGTAAGAGAGGCCTCCTCGGCCTTATGAGCAGAGATTACCACATTGGGGTCACACCGCGCCCTGGTCGGCCGCAATCATCGTTCCATGCAGCCTCACCCCATACGACCTCACCTTTGGCAGCCCACAACATTTTTCAGAATTGTGCTAATTTAGCGATTGCGCAGATTCCCAAGTACATTAAACGAAATCTTGTACGTCAAGTACAATCCGCATACACACTCAGCTGGCAACGCTGTGAATATGGTACAACCAGGAAAGAAGACCGACACACCAAACGACACAACCAAAAGCTCACAATCCAACATGTCTTTCCAGCGAAAGGACATGACTGGGGCGGGCAAGAATGAGGGTAGACAGAATGGTTGGTCCAGGTCATCGCCAATCTTCTATCTCACTAACCAGACCACAGGCAATGCCAGCTCTTTTCGCACAGATACTGCAATCTCTGGCAACCGAACTCAAGGAGAGCGGCCGTTACAGAGATGGGTTCCAGATGGCCCTCCAGATACTCTCGGCTCATTGGAATCGGGCAGAATGAACAACTCGGGCGGCGGCGCGTGGGATCAATTCGAGGAGAACGAGCGCCGGTTCGGTGTCAAGACTGACTACGATGAGAATATCTATACAACGACCATCAATAAGAAGCATCCACAGTACAAGCAACGCCTTGCTGAGGCTGAGCGGAAGGCGAGAGAGATTGAGCGTAGTGCTGCAAATAATTCTCATGTTGCTGAGGAGCGTATTGTGGATAATTTGGCTGGAGAAGAGAATGGTGTTGACGAGGAAGACAAGTAAGTTGATTCAATCTCAAATACTAGAGTTATGTTCTAACATTAGCCTAGGTATAGTGGTGTTCGCAGACAGCAGGACTTTCCTCCTTTGACCTCATCGAACAACAACAGATATACTCCTCCTGCCAGAAGAGCGCCCACTGGATCATCTACTGTCAGCGGAGCTCCTGTAGACCCTGCTATTATCTCTTCACAGCTTGCTCGTCCCGACAAGCCTGTTGCTGACAAGGGAAAGGCTCCGGCGGCCCCAGCAGTCCCTAAGACTTCCAAAGCAGAAGTTTCTACACCTCCCACCACTACCGAGTCCAGTGTTGCTGCCACCCCTGAACCAAAAGCACCTGCAGCGGCTGCAGGCCTGTCAAGTCGAACTGCTTCTCCTCAGGTTAAGGCCGATGGTGTTCCCAATGCTACAGCAACTGTTGAGCGCGATGTCGCGAGTGCATTCAAAGGTTTTGCTGCTCAGCAACGCAAGAACGTTGAGGCTGTTCGCCAGTCCAGAGCTCGAAATGACAAGGAGATCAAATTAAACGACCTGAAGAAGTTTGCTGACAGCTTCAAGCTCACAACTCCTGTTCCATCAGATCTTGTACCAATTATCGCCAAGGATCCCGCGAAGCAGAAAGAGATCCAAGAAAAGGCAAAGCGCAATGCGGAGGAGAACAAGGCTAATCCTTCTGAAGGAGTGAAGCCAATCCCGCCACCAGTTGACATGCGAGCGCCTCAGCGTACGGTTGCTGCCACTCATGGCACATCTCCTGCCAACGTCCCTTCACGTCAAAACCCTCCTCGCAACTCTGGCTTCGCACAACAAGGCGCATACAGAGGATCGTCCCAGGCCCCGCAACCTTCTGCCCAGCAAAACCGTCCCGCGCCTGGCCTTGGAGGCCGATTGAGAAGCCTGGATCAGAATAAGGTCGGCCCATCTCCGCCCAATCCGATTCCAGCCCATGAGGCAAGACAACCTCCAACTGGCCCTGCAAATGGGGATTCAAATTTCTCTCGTCGCTCAAGTGGAGTTACAAGCGCACAAGGAGCTAGATTGAACCCAACAATTGGTGAATTCCGTCCTAGTCCTCATGCAGCTTCGTTCAACCCCGTCAACAATCAGAGCAATGTTTCCAGTCCTAGATCGACTGTCAATGCTGCCCCTCCAGCGCCCATCACACGTTCTCTTCTCCGACGCAAACCTATTCCTGAGTCAGAACGTCCTTCTTTCAAGGCGAAGTTCAACTCATTGGATCATATCAAGACCATCAAGCCAGCGCCAGAAAAGAATTGGTCGTTGACTGGTGGGTTGAAGCCAGCTTACGAAACTCCTGTGCTTTGGAAGACAGCACTCCCAGGTGATAAGCCTGATTCAGCTATCCATATGACCTATGCTAGGATGTTCGAGCTGGCACCATTCCCAGCACATACTATTTCTCCTGCTGCTCCACCCCACGCTATTCCGCAAGTTCCTCACCAGCACCAGCTTCCATTCCACTTGCAGCAGAACGTTCACAACCCAGCTGTCCGCCAATCCCCTCGACAAGCACCTATGAACCTTCATGGTAACCAAATGCCTCATGGTCCAGCTCAACCCTTCAATGGTCACGACGACCACAGAATGATGCCCTCTCACTCTGCACAGTCATTCGCATCCCCTCGTATGCAACATACTCAAATGCAGTACCAATCGCCAATGAACCAAAATGCACAGATGGCCTACAACCCACAAATGATGCCTTTTCCGAATGGTCCACCAATGCAGCAGCAGTTTCGTTCGATGTCAAACAGCCATCAATATATGCCACAGCCAGGTCCTATGGGCCCAATCATGATGCCAAACCCGAGCGGCATGTTCATGACCTCCCAAGGTATTCCACCTGGGGTTGGATCGGCCCAAATGTTTCCTCAAGGCAATCAAGGAGGGTTCATGCCACCGACTAACGGTATGCCTCCACAAATGCCAGGTGTTAATGGATTTCCAAGCCCTGGCCGAGGAGGTGCAATGATGATGAATCAGGGATCTCAACAAGGTCATCAACCCCCGCCACCGATGTATGGTATGAATCCGGGCATGAACCCAGGCATGAGCCCAGGTCCTCAGTATGTAAATACCGCCCAGGGTTACAATCAACAACCTCCCCCAAACAGTAAGTGTACCCAGCCAATACCCTTTCTGATCAAACTAACAGCCTGTAGTGGGAATGAGAGGTTATGGTGGTGGCCCAAACCAATTTGGAACCAGTCCGCAGCAGATGCACCAATTTGGCCCGCAGCAACAGCACCGGAACAACCACTCCAATGGCAACTACAATAAGAACTTTCAACCCCATGGTCAACACCAGAATGGCCCGGCAAATAACCAGATCCCTACTGGACCCCAAGCACGTACGTCGGAGGGGAATGAAGAGTCTAAATGAGCGGCCCCGCCTCTCTTTCTCGACATATAACACGGCTTCGATGCTTTGCATCAACGTGTTAACAGCATCTTAAGAATATCACTTCATGCCCGTCGAGGTTTGGCTGCATATCTAGATCTGCAACATTCATAGAGGATCGTCGGCCATTGCTTGGATTGGTCGCCCTGACAACTGTCGTGGCATTGGATTTGACAAGTTCTCACACCGACTGAGCGCAATTGGTGCGTTCTACATTTTTGCTGAAGTGTGGACATTGATAGTAACTTTCGTGGAGAGATCTGATATATTTTCTCAGCAGAGGTTACCTAACGATCATCTCACGAACTGCTCACAATGAGTCTGGACACAAAATTCGCACTCCAACTGCAGCCTAGGGAGGAAGGGAGGGACCATAGCACTCCTCGAACCTCTACGAGAGAACCGAGAGCTAAGTGCAGTGGTAGCTGATCAGCCTGGCAGATGATGGGTTGGAGGTCGTTAGGGATGGATGGATTATGGATTTATCGAAGACTTCTTGTGGAAAGGGGGTGGTGACAAGGTGGTCAGAAGGGCCTTTCAATAACTGCTCTTATGATGTTGTATCCCCTAGCCTTAGGTCTACAATCACTTTTCACAAACCCATACGTCTGGCTTCATTCCTCGTGATTCGTGACAAGTAACTAGGTAACGGCGTAGATGGCCTTTAACCAACATTGGTATTCCTCCGTTTTTAACCTCATTCATCATCCTCCGAATCACTATCAGGCGGTATCCCTGCCGCAACGTCACTCGGTAGCTGTCTCGGGAACCAGCCAAACTCCCCGAAATCAACCATCAACTCCCCCAAACTGCCCGTATTAACCGTCACGCCTTCGCCTTGCAGCACAAGTGCTTGGTTCGCTGCTCCTGATGGATGGCCTCTGAACCCTCATCATTATATAATCCAGAGAAAACACAACTGAGATAACTTACCGAGGTGAGATTATCCCTTTTGAATTGATCACTCGCTGCCAGGGGACATTGCCGTTGTAGTAGCGGGAGGTTGGGTCATTGGAGAGGTGTTTGAGACAGACTCCAACTTGGCGGGGTCGTTGGGCTGGATTGTGGTCAGTAGTCAGTTTCCCGAATAGGTAGATATCAAAAAAAAATTGTTCTGGAGAGGGGTTAGGTAGGGGTCCACGGGTATTCTCCGTCAAAAAAAGTTGGGAGCTGGTCCCGCTTACGCGTTCCGATCAATTTGGCGATATGGCCGTAACTTGTTACTTTGCCTTGGGGGATCTCTTGGATGGCGCTGTAGACGGCGTGGAAGAAGGCTTCTGCTTCGTCTGTTCGTGGCATGTTTCTTGCAGTTGAGTAAGTATTGAACTGGGCTTTACATGGTGTGGTATGGTATTTTGCTGGAAGGAGGAGCTGGAGAGGGGATGGAGTGAAGCTGAATGATGGTGGATCCGCGATGAGCAAGTCGCGAAATCAGCTGATGATCTGGCCTTGGCGATGGCAGGGGTCCTTGAGTGCTTGCATTGCTGTGAGACTCCTTCCTCGGTATCTCCAGTTTTTGTTTCTGCATTACTTCAAGTCTGATGGCCCTTGCTTGAGATTGCTAGGTTTCATTTTTCTTATTTTTCCCTTCTTGCCATTCGAGGGTACGGAAGCTGTTAAGTAAACAATGGCCCTTTGTAACGGGTCCGAGACAGCTGGCAAGCTTCCAGCCACATGGTTTGATGACGGCCCAAAATCTTGCTTGATCTTGACTTGCATCCCAGCCACCCCGCCAATAACCAAGTCCAGAGCTTCAACTCCTGGTCTTTTCCTTTCTTTCTTTCACTTTAGACATGTCTTGGATATTCTCCGTCTATTTTGCCTGAAGCTTGAATTTTCATTCCTCGATAGAATGCCAGTCGCATTGCAACGCTGATCTTGTCTCTTCGATACGATATCAGGCTCTACAGCCTCGTCTTCCTCAAACCACCAACCATGCGCCTCACACCCAGCATCCTCTCCCTCCCAACATCAATCCTCCTCCTCATAGTCTCGCACACCAGCGCCCACACCTCCTCAAACCCAGACTCAGACACAAAAGCACCGTCGCAATCAGAAAACACGGCACAATGGCCCTACAACCTCCCTCCCCATGTCAAGTTCTGGCCCGAGGATCCGCCTTCCCGGCGCCGCGACCTCGAAGCTATAGAAGAGCATATACGGCTGGGAAGGAAGCCGGTGGGCGTTATGAAAATGAGCGATGATGAGGGAGAGAAGTTTTATATGGAGTATTGGCAGTTCGAGGGGGAGCTAGAACAGAAGGGACTGTTGGAGACGAGGAGTGAGAGTTCTGTGTTGAGGAGAGATAGTTCTTTGCAAAAGGATGGACTGCAAGGGAATGAGAGTACGGTTTTGCAGTTTATGCCCCCATTTTTACTACATACAGAGAATACCGCTGGAGCTGAGGATTTGAAGGCTAGGGATTTGGTAAGAGGTCGTGATGCTGCTAGAGTTTTGGCAGCACTTCAGGCTAGGGATTTCACTTGTCCGACTGGGACCAATAGCTGTTCCATGCTTATGTCACCTACGAGTTGCTGCGCAACGGATGAAGTGTGTTTCAGTATCCCGGACACCGGATTAGGTGTTGTTGGATGCTGTCCAGCTGGGGCACAATGTGCTGGAGCTGTCACTCAGTGCGATGCGCCAAACACGCCGTGTCCGTCTATATTGGGTGGAGGGTGTTGTATACCAGGGTTTAGTTGTGTAGCGGGTGGCTGTAAGGATACCTTTCTCTTTATGTGTTTCTATGCTGACTATATCTAGGTGCAATGGATCCTCCTGCAGTAGTGACTACAGTCATTACTCGGACTTTCACAGTTACAGCTTCTTCAGTCACACATACCAGTACAGCTGTCAGTACAGTAACATCAACCTCTTCTACAGCCTGTCCTCTGAACGTCCAAGCTTGTCCAGCGAGTTTGGGAGGTGGTTGCTGTCCGACCGACCGAGTCTGCGCTCTCAGTTCATGTGCACCATCATCTTCCTCCTCAATACCCTCAACATCAACATCTGTAAGCATCACAACCACAACCTCAGCAACAGGCGTTATCCCCATCCGACCCACGAGCGGCACTACCACTTCTACCTCCACAACCACCGAAGCCGGCCCAACGACATGTCCAACAGGCTTCTACGCCTGCGAAGCCTACTATGAAGGAGGCTGCTGCCGCACAGGCCGCAACTGCGAGAAAACGTCCTGTCCGCCCACAAGCTCAACAACGATAATCAGCAGCGGCGTCACGGTCGTTGTCCCTGTCGGCGCGGCAGCTACTGTAGCAACTCCAACTGGAACCTGTGCCTCGGGCTGGGAGACTTGTGCCGCGAGTGTTGGGGGCAATTGCTGTCCTAGTGGATGGGGATGTGGTACTGCGAGTTGTTCGTCGGTTGGGCCAAGTAGGACGGCGGTTTTGCAGAAAGCGAGTCCTGGAGGTGCTGGAAGGATCGGATGGGAAAGGGGGCTGGGAATATGTGTGGTCTCGGTGATGGGCTTATTTATGCTTGTCTAATTTGGGCCGTCTTGGAAATAACGAAGGCGCGAATATGCGACATACGAGGTATAAGAGTTATTATGAAATGACCCAGAACTTTCCTTCGCGGCCTTGCTCTTTGAACAAACATGCTTCTGATTTTGTTAGTTGGTTAAGAACGCTTAAATTATGACTTACCATGTCCTGAAATGAAAATGGACATGTGAATGGGTTGAACTCAGCGACTGTCGCTCACCAATAGTAGTGATGTATATTGTAGTGACATATAAGTGTAAGAAAGTCTGAAGTAGAACCTGCTCGGATTCGTCGCTTGCTAAGGTACCTGGATATGAAAGAAAACAAACTCGCCTCCCTGAAAGTAAAACGTGACACTGTAAGTTGCCCCTCGTTCGGACCCAAACTCGCCTTCCATGACTGACGTGGGGCAACATCCAAAATTCAAGCCTCAAACACACCACCACTCAATAAATTTCCACACACGCAACTTTTCGACACTGCAGCTTCTTCCCAAAGGAACCAGCTGCTGGAGATATTTCCTGCGACCGGCTCCGAGGCACGACAATACGCGAGAGCCTGCAGGTGGATTATTGCGTAGCGGGACAAAAAGGCCGGACATCTCGCTCACTGGCTCGCTCACAAATCCGAAATAAGGACAACACCACTACTCTTCGACCTCCAGGACATAAGAGCTCCAACCCATTCTACTTCTAGAGTCTCAAAATCTGCAAGACCTACCCGTCTTTACAATATAGAACTCACCGCACCACAATGGCGACCACCTTGCGCGCCCCAGTGGGCCAACAAACCCAACTCCTACAAACCGCGCCTCAAACCTCCAGCACGACAAGAACTCAAACGCAAACTCAGACACGAACCCAAGCGGTCCTCCACCTCCGCGGCGCGCCCCTAGACAGCGAAAGAGGCAGCACGCGCCGGCGCATAAAATGGGCGGAAGACGTAGTGGACAATGAGGGCCTCGGCAGGAAGAAGAGCAAAGTGTGCTGTATCTACCATGCGCCGAAGGGGATCGATGAGAGTAGTGATGAGAGCTCGTCGTCGGATAGTGGAAGCGAGAGTGATAGTGGCGATGATGGGAGTGCGAGGCCGGTTGGAGGTGGGGCTGGAAGGGGGAAGAGGAAGGGGAATGAGAATGGGAATGGGTGTGGGCATGGGCATGGGCATGGAAAGAATAAGGGGCAGGGGGATGGGAGTGGAGAGGGGAGTGTGAGGAAGAGGAGTCCGAATGCGTATGAGAGGATGCCGAAGGTTAAGGGCGCGGCGAAGGAGAAGTAGGTTTGTGGTGAGTGGATGGGAGTAGAGATGGTTGTTAAAAAGGTTACGATTGTATGATTCGGCGTAAATCGGACGGTATTCGGGTGTTTTTTGGGGGGGATTGGCATGGTGCATAGATGGCGTTCAGAGGGTTTGCATTCGGTCCGTTCACGGTTTCTCTTTGCACGTTGGGCCTGGGAAAGACACATTCAGCTGGGAGTGCGAGCTGTTGGACACATGTTTGTTCAAGTATTGCCAGTATACTGAAAGAGCTAGACAAGTGGATTCTTGTTTATAAGGGGACTATCAAGGTGCATTTTGCTCCTGTTTTCCTTTTCTGGTGTTGTGACTTGATACCTTCACGATATGGTCTTTGGCCCACATGGTGTGAAAGCATTTCTGTTTATGCTACTGCCTCTCTATGAGACCACGCTTTTGGGTAAATAGTATATACAGCAGAAGGGCAGGTAACCAGCAAGCAAGTGCTCGCCCAGCCGAATCCATCATAACCCGCTGTCAAGTAGCAGAGCTGAATGGCTGCATGGAGTCTCTGCTATTGTCGCTTTTTCTGCCAGTTCCAGTTCGTCCGTCTACTTAGTATTTTCTTAGCAAGAAGTATCTGATGGCATGCCGGTGTATCCTCTGCTGGATTTACTTCCAGTAACAGCCGCGTCAGTCGGTGTCCAGCCTGAGCATGAGACAGAGGGGATGTAAATGTTGGTAGCATCAGACTTGACTGTTCCCTTCATGCCGAGATGGTAAAGTTCGTGATGGGTACGCAGTCAGTGGGTTTGCCGGCTGGAGAACTATCCTTGTAGTCGTGTTCATTACCATCCTGTGGTCTGTGGTCAGTTACTGTGAATGAGTTATCGTTTACGTCAGAGACGTCATTGTCTGTTCGTTCACCTACGGAACCAATGCTCAAACCATACTTCCGAAGCAAGATCCACCAGTGAAAGTGATACCGGTTCCCGAATTGATCGCTAAGCAATCATCTTGGTTCTTAAAGGCGGCTGGGAGATAACAATGTTGGTGCTGAATCCGACATCGGGCAACGGGACAGAGGTTGCTGTTGTCTTCCCCTTTGCCTTTGGCATGGGAATAGCGAAGACTAGAGATGCTTCGCTGAGACCAGTTCAACCGAAGAAAGTAATTGAACCACGTTGAATGATTGGCAGTCTAAGCAAGGGGAGCTGAAGGTACACGGAATGTGAGAAGCAAGGTGAGAAGAGAGAGTTGTGCAAGCTTGGATGAGAAAGATAAGAGGACCAAAAACGATTTCTTCTGAAGTATCTCGAGATATTTAAACAAAATAGACTTCTTCTCCTATCTACTTAGGTTAACCTTTCCACTCATCCTCGGGTATGATATTTGAGCTGTCGATCATATAGCAAGTGTCCCATTTTTGTGGACGACAGACAGCGGCTTTTACTGAGCATGGAAGTCTGGAAAAGCTTGCCTTTATTGGTATTGTCAGATGCCAGATCAAAATGCGTGGATGAGCAGTGCTGAACTTGAGTCTGTTGTTACAAATGTTCGGGCAGATGACCATAACTTCGTAAGTGCCAGCTGAAGTCCATATGTGGATTAGTGGCAAGCTCCTTTTTAATCATGGCTGGCAAGACCGCGAACTTTCGAGAGGCAGTGAAGGACTGTTGGTGGAGAACTGAAAGAGGAGGTGTTGAAGTCCGTTCGTTTCGAATTGATCAAACTGGAAAGTTTCAACAACAGTGAAGCGATCAAAGTCATGGGGGAAGCAATTTCGCTTGTGATTGGTGGGTTCCCATGGAAGTTGGAACGCAGACTCCTAATTTTCCTCAAATTAACAAAATATCCTCATTTCGGACTCCGTAAAAGCTTCATCTGCTTTAAATAATATGGAAATCGCGTCGATGGACCATGAATCGCTCTGGGAGTTTGGTTCAAGTTGCGAAGCAATGTTACGACAAGATTGCTTCTCATGCTCAAGCTTTTTGATCCGCACTGGCTAGCTAGCTCGTAGATGGTTGACATCTCGACGACAAAGCACCTCGACCAGCGACGAGATCCAATTAGTTCACATCTTCGCACCATATAGATTACTCGTGTGAGCATGGGCTCTGGCAAAATTTGGCCATGGAAATGCTTGCTACACGATCACAGGGACAAGGTCTCCTTCGATTTGCCAGAAGTCCAGAATGGTCTTCAGGTACCAAAGCTTCCCGGAAGATCTACAGTAGAAGTCATCTCATCTTCGATACTGCTGAAGTCTATTCATATCGGATTATTCGATTGTCTGCTTGCTGTGTCTTCATTGGTGGCATTCCAGGATCAAGAGATAAGCTTTCTGGGATTTCCGTGATCCTCGAAACAAACGCACAATATCTGTGCCACCCTTGTCGCATACGAATACACGACTCTAGTAAAGTGTTCAAAGTTTCGAATATCTTTGGTCAGATGGCTAGACTGTCGTAACCGTGGGGCAAAGTCCCACTGATCCAGTCGCTTATATGCTTCTACCGTGGATCAATGTCGATATATCGTTCCGCGGCCTAGCCAGGTGGACGACCAGGAACATGGAATGCGAGAGGTGGAATTGTAAGACCCCAGACTCCAGAGAACTCGGAAAAGTGCCCCAAGAAGCTGTGGTCAAGGGTGGTCATCCTTCCACTACGAGTTACTAGGCTTGGTTGCCTGCATGATGTCGGTAGACAATTTTCCACATCAAGTCTTTGGCAACCAATTTCTGCCGAAGGGTAGACCCTACTCATCTACTCTTATACTATAAAGTCGATAAATCATCCCGCTCCTCCCATTTTTCCTTAGCCAGTCACTTTCTTCGAGTGACGCCTCTCCAAGCTTACCACATACAATTCGCTCAAAAGCAATCATGCGTTTCATTCTTTCTCTAAGTACTTTTGTGACAGCGGTGCTGGCTGCTGGGCGGACAACAGCTCCTGCTGGTGCTATTACTGTCGGATCCGGGGGGCAATATTCTACTGTACTTGAAGCAAACTGAACATGAGAGCTTTGACTGACTATCTTAGATCCAAGCAGCAATCGACTCTTTGAGCACAACATCGACCACTGCTCAGAGCATCTTCATCCTGGCTGGCACTTACAAGGAACAAGTCAAAATACCGGCACGAAAAGCTTCTCTCAAGATCTATGGCTACACCACAGATACAAGCAGTTACACTTCCAATGTAGTCACCATCACCCACAGCTCAAGTCTTGCAAGTGGAGCTGAGAACGACAAATCCACTGGCACGGTCATTAACGATGCCGCGAACTCGGCCTTTTACAACATCAACATCGAAAACAGTTACGGAAAAGGCTCGCAAGCCATTGCTTTGTCTGCGTACGGGACCCAGCAAGGATACTATGGTGTCGGTCTCTATGGATACCAAGACACTCTTTTGGCCAATACCGGCAACCAAGTATACGGAAAGTGCTACATCGAAGGAGCTGTTGACTTCATCTTTGGCCAACACGCGGTGGCTTGGATCACCAGGTCTGACATCCGCGTCTCTGCTGCTGGAGCAGTGACTGCCAGCGGACGGGCCTCATCCTCAGATCCCTCATACTACGTAATCAACAAATCAACCATCGACAAGTCAGCAAGCTCGACGGCAGGGACGGGAACCGTTTACCTTGGACGTCCATGGAGGGAGTATGCCAGAGTTGTCGTTCAGAATACTGTGCTTGGATCTATCATCAATGGGGCTGGATGGAAAGTTTGGAACACCGATGATCCTCGCACCGGGTCTGTTACCTTCCAGGAATATGGGAACACCGGCGCTGGAGCTTCTGGAACTCGTGCAAGCTTTTCCACGAAGCTGAGCTCTGCCGTTACTATTTCGTCAATTTTGGGAAGCAGTTACACTTCCTGGGTGGACACAGCATATATCTAGGCGCAAGGTTGAAGCTCGTGGCAGAATATTGCTTGAGGTGGAGGGGAAGTTTTGTACTGAATTTCATTGTATATATTTTCGTGCGTGATCAAAGAGACGTCTTTGATGTTTGTAGCAAAATTCAGGAATCTTTCGAGAGGTATATTGTTGTTCAGAATGATTTGTCCGGAGGAAGTTGTTTTCGTCGAGTTGTTGTTGACTTGAAGATGTGCACTGTGACGGCTATTTTCTTTGAAGTTCTCGCTACCCTGAACAGTGTCCAACTGCTCGAAAAGCAGCGTCACATTGGAGTGAAGTCAACAGAGCAGCCGTTGCAGGGCGAAAAGTGCGGCTGTCGTCCACCGTAAAGAAGCTTCCAAACCCACTTGCATCACCGTGCAGAAGCTGCCCCTGCCTACCACTAACCTGGAATGCCAGGAAGTGGGCTCCGCGAACAACAATTTTCGAGCATCCTCAGACCACAACAATCCGCGCATCGATAAGTACGACCACGATAATGGACATTTAGTCCTTCAAGTTATTCCTACTAAAGCGTGTACTATTGTGGACAGTGTTAGGGAGAAGACAGCGTTTCTCTGGGTTCAGGAGTCTGCGGACGAGCCGGATCGTTCAAAGACGGACTTAACGGAAGGATCTCACTCGTTTGAAGGCGTTGGAGGATTCGAGGAGGCGCTACATTGAGCTGTTGGATGCAAATCTGCGAATTTGAAGAAGGCAATAGCTGCCAGATCTGCCATCGCAAGATAGCTACCCCGCCTCAACAAGATGTTACGAACAACCTTCTCCGCCGCAACAACTCGAGGAGCTCTACGGTTTCCATTAGCCAGCAGAACCGCCTTCCGACCCTCAAATCTCCAGATAAACACGCCTCTCCGCTCTCTCGCCCAAAGATCCTTTACAAACACCGCCCGGGCATCAAGCAAGACCTCCTCGTCAACGGGCTTCACATTCTCCTCCCACGGTCGACCCTCCCTCCGAAATCCTACACTCCTCCAACGCCTGCGTAACTCCATCCGATTTCTACATAATTCTCGTGCAAGACGGAACGGTAAACCAGTTTCCCCAAATCCGACACCGAATCTAGGATCTGCAGATGGAGCGGCGGCGGCAGCGGAAGCGGAGCCAACGACGCTAGGAGGACGACTGAAGAAGCTGAGTAGGGAATATGGGTGGTCTGCTGTTGGAGTATACTTTCTGCTGAGTGCGGCGGATTTTCCGTTTTGCTACTTGCTGGTGAAGTATTTGGGAACAGAGAGAATTGGTGAGTTGGGAATTTCCATTATTCTTTCCCCACCAGGAGTTTGCAGTGTCTGGTATTAGGGAATTGGAAGCAAACTCGGAAAACTGGATTTGGATAGCGACATACCTTATATGAGGGGAACGACTGGATTGGCATGCTCATGATAACTGGAAACTGGAATGGAAGCAATGTGGAAGCAATATTGGGACAGACATCGAAAGCTGCACAATGCCCATTGAAAGTTCTGGATATCCTTGGATCCTCTACGAAACCTCTTTTGGTAGATGCCATCCGATCAGCGGACGAATCAGCAAGTTTGAGGAAGTAGCTTGGCAATATACCTTTGGAAGATGTCACAGCTTCATCTACAATGTCTGAAGCAGCGGGAGTATATGCGAACGACATTGCAAGGCTGCATGTTAGATGAGACACAGAAATACACCGAACGTGGATTTCTTGCGATCATGGCGCTGGGATCAATGGGGCCTACTCTAGATTCAGGGAAACCCGAGAGATTGCCCCGTGACTGGATACCAGCTTCAATGCCTCCGGACCGGACAGTGCAAATCTCCTCTCACTGTCTTTCCAAGGCCTACAATGTCTTGGAACTTCCACTGACTGATTTACGCTAGGTCATTGGGAAGAAATCATTGTAACGAATGTCAAAAAGCTAATTCCCGACTCTGTCGAGAATTTCTGGCACGAATGGCGTGCCTCAATGAAGAAAGCCGAGCAGGAATTCACAGGCGATGATGTAGTCAGTGATGCGGTTGAAATGGCAGGTTGGGGCGTAGAAGAAGCAACAGAGAAGAATAAAAAGGATGCCAGTAAGTTACTAATAAGCCTCCTTCTCAAGTTCATTTGATACAAAGTGCTGCACGATCTCCACAATCCACTTTTTTTTGCTACCCTCTTCCCCCTCAACATATCTACCGCAAAAAAGATACCTTCAAGTCAGGCCATGGCTAACACCTTCCACAGGTCTAGCAACAACACTCGCACTCGCCTACGCAATCCACAAGTCCTTCATCTTCGTTCGTGTCCCTCTCACAGCAGCCGTGACACCGAAAGTGGTCAAGATGCTACGGTCCTGGGGATGGGATATCGGCAAGCGGACGACGAAGGAAGCGAAAGCTTTGAAGCGAGCCAGTCTACCACCGAAGAAACCTAGGGCCAGGTTCATCAAGCGGAGGTCGTCATAGAAGTCGTCTGGGAGGAGGAAAACAAAGGGAATAGATTAGGTGGAAAGGATAGAGGTGTATGATACGATAATAATGATCTCTCTACTTGCATCAGCGATTCGTTTTAGTTTATTGTAGTGTATATACTTTTGCTTAAGTTCTAAATTATTTTAAATATCCCTGTCCCCTGAAAATACTGGTGAAGCTTTCCCCTTCTGCTGACTGTCTTAAGGCCCTCTAAAGGATTTTCCTCTCCTATTAAAGAATTCTCATTCCCCACCACATCCCCCTTCTTCAAACTCCCCAAACACACATCTCTCAAAAGGCACACTAGCATTGATAATTGCCTCGAAAACAGCCCTCGCAATAGTCTCTGGTAATCTCGGATTCGTCGTTCTAGAAGCATTCACAGCCCCTTCAATGACTTCTACATTTCTGGCTGGGACATCGACCGCTAGAATTTTTGTGTCAGCATGAGCAACTTGAACCACTCATCTAATGCTCTATCTCATATTCCCATCCTCTCCCCACGAACTGACAACGAGAGCCGACTTATATATCTAAAGCTGATAGGAAAGGAGAAAAATGAAGAAAGGGAGAATATACTATCCAACGTTGCCTTAAATCTCGTCGCCTCCCTCACATACGCCGCTCGTTGCGCCAGCAACTCAACCAGCTGTGCATTTATCACATTGATGCCGGCTCGGACTTGAGTCAGAGAATCGCAGCACAGGGTGCCGTTTGGGAGCGTGAAAGATGGCGTTCCCCAGGGGATCGTGCGGTTTACGGTTGCGGTTGAGGGAGGAAGTGGTGGGAGGGGGGTACCGTAGCAGACTGATGCGTTGTTGGATGATGCGGTGGTTGAGATGGGGAAGGTAGTGAGGGCGAGAACGAGCGAGAGTGTGAGTGGAAGTTGCATTTTGAGATTGGCTGGTTGGTGTGTGGAAAGATATGTAGAATGACGGGGGGATGGGAGTGAGGCTGAAGTTCGAGATGAGAGCCAAATAAAAGTGAAGGAAGAAAATCTCCGAGCGAAATCACCGAATGAAATAATTTTTAAGGTCTTTCCAGATCCTTGATAATTTTTAACTCCGGGTATGGTAAGATGTTGCTTGGTCACAGATGTAAGCGGTGCTGACTTGAACTGCTTTCTTCCTCAACTCAGCGTAAGATATGTCCGCGAAGAATGGTATGTTTGACTGTAGGAATCCAAAGGAGATGAGATGAGAGATCAAAGTCTTCAGGGAGCGTTGGGAAATATACTTTAGAAATATACTTTGGCTCAGTCCGTCATCGGCAGTTGTTGGTCATCACGTGGACGTCATCTGTGCCCCCCTTTTCTGAGCTCGCGTAACCTGAATGTTTGTTTTGGTTAACAGGCTCTTGGTGTATAGCTCAGGAGCTACTGAATCTGGCAGAACCGCAAACCCACCTAATTGTTGAATGTATATCACTGGTGGTTGATTTCAAAGTCACAAAGAGGGGCAGAGACATATCTTCGGTTTAATCATTACCTTCAGCTTTTCCAACCAATGTTCTTGATTAGTAACGCTGAGAAGTACATCCCAAAGAAGGTTAATTTAGATGCTGTCACTATCCAGAAACCGGGCGCCGAGATCGATAAAACCTACAACCGTGCTTCTGTAAGGTCCAACTTTTACAAAGCTACCTTCGGGCAATTATTCAATGGCAAAGCATTTTTTTCTCCATCTCAGTATTGTATAGTCATTGATTGTGACCAGTTTTGTCTCTCTCAGTATCATTCCATAGCATATTTCGGCATTTTCTTCACCCTCACGATCTTGACGACAGCCTCACGCAACGGCACCAAGCTCAGCGTCCTCGAACTCCCTACCGACCGAGTTGTTACTATTAACAATCTCATCATGTACAAGAGCCTCAAGAACGTCATTTCGAACCAGTCCTCCAAATGTCAGGTTATCCAAGGCGGAAATACGAGTCCTCACTTTCCAAAGTAAGCGATTTGCTGGTCTTCGACGTAGAAATGTCAAAGCTCCCAACAGGGAGATATCAACAAGAACAAACTTTTCTGTGGAGACTCAATCCAGTTCATAATTTAGTGGGGACTCGGGGAATGCCTCAAGGCTGTCATTTTTCATAGAAAGTTCTTGGGCCCTGCGGCGACAGGATTTGAAGCTGAAAGTAAGTGTCCAGAGTTGACTGCCAGAAGCATGTAGAATTTTTAAGCATATCAACCACCTTACTCTCCCCACTATGACGTGAGCGGACCAAAAAAGAATACTAAAAAACATACAACAGTGGGTATTCGCTGGTGGTCACCCACCCAACTACTAATCCACCGATTTGAAGCTTGAGTTTGGCAGAGCGGACGGGATGCCCTTTTCTCTTCAATCTATGGTCGTATGTGACAGGTTTTGTGGTATTTTGTGCTATATTTGGTGCTCAAAGATCAGATCCGGGCACCCAATGCAATTTGAAGAGTAACCAGAAAGGCAACAACAAACAAAGTCTGGACTCTAAATTGCTTATGGAACGATTGTTTGTAGAATTCCTGATACTGAACCTGACGAATTTAATACTCTTCCTTCAAGAACAATCCCATCTCACCAACACGACATTGTCTGTAATATCTCGCTTTTTCCATTAAGGTAGGCTCTCAACACTTTACGTTTCAAGAAGCAGCCCCTTGAATCCGGCTGTAAGAAACGACCTGGTATCAGAACCAAAGTGCTGTATGCATCTTTGCCCATTCTCGGATTCTTCGTCACCAAAAGCAGTCGGTCGCATGTTGCTCCGTCACGTGTCGATTTGTTGGATTACGTAAGCCATAAACGCCTCAAGGCTGCAAGCGTCCAAGTTGCCAGGGCGTTTCCAACGATGTATCCAATTCTTTCACCATGGATGAGACTGCCAACAATTGTACAATATCACGGCATAATTAATCTTTAAATCCGTCTCATTGACCACTGAACCTGCTTCATGCCGTCGTCTGTTGGGCTGAGTTAGAGTCCGATTAGTTCGCACACCTTGCCAGCCGTGAGGCTACCATAGTCTCACCGCCCATACATCTCACAGGGAGTCAAGGCCGTAGCTGCATGGATGCCAATCACAGACATCCATACGTGACCATGGATCTTGCGATACCTCCCAGAACTCCTAAGGTTCAGGAGCACTCTCCACAATTCTCGCCGTTGTCTCCCCCACCATGGAGTCCCATCACACCTCCGCGGCTTGTCAAATTGGAGCCAGAGCCAAAGCTTATTTTTGACAGGATGTCATTTGTCAATGATCAACAAACTCGCTTGTTTAGAGACCCGAGAGCGGCTTTACTCTTGCACACCTATGAGGCGGCGGATACATTGTACCCCAACACCTACTACTCACATCTTGCCCCGCAGGGAGCTCACATCTTACGCCATGGGCAGGCAGCCCAAACAGGACGTAATCCTCAAGAAGGTGACTTCATGGCTGTCAATCTTGGAGACCTTGATGTGTGGCTTGGGCATGGCTATGGAGGCAAAGTCATGCTTTTACGGGATAGACCATGGTCAACTGGGCGACCGGCCACAACATCAGTCGATATGCTGCATGAAGCTGTGGCTATCGACCCTGAAATGCTTATCGATGTTCAGGATTATGGCCAGACCTACTCGGATGACTATCCCGCGGTGCGGTCGCTGAAACTTCAAGAAGCAATAGCCCGAATGAGAGACCGGAACCAGGCACCGATAAATGCTCTTAATATAGAATGCAAAGAGGAGCAAGTCCTCCATTTCCCGAGAAGTTCTTGTACATCTATGTTGACGTTGTTAGACTTCTGATTCCCCCACCGCTAGTTAAGCACTGTAGAGAGCTCGCGAATGCCACCCGTTATGCCTCTTCTCAGGCCGTCCGGCTTGCAGGACACCTGACCGAGATCGGGAAGAAGACCACTGAGACGATCCATACGTATGCAGTTGATATTCAGTCATGCATCAAGTTCCAGATCAATGGTCAAGCAGGAGCGTTCTCCTCCTGGTAGGTGAATCTGACTTTCGAGCTCTTGCGGAACGACCTTTTGGCGGGCACTCTGAATGAAAATACGAGTTCGCTGACTCCTCCTTCATCGCAGGCATATGGACAACATGGGAGTCTACACATGGTAAGCTCCATTCAAGAAGGTTGTCCGGACAGCCAGAACCCAGTGCTAACTCAACGTAGGGTGACTTTAGAGCCAAATTCAGAATACACATTGGACTCCGCTGCTGCAGACTCTGAGATTGCAGCTGCTCATTATGACAACTACTTTTCAACACCCGAGGACGAATCTGTACTCAAGCTCTGGGCAATAATCGTCACCAAGACGCCCGAGGAAGACATGGAGGCTCGAGCGGGATTCAGCAAGCATGGCGAAGACTGGCTGCCCAACCCCAAATGGATCAAGGTCATCGCCTTGACCCGTTTCGACACACTAATAATGCCACCGGGCACGATCCATGCTCCGATCACAGTGACAGACTGTCTCTTCCGCGGTGGCATGGTCATGCAGAAACGATTCATGAAAGATACGATGCGGCACTGGAAGTTCTGTTCACAATACCCATTCTGCACAAACGAGAAAGCACCCAAGCAAACGAGGTCGGTAATAGATTACCTGGAAAGAGTCATACTGGCAAATCCGAAGGAGTACGGTTTTGGAGACGACTTTGATGCGGCGCTGTTCAAGGAGGACTGTAAGAGGATATCTGCTGTAGCGTTGAGTTGTTCGTGTAAATCTGGCTGTACGGGACGAGGATGCAGTTGTATGACGTACGGGCAGAGGTGTGGTCCAGGATGTCATAAGGGAAAGAAATGTGCCAATCCTTGTGGGGTCCATGAGACTGGTCCTCTTGCACCATCAAACCCAGTTTCATCACCAGCACCAGCACCAAGACCAGCAGAGATTTTTACACCAAAGTTGGAACCACCTCCAATCTTGCCACCTGGATCAGCACCAGCAAGAATCTTGTAGGCATATGTAGAGGAGTCTGGAGTTCAAGTTGAAGTTGGTGTTGGTATTGAAACTGGCGTTGCGGACCTTGCTTGGGAAATGGCATATTAAATGGAAGGATAGAACGCATGTAACATGGAACGAGGGGTAATTGCCACGGTCTGCTGGAGGAATCTGTACGTACCGATGGCTCGCAATTGGCGTTTTGGGCTTGGCTCATACAATAAATAGCAAGCCAATATCATAGTGTGCTTTGTAAGTTGGTATCATATCTTAACCGGAAGCTGGTATTGCTAGACAATGGACAGAGCAGGTTCCCGTTTGGAACCAGTCCAACCAATGATGGATTTATTTACTCCAAAAGTTACAGCCCTGTCTCGTGTCCTTTACAATGCTTTTTCATCACCGAAGTCTTTCAGCCTACCCTCGCAGGAGCCGATTATGAGCCCAAGAAACTTTACCCAAGCCAGACTCTGCGGCTGGGTTTGTACCGCTCAGAGGCTGAAGTCCGTTTTCCCCCTTTTTCTCTGTAGATATCTTCCACAGTCTTCTGCCAAGCTACACAAGATTCGGAAGAGAGACTCAGAGATCAGATTGTCAAAGTCATTACTTCCAGCTGGGATTTTGTGCCAGTTTTCTCGATCTCGACGCAATGGAGTGCCCAGGCAATGAATGAATGATAAGGGAATAGAGGACTGGTTGTAGGGTATGTACGATCCAGTAATCTGGCTTTGGTGTATTGTGGATGTTGATTGTTTGAAAGGGACTTCTAACTTTGTATGGCTGCTGCTAGGTTGGTGATTGTGCTGGTCGGTAATTAGTTACCAAGAGGTAATAGGACTTCGCAGACTGGCGTTGTTGATGTGCTGGGTGAGGGTTTGACGGCAGGTAATGTAATCTGTGGATGGGTAAGATCAGGTGAGGCGCGGTTTAGATGCCGGGGTTTCCATTGAGGGGCTACTTGGAAGGGGAAGGGGAAGAGGAAGTTGTCGGTTGAGTTATCCTGGGAAGGAAGGTTGTGAATGGAATGGAGATAAGGAAGGGATGTCGTGGTGAGAGTGAGAGAGGAAAGTGGTCACTTTGCTCTTTTCACCTCTGCACATGGCGGAGAGAACTTTTGCGTGTGAAAAATCGAAACACATTCTCGGAGGGTTACTTGTTTCACATGTTCTCTTATTTACCAAAAAGTTGTAGTGACATGTAAAATTCAATGCCAAAAATACAACAAATAGCCAGCACCCGCCCCTCCAGCGCGCCTACAATGCTCCTTCTTTTCCAAAACTCCAAGAAATGCTGCTATGCTTTATGCGCAAAGAGGTATCCAGACCCATCCGAACTCCTTAGCCAACCCAACTACCCAAACAAAGGAAACCTATAAACAGAGGAAATGGCCTGACAGAACCAGTATCATCATTCATCAAGTATTCGTCCCACTATTCTCCCACGCCAACCTCAATCCCCTCCCCATCCTCACCCTCTCCGCAATCTCCCTCCCAATCTCCTCATTAGCCACACCTCCCAACGTAAACGCATCCCACCAAAGATACAAATCCTGCTCTTTACACACCAACATACCGTTCATATCAACCATTCCATCAGAATTCTCACCATCCTGTACTTCTCGTACGCAGGGTAATGATACTGAGATGAAGGATGATTCGCCTTCGCCGAGACCTGATGCGTCGACGAGACCGGCGTCTTCGAGGGCGTGCTCGACTATGATGTCGAGGAGGAACTTGGGCGCGTCGTAGTAGAAGATGTCTTTCTGGGGGAGGAGGGTGGTAGTTGTGGGTATGGATATGGCTAGAGGTGCGGCTTTCTGGCGAGAGGCGAAAGACTCTGTCTTGGAGTTGGGGTTTGGATTTGGATTTGGTCCAGGTTTGTAAAGCGTACGAGCTTGGCGGATGTCAGTGCGGCTTTGCTCTTCGGACTGGGATGGGACATTCGGGGGCTGGAAAGGCTCGGATGGTTCTAGAGGGATAGGCACTTCGTCTTCTGTCGATTCGGCTTGGAATTCAAAATCTGATAGGCTGTTCATCCATGATCCCATATTGTTCTCAACCATCTGATTCCAGCGTTCTGTCAGATACACGGCATTTTTCTGCTGTTCAGCAACACTACTTGGAGATAGTGGTGCCGGACGATGTGATGTCCAGCCTGGAGTCAAGGTCGGGTCGAACAGGCGGGGAATAATGATTCTGAATTTTGGTCGGCTGATAGCATTAATCTCAGCAGGGTATAATGTTGTGTCGAAGTGGTTGTAAAGTATGTCGAGCTGGGTGAAGATTTCATCGATAGATCTATCTGTGACATTCATAGCCATGACGTAGTCAAGACGAGCAAAATCGTAGATATCCCAGAAGCCGAAGGAGAGGACAAAGATGGTTTCTTTGGGTGCCTCCTTGGGAGCTGGGAGCGAGAGATAGGCCTGGACCTGGGCTGATAGATCTGGAAGAGTGTAGTTGGTGTCTTCGCGAGGGAGGTACCGCGTATTCTCTACTGCCCAGGCGTGAATTTTATTGGAGATTTTGACACCTGTTGGTGGGAGAGCTGGCCAGTCGGATGCAGGTTGTGTTGCTGCAAAAGTAAGGCGAGATGTACAGTTGATCTAAGTTTATATGTTAGTTTTAACCTTATTTTGGAAAACAAAGATGCTTACCTCTTCACACATAACCTCCGGCCAGCTCTTCCCCTTATTACCTTGGTTCTCCGGGGTATCATCAACCCAGGAGTCTCCAAAAACCACCAGTCTAATCCCACCACCAATATCCTCTTCCCCACTCGAACTGTCCTCATGCCATCTCCACAGACTCGAATAATTCTCAATTGCCGTACCGAGAGTGACATTTTGTAGACGTGTGCCAACCCGCGATTTCGGCAGAAGCAGGCAAATAGACAATATGGACAGTACCGTCAATAACACTGCGCCAGCGAGGCGCTTTTTCAGATTCGCCATCGTGTTCAACATATATCGGATTGTGTTGAAAAAGTTCGAAAAGGAAAGAAATCATAAGAGATATCCTGAAATGCGATAATGACTTGGGGTCTGCAATTCTTGGTCGAGGCTATCCTCAGCCTTGTTTCTGAGTAGGGGATGGATGTTGCCAAGTGCTTGGCGATGATGAAATGCCAATGGACACGAGCTTCCAAGACCTGCAGTGCCACCCGCGCGCGTGGTGGCTTGAAAAGAGCAAATCAAATCGATTCCAGGGACAAGCATGAAATTTGAAAGTTATCAGCCTTGTAGGCAACGAGATATCAGACTAAATAAGTGAAGGAACGAATAGACGCAAGACAAAAGGGAATGAATAGATCTAGAAAAGAGAGAGCTCTGAGGAGCTGAGGAGCTGATGAATGAGGAGACAGGGAGGCAGGCGTCGTCAGCGCCGTGCACTCAGGGTTAGCGGCTGCAGAGTTAAAAGTGGACGAGACAGGGGTTCTTGCTACAGTGGACCTCAACTCACAGCACCGATCACTCAGGTTGGAGAACCCAAAGACCAAGCCGGGGCTGCATATTTTATGACCATGAGGATACCTTGAATGGGAAAATGCTCACTTGAGCACTGTTTGTTTCATACTGTTGGATGTCCGGAACGAGGTTAAGCATGAGATCTAGTAAGCCGAGCAACTGTGCTTGGTGATGCACCTCGAACGCCTCCGAGACTTAGCGTCGCTGTGTCAATGACATGCCAAATAATAACATATGAGATGAAAGCCCGCCGGAGGAGATCTCGTAGTAAAGCAGAAACAATCCTCGGTTCCGGGCATCCATAATCTGGGAGGCCTCCACAATTCTCCTGCATACCTACCTTAGGTACAGAGAAATGACCACCACGAAAAGGCTGACGAATGCCAGCCGAATTGTTCCCCGGATCGTTCCTTCCTCAAATTATTAGCAAGATGGGACGCGTAAAGTACGCAAGTCAGTCCATACCTACCTTAAAGCCACAAGGTCTCCAGCCACCTCGCAAAGGAACACAAGCTTTGAGTCTCCGTCCGACATCTAACCCAATTCGACACACTTGAAGCTGAGGCTCTTCTGTGAAGGTTTCTCCTGTCCGGGTCTCTGGGGGATCACTTGATCCCTAAACTTCATTCGTACCGAGACACGTCTTAAAATAGATTTTGAAATCATACCTCCCAGACTCCGAGTGGCAGTTTTCTGCAGGGTTGAGAAGAATGGCTCGATGGACAAGAGACGCTTGGGGCAGGGCAAGAACAAGGATCCTGTAGAAGAAAGATTTGCTGGGAATAAGTTATCTCTGAGAACTTCAATTCCCTTTTGTATTTCGGATTTCGGATTTGGCACCATTGGACGTGAGGAAGGCTTGGATCTCTTGGATTCCAGGACACAAGCAGGGGAATGAAAAGGAATCTCGGCACACGAAAGACGATCCGGCTGAGAAGTTCCGAGATGTGGCTGAGACGAACGAGTGATATCTTCCATTTCAGGAAACACCTCACCTGATTTTCTCCACCATGCATTACTGTCCTGAAATGTGCATCGTAAGGCTGGAATTTAGGATCGGATGACTCGGTTGTTGCACGTCTTTGTAGAAAGAATTTGTTTGAAAGGAAGGAAGTTCGGAATGTAAAGTGGCGTCATGCGAAACTTGTTAAGTATCTGAATGTAGGTGAGGTAGGAATGCCAGAAAAAGCTTGTCTTGCAGAATGAGGTGTGATGGGGACTTCTGAAACGTGTCACGTGTCGTGCAGGTCTCCAGACTTGAATTGTTTTGAGTGCGATAAAGCTTTCCCAAGGACTCTCATGTTATGTGAGGGCCGAGGAGGGCGAGGAGGGGTAAGCTTTTTTTTTGGGTGGGCGGGGGTTGGGTCTTACTGTATATTGACTTGTTTGAGGGCTTGGTACCTGCAAGCTGGGTACGAGTAATGTAGATGCTAATCGATTAACTTCTCGGTACCGAGATGTTTTTAACGAGAATCCAAGAACTTAGTGGAATTGTGCATTGGGACGAGGCTGAATTGACTCCCAGAAGAAGTCCAGAGGTATATTTTGAATCCGGCTGATCTATACAAGTAGTTCAATGTCCTCCTCGTCCAGAGGTATCGCACATCTATGCTCTCGGTAGCTTCACAATAAACAACAGTGTAGCCAAACAAACGCCGTCCCATGCAACGCCAAATGCTATCCTGCCCTTTTTGTTTATCGCTTTTTAGAAAACACTGATTTAGTCTTCGACAGCTTTGCTGGAGGTGACTGATCTGCATCACTATCGTCCTCTTCTCCTCGGGAATCATCGTCCGCCTCATCCTCGTCGCCTGAATCCGCATCTGTTTCTTCTGCTTCGTCATCAAGAAGGTTGTCTTCGTCACTGCTTTCCTCTTCTGAGTCGGAGTTTACCCCGTTGACCATTGGCATATCGTCTGACATGTCGCTGTCCATATCTGAGAGGTCTCCCTCGCCGTTCTTCAGTAACTTTGTAGCCCCATCCTCCTCGCTCTCTTCTCCTTCAACATATATCACATCCTCGTCATCTTCGTCCTCATCTGACCGTCTGCGCTGATCTTGTACGCTTCTGCGGTATTCCACTTGTGCTCCCATCATGTCCAACTTCCCTTTCAGAGCCAGTACCGGCCGCAGAGCCGTACTTCTTCCATCAACCACTCTGTCCAGTTCCGCCAGCTTCTTAATCAGATCTCGCTGTGTCGCCAGGTATCCTCCATGTGTGACGGAGGTCCATTGAACCCAGACCATTAGACTCCCGGCTCTGCCAGGTCTCTTGAATAACCGGTCCGCAATTTTCTGTAACAGGATGCCTGCAAGTGGAGAATCGAGACGTTGTATCGTTGCGCGGATGGTATTCAGATCAGTGGTTTGAAGACACGATTCGAGGAGTGCGACGTCATTCGTCTTGAGAGCTTGAGAAAGAACCGTACCCAGTGATGCGCCGGAGGGGGGTTGTATGGCTGCGCCATTGGGGTAGGTCAAAGCTTGGGAGGGGTCTTCGAAGGCAGCAGCGACATCGATAGGCTCGTCTGCCAGAGCTTGAATTCGGTCCCCAAACGACGGTTCGGCCAATTCTTCGTCCTCGTCTTCATTATTAGGATTCGCAGGGTCAGCCGTCTCTTGTGCATCCTCCATCGCTACGTCTTCTCCTGCAGCAGATCCGTCACTCTCGGCTTCTGAATCTTCCACGGCATCATCACTACTCGAATCGCTGGATATATCGACTACATCGTTTGCGGTCTTGGTCGCATAGCCACCGCCAGAAACCACAGCCCTTGAGTCGTTCACAGTGCTCTTTCCTAGCGGCTTTGCGCTCTGCTTGATAGTCGGCAAGCCAATCTTCATGGGGAGCTTTCGTTTGGCGGCCATAATGCTTTTTGTGCTGGAGATAAAGCTTGATGGGGAAGTCTGCCAGTGTCCTATGAGGCTATACGAGGTAAGGCTGGCGAAGGGTCGAGGATTGTTGGTGGTGCAACTCAGTGTTGCCTTGCCGTGCTGGACTAGGAGCTCTCTTCTCTTCCCTCTCACTTTCTCAGGCGGGACCTCTCGAAACATTTTTTTCTCCAAGCTTAGTCACGTGTGTCGGTGAAAAGATAGCGTCGGGCTTGGGGGGTGGAAGGCACGGCCTCATTGGACTGCATCTATCCCTGCTTTTTGCAGCTCGACTGGGCTGCTGGCCAGTGCAGCGTTCTGATTGGCGTCGCTTAGCTCGGGGGCGCTAGCGCGGGCTACATCTCCATTTCTTAAAGCAACCGTCGTTCCTTCCATCTTTGCTCTTGTCATTTGCTCTCTCCTTGAACCTCTGCGCGGCCCTCATTCGTCGCTTCCCGTTCCGACCAAAGCACATGATACCACGAAGCGCAGCGCAACACATCTGAATACAACCCGGCCTTCCTTACACGCCGCACCACTCAGGTCAAATCCTGCACTCTCACACTTTTTCCTTTTCCCTTTTCCCTTTTCCTTTCTACCAGCTCGGCTCGGTCTGGCAATCCACGATCCCGGCTGTCCCGTCCATCCATCCCATCCCATCCAGCTGGTCGCCGCCGCGAACAGAAGAGTCATCAACGAACTAGCTGTCGCATCGCCACTGATCGCCTGCCTGCACATTTATTTGTCGCGCGCATCCCCGGTGTCGGTGTTGCTGACTGCCTGTCCATTTAATACTTGGGTCTCTTTCGTTAGGTGTACTCCCTGCGCGTCGCATCGCATCTTTTTGAATCTCAAGATCCTCGGACGCGCTTGTTCGTCGTCGCGTATCAACCGCCCAAACAAAACACCGCCAACAAAACAAAATCGCCATCGCGACGAGTCATCGCGGGCGCATTCACTTTTCGCCTTCAGCTAAAAGCGCATTCACTTGGTGGCTTGATACTTCGACGCGTTTCGAGAAATTGCGCTGCTGGCAAACCCCGGCTCTTCCTGTCGCGCAAGGCAAGGCTACAGCTTCAGCGCAAGGCTGTCACATTGATAAAAACAAACACTACCCCCACTCACTTCCAGATCATCTCTACAACTCGAAACACCTGTACTCGGTGTCGCAAACTTTGTCGCATCCTAAGTATCCTAGGTCGCAGCTGATTGAGAGGCTCTCCCGTCTTGACCTGTCTTGTGGCGTCGCCTCTCCCAGTAGAGGTCTGTTTGTTGATGGCCGTCATGACCTCGCAACATCCAGAAGGAGTCGCATTTGAGCAGAAGGCCCAGCCCGTTCCATCATCTGACAAGATGGCTTTGGATTTAGAAATCAACGGGTGAGTCTATCTCGAACTCCTTACACTCTTGCGCACCTCTCTTTTCCTTCGTTTTCAAATGTACACATGCTTAATAAAATACAAATGCAGAGACTCAACCCGAAATGAGACCACCATGAATGACGCCCCTACTGATCTACCTCTAAACGAATCCGTAACCTCACCTTTACCTGCCGATAATGCTGCTGCCTTGGACATCCCCGAAGTGAATGGATCGAGTAATGTTGATGCCTTTTCTTCAAACCAAACAATCGGCGAATCGACTAGCCACGCCGTCGAGTCACAGGCTACCGAAATGTCTTCTATTTCGGCGCTAGAAATTCCTTCCTCCAATACAACTACCGACGAGCAACTCCCAGCCTCGACCGATTTCGTACAACCAGATCTCTCCACGCAACCTGCCTCCGCCGATTCTGCTATAGACGCTGCGATCGAGGACGTTGCAGCTGCCACTACAGTGCCATTGGTTATCGAAGCACCAGAGTCAGATCTTCGACACACACTTTCGGTTCCTGTGGAGGTGGAAGTGGCGCAGCCAGCTGACCTCGATCTTGATCTGGACAGCACGCAGCTACCTACGCCTCAGCCAGAGAAGGAAGTTGACGTTAGTGGCGTCAGCGCAGACACAGCTCATCTTACCTTGGATCAAAGCGAGACTGTACCTGAAGATACCTTACAGCCTGCCACACAACCACCTATGAACGAAGAACAGGAGCCAATCAAGCAAGCCGAGCAGGTCATTTCTCCACAAACGACACAAGAACCCATGACTATCGAAAGAGACATTACGCCACAAGCTCCAGCTTCTGCCAAGATTGCTCGCGAGCGTGAAGACGACGACGAGATCGAACCCTCCGCGAAGCGAACCAAAACCGAGGCAGAATCAACCACCTCCGATATGGCTGCTCCAAGCCAGAATGGTGCGATGGAAGGCGTTGAGTTTCATTCGACCGGAACACCAATCACACCTCACGAAGTCAAGGAGCTCGTCAAGATGGTCAAGGCTGCGGCTAGGTCATTGGCTGGAAAGAACTTCAGAGCTCCAGTTGCAGAACTGTGGCCTAGCTTTGCTGAACCATATGCGGAGAAGATCGCGAAGGAGGTTGACCTAAAGACCATGGAGAAGGCTCTCAATAAGGGTGGCTACACATCAATGGAGGCTTTCAAGGGCGACGTCCAGCTCATCTACGACAATGCTGTGACTTTCAACGGCCCCGATCACACCATCTCCAAGGCTGCTCTCGAGGTTCGTGATGTTATATTAGGCAAGATTGATAATATGCCCCCTGAGCCAGTCCCTGCACCCAAGCGAGACAAGAAGGCCAAGAAGTCAACTCCTGCTCCCGAAGGGCCCCGTGCAGCAGCTCCTCGCCGTCAATCCAAAGGCTCTCACCCAGCTCCAACCCACGTCGCACCTACGGCACAGACCTTTGCAGTCGACCCAGTTACAAATACACCACTTATCCGTCGAGATTCCACGAAGGGTGATGGTGGTCGTCCTAAGCGCGAGATCCATCCTCCCAAGAGCAAGGATCTTGTGTACCCTACGACCAGACCGAAGAATAAGAAGCTTGCAGCTGAGTTGAAGTTCTGCGAGGAGGTTTTGAGCGAAGTCATGAAGCACAAATATTGGTCGATTAATCATCCATTCATGATCCCTGTAGATCCGGTTGCCTTGGGTATTCCCAACTACTTTGCCATCATCAAAAAGCCCATAGACCTTGGAACAATGTCTACTAAGCTCAAGGGCGGCCAGTACTCCAGTGCAAGCGATTTTGAGAAGGATATGAGGCTGCTCTTCGCCAACTGCTACAAGTTCAATCCAGCTGGCAACCCAGTCCATGAACTTGGTAAGCAATTCGAGAATCTGTTCAACGAAGAATGGGACAAGAAGGATAGCTACCTTGCCGAACACTCGCCACCTGTTGCTAGCCCTAGTCTTCCCGAGTCAGAGGACGATGAAGACGACGAGGAGGAGGAAGAGGCTCAAAACCATAAGACTTCTTCTCTCAGCGCAGCTAAGGAGCTTCTTCTAGAACACCAACAGAAGTTGATTGCCTTGATGAGCGCCAAGAACAAGGATGAATTCGTCATCTCCATGCAGCAAGAGCTAGTAAATACTGTTCAGAAGCGAGTCAGTGAAGAAGAGGAGGCATCCAAGAAGAAGGTCAAGAAGACAAAGCCAGCAAAGGCTCCCAAGAAGGTTGCACCTCCTCCGAAGAAGGCTGGTGCTACCAAGAAGGCCGCCACCCATCGTCCAAAGTACATGGGAACCTTGGAGAAGGAAACAATCTCTGCAGGCTTGATGAATCTACCTGACGATGTCTCGATGCAAGTATTGGAAGACATCAAGCGAGAGCGACCAGGCCTCGATGCAAGTTTCCCCGTCCTTCTGACACTCCATAAACTAACATTCCTTTAGGCTGAAGATGATGGTACCTTGGAGCTTGACATCGACTCGATCAGTCAGAGCCTTCTCTGGAAGATCCACGGACTGATCATGAAGCACGCACCAGAGGTTGAGGATGCTATTAGGAAGACAATCCAAGGTCGCGAGAGCCCCAAAACTGCTGCCAAGCCGCCACCAAAGAAGAAGAACAAGCCAATGAGCAGTGTTGATCAGGAGCACCACATCAAGGTTCTTGAGCAGAAGCTAGGCACCTATCAGAGACAGAGCTCCGGCTCCCATTCTCAAGAGCCTGTCTTGCCAAGTAAGTTCAACCCTGATGCCAACATTTCCATTTGCTAATGCACAGCCAGCTGTTGAAGACGATTCTAGTGGAGATGAATCTTCTGGTTCGGAGGAAGAATAAAGCCTCGGCAGCTGTCCCTGATTAAACCAGCTCGCTCCCAAAAGCTACCGACCACCTTTCGACTGTACCATATCCTTCCGATTTTGTTTGACGAACACTGTACAATACATACGATTCCATTCTCGATATGCTTTCCCTCGCCCTTTCAATACAACCAGTCTCAACTACGGCGTAGATGTCCGAGACAGGATGAATGAACGGTCTTTTCAGACCTGGATTGGGATGTGTCACCACATCAGGGATACTACTTTTGCAATTATGAGATGCGGAAAACGAAAGATGAATCGGTGCAAACCACTGGAGAGACAGCTCTTTGCATATTCAACTGATTTGGTCGCTCTGACTTCTGCTTTGCTTTGCTGCCACTGCTCTGCATTCTCTTCAGTGTCAATGCGCCGCCTTTCTCTGGGATTCATTCCTTGATGAAGCGGGAGCAAGGAAGCAAGGCAGCCAGCATCTCATCGCAACGCAATGCAACAAGCCATTGCGAACTTGCAAACAAAAACGTGTATGATAGATTCTTTCCATGCCGGAAGAGGCATTCGCGACAAAATGCGTATGAGCGATAACGAGAACGAGAGTGAGAGCGAGCGAGATGCAGCTGCAGACGGAGGATTGTGGTTGGCAGTTGACGGGCTTGGAGGAAGAGCTGTTTGCTCCTTGCTACTGATTCGCCTGCTGATGCTGCTGCTGATTGAGGCTCGCTCGCACGATGGATGTGGATGGTGGATGGATGGATGCTGAATAGAATATCTGCCCGCGAGCAGTAGCTAGCATGCATGCATACAGACATATATTCATGAATGACAAAAAGAAAATAATACTCCGATTGGCTCTTTTCTGCTTTACACCTTGCGTGTGTAAGTGTGGGCGTACGCAGGATAGGGATGAAATTTGTAAAGTCTGGACTGCTGAATGAGACTGCTGCTACTGCTGCTGCTGCTGCCTCTGAGGCTGTCATGCCCTTCCAATCAGTGATCCTCGATATTTCTCAAACACTAGAATCATGTACAGCACAAGACTCCTCTCCTCATCCTCAAGGCGCCCAATTCTGAACCTCAAGACTAGCACCTTATAACTTATATTGCCAGTGTATGCTTATATGTTGAAGCAATCTCCCCAAACCTCAGCCTCGGTATCCTTTCCTTGCCTCCTTGGTTGATGCCCAGTGTCCTACATTCCGAGATCGTTAGATTTATTGAATCAAAAAGGCACGCAAAATAAATATGGTAGATGTCTGCCTCATAGAGGAGGGCTACGTGAGTGCTAGGAGGCTGTTACTCTCTAACCTTTCTTCGAGCCGTCTTGAATAGTTTGCGAGTTTCGTACCAGGCTTTTTGTGCTTTTGAAGAGGCAGGTGCAGGTGGTGTTAGTTACCTGAGAATGGGTGATAAGTGTGAGAGTGTGGGTTTGTTTTGTTTTGTTCGCTTAATTCCTGGGTTTTGTGTGTACTCGTTTTCCGGTTTGCATCATTCATCCTCTATGTCTCCATAGAGGAAACTTTGTGACTGACTGACTTCTACGGTGTCTTTTGGGAATGTTGGACTGGAATATATGTAATTGCTTGATAAATTTGATATTCCCCACCTGCTATTAGGACTGCTACGTTATTAAACATCCCTCCAGCTGTAAGCCTATGGGACAAAACGATCGTGTTTCTTGTCCATATGCCGCCGCAAGTTGTCCTTACGTATTGCCTTGAAAGTACATGATTCGTGAGGACACTTGAAGACCTCTGGAGTATGATGAGATGACATGTGTCGTGCCAAGTCCCTCTGACTTGCGTATCGATTTTCGCAGTCTCGGCACTGATAAGGTCGAGTATGTCTCAGCATGTGCCTATTTAAATAGGCAGCACTAATAAACGTTTTGTTGCATCCCTCCCATTGGCATCGGCTTGCGCTGAGTTCACTGTCCGTGGATTTGCCGTAGGACTCTGCTGTGCTAGGCTCAATAGTCGATATTGTCGCTCGATCTCCTCTTGCCTCCAGATCCTTGGGCTTAACATCTGGTGTAGCAAGATTTGGACTACTCCCCTCCACGGGCTTGGCTACCTTAGAAGAGTCTTTCTTCTTTCGCCAAGTTGCATAATCGCTCAAGCTGAGTTTCTTCGTGGTCTTGACTGGCCTTGAATCGTTCCAATTGACACCAAGTACATCGACAAGAGGTGGCAAGGTGAGAGACGGGTCGAGTTGCTTTGCACCGCTCTGGTCCTGTGTAGAACCTGGATGTCCATGACTAGACAGAGGTAATTCCTTGTCATTCTGCCCATGCTCTTCAAAGTTGACACCATCTCGAACTTTAGCAGACGATTGCTGCTCATAGAAGCTCTGCTTACGTCGTCCGCTGTTTGCTGCTTCGCTCCTAGGAGCATCAGATATTGGATAGCGATCCACACTTGGTAGCTGAGATCGTACTTCCTCGTGGTATTCTAATCGTGTTTCTTGTTCATAATGGTCTACTGATATCCCTGGGTCAGATGGGAGATCACTATCGTACACAGAAGTGCGTCGGAGAATGCTAGGATGGCGTGGTGGAGGCATGGCTCTGTAAACTGCCCCTGCCTTGCTTGTTGTACTTTCTGTTTGTTCAGTCTTTGGAGTCGGAATTGTAGCTTCTTCCGCAGCTGAGGTGTATCCATCATCATAGTATGGTCTTGTATCTTGGTTTCCAAATTGAGATGAAGTCATTGCAGCTGGCTCGAATGTCGTTTGAGACCGAGGAACGTTGCCACCCTCAAATCCTGGAGTAATAACTCCCGAAAGATAACCACTAGCTGAAAATCTCGAATGGTCAGGGATGTCTAGCATATCTGAAGAGTCTGATTCGGTGTCCGAAAACTCTCCTTCTCGAGGCAATGCCGCCAGTGCAATGTCTTCCATATGTTTCCCAACATGTGTCGCGAAGTCTCTTTGAGACTTCCCAGGGACCTCCAAACAGAGCGGGCAAGGCATTGATTCAACTGGTATTGTCTCACGAACTTCGAAATACCGCGCATCAAGAGGATGTTTGGGATAGGTGGAGACGACTTTATGAGCCTGAAGCAAATGCTCATGCCAGTCTTCTGGAGTTCCAGATTTGTGTTGACATGCTGAACAGGCCCAGTGTCGATTAAACCGATGCTGGCCAAATTCGTGTTCTTGCCATTGCTTTCGAGTTGCAAATGTCTTGAACTCGTCCTTACAACCTGGAGAGGTACACAGGTAAGGTTTGAGATCTACAAAAACGTGCCGCCTGTGCTGCTGTTAGATTTGCTTTCGACTTTGTAAGTGCTAGCATCTCACCTCCAGTCCACACGGTTCCTGATGTCGGTTAAGACTTGCCCGCAGATTTGACAATTGAAGGGTTCACCCTCGAACACTTCCTTGGGAGTGGGAGGCACTCGGAGCGTCCCGCTATCTTTGTCGTCTGTGGTACTCCGAAAGGATGAATGGGATGCAACCGTGGCTGCATATGATGATCGTGCTGGAAGTGAAGATCCAAGACCAGAGTCGTGAAACTCGGAAAATGCGATCTTTGGAAGTTGGTGAGCAATTTCGCTGTCTTCTTGATTGTGAAATGCCCGCAAGGAGATGTGCCGCTGCCAATTAGCCTCACCCAGGCGATGCATCAAGTGCATGTCAGCCAATGGAAACTTGTCGTACACTTTTAAGACGTATGGCTGTGCAGGACCCGAGATTTGGAATTCGACCTGCTGGTTCGGCCGATCCTCAACATCCTGCCAATTCAAGGACTTGAGGGTCGTTTCCATGGACGGAAGAAGCTCCATGAGGTCCCCTACATAGTCTCCCAAAGAACCGATGACTGTGGGAAAGTCTTCTTGTGTATCCAAACTTGCTGATGAGTCGTCGCTTTCATAATCAATCTCCGTGACCACGCGTGCCTTTTCAACCCAAATGCTCAGGTCGTGCATCTCTTGTTTGATCCTTGGATTTTCTGATGCGCTAGGTTTTCTCAAGCATATCGGTGGTATTTCTGCCAGATGTGTTAGTATGGCTAGCAGTTTTATGATTATCCAATGACATACTGAGTAATAAAATCCTGTCGACGGCGGCAAAAGACTCCATTACTGTGTCTCTCAAGCTTTCAGATTCTTCCAGCACGCTTTCGAGTTTTCCATCTTCAAAGCTGCTACCCCAGAGGAACAATTTTCCTAACGACTTCTTGAGAGATTTTTCGCTTTTTTTTCTATGTTGTGGATCAAAGCTTGAGATATGTTCCAACATAGGTGGAAGTAGTAGTGAGAAGAGCTGGAGAGTGTGATGATACAGACTCCAGGCAAAGCCAGCTGGTTCTTGAGTAGCCTGGTCATCATTACCATCCGTTGTGAATTGAGTCGATGTCCCATCAAGCCATCCTGTTAATGTATCACACACTGGTTGCCAAGGTGCAGTAGACGATTGACTACTACACAGTTGCGATGAATCTGGCATCGTAGAGACGATGGCGTCCTCAATGAAAGTTCTGTTGGATTCTTCAATTATTTAGGCATTAGCTTTGTGGATTTTCAGGCACTCGGTCAGGGCCTCTTCTCTCTCTTTAGAAGCTCTTTCGTGTCTTGAATTTGGTTCTCTAGCTCTGCATAGGTGACGATCAGTCCAGAAGCTATTTGGCAAAAATCTGGAAACGTACCTCCCGAGTCTATAATTTGTTGGTGATGATGCCTATCCGATCATTGATGGAATAAGAATTGGCCGAATATCCTGGCGTTGAAATGATATCGTGTTTGACAAGGCTGCACCAAAACCCAGGGAGGCAGTGGCACTGCACAGCCCCCGTGTCGGGAAGCAGGTGTGCATATATGCATGCACACAGCCCTTAGGGCTGCAACGAAGGCTGAATGATGAATGAACAATGCAAATCAATCCTCCCTCATTATCAGAGACATTTCTCCAGCAAAAGCTTCAACTCAACAACAGGATTTGAACATCGCGATGTCGGGGCTAGAAGTGGTCGGGGTTGTTTTTGGAGTGCTCCCTCTACTTATATCGGCAGCCGAGCACTATGACGATGTTTTCAAGCCTTTTAAGAGATTCAAAAAGTATGCACCGGAACTCGATTCCTACCAGAAGCGACTAAAGGTTCAAAAGACAATCTTCATGAACGAGTGCCAAATACTGTTGACGACATTGACAAATCGACAATCGGCTAAAGAGATGTTACAGGAGAAAGACCACCCTTCCTGGAGCGATGAGGCGTTAAAGAGGAGGCTCATTGAGCCACTGGGAAGTGCAAAAGAGGCTTGTGAAGCTACGATGCAAATGATTATGGAGAAGCTCAAGTCTATCGAAGCAGATGCTGAGAGTTTTGGTGCAGTTTTGCAGGAATCAATGCCGGTAAGAATACGCGAAGCTCATTCTATTGTCCGACTTCATGGAACATCGACTGAAATGGTCTTTGATTAACTAGATACGGTCATTTGGGGATAAAGCATGGCGGTGTCGAATACAAAAGAAGCTGAAGTTCTGTTTTTCCGAATCACGACTCACGGAATATCTTGACGACCTTCGAAAGCTCAACCAGGACTTCCGCACCTTGGCGAAGCAGACCACGAGATTTGAGAAGCAGCAGGATGATAGACTGAAATCGCAAGTGGCAACAGCATTTTCGCCGAAAAAGATTGCAGAGTCAAAGTTGATCCAAAGAGCTTCTGCGCAGCTGTATGATGCCATTGGGACCGCCTGTCAACATCACACAGAGCACTATGCACAATTCCAGCTATTACCAAAAAATATCGGATCAACAGATTCAGAGGAGTCGTTTGTTCGCTTCAACATTGCCTTCACACACGATCGGCGTGGGGCATTTGCAACTTTGGAGCCTGTGGTGAGGCTATTCTCCTCCATTCTGTTACTATTTCCAAACAATGTATAGGCCGCAACTGAATATTCAATCATTAGTGGATTGCAGTAGAATCCTCTTTTCTGGAAAGCTCGCTGAACGATATGCACAAGGTGATCGTACAAGCAGACGGATCGTCGAGTTTACCTCGAACTCTAACGCGGAACCTGGAGATAGCAAATGAGACGCAGAGTCAGCAGCCTCGGGAGAAGGCGAAAAGACAGAAAAGCGTACGCTTTGTGCAGGTACCGCCGATCTGCTCGATCATTCGGGAACCAGACTTTTGCTCTAGCACTCTTACACCCGCGACAAGTCTCCAGGTGAAAGCATCCTCTTGCCTATCAGTGACGAGCGAGGCACAGCAACACTCGTCGCTTCCCGATTTCTGCGTACAACATGACTTCTGCCATCAACTCCGAAAGTCCTGCAGCTACTCGCGCGTCCCAGAAAATAAGTATTTAGGGTACTTCCAGAAATCTGGTCCTTGTAAGCATCTTGTTTACTTTGCAGCTCCAGTTGCGGTACACGATTATACACAACCAGAATCGCTTGCCTCGATTATCGGATTAATGGAAGGGAAAGCAGAGTCTGAACAGTTTTTGGAGTACGAACGACTGAGGCTAGCAACTCGACTTGCAGAAGCAGTCTTACAATTCCACGCAACGCCTCTGTTAAAACGATTTTGGCATGGAGAGGACGTGGTTTTTTTTCGGCATGGGAAATTCGACAATTCGGCATCCATTTCATCACCACACCTCAATGTTCAAGTCGGGTCCGCGACATCAACCAAAGTAATCGGAAACGAAAATCAGGACGTGGATAATGTCGTGGGTCATATGATCCGCAATTCCTATCTCTTCAGTTTGGCGGTGGTGCTGATCGAACTCGCTTTTCAAGCACCACTTCGGAGCCTGTACAACAGTAATGACCTGATAAATGGTCAGTGTAATGCCCTCTCGGACTTTCTTGTTGCGGTCCGTTTGAGTGAGACCATAAGCTCATCGATGGGATATACCTACGGGAAGATCGTAAGGAAATGCCTGAACTGTGATTTTGGCCAGGGGACGAGTGATCTAGGAAATGAGAAATTGAAAGCTGCAGTGTACCAGGATGTGGTATGCGAGCTGGAGAAGCTTGAGCGAGGGTTCGCAATGCTGCAGCTCGGTGGTTGATTAGTGCTTTCCCCCCCTAATGTTGCTGCTACTTGGATGAGAGACAAAAGTTCAGAACTGGAATTTTTAAAACTACTGAAGAGCAGCTGAGATCCGTGTTTTTCCTGTCAGAAGATACTAGCAGTGCCAGGAGTGAGCCGGACCAAAATTGACCAGTGTCTTAAACTTTTAATGGCAACTTTCAAGAGCAGATGTATGTCAAAGAGCCGTTACATGCTTGTTCATCATTGATGTTATTTGACTACCACATGCAGATCTTGCACTTACCACTTGATGCTCCGAGGACAGATTTGGAGGTCTTGCTATTCTTTTCTTTGATGGCTAGGTAAGCCGCTTTGTATCTAGGTGAAATTTAGCTGGAACAAGACGGAGAGATATGTTTTGAGTCTACAGACAGAGGTATAGGTTGTCTAAAGGTTGCCATTGCACTCATCTTCGTTGCGATGAATGAGATTGACGGCCTGCTTCAACCTGCGTGAGCTGAAGGGGCGAAGTAAAATCTGAAATCGTGTAGAATGATACCAATGTGTCGTGTCTGTCGCTATTCACCTTCAAGCAAGTGTCGCCGCAAAGCATTCACTGTTGTTCTTGTACCAGCCACGAAATCAACATTGCACGCAACTAAGCGAGCTAAGGTATAAATGCTCGTGCAGCGCACACAACGCCCCCAGAAAACAACCTCAAAACAAACACACCCAAGATCCGCGACAGTTCTTCAACAGAATTTGACTGCAAACCCCACAAAACCAGACGACAATAAGAGATTGCTTCCTCTTCCTTCCTCGAGCGAGTTGCCAGCCTCTCACCTCCCTACGACGACATCGCTGCCTATCATGATACCATCCGGCGCCGATGCCACTTCTGTCCCGTCCATGATCATCAACTCCGATAACAATATGGTTCAGCTGTCTATTCAAGAGGGTATAGAAGGTATAAAGGCAGATGAGATCCCGTTCAATACCTCCACCTGCTTTCGCAGACTTCCTCTCGAATTGCGCCACCAAATCGTCAAAGAAGCTTGCAACGCCCCTCGTATTCTCATGGTACTAGCAAACTCATACTCACTTGCTGCTATACCTTCTTCTGTCGCCAATCTTGCAGTTCTCTACGCTTCTTCTGAGACTAGAGCGATGGCTTTGGAGGCCCTCAAACCTGTATTATACCTACATATCCAACCAGAATACGATTTTGGAAGTCCCATAGCCTCTTTGACACCCAAGAATATGTATGGAGAAGTTTTGATGACATCTAGTGATATCGTTTACTTCAATTCGAAGTGCAGAGATGAAACATTCGAGGCTGCCAAGGCAAATGTCACTTTCCACAATGGTCGTGCCTGCCTCAACGTCATCAACATTGCCTTCAATACCACGGACCTCAAGAATGCTAAACGTGGTGCGTACAAATGGCTCAAGGTTTTGGCTTGGACCTTCCCTGCCGCAAAATTCATCTTCGTGGATAGACTCGCACCACCTCTCGATATTTTCATAGCAGACACAATGAGTACGGATGACCAACAAGAGAGCTCTGAGTACCACAGCCAATCCAGCGATTCCCGCCCGCAGCGCGTTACTCAAGACCAACTTGGAGGATCTCTTGAAATGATTGATTTGGAGGATGGAACATACTCGGTATTGGATGATGAAATGCAAAATGCACTTGCAAAGCTTGCCAATCGACCATCCGACCTAACGGTCTTGGCCACCCTTGGCTTCGATGTGCCAATAATCAAGAAGGCCGATTTCAAGATCCCTTCTTTCAGACGCATGGGTCTGACTCGGGAAGGTGTTCGAATCTAGGGATTGTTTTCGATTAATGGTCTCCGACCGATGGGTGAGCACTGAGCATGGTCTGAGTTGAAGCAGGAAAATGATGGCTGGGGGGACAAGAGGGGCAGGAGACGTAACTGAAAATGACCTGGAATATCATGAGTGCGTTGTGATGATGATGGAGATCCAGAGGTTATTGGACAAATGGTGATTCATGGATGGACATGTACTATACCTGGGAAATATCCGACTTTGGGAATGTTAAATACTCTGCACAAATCCTCAGACAATAATACTGAAGTGACCGTGGCTCATTTACCTCTAGTACGAGGCAAGCTGACAACAAACCGACAGTCAATTGGCTGTAGATTGAAACCCTGACATTTGTCACCTTTAAGTGTCTTCTGTGGCTTTTAATAGCCTTACCTGAGATGACAATAGCCAAAAGCTTAGATATTCATTTCTTGCAACCCGTATGCCTTGTCCAAGCGGTTGCTGTCTTTGTGCTGATGGTGAGGAAGCTATTTTGGTCCGAATCATGACGATAAGGGCAAAACCTTTCATTCATCCGACCCCGTTGACATTCACTTATTTTTGGAACGGAGTTTCTTTGTTTGATGTTTGCTACCCAGCGCCTGCCTGCTTTGTTTACCCCACTAGCGTGATTGGCCTCGCTTACTCCGCCACCGAATGTACTGAACGTCTTCGAGAACATAAGAGCCTAGCCATCCTTCCACAGTTGCCTACCAAGAAGTCTGAAAAGGAGCAAGACTCCAAAGCTCACACACCAACGATATCTTATCAAATACAGTACACTGAGGTCATCAAACGCAGAATAACTTCTTACTCCCCTGCCAAGAAAGAGTCTATGGATGCTATAACGAGTTTCGTTGAACGTGCTCTTCATGCATTTTCGTTGAATGATAATTCCACGGTTTCCGATACCCTTCAAAAAGACAAGCTCGATTCTTTTATTTTCTTTCCTAGATTGCCAGGAGAGTAAGTTCTTGAGGATTAACTCCCATCCGAGTGCCCTACCATCTCGTACAGCTGCTGACTATATTGCGACTGTAGAATTCGTGTCGAGATATGGAGAGCCATCGCAAGACTGCCAAGAGTTGTCGTGATGCACGAAGTTTTCGATACTGACCAGACAGGGCAAAGTCATCCACATGGAGAAACCCGCAAAAGCATTCTTATACAGAAGGTCACGCCGACGCTTCCCCCAGTCCTCCTAGCCTGTCTTGAGAGTCGTAAGGCATGTCGATCCTTCTATCAACCCCTACGCAGTACCATGTACAAGATGGAGTACTTGGATGGGCAAGCTTACCGTTGGACTGCCACCCCCTTCAGTCACCTTGTGCCTGATTACATCAAAATTTTCGCTGACACCATCTACTGGACTTGTCCACGGATATCCGAGAAGGATAATCACGCCGTTGACGATTCATACTGGCGTGAATCTTGTTCACGATTACCTCGAATCCAGTCACTGAAGTCGGTCGCATTCAACGCAAACGAGCTAAAGGTCCGCTACGACACCACAGACGTTATACGGGATATGGCCGGGCCGTTATTCTATCTGGAAGTTTTTTTCGACCTCCACAGAGACATTGAAGAAGTCATAATAGTAGTTAAACGAGGCTGTGACTTGCCTCCCACCGACGGGGATCTCGAGTTCGTCGAACTGGATGAACATGAAAGTGACGACCCTGTAGCGAAAGAAATCGTCGAGGACGGGTTTAAGAATATATTTAACTGGATCAAAAAGACATATAAGAAACGTCTCATCATGTACGAGCGTGATAGAAAGCTTTATCTGGCATCACTATCGGAGAATATTGATAAGGTCTCAGAAAGGCGGATTGGGGCTCCAAAACCTCCCACACCCGTGGAACCACTCCGTCTGCCGGTACTCAAGATAATGGGTATTTCCAAAGGTGGTGTCAGACTTTAATGAACTTACAAGTACTGAAGTGTGAGTTCCTGGGTCTAGAAATTATGGGAGTATGGGACAGAGGATTGCCTATTCATGTACTTAGGCACCCTTGAGGTATCAGAATGCGAGCAGACAATGAGAACAGAGAATGAGATAAAACTTAGAACACGAATGTCAGAGCTCGTTTGTTTTATTGTGCGCTGTTGTCCCTCTCCGTTGAACTTTCACGAGCTTGGGGTTTCTCGTAAAATTCTGCATCGCCCATGCCAGATGCCCTTCTCTTTTTTCACTTCGCGTTGCCTTTTAAGACAAGATCAATGAAAGATATTAACACATCAATTGTGGACAGCTTCGGTGTCATGAGATCCAGCCAACTAGTTGGGGAGAGCCCGGATGAAATTTGGTGGCCGACCTGTTACTTTTCGGCCCTTGGCCAAAGAAAATTGCCCCTAGATTCAGGATTCTAGAGCATAAGTTATGTCCCAGGCCTACCCCTCAAAATCCATGTCTCGTAAGCACGAATAGTCTTCTCTTGTTTTATCAATTGAAATCTATCCAAGACCCCTGCGTCCAATCTATAGTATTCAGCCAGTCCAGATCGTTCATATTATCAAACCCCATCCCCGGCATAGGGTCATACTGTAACTGTTCCCCACCCGCTACAAAATCCGGTGCCGGGTCCTTCACCCCCACATCAAGCACATAATCCAGTACCTGTCTCACGACCTTCCTCAGTCGCTGTGCAAGGGTGTAGTTCCCATCTGTAGGCCGAATCCATTCCAAGAATGCAATAAAGAGCGTGAGTTTTTGGATGGCGTCGGAACGAGAGAGTTGCACGGAACTATGTCCTGAGGACGTTTTCAAGAGCTCAACGCAAATCACACCCGCGGAAGGGATGCCGTAATAGGTCATGATCCAATCGAAGCCGTGTGAGTGAGCCATCAATTGGTCTCTCTTGCTCCAGAACATTAGGGACAGGTCGATCATCTCCATTGCTGTATTGAGGAGCCCTTGACCGTTTTCAAGACCACGAGCTTTGGCGACTCGGTCGATTAGGAACTTGTTCTGGAGTTGTTGGAGGCTGAGAAAAGCTTGGTCATAGAGCAGGTTTCCGGTGCTATTCTTGGCAATGCCTTCTTTGTCGTAGTAGTGCAACTGTTGGGGAAAGGATTCGAACATTTGCTGGGACTTCTCGTGCAGTTCACTGACAAAAGATGTTAGAATCTAGGCATTCTAGAAGGGAGACACACATACTTGATACGCTCTACCGAGATAGTGACATTGATTCCGAGCGCCAATTCTAGGATTTCTTCTCGGATCATATGGATTAGTGTCCTTGCACGAAGCACAGTTGAGATCTCATAGCAAACACCAGACGGGTTCCAGCCCTCTGACCCGAGTCTACTGATAGCTTCATCGAGCTGCTCTGGAGGTGCGAAGAGTACATCGTCAGCAAGATCAAGACATAGTTGAACATCGCAGAATTGACGAGTCAGTAATGGCGGGACACCATTGAGGGAGGAGTGGATCTTGTCGCTGCAGTAGATGTTACTGAAAAGTCGCCGTTTGTACTCTAAAGCAGCTGTAACTTTGGTCGTTCCATATTCTGGCAGCCTGTGAAGGCCAGAGGTGATTGCTGTTGTCACCATATCGCCGTGGAGTCTCCTCATTTGATATGCTTGAAATAGTCAGCTTTATTGCAGAAATTACCACAGATCCACCAATAGGGCACTCACTCTCATCTCCAGTGCAGCCCGTTTCAACCCGTTTGATATTCAGAATCAGTGCCGTAACCAAGTAATTTACCGTTTCCGAATAATCGCACATTGTTAAACACACATTAGCACATTCTTTCATCCTCCAGGCAGCTTGTTTCCTATCACGACCATGATTATCCGGATGACTGAATATAGGATCCCAGTCTTGCGACGCCAGATAAGCTAAACCGAAGAAACAAAACAACATCCCCATCATTTCAAATCTGATGTTGGGTCCCGTGAAGTTATTCAACCACTCTGTTCCATCATCGGGGTCAGGAGGCAATGGCATCTCTTCGTTACCAAATAGAGCATCAGATATAGCAAGTAAAGGCGGTGGTTCGTCTGCAGTTTCCCGCCAATCCAGCGTCGGCTTTTCTGGTCTAGGAGCAGTTAACTCGGATCCAAATGTTGCCCACAAAGTCGTGACACAGTGTCTCATCATCCTGAAATTGAGACTCGGACATCTCAGAGACTGCGGAACGGTCACGAGGGCTTCCATAGTCTCCTTAGAAGGCAGATTCCACAAGGCTCTCAAAGTCTGTTTCTCTCTCGCAGTCGGTCCGTTTGGACGGTGGAAGCCGAAGAGAGGCTCGCCATACATCCAAGCCCCAGGGTGTTTCCGCTTATCTTCTCCGATATCTAATAGGTCTCTGTTGACTTTGGCGTCGTTTTCAGAAAATATGGCTGAGAAGCTTGTGGGCCCGTAGAACTTTTGAGAACGTGGGTATTCAGAATGCTTCCATGCCCCTAGAGGACCCTTGGGCTGGCCCATGGCGCTGTTCTGGCTGTTCGTGGAACTACAAGGTGTATTGGTGGTTTGAGTAGCCGTTGTCTGGACGGTGATACTGGTATATCCAGGAGGGTTTCCATTCGTAACAACATCACGTGGTACGGACAGCGGAGGCGAGAAGAACGGGGGATTTAATGTTGCTGAAGCTGGAGGCGAATTGAAGCAGACAGACGAGTTGGCTTTATCCGCTGGAGGTTCTTGTACGACAGAGAGAGCAGTCGTAGGCCCTCGGCCTCTCGTCATGGGTGCCGGATGATAGATACATTTCGAGGTGGTTTTCCGTCGTACACATCTTCCACAGAATGGTGCTCCGTGGTCACACCCAAGCTTTCCCTTCCGACACGGCTCACAAGCCTGTTTCTTGCCATTGCGGCGGTAGCCAACCGAGTTCTCCTTGGGAGGCATTTTGAATTAAGTAAATTCAGTATGAAGAGAGGTTGAAGTTGAGGTTAAGCACTAGTCCTTTTCGGGAGCCGGTTGATAAAGTGGTGATAATAGACCCCTCTGAACTACCGATCATACGGCTTGAGGATAACACCTTTTGAAAACTCGAAGCCTTGCTTGGACGAGTCCATGGTTGATATATGAAAGTATCAAAAAGACGGAGTCATCGGACCCAAGTTCGGAGCCTTGAGCCGTTGCGGCAAGGCTAATCAGATCGAGACTGTGGATTACGTGATGCGCGGTCGCGGTGGAGATGTATCTTGCAGGGTTGCTTATCTGATCGTCTAGAAAAGCGGGATTGAATTGAGAGTAGAGACATGAGAAGAAGAGTTTTTATCTGCTTGTCAGTTCGACCATAATTCAGGTTGTTTGGTTGGATGAAAATTGTCTTCAATCCCAGATTCCCTAGGATAGAGTTTGAGAGGCGTAATTTGGAGATGTCACTGATACTAGCAGCTCTTCTATTCTATGTACTTCTTCAAATCTCTTAATCTTTCCTTTGCTCTCTCCAAAACCTCATCTTCTTTGCAAACCGCAAATCTCAGCCAATCCTCGCCAATGTGCGCATTTTCATCAGTGTAGAACTCCGTAGGTGGAATAGCCGCGACACCAACTTCTTGGATCAAGAACCAACTGAGCTTGAAATCTCTTGGTCTGTCCTTGACCTGTGCAGGGAAGGGGTAATCCGCTGGGATCTTGACTTTCTTCATGTTAACCAAGACAAAGTAGCCACCCTCTGGATCAGAAAATGGAAGATCCAATTCCTTCCAGATGGTGTTGAATGTGTCCATCTTGTCTTTCATTTCCGTTTTCGCAGTTTCCCAAAAATTCTCGGCATCAGCTTGCTCGAATCCTACAGCCGCTGCTTCTTGGAGTGGCGATACTGAGGAATAACAAATCCTTGTATGAGCAGCAGCAACGTATTGGATCAGCTCTGGAGGGCCAATCAACCAACCTACTCGCCAGCCTGTTGCGTAGAAATTCTTTCCCGCGGAGCCAACAGTAAGAGTAAGCCTCTCAATCTCAGGAGATAGAGTAGCTATCCTGGTAAATGGAACATAGAAAAGACGGTCGTAAACTTCATCTGAGAGAATTAGGATCTGATTCTTGACACAGAGTTCTCCAATTTTGAGCAGTTCTTCTTTGGAGAAGACCTTGCCGATAGGGTTGTGCGGGGTGTTGATGACAATCATCTTGGTTTTGGGAGTAATGGCGGCCTCCAATTCGGCGAAGTCAACAGTCCACTCAGCGGAAGAGGTATTTTGGGAAGCTCCTTTCGGAGGTGGGTGCAATGGTACATAAACGATCTTGCCCCCTGGCATCTCAATGTTGCTGATGTATCTGCGAATCGTGAGAACTTGGCAAATGGCAATTATTTCGGTAAATACTTACTGGTCAAAGAAAGGCTCGAAAACGATGACCTCGTCTCCTTCCTCAATGAATCCCATGAAAGCACTTAACATACCTGCCCTGTATCAGCAAAATCTCCTTTAAGAACTTAGGAAGTCTTTTCCCTACCTTCATTTGCACCTGTTGTGATTGTGATCTCGGTTTCTGGGTCCAGTTTCCTACCCCATAGAGGCGAATATGCATCTGCAATTGCTTTCCTTAGGCGAGGTCGACCCCTCGTGGGAGAATATTGATTGCAGTCGACCTTGTTCAACGCGTCCTTCGCAGCATTTAGGATGAATTGTGGTGGGTTATATCCGAAAAATCCTTGGCCCATGTTGACAATTGGTTGGACAGGAGAAGCTGCTGCAGCTTCATTGACAATTGTCCTGTACATCTTGTCAGAGAATGTCTTCCAAAGTAAATAGGTGGGCTGTAAACAATGCCCTCCATGTTTGTTACCCCGCGCAAAACTACCCCACCATAGGATTGCTCAAAATCAAATCAGACAAGCCATAGTAGGAGCTACTACATACCATACATCTTGCTTCCTACCAGCTACCCTTTTGGCAGGCTGGATTTTCCCCTTGTTACTCATAGTTGGGGTAAAATGTCGAGCACCGAAACCGGCAGGTTGAATGGGAACTTTGGGAACACGGTTTTGCCAGTTTCTGGACAGTTGAAAGAGAGAAGTACGGGAATTCATAAAGACCTTGGCCGGGAGGACAAAAACTTCTTTTAAGCTTCCCCACAAGGTGATAATGCGGCACGGCGGTAGACACTGTTGGTCATCAATAAATGATGAAGCTGACTGCGATTTGTGGACGCGCTCAAAGACAATATGGCGTCATTACGGAGGCCTACTTGTACGAATGTGACAAAAGTGAAGCACTTGATTGGAAGTATCGCAACAATACAGACAATCGATGTTCAAAATATCAACTCTAACCTAAAATGTCTACTTTGGAAACGAAGAAAAAGTCCGGAGGAAACAGCATATGTTTGTTGTTTTTGTCACCTTCACCTGTCCCTTTTTGGCAGTATCTTCTAGCGGAGATCTTCTCAGAATTCTGTTCTTCACATGGAACATTGCATTTTGCGCGTGGCGTCGTTGCTTTAGCAGCAGAAGTTTGCAATCTCTTCATCACCCTAATTTTCTACCAGCAAATACCTTTCCTATGCTTTATTACCGCCGGACTCATTGTACTTCGCTCCGACGTGGAAGGTAGTGGAAGGTTCATCCTTTAGTATTTGTGGCTCTACAAGTGAGAGATACGGAGCTGATCTTTTGAAGAAGAGATTCATATGTAGAGTCAAGTACGGTATCTTTCAAGACATCCTCGTTTAAGTCGACCATGAAGTCCATCCCAAAAGAGGAGTTGATGTTGATACCCCCTGCCACATGCCACAGGGACTAGCCCCTCGGCTCGGGACGATGACTGTCTTGCTCTTGTGAGGTTCATCATCACCACCACATCGACTGCAGCTACTAGGCTCAGTCAACATACAACCGAAGCGGAGATGCTCGCTCCTTTACCACCTTGAGCTCGTTTTGCAGCATGCAATCTGCTAATCTTCACACCAACTCTACGAAAAAGGCCAATCCCCACTGCATTGCATTCTAACGATGGCAGCAGCAAGCTTTCTCACTCCAACCCCTCAACGAGGAGCAGAGCTGGAGCCAACCCCTCTCCCCATCACAGTCCGGTTCACAACTTCAATTCCCGACCTACTCCTCGACATTCCCGACCCGGATGCTACGACGGTCATAGCTCTAAAGCATCTTCTGCGGTCCAAACTCGATCCACCAACATCGCAACATCGATATCGATTCATCCACAGCGGGAAACTCCTCAAAGATGACGATGTCCTAGCAGATGTCCTCAAGATCCCCTCTCTGCCCCCTCCACCCGCAGATCCAAAGGGCAAAGGGAAAGCCGTCGAACCGCCGCCGCCACGCGTCTACATCAACTGTTCAATCGGCGATGCGCTCACTTCGGCCGAACTTGCCGCTGAAGCTGTTGCGGCTGCTGCTTCGTCAGACAAGTCGAAGAAGAGGGAGAGGAGCGAGACTAGAGATGGGGGGTCTACGCCCTCGAAAAGCACGACTACTACGCCTAGAGGCTTCTCGCGATTGCTGTCTGCTGGGTTTACAGCCGCGGAGGTAAATCAACTGCGGCTGCAGTTTAGGTCTATACAGTCGAATATACATACACCGGATACTATGCCCTCTCCTGAGACGTTGCTACGCATGGAAGATGCCTGGATTGACGATAATGCGGGCAATGCTGGGGCTGGTGGCGGCACTGGGGGATTCGACTTTGGTGATGATGGAATCAATGGGGGCGCTTTGGATGATTTACTTTGGGGCAATATTATGGGATTCTTGTGGCCGCTTGGATGTGTTGGGTGGCTTATTAGGGAGGGAGGAGTATGGTCGAGGAGGAGGCAGATTGCTGTATTTACGGGTTTCTTGCTGAGCTTGACGTTTGGTATGTTGAGGGTCGTGTCTTGAAGGGTTGAAGATTACAGAGACTTTGCATATTCGACGGCGTTGGTGGAGGATTGAGCCTTGGTGGCTTATGATACCCAGATATGGAGCTTGCTTACAGTAATACAACAGTCGTGGTCCAGGTTGATCATGCCTCCTGCTTGAAGTTGTCACAGTAACATTTCTCTGCGCTTTTTCCTGTTTGAATGAATGCGAATCAAGGACATCGGCTCCTAAGTGCAAAGTAGAGGGGAAGGAGATCGACTGCTAAGACGGTCAAGGACTTGGAACGCATTCTGGTCATCCTACAGCATGTAAGAACGCAACATGAATGCCTCCTCGATTGCTTTCTCTCTGCTGGCCTCACTGCTCGAACAACCTTGAGTCTAAGTCTCATTGAATGCCAACATATTCTTCAATGCCTTGAAGATTTGGAAACATTCGGCTGGTCTCATTATCCAAAAACGGTCACACTACAGCCACGACATGTAAATCATCCAAGGTCCGTAACAGCATGGGGGAATGTACAGTGGTTTCATTAAACTGATTTACTCCTACACAACAAAGCAAAGAGTGTATCTCCAAAGCACCAAACGCCATAATGACACACCAAGAGCCACTACTTGAACTTGCTGTAAATAACAGCAATAATAAGCAGCACCAAAACCGTAATGATTGCAATACTTATAATCCGATTTGTAGCCATCCTAGTCGAAACATTAGCATACTCCATCCAGAGCGTCTGCAACTCGGGACAAGGGACGATTTACCTACGCGCCATCCCCCTCAGCGTCTTCACACTCCTATCAACATAACCCTCACTCTCATGCAAGATATCTCCCGTATGCTGAATCGTCTCTCTCTGCCTATGCAAATCCGCCAACGTACTCGCCCCAATCGCCTCCGTCTCATTCGCCAACGCAGCGCTGTTCTTCAAGCGCTGAGAGCTGCGATCTAGCCTGTCGGTTCCGGACAGGAGTTGCTGTCTCTGCTCGAGCTGTACATCGTTCGGGTTGTCTGAGTAGCGGGAGCCGAAGAGGGCGGAGCGGTCATTGGTAAGGGACTGCAGTTTGCGCTTGGAGGAGTCGATGTCGGATTCGTGGTTGCGGAAGCGTTGGTTGACTTTGGTGCGGGTTGCGGAGGGGATGTTCTGCTTCTCGAGGCGCATTTGATCCAGCTGGATTGGGGGTCAGTATTGACATGTCGAGGATTCGGATCCAGATAGGGGCATTCTCACCAGCTCGTTGGCTTCCTCTAGAGCCCGCTCTGCTTGACTTATTGCTGCTTTGCGTGGCTCGCCTGCCAGATCGGGGATCTGGTCCAGCTTCTGGCTCAAGTCTGCTTGCACCAGTTTCAGCTCGGCCTCGTAGCTGCTGAAGAGCTCGGAGCCGGCGTCGGTATCGAGGGGGTTGGACATATTGACGGTAATAGGTTGGAGAATGTGGATGGATGGATGGGTAGTTTATTGAAGATGGGATTCGTAGTGTTATTGTCGTTGCCTCCGAGACTGACGGAGGAGTCGCGAGGGCTCGGCTCGGGCTTAGTGGCAGATCTGGTACAAGGCCCAGCGATGGCAGGTGACAGCGGCAATCTTCCGATAATCTGGATTGCTTCTTTTTCTGCTGTATAGCTGTCAAAAGGGGGCAAATCCAAAGACCAAGGAAGACTAATTTGCACTTGAACTGAAGTTTCAATAGAATAATAGCCTTTTGCAGTTCTAACTCAGTCCAAGCAATGCATTGAACTCAACTCCCCAGCCACACCCACACGCATTCCCACTCCCACCTTACCAGCCTCCAGCCACATTTGGCCCACGCTGGATACGGTATCGACAGGGTACAGAGTGGATTTCACCCCTGCACCATTATCATACCAAACCTCCATTGAGCTATGGGGCAGTTTGAGCTTTGACAGCTCTGTTACTTCTACAATGATTATCCTTCAACCTCACTGCTCATACTTTCTCTACCGTTGCTTCAGGAAATCCGACGTCATCCTCTGATCTGCATTTGCTTTGCGTTAGACGGCTTGCATGGACTTTCACATGAAAGGCACTAGAGTCTGTACTTGCTTTGCGTCCCGTCCTACAGCTGCAAACAGTAAAAGCCATGACGGCGTCACCCACCACCAGCACCAGCGCCTCATCCAGCTTCAATTCCCCCACAAAAGCTAAGAATGATCTGTGAATTGTTCCTCTCTTTATCTCTCCGCCTCTCCTCGTCATCCGTACCATCATCTAATACCATAATGGCTCCTCTAACAACTAGTGTCCCCAGGAAGAAGGTTGCCATCATTGGAAGCGGGAGTGCGGGGATAGGTGCGCTTTGGGCTCTCAATCGCACCCACCACGATGTGTACATCTACGAAGCAGCGGACAGATTGGGCGGGCATACCAATACTGTGGAATTCAGAAATGGGAAATACAAGACTTTGGTCGATACAGGCTTCATTGTCCTCAACACAGCTACTTATCGTAAGTACTCTTTGCGCCGGTCTTAATTGTGAGCTGTTGAGCTGACATAAATACAGCCAACTTCATGAATTTCCTGAAATCGATCCATGTTCCTACAGTGCCGACAGAAATGACCTTTGGTGTCTCTCGAGACAATGGATTGTTTGAGTGGGCTGGAACCTCTCTCGCTGCCGTCTTCGCCCAGAGGTGGAACTTAATGTCTCCAAGAGTCTGGAGAATGATATTCGACATCATACGGTTTAATCAATATGCGCTGGATTTATTGAAGGCGGAGGAGAAGAGTGAGGAAAATGTTGTTGCAAATGGAAATGGTCATGCAAATGGGAATGTTGTACATCATGCCGAGAAACAAGAGACAATCGGCGAGTACCTGGACCGGGAAGGCTATTCGCATGCTTTCAGGGATGACTATCTTATTCCTATGACTGCTGCAGTCTGGAGTACGAGTCCGGATAAGTGTGCTTTGGAATTTCCTGCTGTGACTCTGGTTCGATTTATGTAAGTCTTTGGAGGGCCTGGTATCTTTGATGTCACTAACAGAAATAGGTGGAATCATCATCTCCTCAGCACCGTAGCTACAAGGCCGCAATGGCTGACACTGAAGTACGGTGCGAAAAGCTACATTGACGCTGTTATGAAAGGATTCCCACCAAACCACATCTTCCTCAATACGCCTGTTCAGACAATTACCAATGAGAACGATGGCGGGGTACGGCTGCACTTGAACGGTAGAAAGTCAGAAGTATATGACCATGTGATCGTTGCCACTCACGGAGATGAAGCTCTCGATATGATACTCCCCGAAGCCGATTTTGAAGAGAAGCACATCTTGGCTGGATTCAAAACGAGCAAGAATACTGCTATTCTTCACTCAGACTTGTCGCTTATGCCCAAGTCGAGGAAAGCTTGGTCGTCTTGGAACTACATCACAAAATCATCGCCCACGTCTGCAAACATCGATCAAGTATGCCTTACTTACAACATGAACATCCTCCAGCACCTCGACGAGAAACTATTTGGAGACGTCCTTGTGACGCTCAACCCTCTCCACCTCCCACCACCAGAAAAGGTACAAGGAAGATACACTTACACCCACCCGCTTTACAACGCCGAAGCAATCCGCTCCCAGAGCCTCTTGCCAAGGATACAAAATACCCGGGGAATCAGTTACTGCGGCGCCTGGACCAAATACGGTTTCCACGAAGATGGCTTTTCCAGCGGGCTGAAAGTAGCTCAAGACCATCTCGGTGCCCAGCTCCCGTTCCAATTCAAAGACAGCACGTTTAGCAGAGGCAGACGACCAGTGCTAGGTATCGCCGATCTGGTGCTCCGACTGGGCATCAATTTGATACAATTTATAATTTTGATCATCGAGAGGATATTCCGTGTAGAACGCAGGCAGCAAGTTCAAGCCAAGAAAGTTGCAAAGAAGGTCATGTAAATTTATCTTAGGTATTTAGTACGGCGTTTGGAGCACGGTGTTGCTAATTACCAACTGTCTGAAAATCTAATGAATTTATGACTTTCTCATTCCATTCATTTTTTGCACCTCTGATCTCTTCATGCTGCATGGTCTTTCTGACCGTGGATTGCGGATATTCACATTCAAACGCCTCACGGGAAATGCATCGACCTCAACCCCATCCATCTCTGTGAGTTGCCATCAAATCCCCACTCAACCAACATTTCCAAGCAGACAGCCTCCCATCTCACCGCCACTGACAGCGGGAACTCACCTGTCCGTCCTCGGAATCAAATTCTCGTTGGCAAATCGTCGATTCAGCATCATCCCGTTACACGGCTGTCCACAGTGTAACCCCCGCCTCATCGCCAACACCTCACCAACATTACACCAACAGGTCGCCGCACCACCAAGAAAGATAAGGAGAATGAGTGAAATGCGAATGCCGAGATGCAATGAAGCGGATGTAATGTATCTCCGCACACATGATTCTAGTAGAGTCGGGGACTTGGTGGAGCACAACGCCAACGGATGGGAACCTAATGACATGTCGTCTGTTTGGCCCGCTCTTTCCTTGATGGGAAAGGGATGTACAGAGTGGAGTTGTTTGACTGCATGAATCTTCATCACTTCTGACCTTTCACTTCTTTTGTGTTTGCTCTCGTTTAGTTTAGGGAGCTTGATCTTTACAGGGAAGTTGCTTTTTTCTTATTTCTTACCACCGTCCAGCTCTTACCATAACTCCAGATATGTGCAGTTCAGATACACAACAACAACCCAATACGACAGTACCACCACCTCCTGTACAGCCTACAGCTCCAGCTCCAGCTGGACAACAGGCTATTGAAGCAGATGTGAGATTTCCTCTCGGCGCTCATAAATCGAGGAACATGTATACTGAGTCTGAGCTTTCAGGAAGCAGATGCGCTTGATGATGATTCTGCTTTCGGAGACGATGCTTCGTATGTCTGTTTCAAACTCTTCAGTATCTCCAAGGCGACTCTCTACAACAAGTCGTGCTACATGTTCTTCGTCTGACTAGTCTGTTTCGATAGAGATGCGAGTTCGAGAACATCGCTGAGTTCTGGCATTGCGAGATATCGTATAGAGGTATGCTTGTTCAATCTACGATTGGCTTCCTAGCCAGAGAATGGACGAAGAAGAGGAGGAAGCGGGATCTTGGCTAAAAGCGATGGATAGAATGGGAGACGATATCATGCTTATAAGGAGGGTAATTACCTACTGGTACGTAACCTTGCCCTACTACTTAGCTCCCATACAGAAACAACACACATCTTGAGTTTCTTCTTACCACGAAACAGCCAAATGACGACGCAGAACAAGATCGGCTCGATCTCCATCACCATGTCTTCAACCTCGTATCTGAAGGCAAGCTATTTTACGCGCCGATAGACAATCCGTCGAGGGTATTGGATGCGGGAACAGGGACTGGAATTTGGGCTATGGACTTTGCAGAGTAAGGCTTGGGAATTCTAACTCCGGGGCTTAAAATGATCTTCTGACAATTCTGGGGAACTGAGGTTTGAGATTAGTGAAGTGGTTATGCATGGGCTGACAAGGGGGTTTTCAGTCAATACCCTGGATCGTATGTTTTGGGAACCGATCTGTCGCCTATACAACCTGGATGGTATGTCCCACACTTCTTCTGCCTCGTTTTATAAACAGAGGCCGCGATACAGGCAGAGGAGGTCAGCGAACTGAAATTGTTTCATACTCCTAGGGTTCCACCAAACCTTGAGTTCGAAGTCGACGATAGTAGGTAACCCCTTGGCTTTATATCGTCTTCGCCTGGCTGTGCTTAGGAGGTGTCAAGCGATGTTCTTAACCCCTCCCTCGAACACTTTTGGTTATTGCGTTCGGAATCTCGGATGCTGGATATTCTTAATAACTTGAGAGTAGTGGAAGACGACTGGAGACATAAGCCATTCTCATACATCCACCTAAGGTCTCTCGCTGGCTCACTCCAAGATTGGCCGCGTCTACTTTTTCAAGCCTATAGCAACCTTGAACCAGGAGGCTGGTATGTCATATCTCTTCCTCAATGCACCTTTCTTTCCTCCAGGACGAAATTTTACGAGGGCTTCTCTCATTCATTGAAGCTGAGTGGTATCCTCAACAAAGACGCATACCAACATTATTCTCAGGCTCGAAATCGTAGATTTCGAACTTTATGCTAGAGACCAACGAGCTCCAGATGCTGAGAATCCAGGCTTGCCAGATCTGAAGGATGCGAAATACATGAACATGTGGGTAGGTGGATTGCACGAAGCTGCCGAGAAAATTGGGAGGACGTTCAGGAGTGCGGAGCATTGTAAGGCGTGGATGGAAGATGTAGGGTTTGAGAAGATTGTGGAGCAGCAGATTAAGGTGTGCAATTTTCATTACAGTTGCGTTGAGAGGAAAGATGAGATACTTCCCAGAGAGTGGCAGGCCCGAAATCCTCAATGGGTAGATGGATAGAAAATATGCCTTATTAAATGCTAACACTTCGCAGGTCCCCTTAGCACCGTGGGCTAAGAACCGTCGCCAAAAAGAAATAGGTCTCTACCAGCAGCAAGTCAGTACGTCAGTTCACTTCGTCTTCTCGTTTCGTCTCCATTTGTTCCCCCACAACTTATTCGAGCTCTCTTTTCAGATTGTTATTACCTCTTTCTTGGTCATGCATAAGTCTCCCTTTGTTCTGACATCAATTTCGCTAATCACGTATCCCACTGAAAGTGCTGGATGCCTCCTCTGCTTATGGAGCAGCGCATTTTACACGAGTGCTAGGCTGGTCGAGTGATGAGTTTGAGGTGTTGAGTGCAGGGGTTAGACATGAGCTGAAGGATAAAACTATGCAGCTTTATTCAAACCTGTATGTGATTTATGGCAGGAAATCTGGGAAGATAGAGGATGAGGGTAGTGGAGGAGAGGAGTAGGGCGGTGGGTGAGCGTGGACACGGGAGGTCGGAAGATGAGCTAGTTACAAGGGATGTACGCTGTAGCGAGGCGCGGCGTGCCAGTCAATTATTAATGCTGAGGAACTAATAATGACAGACTACTAAACTCCGCTTGGTACTACCTTTAGACAGACTGTAGGAGGAGTTTAAGAGAAAGTCAACTTGAATTGATCCATGCACAGAAGTTGGTCTGATAAGATGTTGGAATGGAGCTTGACCACTCTTCTCATGAGGTCATGATGTTCTTTTATCAACTCAATTGCATGTCCAAAAACCCAGCGAAGTGTTATCAGACTCTTCAATCTTTCTCTGATTCCATTACATCCTTGTTAGTCGTGTGGATTTTGGCTTGCTGATACCAGACTTCAGCTCCTCGCTTAAATTCTCACGGCGGTGCAAAACAAATAAAAACACAAACAAATTCAAAAAGGAACCTGCAAAGCGCACACGAACGCAACAGATCCCTTAATACAACCCACTCAAATCCAAGAAGCAAGCAAAAACAGTTCAATTCACCAGATCAACAAACCCAACCCCTAAAAAGATAAATCTCGATCAAGCCAGGTCTCGAACCCTGGTCTCCAAACCCAGACGGAAAACACCCAACCATCCCCTCCTCCAGGGCACGAATCAAACGCGTGCAAGTCTTGGTATCAAAATCGAAGAGGAATTAGCAGGTGCTTAATCTTTCTCTTTGTGCGGGGTGGTGTTCGTACTCAATGAACCGTAGAACCCTTTGACCGCCAGTTGCAGAGCTAGCTTGTCTTTTGCTGATTTGATTTTTGAGGTCGTCTGCTTGGGGAAATGAAGAGGAGGTGGAGGGGGTGTGAATTCTTTTGCTGAGGTTGAGAAGCCGAGGGCGATTATGTGGGGTGGAGGTGCCGATGGTCTCTGGATGAGGGACACGTCTAGCGAGTGGGGTGGTTGGGAAGCAGTGTACTGGTGGTGAATGGCTGTTTGACTTGTGCTCTGTTCTTTTCTTGAAAGGCCTTCAATCTGATGCGTTTCTATGTCTTGAATTCAAATGATGGATGCACAGGTTCTTTCTTTCTCGTCGGTGCTGGGAACATGGTCGAAAAACCAGTTCCCGTCTAGGCAGTCACGATTCCAGGGCCAAAACTATGGATTGCTGATGATTGAGAGATGATTTAGTGTGCATTTGAGATCGTTCTTATGTATCCTTGTTCTGTGCTCAAATGCCATTATGAGACTAGGTCATCGGTACTAGATATTACATTTACTATTTGCTATGTACATATATTCACGACTTGAACAGCCGAGAAAAGAAAGGCCCCCTCTATAAGTGATCCAATAGGTCCAGTAAAGAAAGAACAAGTCGGGACGAGTATTGAGGTCCGGTTGTTTCACTCTGAGTATTCTCAAGATCTACAGATGTCAGGTCAGCAAAGAACCCGGATTCTGGGTCGCTATTGCGTGACTTACCAAGTAACTTCCGTATATCGCCAAGTTTATGGACTAATGCCGACCCTATCGAAGTCCGAACGACTCTCTTACTCCGCATGTTCGCGCTCATAGATTGATAGATACGACAAAACACCATGTTTCCCACACCGTGGCTGCAATCATTAGCATCTCTGAGCATTTCGGCTTTGTCGTCTTCAGGCCTTGTTGACCGCGCACGGAGTTGCTGGTGTTCGGTGCTTGCGATATCGATGCGCTCGATGACGAAAGCTAGGCATATTGAGATGAAGAGGCAGGAAGGCCATGATTTTCGAGACTCCATAAGCTTTGTGAGCCCAGTGAGCACTTGCTTCAATATCCTGGATTGTAAGTTATGGAGGGCAACTTTCACTTGAAGATTGAGGAGCAATGGAGATTGGCGCCGCCTATCGCTGTACACTTGCGGGCCGGTGCGATCAACGAATGTACTTTCCCCAAAGGAATCGGGCAACTCGTCCAGCAGTAGGGCTTGCATGATGATCCTGTATATGGCAATGAGCTTGATAGCACTTTTCATAAGAATAACCTCGCAGTTTGGCATCTGTAAAGTTAGTAATCATCATTCAAAGGAAGGTCGACCAGTGTATGCTCACGTGGTTTTTATGCTCCTGAAACCATGAGAATATCTGGTACAAAACTCGGCTTGAATGATCGCGGTGGCGGAACTGTAGAAGAAAGGATATACATTTGGAGTCTAGATGATTCTCCACAATGCCATCAAGGTAATTGTTGAGATTCTCGGCCATGTCTTGGGTACCGAAGTCATGCACGCCAAGAGGTAAAGGACTTCTGAAGTCTATTCTTGTACCTGGATCTCTCTGGAGCGACATAAGGTCGCGCGTAGGCGAAAATCTCCGGAGAGTAAGAACAAGGGGTAGGTCTGGAATACAAGATAGTTTGGCGGTCATATCCAGGGATTCCCAGAGACCATTCGACACGATCGATTTCGTGAAATCGTGTAGATAATCGCTAGTAAGATGTTGGGTCATGAAATTCGGAAAGAACGCAGCCACGATGTTTGGCATAGGCCAGCTTCCGGGAGTGAAAAGAAGACCATGACTCAAAGCGCGAGAGCTATGAACATTTTTGCACTGAGGGCATAATCCAACAATGCGAGAATCCTTGCAGAGTCAGCAAGTCTCAGCTTCGCGGAGAGAAAAAAGAAAGGGGACAGGAAGGGGTGTATCCTACACTGCTCGCCACGTCTTGGCCACAACTCCTGCAGGCAGAGCTTGTGAGGAGATTCTGGTTAAGAATTCGGCAGCATTTTCCCATGTAAATGTCAGATTCAGTCGCGGGAATATGAGTTTCGATGAGGTTCACCAAAGTGGATGCTGACGGTCTCTCGTTTCGATCCACCTGGAGCATCTTACTAGCCCAAAAGAATGGTGCATTATCAATATTTGATAAATTGGACATTTCAATGATCCAAGCACCGATCCCGGGCTCGTTGTTGTAGAAGTGTGAATTGTCGGATCGCTTGATGAAGAAGTCTCGTAATTCCGAAACACGCTTCCTCTTGAGTACAGTGGCCATCTCGAAGTACACGCACCCAAGGCTCCATATGTCTGAAGAAGAGTTGCGTTTCTTGCTCAGTATGACCTCAGGAGCTGCGTATAGTCGAGTGAAAGTACATGAGGTTGATGTGGTAGAGCTCTTGGCATCTTTCCAGTCACAAGCAAGTCCGAAATCAACGAGCAAAACTTGTTGATTATGCACCAAAATATTTTCCGGTTTAATATCACGATGTCGAATCCGATTCAAATGCAGATAGCAAACAGCTGTAGCCAGACATCCGAACCAATCTCTAACTGGAGACAGCACTCTGGCTTGAGGATAGAGGCCAGCATGGACAAGATATTTTCGAAGGTCAGAATCAGCCATCGGAGACATGACAATAGCTAAGACACGTGAGGTAGTATAACTTCCGACTTACAGGATATATTAGCATACGATCATAAAGTAAAGACAAGAACGAGTCTTGGCTGGTGGAAACAAGACACTTGAATAGCTGAAAGGGAGAATGCCGGGACACTGCTTCGTTTCGGGCAAGTGAATATGATGAAGTTTCTTGTGGGGCACGAAAGGCAAACAATTGAAAAGGAGACACGCCCTTACAATTTTCACGCAATGTCTATGCCTGATTCGACTCAATGCATGTAGTTCGCGCTGAAATGCCTGGACGCGACTCCTATTGATCGAGACACAACTTGTACGTCGAACACTTTTCCTGGCATATATCTGACCATCCGTGAGGCTCAATACTTCATCAACGTCCCCTAGACTGCCACTTCCGATGTGTCGGCGACGTTGAAATGGAGGGTGACTTTCGGGCGCAAAGTGACCATGGCTGCTTGCGTACCCGAGATGGAACTCTTTGGGGTGAGCACAAACGAGACGCTGAGCCTGGACAAATTGAGGTCGTATGTCTTTCGGAATGAGGAATTCAAGTATTGACTCAGAAATAATTGGAAGCCACAGGTCACTGACTCCTTCTTCGTTGAGTTTGTCAAGCAGAGACAGGCTACCGATTGCTTGAAGAATGATGTACAACCTAGGACTCTGGCTCCACATCAGTTGGCCAGCTTGAAGAAGCTCAGTCGTGACTAGGCTGATATAATCTTGGCTGTATCTTCGATTACCCCGTTCCCAAATCTGATTCGAACATGTTGTACCAGTAACCGGCATTGTTCTGTGCTACAGGATGTGGTAGCTCGGATTTGGTATTGGTACAGTATTTCCCGATAGTCGCCCCTCAGTACGAATAGATATGCAGGAGCAAATAGTTAAAACCTTAGGGAGTTCGTACCACGGATGATTTCTGGACGATTACCGGGAGATGATTATGGGGCGACGAAGAAACTCATTGTCGCAAATCTGGAGATAAGTGCGGATCGTTGATGGCGGTCAGGAAGCATCCCACACCGCTCAACCAAAGGTATCAACCTGCAACCTCCCCTTTGCTGATTTGATTCGTCTAATTGAAGGCGTTTGCCCAATGACGGGATGCAGCATCTTAACGAGCCGGGCGGTTTAGCAAGCAAATGGAGGCAGGGCAGGCTGCAGAATGATCATGAGGCCAATAGGAACACATGTCTAGCGTGTCAGTCACGATGGCTTCGTAACTTCGCAACGTGGCAGAGATGCTGCTAATGTAGCTCAATGATGAACCACGATGCGAGGAAGCACAGTTCAGTAAATGATCAAAATAGAGCTCGAGATGTATAGAAGAGAACTTGTGAGACAAATTTCGCCGGCTCCATTCTTTCAGCTCTAACACACATGGCATCCGCAGATAAAACCCGTAAATCCCTTAACGTTTGAAAACACTCTCTAGGTGTCCGCAGGATATCGAGGAGGATGAGCAAGTGATGGCGATGAGCAAAATAGATAAGCCTGGAATGGCTTCATGCATGCCAAGACATGAAGTTTGCCTTCCCCACAACGGGACTGCATGGAAGTGGGCCATTACCTTAGTCTACCCGACAAAGATCCACATCGTGAGTGGGCAAGAATTGGACAGCTTCAAGAGCCAAATAACATTCGGGTCCGCCTCGTTCCAGCGAGAAAACATTTTTGTTGCTGTTGCTGTTGCTGTTTTAACGTTATTGTCGAGGAGGCCACCCTAGCAAGGACTTTCATTGCTTCTCCAGATGAGTTGCGCTAGGCCAGTAAGGGCAGCGGCGCCCGGATCGCAGCCCGGTATTGGGAACGTGAGCGTGTCAACTTCTGTAAATCTGCGAAGCTGACGTCTCGCGTCCAACGGACCCTTTTCTTCATCTTTTCTTTCCATCTGTGACTCTTAATACTTCTCTCTCCTTACTTGGGATCATTCTGCGAGCTTGCCATTCTTCGTCATCTCGACTCTACTTGCTCCTAGCCAGAGCCAAAAGGGGTAGAAAAGGACATCGCACTTCGAGACTCCCCCTTTCAGCCACTTGAGACTTCCACGACCATGTCCTTCGACGACGAAGCTCCAGATGAACCGGCAGATGTCGCCCCTCCAGACCCTTGTAAGTCTGCGATACTGTACAACCAGGCACCTGCAGGAGATCGACCGCTGATATCGCAATGCAGTCTTTGGGAAAGGCAGATGAGTAACACAATTTCACCACGATGTGACAGTAATGGACCTCTCGGGAGATGCATCCTGCCATTCGAATTCTTCCCAAATGAATTCTTCTCCCACCACGTCCAAAGAGCCGCTCAAATGTTGATTCTGAAGCCTTCCTACCTCTGCGCCTATGCCGACCTGTCTCCCTTGGTAGGACGGCGCACACGGTCTTCCTCTTCATACCAAATATCCTTATATCAACTATTATTACTTTTGCCGGCGCATAAAATGTACTTCTATTTTGCAAGAACTTGTCTGGATGGCATCACGACATAAACGGGAGAGAGCGTGTCTCCGAAACGCAAGGACGATATGATACCACTCTACAGCGTAGATTTGGTTTTAGAGATACGCAAGAGGATATACCATTTCCTTTCGATGTCAAAATTAGATGGTTGCCATGATGGTAGACGGCTTCGTGAGGGATAGAACTTCTGCCAGCGTACTTTGCGTTTTGTATATCTTATGTCTCGTTGTACAGCATGTTTTAACTACTGCTTTGGATTTGTGTTAGCTTGGTATGTGTTGCTTAAGTATTTAGAAATAGTGGTTTGCAGGTTCCCACATACGGGTAATCTGCCCTGAGAGCTGTACAAGTATCATAAGACAAGCCGTGTATACTCATGACGGGGAGTCTGACTCCTGCACCTGATCAGGGAATCCTACATTTCCAGAAAGTCTATGTATAGCTATGGGGCTTCGGTTTCGTCGAACGACTCCAAATCTTGGTCTTTTCAACTTTACCACCTCGTCCGATTGTCTGAAATAAGCGAGCATAAAAGAGGAGACTGTAAACAACCAGGTCTGGAAGGTATATGAAGATGGCCATTATTAGAATGAAGGAGTTACAATGGCCAACTGCCAATAACAAAGGACCAAGGATGCCTGGTAAATCAGTGGGAAGAAGTAGAACAACACGCGCCAGGCAAAGAATCTCACCTGTAATCTTTGTGCGGAGAAATTGCGCGTTTTTGCAACCGGGAGGACAGCAGACAATATTCGTAGACTACCAGCCTTTATTTTCGATAAAATTGTGCTTCGATCCTCGAAAAGGCATACGTAAAATAATGTGCTTGGCCATGCTTGCTCGATCTGCCTACTTCCTTATCTCATTACTTCGTAGGCACAGCTGGACTCATGGAAGCCTGTGATGCTTCCTGTCAGAGACTCACGGGCAGGTTGAGACTCAGGTCTCCGTCCGGAGGCCAACGAACGTGAGTATCACCAGAGCTAGGTTGAAAGCGATGCTAGAGCTTCTTAAAGCATGAGACCCTATGATATTACCATTAAGTTTCACCCTTATTGTTGGCAATAAAAGCAGGTATCTCACTGCCGGTGAAATTGTTCGCTCGATCACGTGATCAATGTTCAAATTCTTTCTTGATACGTCGTTCCGTCGTCCACACACCAGCTTTCCATCTACAAGATACGAAGCTAGCGAATATGAGAGAACAACGCCTACCAACTGGAACATCCGATCCACTGACTTTCACATGCACCTGTCCAGCATCAAAATCTCACGACGGGGTAGTCCTTCTCTTCTACCGATATTTCGGTGCGACTCCTTCCCTCCCAGCCTCATACCATGCTCTGGGAGCCGATCCATCCTCTCTCGCCTCATTTCACACGACTCATACCCAGAAGCTCAACATAGGAGGTAAAATCCGTATAGCGAAAGAAGGATTCAACATCACCGTCGGCGGTACGAAAACTTCAATCGAAGAATACATGCGAGAATGCATTTCACACTGGTCGTTTGCCGGACTGGATCTCTCTACTCAAGAAACACAGAGTCAATTCTTTAAGCCGACCACAGGAGGATGTGCATGTGTATTTGGAGGTGCACCGGCCAGTGTCCGCGTGACGTCGGAGATTACGCCAATGGGAGTCACGAATTATATCCCAGCTCAATGGGATCAGATTGAGAGTCTCAGTCCGGAAGACTTTCATGAGAGATCTCACAATGATCCTGACACTATCCTTCTCGATGTTCGGAATCACTATGAATCACGAATCGGGTATTTCATGGACCCTAAGACAGGCGAGGCTGCTTTGAGACCACCGATTCGAAGATTCTCGCAATGGCCACAGTATGTAAAGAGGCAAATGAGTGGCTCTCCGGCGAGGAAGGCAGCTGGAACGAGACAGATCATGACTTACTGCACGGGTGGAATCAGGTGTGAGAAGGGAGCAAGATTTCTGCAGGAGAATATGGAGAAGAGCGATGGCGATCGGGTGTGCACGCTGAAGGGCGGGATTGCTGCTTACTTGACATGGATGGATGAGGAGATCAGATTAGGAAGAAAGATTCCTGAGGATTCGCTGTTCCGAGGAAGGAATTACGTCTTTGATGCGAGAGGCTCCACGGGGCTGGACTCATCTGGAACTTCCGATCCAGTATCGATATGTCACATGTGCCAAATTCCCTGCGACACACTCAGCAAGTGTCGTTCCAAAGGCTGTCATCTCGTTCTCGTGGTTTGTGACAGATGCGAGTTGAGAGATCTAAGATGTTGTCAGAGCTGTCAAGATTTTGAGAGGCAAGCTTTGAATCTCGAACCAGAAAAGTCTGGCCCTAGATCAATTTGTGCTTGTGAGAGGGAAAGAGAGGCAGAACTTTGGGGACCGGAAGAGGAGAAGATACAGAAGACTCAAGGATGGAGGAAAGCCAAGAGGAGGCAAAACACCAATGGCATTAATATTCAAGTCAAGACCATCGATTGAAAGGACGATTTGTAATCGTTGGTCTGAGATCCAGACGGCTCAATTTCCGCCCTTGGAAAATTACTATGCAAAAATACCTTGGCCTAAAAGCCATTACATGCTTGAGAAAAGCAGAGGCCGCGACCATCGTAGCTCTAAATAACGCCTGACCAAATTCCATATACACCATCCCAAACGCCTCGCCATTTATCGTCCTCTCCGCAAACGCCAGAGATCATATTTTCGTCAACCTATACATGTCAAGGGACACAAGCTTCCGCGTTTGACACTCATCATAAAGCAACGGCAAAAGCAAACACTAAAGCACCAGCCGCCAACGCCGCTGCCGTCGTGTCCAGCCTCCCATTTGCAGCAGCAATCTCGTCACCTCCTGGGCGAACTGGTTCATGCCTGGTTTCACGTCAGAAAACTGTCATCTCATCTCCCCACTTGGCTACCTCAAAACCACCAAAATAGCTCGATCAAGTCCAGCTCAAAGATACTGAAGCAATCTCGCAATCTCGCCAAAGATAGAGACAAACAGGGTTTGGGATAGGGGAAAATCAAGCCAACTCACCATCCGCAAAATACCCTATTCTGCCCAAACGTAACGCAACTATAATAAGTTGTGATATGCCACTTCTGCTTCAGGCTTAATTCCAGCTCATCTCCAGGCTTGAAGTCCGGTTTGGGTGTTATCCTCGCCTCATCGGTTTCCGTTGTTGTCGGTGGTGCTAAAGTCGAACTCGACGTCGCTAAGCTAGAAAGCCTCGAGAAGGATGTTGATGAAGCTTGTAAAGCTGAAGCTGGTGATGCGGGGGTGGAGGTCGTGGAGGATGTGATGAATAAAGCTTGAGATACTTGAAAATGCGCTGAAAGCAGGAGGATGAGTGGCGTGAGTAGGCTGGAGATCCTCATTTTGAATTCTCGAATTGAATGATATAGGGTCGTGATCGGACGAGTAAGTAGATGAGTTGGAACTTTGAGCCTGAGCTCTTCTCAGATTTGGCGTTGGCAAAATAAGTGAGGCTGCTTCCAATATGGAGAGAGCTCGTACGTGCAAAGCCGGGATTGGACAGATGAGCACAGCAAGTTCTTGGACGAAGCTTCCCGAAATCCAGTCTCAGTGTCTTAGTCGTAATTAAAATAATTAAAACCGTACAAATAGAACTGAACGAAAAAGGGGTTTCAAGAAGTCTTGCTCCGAAAATAAATTTTATGATTCAGATATCAAAGGGAGAGAGTGAGTTAGAAGAAAGACAGGAGGGAGTGAAGTTCTGAATCGAGCAAGGATTAAAGCAGGGCAGAGTCAACTTGACATCTTGACTTGACTTAAGCTTGACGGATTTTAACTAATGGTTAGCCATGTCATGCAGGTGATTCACGACACTGCACAGCACATCGTAGTACGGTACAGTGCCCAATGACTCCTTCTCGGCACCCCTTCTCCAAGCTTGAAAGAGAAGACATCGTCGGCTAAGATAGGAGAGTCTTGAAACATTTTGGGAGGATGAAAGAAGAACCAGAGCTTTGACTCGAGAATAGGCTTCGCTGGATCGCGAGGCTGCAGCTTGCTACAGGTGTGATGTGGGAAGCGATGGGTCGTGGCCCAATGAGTGGCCTTCTTGTTCCAGACCATGAAACTCGGGGTGGGAGGTTGACCAACCAATCTTTATCAGTGATTTTCAAGAACACCCTTCCGTGTGCGTGGGGAAAATATGTTTCACTTGATTCCTTTGAGAGCATATTACTCAGAGCCGGAGAATAAACGTGTTATTTGAAAGGTTCATATTTCAACTTGAGAGCAATGTCAATATGAGCCCAGTGCCAAAGTCATTTATTGAATGCGCTGGAGCGTTCTTTTATTAACCGATAGAAGCGACCTGCAGAAACGCCACCCTAATGATCCAAACGCCCAACCAGTCATTACGCCAATGCAACGCTATGGTATCTCTTGCAATGGCCAGAGCAAGCCACAATATCATGTACAATAAACATTATCGTCTCCGCCTTATGCACATATCATCTACTCGTTCGTAGTCTGCCTTCGGTTCCGAGCATTGAGAGTCGTCTGGGAGGAATTCCTAAGTCCGACGCTCGTTTGTCGCCTCGGGGGATTGGCAACCGTGCTTCCTCTCTTGGGAACCCAGCCAAGGCTGCCTTCAAAATCCTCGTCATCATCAGTATTCATATTGTACTTTCTGAAAGCCTTGCGCGGTAATGGATCTTCAACAGCTGCAGGTATTGGTGCTGGCTCTGGCTCAGCATCGCTCGAGATCGTGAGGTCCATATATTGAGATCCTGCGGGAATTGATTGTGAAGCACGAGGCTGAGAAGATCGAGTTACGGTTGTGCGTGATTGAGATGCAGCTCGCTCAGAGGCTCTGGTCTTGGCAGGCTGAGATGCTGATCGATCAGAAGTATGGCTTCCTGAAGCTCTGCTCTTCAACGATGTAGAACGTGAGCCTTGCTTGTGCTTCTGGGATGCCTTTGGCGTCATTTCATCCTCGGAGCTCTCTTCGTCCACGGCAGCCATAAGCTTTTTATACTCCGCATCAACTTTTGCAGAATTTTTCAACTTTAGTGGTCCCAAAGCTTCTCTCTTAATCGTAGCCGACCGCTGGTTTATCAGTTAATGCAGTTCTTGTGATACCTAGAGGAAACTTACCTGCGAGAGCACTTCTAAGGAAGGAAGTTCGTCGTCAGATGAATCATCGGAGGGCTTCGTGGGCATTCTCAATGGAGCTCGCATAGACTGGGAAGTGGGCTTTCGAGGGGGTAGTTCGTCTTCAGCTTCAGCCAATTTATCCTTGCCTTTATCGTTTGATGGCTGCCCGGGTTGTGGAGAACCACCGGAAGAGTTATTGATCTCGAAACCGGGCATCACAGGAGAGTCCAAGGTTAACGCAGTGTCATCAAGATCCGGCTCCGGCTGATGTCCGTGATCCGTGACTTGGCTTGTAAATGAAGAATTAAGTGAAAGCTTCGGGTATTTAACAGTCGCATCAGGAGCGTTCTCAGAATTGTTCTGCGATCGTTCAGGTGAGTTCTTGGAACTGGTTTTGGCGTCTTCATAATCGGAGTCCGAATCACTACTTCTCCTGCGTTTCCTTGCTTGCCACTGCTCCCAATATGCCTGTGCTTTTCCGATTGGGACCTTCTTGGCGGTCAGTATCTTTGGAGGTTTCGCGGAGCCTTCCTTGGCCGAGTTGAAGATAGACGCTTGGGACTTGATAGGCTCATCGGTTTGATTTGTAGCAGCGTCGGCTGGAGGGGAGCGGCTGGAACCTCGGCTTTCCTCAACTTCGGGAGCGGTGTCAAATGCCGGAGGACTAGAAAGCTGGGCTTGAGTTTGAGTCTGGTCAACTGTCATCCAGCTGGATTGTTCTTCTCCTTCTAGTTCTGGTTCTGGGGACTGCTGTGGAGGCGAACTTCGAAGATCTTCATCCACTGTTTCCCAGCTTGAAGGAGGCGGCCGTGATGGCGAACTTGAATTTGTGGCTACCTGTCGGGGTTTAGTAGGGGTTCGAGAAGACTCTCTTGGCTTTCTGAAAGGCGAAGATCCAAGCCCGTTGAACTTTGGGGAGTATGGCTGACTCTGGCTCTCTTGGTCCGCTGCTTTCTCCTTGTGGCCATTAGTCTCGGTCCCGGTCATCTCCTTCAAAAGCTTTTCGAACGATGCGGCCTCACCGGGAGTTTGGATTCCATCGGGACCTCTCAAGATTGACGATGGAACATTCGAACGAAACCCGGCATCCTTCATCATACGAGCTACTTTCTGCCGTGTCTCTTCCGGGACTGACTCGTCCATGTAGTCAATATCAGGTGGTGCGACGTTGCTTCCTCCCAAAGCTGGCGTCACTGGAGTGTCTTGACTTACAGGTGCTTCCACCTGGCTCCCGTCGGCTTCTCCTGATCCATTTAGGTGACCATTAATTTTTGTTCCTCCCATTCCTAACTGCTGCCCACTTTTGGATATGTTAGCTACGGCCACCTGATCTTGAGAGTCCTGAGGAGGCAATTCTGACATTTCAAGGTCTTCATCGGGCTGGCGATCTTGTTGATACGAGTCAGGGGCATCAGAATTGAGCGGAGTCTCGGTGACGTGGGAATATTGTGCTTCGGGAATTTCTTCCTCGTTGTTCTCTGGACGTTCTTGCTCATGGCTTAAGGTTGTGGATTCGTCCGCACTTGGTGCTTCCTTGGCGGGAGCATCATCATCTATAATGATTGGATCCGCTTGATTCGAGTTTGGTGGCTCGTTCATCTTGATATCGTGGTTGGGACGTTCCTGGTCATCTCGTTTCAATGGTTCCTCCTTTAGCTCTTCGGCTACATCCGAGGAGGCTTCCCGAACAATTCTGGGTTCGACGAGTTGACTGAATGTAAGAGAAAGATGTCCGTCGTCCTCTTCATCGTCCTCGTCATCGCCAGGCATCTCAAACTTATCGTACATCCTCTTTCCAGTATTTGGATCGATTGTCTTTTCTGTGGTCTTTCTGTCTCTCTTGGCAAGCGAGAGTCCGAGTTCACCATGGTCAGGCACGAAATTAACTTGAGCGGTCACCAAATCAGAAAGCTCAGGCTGCCATCCGCGCAGCTCGTAATGCTTGAAGGCAATTATCATTCCCAACTTTACCATACCGTCTCGTAGAGTAGGCAGTGTAGATAAATCTTCAGGAAGAGCGGGTAGGTCACGTTCGGGGGCACTGTCCTGTCCAGCGGAAGGTTCTGTGTCGTTCATGACCTGTCGATTGATCTCTTCGTCCTCATTACCGTTTTGACCTGATGTATGTAAGGAAACGTCAAACTGTGAGTCCATAAAGCTATCCTCTTGGAAGCTGGGTTCGTACGAGGCTTCCAAATATTCCTGCTCCTCAGCGTAAGTGTGCTTTCCCTTACGACGCTTTTGCTTTTTGGAAGCCCGAGATTCATCGTCATATTGCTGAGCTTGCTGGTTCTTACGCTTGCCTTTCTGGAACCTTCCACCTCGTTGTTGGGGATCCCATCGCTGGACGAACGGGAATGGAGGTTCACTCAATTCAAATACATCCTCCTGTACACATTCGACGGCTCGATATATGATCTTATTTCTCCAGGCCTCTGGGTCTTCATCAACTTCTTCCTCGACAATCTCTGGTTCTTCAGCAGGCTTGGGAGTGATCAAGGGTTTGACATCCTTCATAAGATCTTGCTTCAGTTTGTCCTCATCTGCTTTGGTCTTAGGAGTCTTGAGACCCAATGCACCAAACAACATTCGGCGACCAGCCCCAAGATTCAGTCTTGACCGTCGGGGCACTGTTTGACTGGAATTTTCTGATGCGGTTTGGGGGTTGGGTGACTGGATGGGAGTATCAAGCTCCTTCGGGGCGTCTGGCGCTGACGAAGGTCTCGGTTCTTCGTTGTCTATAGCACTTGTCACATTTGAACTCGCTCCTGGCAATACTTTCGTCACCAAAGATACATTGCCTGCTTCAGCCTCAGCTGTGTGAGAACCACTGGTTTGGTTGGCCTGAGGGACTTTCTCTGCTGCGACTGTTGGTGCCTGGGCTGTAGTAGCTTTGGGCGTGGCGGTAGCGGACTTTCGGGCCTTCTTTGGTGTTTCTGACCCAATTTCTACACCCCCGTCGGCGAGAGACGAAAGGAGCTCTGCTCTTCGACGTTCAAATTCTTGTTCAGCAGCAGTTGCCTTTTGGCTCGGCGTCTCAATTGCATCAGAAGGACCTTCATGGTCGTCGTTGGTTCCAGTTGAGACTCTCGCTTTTCTGAGTTCTTGCAAGGCAGCCATGGCTTCTTCAGGCGTGGAATTACTGTTCAGATTCAATTTAGCAAACTCTGACAGAGTAGTACCAGCTGGCAGAAGCCCCTTGTTCTTGTATCGGTCCAGCAGATTCGCATTCCTCCGACGCGCATTTCTATTTCTTGTGCTGCTCTTGCCTAAGCCTTCTTTGGGTTGGGGTCTGGCCTGGAAGATTATGGCTAGTTTAGGCGACGCAGGTAATGTAGCCTGCGGTTTTGTCTTGCTGGATTCCACTTCTGGGGCATCATCGTCGCTCGAAGAATCGCTACTACTTTCACTGCTGCTTTCTGATGATGATGAGACTGCGACATCTGCCATCTCCTCGTCGTTAGAAGATGAGTCGCTGCTATCACTGCTGCTTGAACTATCTTCATTGCTGGAGTCGCTATCACTTGAATCTTCACTGGACTCGATTTGCTGGGATTCTTTGTCTATAGCTGGAGTTGACGTGAGACCGATGGATAGATTCTCCTCTTCAGTGTCGGGGAACTTGACAAGTCTACCTTCTGAAGCTAACTTGGCAGACGCTGGAGGCGGGCTTGATAAGCTTGTTGCAGCTTCAGCCATAAAAGACAGTGCTTTTCCAGACTTGATAGATCCTGAAGGTAGTCCATGCTTGTCGTAATGTTTGAGAAGTTCGTTTGATGTCTCATCTGCCTCCAATTCTTCCTCTTCACTGGCCGGGGAATCGGACTTTGACCTTGAACTTGAATGATTCTTATGTGCTGGAACTTTGTTGTGGCCTTGAAAACTCTCAGTAATCTCGGATTTGGCTTTGACAGGATGAAACCCCCGAGCTAAGACCTCGTATGCCTCTCCAACATCTCCTTCAACCCCTTTCCCATTCAGGATATATTTGCAAACAGCCAAATGGGAGTTAGGAAAGGCTGAGTGTAACTTACGGATCTTAGCTCGAGTATCCGGATCAGAGATTCCGTCGAGAGCAGCCTCATTCAGATTGTCAGCTGCGTCTCCTGACAATCCAGAAGCAACCTCAACTTCCATTGTGTTGTGGTCTTCCAACGCATCGACTCGCTGGACTATGTCTTGGCCATCTTCAGATCCCATATCCTCGTCCTCAAATTGTTCGAAGTCATCGTCTTGTTGCTCTTTGCCTCCATCGTCTTCAGGCACATCATCCTCACCCTCGGGATCAGAATCGGCGTTCTCAAAATCCGCATGAAGTACCAATTGCTTATCATCATCATCATCATCATCATCATCATCATCATCATCATCCTCATCTGTGCCTTCTGATTCTGGAGAAAAGTCTTCGTCATCCTCGGACTCATCATCTTCCGCATCGGCATGAAGAACGAGTTGCTTGTCTTCGTCATCGTCATCTGCATCGCTCTCGTCTTCGCCAGGAGCAAAATCCTCGTCGTCTTCGGAGTCCTCATCGTCCAGATCAGCCGTAAGAAGAAGCTGTTGAACGGTGCCCTTCACATCATCTTCTGCTTCCTGCAGAGCAGCAAAGCCCTCATCTTCCTCCTCATCTGCGTTATATGCAATCCTGCGCTTCTTTCTTGGGGGTATGTTTACCGCAGGCCGACTCGGCGTTCGTAGAAGTGGTCTGCCCAATGCAAGGCCATCGTATAAGCGCTTCCCATCGTCTGATATCTGATGTCTACCAGAGATTCGTCGTACTTTCAGGTCTTGGGTGAGCAGTGGGCGGATGCTGAGGAGTCACAAAGAGTCAGTTTCAATTATGCATTTCACGATGTAAAATAAGGCGAACGAACATGACCTCGTCCTCTTCTTTCAACACACTATCAACAGGCTGGAAGTGAAGACATTCGTAGTTGACCCCATTTGCCCCCTTCAGCTCCACCGCGTAATCCTCCAAACCCCATTGTCCGTCCGTCTCGATGGGAATCACCTCGTTGACCTGCTCGAGAAGCTGGTAGACCGTGGGCGACGCGTTCGTATCGATACTCCATAGAATTGGTGTTTCGGGCAAGCCGTGACGTCGAACAGTCACTCGGAGCCTCATAGTGAAGGTTTTCGTGGTTGACGAGTCGAAGAAGCGTGCAAGCAAATCGAGAGGGGACGTGCAGGAAGTTTTGCACGCGTCGAGTCCTCGCGTGAATTCACGTGACAGTGGGCTAGCTCATTGCGCTTGAATGACTCCCTTTCAAAAATTAGTAGAATTCGCAGCAAAATCAGAATATAGTGCTTGCTAACTGTAATTCCATACAATATCTGACTGAACAAATCACCAGCAGAATACTCTGCGTCCCACGCCCATTCCATCCCATCCGCAGATCTCTCCTCCATCAGCCTCTCGTATCCGTAGCACCAGATGGCACAAAAGTGCTTGGCAAGTTCAATTTGAGTGTCCTGAGGTGCTGCAGTACTGATAAAAGGGTAATCATGTTGACTTGGTGCGGATTTTCTGACGTTTTCTCGGGTAACGGCGTCTTGAGGTGTGGTTGGAGGTGCTGGAGCAGTGGGGAGCGTGAGTTGCTGTGTTGGTTGTGCTGGTGCTTGGGCTGCTGAAGAAGCTTTAGTTTGCTTGTACTCTGGAGGGTAATTGGGTTCCAGTCCTGGATTAGCAGTGAACATAACCGTGAACTCTGCAAGGGCGGACATGGTGTTGATGGTTCTTGGTGAGCTAGTGTTTGTTGATGTTTTTGGATGTGGGTTTACGGCGAATTGAAGAAAAGGAAAGAGTTTTGGGAGGAAAAGATGAATAAGGGGGAAGTGAGAGTTATACTTACATGGTTGACGTAAGTTCATACTATCTACTATTATCAGTCGTGGACAATAGGTAAGTGAGAGGTAACTGATGCTCGTATTGTGCTCGCTAAGCGAGCACAGCGTCAGCCGTGAAGTCGAACATTCGATCGGAACATCAGCGGCATGGGAAATTCTCTTGTCCGTTGTCTTCAAAAAGCTTAATACTAAAACAAGCATTATCATTTATTTTGATGGATCTAGAGGTCGAAAACGATATTATACCACGTGCTGTTCCCAATGCAGCCATCGTCGTCCCTCTGGCTCTGCATATTTCCTCACGCCGTATTTTGCTTTCCAAGGTTGAACAGCGAGACATTTTGAGAATTTGACATATTATATTATCGTAAATTACCATTGGAACAGCCTGCGGGAGAATAAATGGAGCAATGCAGCGAAATTTAGGCGGTGTTGCCACCTCAAATATTGATGGAGCTCGCTTATCCAGGGGCTTCGCTGCCACATCAAAAGCCAACTTGTGAGGCAGATCGAACGAAACACACTTTATCTGACTACGATTTATCTAAACGAAAGGGCTCCACAGGCTTTGGTGGGTTTATCTTGATCATGCAAGTATCATCAGAGGGTAGTTTATTGCACTTAGGAGACCATGAGCTGGGACGTTGGGGGCAACCCGAATAGCTTCACAAGCACCTATAGCAAGTTCTAGACATAGAATTAATACATTGAGTTGCCAAAAGAGGCAGCTATGTTCCACATCCATCTCCCAACGTTACAAAATAGACCTTTTGAGAGTTGAACACGATCCCGGTGTGGGTGGGTACGGGGTGCTTATCCCATTGGCAGTGGTTATTGATGTTGTGGACGTCGAATATCTGCAGGTGGTCCTTGGAGGGTGAGACGTAGAGAACCCGGGATGATTTGAGCAACCCGTAATGCCGTTCAGCAGAGAACTATCGCCACAGAATCGATGTAAAGATCGGCCTGTTTTACCCGTAAATATCTCGTAAGGCAATAGCAAACCTTTCACATAGAGCCATTATTCATAAGCTACAGTGCGATATTCGGCATAAGCTTCAACCGGTATCATTCATTATGTTCAAGGAAAGCCCCCGTTCGCATGTGAGCAGAGCGAGACTACAGAGAAGTATCTCTAACATTACCGAATCCGTATTTTGACTCTCGAAAGCCACTATCTCTTGACGAAACGAGAGATCTCGTGGCTAAGAACAACTTACTGAGAATGGTAGAGGTCAGATCTGTGTGGGTGTGAACTTCGGTCGTGAAATCTTAATAGTAATTGGGAGACAGTAGCTGGAATAACACAAAGTTTTTCATGCAGCTTTAGGTTAATATTATCCTGAAGAAAATTAGTGTTGTGTCTGTGTCGAAGTTGAAGGTGCTGTCCCTCCGACATTTTAGGAGTGTCAACAATAAGGCCGGCCATAAGCGAGAACTGTCAAGCTAAGGAACCTAGGTAACCAGCCCCGCATCTAAACAAACGGTAATTGTCAAGCACCTATCCAGTCTTCAACATCGGTAATTGTTAAAATGACAGATTGAGCACCTTGTACATCAGATTTGTGCCCACAAATAACCTCATCTCTCCGTGATACACCGTAATACCAAAACGCCAACTCACCCATCGTGTCGCCAAGCTCCAAACCTCCGGACCCGACGGAACGGGACCAACACCAGGTGCCTCCTCTCAGAGCGGAATAAGGGCTACAATTCTCACTCCAAACCCGCCCGTCCATAGGTGACACCCGAACCCGAAGATCTGGTGCAACCACACTCTGCATTCCTGGGACTCTACCAAGGTAAATCATGCAGAGGGACCAATGTTCGATCACATGCATGTAACAGTGCGGAGTGGCATTACAGTAGTGTACATGATGTAACACTGACTCAGTACCACCAAACGATCCTTCTTGCCTACGTATTTGTACTTGTACGTAGTTGCAGCCTCAAAAGTACTGCCTTGTTGTTCCGTCCTACCGCACCAGTATTCGGACAAAGACAAGGGCAAGGCCAGCAGATAAGGCGATTCCGCATCATATTGAATTTACCATTTCACAGTAAGCAGACTTTACTATCGCATTGACCTCCTGATCTGGAATCTGGATGTAAATAGCGTGCTGACCGGTCTCGGCCCCGCAGAAACCCTGCGTCGATCAAAAAAGCTTAGCCGTATTTGCTCCCAATTTCCTCCAATCTCCAGCTCCAGATCGATCCGAGCCCGAAGGAACGATAAGACCCGGCAGAGCTTCACCTCAACCTCTCCCCTCCTTTGACTTCTCGAGCCATTCCTTCTCCCACTCCGCTCCACAACCAAAACCCTCCCAGTTCCTCGAAATCACAACTACAGACAACAAACGGCCCGCTTAGTGCAGCACCTCGAAGCAACAATGACAGGACCTTGCGCAGACTGCTTCAAAGGCAGTATCCACACCGGGACCCCCACTGGCACCGTAGCTGAGATTCATGGCCTCCAAACATACATAGCTTACCCTGAAGCTGGCGTTACACCCAAAGGCATAGTCGTCATGATCACCGACGCATTTGGGTACGATTTCGTGAACAATCGCATGCTCTGCGACGTCTATGCGAAGAAAGGTGGATTCCTCGTCTACTGCCCCGATTTCATGAACGGTAGGTTTTGCACTCAAGCTTTCTCTTCCCTTTCTTCTTCAATAAGTCATTTCGAGAAACAATCTTGCTAATGCTCACTTGAATAGGTCACGCAATGTCCTCGAAGTGTTTACTTCTAATGGAGAAGCTCATGGCGCCAGCCTCAATTCTTACATCCATCATCTACAAGCCCATCTACGCCATCCAAGCAATGTACTACGCGCTCCCGTGGATGCTCACCACCCGTCCAGGCGGTATGTATATTCCCTCACTTTATTTCCAAACTTCCATTATCCCAACTTCAAATCCAATTCGATGTTTTCACATAGACCTGCTCCCAATGATTACATTATACAATAGTTAAACATTACTAATAACAACCCCAGTCTGCCGTCCCAGAATCCTCAAATTCTTCCAAGACCTCCGCACCTCTCCCCCACCATTTGAAACAACCTCCCTCAAAATCGGCGTTTGTGGTTTCTGCTGGGGCGGTCAACACGTCTTCATGCTCTCAGCGGACAAGCCCTCTCACCGCGTAAAGCGCTACACCTCCCAAGTCCCAAGCACCGCAACCTCCTCAAACTCAACCGAAGACGCCCTCCCCCTCATCGACTGCGCATTTACCGCCCACCCATCCTTCGTCAAGGTCCCCAGCGACGTCGAAGCCGTGACCGTGCCCCTCAGCGTCGCAGTCGGCGAGACGGACATGGCTATGAAAGGACCACTGATCAGACAGATGAAGGAGATCCTCGAGGTCAAGAAGAAGGGCGATAATGAGGTTGTGGTTATGCCTGGTGCGAAGCATGGCTTTGCTGTTAGAGCTGTGCCGGATGATGGGTTGCAGAGAGGTTGGGCGGATAAGGCTGAAAAGCAGGCGATTGACTGGTTTACGAAGTACCTTGCTTGAGCTTTGGGCTTCAGTTGTCTTGTTCTGGTTCTTGAATCAATCGGAACTGGATGTCACGTTGCTTTTGTTTGCTGAGCTGAACTGTCCTGAATTGCGTGGGTGTTGGGCGTTCTTTGGGTGGGGTATATCATGGATTCATGTCTGGTCTAGTTTGGAGTTCTTCAACGGCCTGCTCTTCTTGGAGGGGATCTGGGGATCAAGTACCCAGTACTGATCCACAGGTAGTCAGGATACCTACCTAAGTCTATGAAAGATGGATTGGGCTGACGACATAATGAATGGGGCATGGATTTGATGGGACAATGAAATTCTGCTGAATGGCTTCCTACATCGAGTTGCGTGTTGTAGGTAGCAATCAAAACTAATGAATGAACAGTAATTTGAAGGAAGAAGGGCTACTCTTTGATATTTGTGACAGATGAGAAGAAACCCAGAACTTAATGTTCATGTTTGCTTGAGCAGAAGAAATAATTACGCACAATACATACCCTCCTCTCACTTGGCATCATGAAAAGTCAATGGGGTGAGCTTATGAAGTCCCAGCAACATTAACTATACGTCTGCGTTTTTTGGGTATATATTTTCTGACAGGATACTACCTCTCAGTCCCCTTGACCGCTTCCAAGGCATAGTTTTTCCACCCTCCCACTCCAGCTCCAAGCCTAGGCGAAGCTTACTCCCATTTTCCTCATATCCCTTTTACAAGTCAGCACTCAAGCCCCATTTTCTCCAGAACAAATTCTTCTCAGCCACGACAAGTACCAAAAGGGAGAAAAAAGCCAGCCAGAAGAACCATTCAGACAAGTTGAGAAGATTTGTTAATGCGGTTTTTTTAGGCATCGCTCCCCTTTCTCATCTCTTCTTGCACCATGCAAGGATTGGACTTGTATGGTGGTGAAAGAGAGGAGGGGAAGAGCTAGTATGGCCCCGCGGAGTCATCATGTTGGTTTTCAGAACTGGGTGTCATTGGGGAGAGGGAACGAGAGGCCAGATGGGAGAAGGAAACGTGTACTGGACATACCAAAGATCCCTCCAAGCCCCAAGCGATTCAAAGAAGGAGGGTAAGAAGAAGCGTCTCACCAACACATATATCTCCTCCATGCTCCCCACTCAACTCTCCGGCCTAAACCCACCCCTCCCCTTCCTCCCCTTCAACTCCTCCACCCTCCTCCTGTCCCCCTCAAACCTCCTAACCAACTCCCCCATCTCCACCTTCCGCCTCTCCCTCCCCTGAAACCTATAGAAGTCCCCCTTCCTCAACACGTCTCTCTTCTCCTCCTCCTTCCTCTCCAACTCCTCCCTCTTCCTCTCCGCGTCCTCCATCCTCGCCGGCCCGCTCCTGCCCCCACGGACAACAGTCACGAAACCATCTTCGTCGGGGACGTTGCGCGTGCGTTTCGCTTCTAGCGCTCTGGATTCTTCGAGAGCGTTGAATGCCGTCATGAATGCGTCGACGTTCTTCTGTAATTCCAGTTTCGAAGGGAAACGTAATTTCTGGTGTGCCAAGTATCGTGCTGATCCTAGAGGCGGTACACCATCTTTCTGCCCTGATCCTGCTCTGTCCCTCGATCTCTCAGATCCAGAGGAAGATATCGTGACGCCTTCACCCCAAATATATATCTCTCTCTCCTTCGATTTTTTCCCTAGCTTCTTAGCAGCTTTCAGTGCACCTTCTACACTTCTCTCATCGACCAGTACAACGACCGCCGTGCTCCCGCTCTTCCTTAACTCACGATCCCATATCTGCGGTAGAGGTAAGTCGAGGCCTTCTGAGCTTGGTGTGTCGTCTCCACGTTTGCGCTTCTTGTTTGGACCTGTGCCGGCGATTGCGAGTGCTGTGGTGGCAGAAGGTATGGGCTTCTTCTCGTGCTCGAAGAATACAGACTCGAATCTGCCGGGGCCGATCAAGGAGTTGAAGGCTGCGCGCAGATGTGCGTATGTGCTATCTATTGGAACATTGACGAGGAAGAGGCTTCGTGAGTCGTTCTCAGTGGGTATCTTGGGTACATGTTGTCGGAGGAAGATTGTGTGGGTGGTTGGCTTAGGATATGCGGGTGTGGAAGGAATTGTGATTGGGAGGATTGTATATTCTCCTATTTGAGACATTGTATTATTATGTGCAGTGTCGAGAATCATTCAATTTATCGTGGTGTTGTGAGCAAGACCTTTGCAGTGTCATGGACTTGGTGAAGCTTTGGTTGCAACTTTTTACATAGCAGAAATTCTAGCCGGAATCTAATCTAATCTGATGACGCTAAAGATCAGAGCAAGGGGTATCGTTTCCAACAGCAACTCCTCGAGCTCCATGATATGCATTGTTAACCTCTCCCATATCAGCAATAATATGCAAGTGTAAAATTACGACCGAAGATATTTGAAGTGTCAATATCAAGCCTTCTCTGGATCATTGATTCCACCAGTTGTGATGATGTAAGTTGCTTCGCGTTCGGGGCAATCTGAAAAAGTCAGTTCGACTTCGACGTACGTTGACTACCATAACGCTCAATCGACTTACCAGGCGAATCAACAATCTTAGCAACACGTTCCTCGCCCCGACCCTTTCGAAGTAGAAGTCTCGTGGTAGAAGCGTGAGCCAGAATGTGACCTCCAGCAGGCTTTCGACCATCAGCTCCTGCGAATAGAGCACTGGCACCAGGGTCCGACATGACCTGGTTTGTCTGTGCCTGTCAACTTGGGGTACTACTCGAAGGAGCAAGAGAAATACCATCAAGACGCATAGATTGAACTCCTCCGCCATTTGTGTTGCACGACGAAGAAACTGGCCAAGGACTTGCTGACGTTCAGAAAGCTCACCTCGACCACAGTAGTCGGTACGGTATAGAGACATGACACTGTCAATGACAAGAAGACGGTACTCATTGGTAGCAAAGTTGGCAGCGAGACCTTCCAGCAACTCGGTTTGCATCTGGTTGCTGTTAAGAGAGATTCTCTCTTCAGCGACGGAGATCTTACCTCGGAATTCTGCGCACGAGCGTAGGCAATGTTCTCACAAGCTTGGTCAGGATCGACTGGCAAAGTAAACAACTAATCATACCGCCATTGAGAATTGATACATACCACCAAATCGTTCGGCGATCTCCTGGATTCTCTCTGGACGAAAAGTCCCTTCGGTGTCTAATAGAATCAGCTGTGTGCCAGCGCCCGCAGACAATCTTGACTCACCGATGTACGCAACCTTTCCTTCAGCACCTCCCATCTCCTATAAATCTGTCAGCAGTGCTTTGATTCAATAGAAATCAGACTAACCTTTGGAAGTTGTGCAATGACAGACATGGTGTGTGCGAGTTGAGTCTTGCCGCATCCTTGCAAATTAGCCACGTTTATTGAGCATGGTCGACCGCCACCTACTAAACTCTCCGTAGACCTCGCTGATACTCATGGTTTGGAAGCCACTACTAGAAATTAGTTGGTCTAGTTTATTCCGCAGATCTTGTACCCATTCAAAGCGGCATCAAGCTGCTTGCTACCAGTAGAGATTCTGACGCAACGCTTGCGCACATGTCCAAGTTCAGCAGCAGTAATGAATCCCGCAGCAGGCTGTACCAGGTTAATCGAGCTTCCTGTGTCATCTCTATATATAATGTACTTACCGACAACTTCTTGGCTGCTTCCTTGATTTTCTCGACCTTGGTATCAGAGAAACCTTTGATCTTGAGGAGTCTTTTCGATGTCGTAGAGATCAGAGTCTGCAGCAATTGAATATCGATAGACATCACCACCTGTGGTGGAGTCATTGAGACTTACCGCGATAGTGTGGATGTTGTTGGCTTTGAGCTTGGTGATATCAGCAGCACCAATTCCTAACCACTTTAGTCCACCACATCATGAGTGGAACTACAATGCCGTACCGTGAGCTTGTATCTCTTCAATGTCGATGATAGTGTCCTTGATGATGTCAGCATACTGTCATGGTCAGAACTCAGGACAGCGGGAACTGACATCTTGCTCATCATCACCACCGCCATTGTAGACTGAACCTGCGGCCATGATGACGGTAGACTGGGTCGAGATGACTTCGGATGTCGCGAGGTAGTGTCAATGTCAGTAGTCTGTGATTAACGATGTATAACAGATGCGTCGCTCGAGGCTGACGAATTGCAGCAGAAAATCAATTGATCTGGATGACAGGCTAAGGGTAATGGCACTTGGTATATCGCACACGTATCAAGCCTCCTCACCACCTTCCGTACCCTCAAGATCAGGCAACAACCACGCAGCAGCCACACAGAACGTAAAACCGGTGATAACGCCTACCAGAAAAGCTGCACCGAGGATTTGCGTAAGAGACCAATCTTGGATAGCAAGATTGATGCCGCTAGGCATTGGCTATCTTCTTCCTGCTGCTGAGATGAGGGGAACAAGACCCGAGCCGAGGTAGATGGATGACTGATTGCTTGGAGATGTTGAGAGATGGAAAGAGAGGATAGAGAAAAGGAATTGGAAAGGTTGAGGGGCAAGGAAGAGAAAAGGAAAGTAGGCAGCGAGACCCAAGACTGTGGAAGCGAGGTGCTAGTACTGCCCAAATTGGCAGGAACGTTGTTGTGCGGAAAGGGAAGGCACGTTCGTCCCTCCAACTTGTCCCGCAAGATGGACCTGACTTCCGTTGAAGGCCACCAAAGTTTGAGGCGTGTTATATGGGAATGGTCCACCACTTTAGGAAAAAGTCCGTATCATGTTCTGAAAGCCAGCTACAGACTTGAAGCAGGAGCACGTAAGCTGGTTCACATCTCGGCTTCTTCTGCAGCGCCTCTCTTCTTGCAGAAACGCGTAGATGATGACATAGTGGATGGCATCACGCTCCTCTCTTCCCAGTATAGAGGACAACAAGCCAGGCAGGAAAAATGAAATTATGGGGACAGGTAGATGGGGCGGTCGAAGACTGCCGTAGGTAAATATACTGGTGATAAACCTAGCCACCACTACGATGGATGAATTCTGTGTAGCTTAAGCGAAAAAACATGAAGAGCAAAGTACGTAGAGACAAAGTCAAAGAGAAAAAGTGGAGGAAAGAGAGAAAATAAACCGGTAAAAATTCTACTCTATTTTCCCTCGACTTCGAAAGACACCCTCCAGACTGCAGGGAAGGGCAGGAACGAAAATCAACGCAAAGAATGCTTTCCAAAACCACGAATCATGAACAAATTGTACTTTGCTTGCGTACTTGAAAAGCTTATTTTCTTTTGGTATTTCTCTCAACGCTGCTTACTTGCTACTTATCAATCGAATGAACGACGGGTATGCTTTGCAATTCCCACCGCCAGCCCGTGCATGCGTGAACTCTTCAAGCCCAGAATCCACCAGCCAACATCACAACCCCCAAAGATAATATGTGTACCGCGTCAATCCATCCTCCCTTTCGATGCATCCCTTCCCTTCCATCGCCCGTCCACTTTATCTCTTCTCTACCTCCATGCGCTTGCTCTGCTCTGCTTCACTTCGCTTCGCATCGCCTGCTGCTTTCCATCCGTGCCTCTCTCTCCTTGTGATTAAAATAGCCGTCGAGCGGTAGGCTGCCTCTATGTCTCAAAACCAAGTCCCAGCTTTCAGCTAGGAAGAGGGAAACAGCACAGCTTCTTTCTCTCCATCAGAACCACAGAATTAGGGGTCGCAACGTCGTTTAGGTGGTATCTACCGGGTTGCCAGTTCGTAAAAGGTAGGAAAATGAATATCCGTGTGAAAAAGCTTTTGGGTGTTCATGTCAGAAAACATGGGAAAAGACCAGGCGCCAGGGGTGAAAACAAGCCGATCCGTGAATGTTGAAATCTCGATTTTTTGTCGCATGCCGAGCCATATATGCAGAACGAGTGGGATGTGAGATCGCATTGTGTCCAATTACAAGAAAAATGAAATCGATGACCAGATCCACGTGTTGTTCGATAGTTCATCGTGGCCTATCGAGCAGTGGAGATCCATGGAAGGATCTATGCGATAGGAGCAATAGGGGCGACGACTGGAGCGACACCAAGATCGACATCACCACCAAGGTCACCATTGGTAGCCTTTTGTGGGCAGTCACGGGAGCTGTAGATGGTCAGTTTGAAGAACAAGACATAAGGACGGGAATAATTACATGTGGCCAGCCTCGCCACATTGGTAGCAAGTCTTTCCAGCAGTGTTGAGAGGACCACCGTTAGGGGCAGTGCAATCTCTGGAGATGTGACCGAGCTTGCCACAAGCATAGCACTTCATGGCTTGTGCCTGGCCTAAAACGGATTCAAATTAGTCTCTCGATTCAACTGAGCTTCTAGGATGGACATACAATCTCTAGCGAAGTGGTTGGGTCCACCGCACTTGTAGCAGGTAGCAGGACGTGGTCCACCAGCAAATCCTCCTCGTGGAGCGAATCCGCCTCCGAATCCACCACGAGGACCACCAAGACCACGGCCTGCGCCTGGAATGGGACCAGGACCAGCTGGGCTTGGGCAAGAACGCTTCAGATTGTCAGCACTTATCCAGCAACATACATCTCCATGTAACATACAGCCAAATGTCCGGGTTGTCCGCAGTTATAGCATCGACCACTGGTACCAGCACCGCTCAAACGGAGAGTTGGGCAATCGGCTTGAACGTGTCCGAGACCCTGGCAGTGGTAGCACTGCTTAGCCTCGGTGGTTCTTGGCAAAGGGCATCCGTTAGATTCGTGTCCTATATATTTCCATCAGAATCGTCGATAAAGCATGCGCTGCACGAGCCAGAATCTTACCGGGCTGTTTGCCTGAGAAAAGAGTTAGTTCGTTTGTCACAGGAAATAATGCGCGGAGGTGGCAACTCACAGTTGTAGCAAAGGCGCTCAGCAGAGGAGCACACTTCAGCATAATGGCCGACATTGCCGCACTTGTAGCAGGCACGACGAGAGAGTGAAGACATAGCGACTAAACAATGAGTCTGTTGGGTTCCATCGTCAGCACAGCACGTAACAAATGCGCCGTCCTCAGTGGTCCACTCCCGAACGATCTTCCTGCATCGGTGAGATGGCTCGTCTGGTCGTCCGGATTGCAGCCATTCCTCAACGCTGGTGGCTGGCATGCTTGATGCAAGAATGAGCGCCAGCGGCGACAGGACTGTTGTTGATTCTGACAACCTGGAGAGCGCTTCTACCAAAGTTCGCGTTGCATGACCAGCATCCGCAAGGCTGCAGCATGCATGGATCTTGTGCGACTTGGGAATGCGTTCGAGATCGATATTGAGGTGCAGGATATCCGTAGGAGGTGTGGAGTAGTCGTACAGTCGATAGTCGAGAGCCACCTCTATTGAACGGATGCAGGACAGATGGATTCACCGTGGGAGTTGGAGCGCCGGCGAGGTGGAAGATTTGGAGTTGGGGGTTCAACTTACATCTTTCTCACTGGCTTCCTTGCCTTTCCTTCCGATGCGTTCTTCTTGAACTGGTGGTGATCCTGCGGGTATCCGTCTTCCTTCTCAACAGCACAGCACTTCTTCCGTCAACCTTCTTCCTCCTTGTACAACGTCGCGAACTGGAACCAAAATCGTCGACTGGATTGATGTTGTTTTGGAGAGGGAGGAAAGGGAAAGGGCAGGGCACCGGCATGGGGGATGGGCTCAGAGTTTTTCGCTTCAACTGCCTAGCCCGCAGCGCTGGACTGACTGGAGTGGTTTGGCGTGAGGACTAACCGTGCTTGGAGTGGCGGGCCAGGTGGAGTGCAAGTCCGACTGTGACTGGGCAGTAGTAGTGGGCAGCTGCAAATCCGATCCGTGTTCGCTCGGGTCTCGGTAGGGGACAAGGAGACAGTTGCAGACAAGACCACAAGACCAAGACACAAGGCCCAGCTGGAGACTGAGCTAGATGGGCAGATCCGTGGAGTCGGGAACTTGTAATTGAAAGGGGCGATGGTACGCTGCCAGCCAATCAATTTCTATAAATTCATATTGCTGTTGATTGCATACAAATTGTCAATCAACTCACCACAAAACAATCTACAATACTTGCGATGCTTCACACCGTCCAATACCGCGTCTGTGCCTCTTGAAATGTCATACACTCACTCGTCAACGAAACGAAACAAACAAAGGGACGGTGAAACCAATACCAAGACACAATTCAAGGGGGTTTTTCCTCTGTGGTCAACTTTCTCTCTTCCGGTGCCGACACTTCTAAAGCTATCGCAAAAGCAATCAACACATTGATGCAGAAGAAACGCCTTTGCGCCACAAACAGGGATGTATAATTGACGTTGGGCAGAACATGACAGTTCGTTCCCCCAGGATCCAGCAGAGGAGATCTTATCTGACCGTCAAAACAAGCGAAGATCTTCTATCTTTGGTAGGATGAACCTTGGGAATTTGCTACTGGTCAGTCGTCACGATCACTGCTATTATTATCTCTACAGCTGTCAATCGAGAAATAATAAAAAACTATTCAGAAGTATATGTCCGAGCTTGAGATTGATTTGAGCTTTAAGACATTCATTCGAAGCATAGGACTATCAAATATAACTTCCGAACACTTATCAGCTGACCAAATGGCCCCCCAAACCCACTGTTCCGTTCTGAACTAATATCTTATTTTGACTAACCCATGACATGCAGAGCAGTCGATGTGCAGCAGCATGCAGTTGTGTGAACAGCCAAGTAAGCCGACCCCTCATGACTACTTCGTATTCTGCCTTAACTCACTCTCAGATTCACAGCAACCAAAGGCGTTGCAAATTCCATAGCAGGCACTTTACACTGTGAAAGTCAAAGCAACGATAAACAGATGGTGTGGAAGAAACTTTTCTGTCTAGCTAGCAAAGCCGCCTGTGGATATAATATGCTCTGGAACCCCTCAGCCTCCTCCTGTGTTCGTTCCAACTCTGTTATAAATACATATACCATCTCGTCTCATTTACGTATACGTAAGACAGGTAAACAAATATCAAGATGATATCCTCTCCCTTTTCCTCCCCCTCACCTTACCCGCCTCATGCCAAAGAACTCCAAACGCCAGACAAAGCAAAACAAGCAATGGTGATCAACACAACACACGCTACATTCGCTAACCGCACTATAAATTACAATTCCCGTCTCACCCCATCACATCCGCTACTATCACCTTACAGGCGGTAACGTGGAAATTCTCCCCCTCTCTGACGGATGAGGCGGTAATGGGACATCGTAAGTCGGGGCAATGGACCTCGGCGCCGCCTCAATGATATACTCGACGCCATCCTCCGAAATATAACTTGGCGGTCTATTTGCCGTCTGCGGTCTCTGTGATTCCACGTCGCCAGTCCCAGGCACACCCCTCTGCCTCGATGGCACAGGCGGGGCAGCCGCATTCCTCTGCCAGAAGATACGATTAGGATCGACCCTGACACTTTCCCTCCATAGTCCATAGGCTGGCGGAGGCAACTTCGTCGCATCGCTTTCGATACCAGCAGCTTCTTCGTCACGTGCAAGTGTTACAGGAATAGGAGCCGCTGGGTTGGCGTAGCCGCCGGGGCCGACCATGGCGGGGAGGGTCTGCGATTCGAGGTCGGTGTCTGGCGGAGGCTTGATGATCATCATGCAGAGACGGATCAGAGAATGGCAGAAGAAGATGGTCGTTATCAGGATGATGAGGATCAGGAGGACATGGAATTCTTGGCTTTCGTTCCGGTTGGAGAGGGCCATTGCCAGGTAGATTGTTAGAACAAGAGTAAGAAACTGTGTTTTGTTAGTGAGTGTTCAAAAGCTATAGCCATGCTTCTACGCACCATTCCAGATATGAAGCAGCTGAGAACTTTTGCTCGTATCTTTCTGTTCTTGATCTTCGGTCCACATAATCGTTCTAATCTCCTCGTCTTTTGCCTCCTTCGTCTTCGTCCCGCATTGGCCAGCTCAGCCAGATGAAGTTCAGCTGGATCTACTCCAACGAATCTTCGTCCAGAAGGCTGATGTGTTCGAGGGAAGACTGTCTCGCCAGAAGCTTGGCGGGTATGTTGTTGTCGTAAGGAGCTGGCAGTGACAGGTCGAGAACTAATAGGCGCAAAAGGATGTCGAAATGATCGTGGCGAAGCCAATGGTCCAGTTTCCCTCACTGATGCCAGGGAATTTGATCGAGATAGGTACGGGATGTGTAGTCTTGTTGATGGCAGACGAAGCTCCTGTAATCCAGGTGTCTGCCGTGGGGTCTTTGGACTTTCTGGAACTTGATTCCTCCTCGGTGTCCCAACCCTCGACCGTCCATTAAACCAGCCATTCAGCCCAGTTCGCAGACTCTCAACCCTCGATTGAGGCTGCAAAGGAGCAGTCGACGACGACCGTCTAGGTCTTGGCTCGCTCCGCCTTCCTGAAGACATGGCGCTTGGCTGTTGAGATGTGTATGGAGGATCCGCCGGGGTATCCAAAGTCCCAACTTGTAGTAATCCCAAATATTAAACGGTCTTTCAAGAAGGGTTCGTCTGTTATGAAGTGGCCTGCTTCGCGTCCAGCACGAGGTCCTCCTCGCGTGAGGTTAGACCGATCAACACGACCGGATCGCTCGTAGCTTCAGATGCATCAGGGTCGAATGAAGTCCGTGTCGAAGTTTATACTGAGGTTCCTCGAAGATCCACCGAAGACGTAGCCAGCGATCGAGAGGCCAAGGGGCTCGCGAATGGACCAAGGAGTATCGGTCAAGTAATTTTTGCAGCAGCGACTCAGTGGCGAGTTATGATGCCTGGAGCCAGCGCCAGTGAGTGGTTGAGAGGAAGTCGTTTGTAAGGAGATCCTAGGAGCACAACCAAGAGAATGAGGGTTAGGTTCGAAATCCGAAACAAGCAAGCAAGTGTTGTCGCTCGCCCGCGGACGATTCTCCAATGGATTAGAAACACAAATACAAAAAGAGGGTGAGATCAGAAGAGAAGAAGAACGACTGGAAGACTGGACAAGACTCAGTCTCGCTGCAGATGCGAACGAGTGAGGTTTGCTGGAAGGGCGATGATGTTACTCGAGCAGAGGGAAAGCACCGACCTGCTGCTGGCACCACAGACACAAGGAGAACAAGCAGCTGCGACGGCCAAGGGGAAAACAAGAGAGAGACGGAGGATGGAGACGATGGTTTTCAAGACCCTCTCATCCACTCACCGTGCGCATGCATCTCGACCGATCAGCCTGAAGGAAGCAGAGCCAGGAGGTTCTAACCAGGGGCAGGCACATGCTTGAGGACATCAGGGGCGTCGCGATACCATAGGAAACCCAGCTTATCTGAAGCAGAACAAGGTTGTGAAGCTCGCTGATGTTTCAGCACGGCGCCGAGCAAGGCTCGGCCAATCAAAAGCACCTAATTGTGACGCTGGACGCGAGAAGACGCTCAGAACGGAATCATCGCCATTTCGCTTTTTGATGGCTGCGAAGTATTTTGGGCGAAATGAACCGAGGCGTACGGAAGTAAGAACAGAAGCAGAATTTCTGGAGTTGCTTTCGCGATCAGACGGTATTGCTGGGCAAGAACTGAACTAGCGAAATTGGCGATTGGTTCACTGCACTTCACCTCGGGTTTCCATCCTCAATTACGGGTATACACCTGTTCCTGCATGGTTTCTGCAGTTTTGTTGGTATTGGTAAATACTGTACATACAGATTTTGACGCCAGCACATTCAGCCAAATAGCACCATGTCCTGTCGATCATTGTCGTCTAATCTATCACCAAGAACGATTCGAAGTGTCCCGCACGCCAATTGGTGTAATCGAAGCTAACGACTGGCTATTAATGCATAAATCGCTCGCCGTTTGAACTTGAGGCTCTTGCTCAATGAGATCCGCTCCTCAAACAAGGGATGCCGTTCTTACGGCTGCTCGAGGCCATAAATGTACAACGCCACGACTCCATATTTCCCATTACGCCGTCGCCTCGTCCGAGTCCCTACGTAACGCAGACGCAGACCCAGGAAAGCCCTCAATCCACTTTTGTGCGCCTTTTCGGCCATCCCTCGCGCCCGGAAAGGTCATGGTAACGCAACCTTATGTGCGAGAGGCGAGGTGGAGCTCACTTCAACTCTCCCAAGAGGAGTTTTCGATCAGATGATCCAGAAAGAACTGTTGATGATTTTAGCTGTATCCACTTGACCAGTTTCATACCACGAGGAAAACTTACCGATCGGATCCGAAGATGGCGAAAGTTCCGCGCAGTTCACTGTTCCCTTATGCCCAGGCAACTTGTACATGAGCTTTCCAGACTCGCTATTCCACACCACAACAGTGCCATCACCAGCTCCTGCTGCAATTCTTTTGCCGTCAAAGTTCCAGCTGGCGCTAATGAGGTTGTTCTCCATACCAGCAGGTGCTCCATCAAAGGTTCGAATGTGTCGTTCTGTGGGTGCAAAAGGTCTGATATCCCAAGTCCGTACCGTCGAATCCATCGAATTTGAGAGCAGTGATTGGGAATCTGGTGAAATCCGGAGGGAAGAGATGGTGTCGGTATGTCCAAGCATCGAATACACAACAGATTTTCTCCTCATATCCCAGACCTTGATGTCATTGTCGATACCACCAGAATAGATCTCGTTTCCAGCCTCCGCCAAAGCTACCGCTGTAATAGGGAAATCCGTCTCGATGAAGTCGACTGCTGATTTCGTTCTTGGGTCCCAAATACCAATGCATCCATCATCAGATCCACTGATGAGCAATTCCTCTCCTCTCTTGCTGATATCCATTGTGTTGATGATCTCCTCGTGTCCAACATGCCTTCGTATCCTCGTGCCAGTCTCTAAATCCCAACTCGCCAGATGCATATCCGCTGAAGCAGAAAACAGTACTCTCGAGTCTCGCGACCAATGTAGATCCATAATCGCACCTTTGTGACCTGTCAAAGTGCCATAGTTCTCGCAATTGCCAAAAGTTCTCCAGAGCACTACCATCCATTAGAACATTACCCTGCCACATATTAATGGTCCTAAACTCACTGATAGTACGGTCCATTGAACCAGAAGCAATATAGTTGCCATTCGGGTCAAACTTTGCGCAGAATACCTCTCCCGAGTGACCAGACAGTTCCATCACTGGAGCTTGCAAACCTGTTGTCCGAGGCACCTATTCCACGCGCATTAGCCATAAATCCTCTCAAAACATTCAATGTGAAATTTTTCATAGTCTCTGAGCGTTACATACCGCCTGTATGAGCGCGCCATTCGCAGCAGACCCATTGACCACCGCTACAGCCTTGTTGTTGTTGCCCAAATTCTGCTTCTTAACCACCATCTGCGAGTTGCTGTAGTCGCCCGACGCGGGCCGTTTTTCTGAAGCCATGATTCCTGGGATATTAACTGCTTCTCAGAATGTCGGAGGCTGCGTTACGAAGGAGATGTCGTGGTGGTGATTGGTCTCGAGTCGCAAGGTCAGGAAGCTCTGGATATTTTTTGGCAGGTCGCGCTAGTGACCTCGCAGCCTCTCGCTCGGAACATTGACCTTGCCTGCCTTGTCCTGCCGCCTCGTCCAAAACTCCCAGCCTACAAACCATACTCACAAATCACATAAGCCAGTACGCCAATACTAAATCATGGCTTCCAAAGCTGCTCGGATAGGAGAAGAGTAAGACACTTCCCCAGCGATCAATATCCTCAAGGACAATAGCTGACACCCCTCTAGAGTCTGGAAGTGAGTCCAATACAATTCCGGCTATGCCCTCCTCAAATCTGACCCAGAAACCAGGAGTCGGGTAGACAAAGTCAACGCCGAGTTGGTAACCCTCACATATGGCACGATCGTAGCACAATTATGCAAAGACTACGAAAGCGATTACGTCGAAGTCAACAAGCAGCTGGATAAGATGGGCTACAACATCGGCTTACGGCTCATTGAGGATTACCTCGCGAAGTCCAATACCATGAGGCGATGCTCGAATTTTAGGGAAACGGCAGAAATGATTGCGAAAGTATACACACCTCGTTTCCTGATGTTGGGGCAGAATAGCTTATAGTCTTGATTAGGTTGGATTCAAGATCTTCCTCAATATCACCCCAAGCGTCACAAACTGGACAAGCGACAGCAAGCAATTCTCCTTAATATTTGAAGAAAACCCCCTAGCCGACTTTGTGGAACTGCCAGACGACGGACGGGCACAGGACGAGCTATGGTATTCGAACATCTTCTGCGGGGTCCTGAGGGGTGCATTGGAGATGGTGCAGATGCAGGTCGAGGCCCATTTTATCACCGACGTATTGAGGGGGAACGATTCGACAGAGATGAGGATATCTCTAATACGGTACATTGATGATGAGATGCCGGCGGACGATGAATAGGGTTGCATATTTGGAGTTGGAGGCGTTCATAGATTTGGAATGGGTTGGGATGGGAAATCTTAAGCGCAGCGCTGCCACAATCGAGGAAGGAAAAAACAGCATTTATTGTCTACGGACTTTGAGCAACTGAGCTGTGTAATCTGTATGAAACCAGAGACATAGCAATTGCTTGACTACTCGAAACCTCAGGTCCGGGTACCAGAATGGCAAATCCAGTGCCCTACAATGGATGATAACTTGAGGCACTCGCCCTTTTCTCTTGTTGACTTGGGAGAAAGCTCACAATGCCTGTCCAGCCAGGTCTTCTCTCCAACACTAGGGATTCTCTAAACAATATAGAATGCGGCAAGTCTCTGGATTTCCACAAAAAGGATGACCAGGCGAGTGTGTCTCTTTTATCTATGCTCCTTTGTCCAAATTCTGCCATTATCTTCCTCCAAACACTACAGTTACTTATGCACTTCAATCGCACTTCACACAAGACACCAGTGGAACCAAATGCAGAGCAAGTCGCTAGCAGTCCAAGCTAGCACATTCTCCTCCCATTCCTCAGCCACACCATCATCCCACGGCCAACATATCCACACCGCAAGCAAAACCTATCGAGCCTATCTACCAACACGAGAACACTTTATTGTGTTCAACAGCCGATCCCTCGGAAAGTTTCCAGCCGCGCCAACGACTAGGTGCCGTAGAGGCAAAGCGCGTGCTGCATACTGTGGGCGAGGTGAGGCTACTTTGGACGGCGCATGCTCGGGCTATGATCCGCGCCACTGCCGTCGATGTCATCGATCGGAAAAGGTCTCACTTTCTAATAGAGCGAGAAAGGTATCGATTTTTACGAAAAAGATTACCGGATGATTCTTCTTTCTTTTTGTCTCTTCCCTGATCACTTCTGAATGTCGTGAATTTCCCGTCGTTGTAATTCTTCTCTACGAAACTCTAATCTATTTACTGGGACTCGGCAATCCCTCGCTTCGAACAAGTCCCTGTGTAAACATCAGCAGTGTCAATATGACTTCCTCCCCACCCCTTTCCTCCATCCCAGGAGCCCAAATCACAACATCAGAGCAATTCTACAAGCCACCTCAAGCCCATACAAACGGAACTTCTCAACCTCCACCTCCTCCTCAAGCAGTCCGACAGAGGCACCAACAAGGCAATGCCAGCCACGGCGTCTCCCAGCGGGACCACAACTACAACACACCCAGAGGAGGCTACCGCAGCTCCGCTTCTGACGACACAGCTATATATCGCAGCCATGATCCGCATCATTACAAGAGGAGACAGATCAGGCATCGCTTGCATCAGAAGCATAAGCAGGATGGGCCGGTTCCGGTTCGACTTCATTGGACAAAATGGATGCATAGTGACGCGAAGAACCGTATGCCCCTCGAAAACTCTTGATCTGAGTCGTGAGACTAATGTATAGGTCAATAGATTTTGTAGCATTTATGGGAGAGTTTGTAGGGACGTTCATGTTCCTCTTTTTCGCTTTTGCTGGGACACAGGTTGCGAATATTGGAGTTGGGGACTCGACGAACCAGGTAGGCATGCATAAGACCCATTCCCAGGATTTCAAGGCTGTAGTTTCAGAAGAAATCGGTGACCTGAATGTATAGCTAACACACCTCTCAGTCCACAACCGGCTCAGCAACAGGCTTCAATCCGGCAACCTTGCTCTACATCTCACTCAGTTTTGGATTTAGTCTCATGGTGAACGCCTGGATATTCTTCCGTATCAGTGGTGGCCTTTTCAACCCAGCTGTAAGCTTCAATCTCCCCGTCTTATCCCTCTTCAAACTTCTCCTGGTCTCAACTCACATCTCCCCTTAGGTGACCCTCGCTCTCGCCCTCCTCGAGGCTCTCTCTCCTCTCCGTGCCCTCTTACTTTTCATCGCCCAAGTAACTGGAGCCACATTCTCCGCCTATATAGTCTCCGTTCTCTTTCCCACCGCATTCAATGTCCGCACCACCCTCGCTTCAGGAACATCCACCGCCCAAGGCCTCTTCATCGAAGCCGTCTGCACCGCCGAGCTAGTCTTCACCATCATAATGCTCGCAGGTGAAAAGCACCGCGCGACATTCATCGCACCCGTGGGCATCGGCCTTGCACTCTTCATCTCTGAGCTCGTAGCTGTGTACTACACTGGTGGATCTCTCAACCCAGCGAGAAGCTTCGCGCCTTGTGCTGTGACGCATGATTTTGACAGTGAGCATTGGATTTACTGGCTAGGACCGCTTATTGGTGCGCTTCTCGCTGTTGGATTTTATAAACTGAATAAGATCCTGGAGTATGAGATGGTGAATCCGGGTCAGGATGGAGATGCCGAGAACGATCCTACGCAGAATCCTGAGCATATGATCGCGCAAGTGGTGGAAGAGAGGGCTATCGAGGTAGAGGAGATCCAGGCTGTTGAGGAGCAGGGTGGTTTTGATAATCTGAGTACGGATGGGAGTGTTAATACGAGTTTGGATCCGGCCGTAATGGAGGCTGATCCAGTAGCGGATCTGGATGGACATGTTGGCAGTGCACAGACTACGACTATTAGTGGTGTACAAAAGGAGGACATTGAAGCTCAGTGGCCAAGGAGCTCTCAGCATGAGCGGAGATAGAGGGGACATGATGAGCACACCAGGATTGAAAAAAGCGTCTCTGTATATCTATTCACTTAATGCGTAATGTCTGCCTTTCAAAGATACCTGTAACTTTTGGATGAAGCACTTTGCTCGAAGCGCCTAGTCATTATCACCGCCTCTTAGCGCTATAATAGTGCCGTAAAGATGACCTCAGTGTCTGCATATACATCCCGCTGGAGATATAGCTGTCTATTTCAGGGATGACTAAAGGCCGAGTATTCCTATAGGTAGCACAACGTAATGCAGTTCCCTCAGATCTGTATACCAATAACGTGGTTTAACAGCCTCTAACCAGTCTAAAGGGACTTTCTATGCCCACATGTAGCACCAAATATGGATCATAGACCGCAATATAGAAAGCAAAAAGGGAGCAGACAACAAAAAGTAAAATATATTTCCGGAACGGGGAATTGAACCCCGATCTCCTGCGAACACTTGACTGTTGTATAAACAGCTAGTGAGAGGCAGAAATGCTAACCATTACACCATTCCGGACTATTTGATGGAAGTGAATGTCTTATCTCGTTATTTGACTTTGGAAAAGATATGAATGTTTATGAAGTTCTAAGCGAGGGGACCAGGGATACCGGGGAAAAAAAAACACTTGCACCAATACGCAGTTCAATCAACAGCAAAGTGGCAAAAGATATAGGACTCATGTTTACTCATTCCAACTAAAATTCTAGTAAATAAACTGCAAAGGCAATCACAGGCAATCCCTAGCCTACCATTCAATCCTCAACCTCCCCACCCCACGACTAACACAACTTAACATCCCGCCCTCCTCCTTATCCTCCTTACTCAACGCACTCCCCCTATGCTCGACTTCTCCCTCCGTAACTGTAACCCTACAAGCACCACAATTCCCCACCTCGCAACTGCTGTCGATCTCAAAGCCAGCGTCACGAATACACTGCAAAAGCGTCTTATCTCCTGGGACATCGATTGTTTTACTCTTTCCTTCTTCATTCTGGTCTTCCTCGCTAGTACTTACGATTTCCGCAGTGAAAGGATCACCGGTATTGTCAGCTAGATCCCCGTCAGCAATTTTCTCGACATTTTTCAGCCCTACAACAAACACAGTAACTCTTCAAGAAAAACTATCACCTTGAAAAGCCTCAAAATGCACCTCATCCTCCCCGATCCCAAGCCTCTCAACCACCTCTCTTACCCCATCAATCAATTTCCTCGGTCCACAAACATACACCGCACTTCCCCAGGTTCTCTCCCCGAGTATTTTCGCTACATCCATCCTCTCGCCTTTCTTCCCATCATACAGTACCATACGTCCTTGATCTCGCAGTTTCTCGATTCGTTCCTTGAACGGAACATCCTCTGCTGATCGTATAGCGAAGTGCACGATGTAGTTCCAGTTGATCTTCGCGTAGATGTCAACGTGGGCGAGGAAGGCAGTAATGCCTATTCCGCCGGCGATGAATATGCTGTTGACCGAATCAGTTTGGATATCTTCTTCATGTCCCAGAACCCCAACCAGTAGGAAAATTTCACTTCCTCGGACCAGGATGACTTTCGGCAGAGAAAATGAAATGCTTACTGGTTCGAAGACTGCCCCTTAATCGGCACGCTCTCCATAATCTTTCCCACCTCTATCTCATCACCAACCTCCAAATTCTCATGCAAATATTTCGATCCTCCACGACTCTTCTCATCCCTTGCAATACCCAGCCTAAATCTATCCTTTGAGCCACTAACAATCGAATACGATCTCAACAATTCATTCGGTAGCTTTAGTCTCACAAAACACCCCGGATCGAGATCTCTGGTTTTGGTTTCCTCTGAACCGGGTTTGGAGAAAACGAAGGAAGTGATGCGAGGAGTTTCTTTATTCTTCTCGACGAGTGTGTATTGTTCCCACTTTTCTGGTTCTTTGGGCTTGTTCTTCTCGGCTTCGGCGGCGAGGAGAGTGGCGATCATGCGTTTGAAAGCTGTTTTGCACTCAGTTCCGAATTCGGGAATTTGCTCGAGCTGAGGACATGGTCAGGTCGTTATCCCAAGATCAAAACTGGAAACAAAAGCTCACTTGCACACGGTCTTCAAGCCGAAAATACAGAAACTCTTGAGTGAAAGACATCTTATCTCACAAGAGGTGAAAAATTATCTTACCTTTGTCAACATCTCCAAGTTCCCCTTATCCCTATGCAAATACTCCTGCACCCTCTCAATCGTCCACTCCTCATGCCTCCTCTCCACAAGCTCAATCCTATCACCCATGCCCATCCACCCCTCCTCAAGCACTCTATAATACCACCCCGTGCGACTCTTCTTCCAAGTCTGGCTGGTAAAGGCCTTGAGTCCAAACCGATGATTCAACTTGAAGCACGGCTGTCTCGGCAAACTAACCTGCAGCAGCACCTCCCCGATCCTGATCACATCCCCAATACACACATTCCTCTCATTCATAACCTCACTCACTACATTCTCGCCGAAACCACCCACTTCAAAAGCAGAGGCGGCAGAGGGGAAGTCGGACTTCCAGGACGGATAATGTCTGGGGTAGTACTGGTGCACGGCTTTGTCGACACCGCCGTGGAAAGTCAGGTCGTGCTCGTCGTCGGCGAGGCCGGTGAAACTGCAAAAGACGCGGGTGGTACGTGGCTGCTTGTAGATACCTGTGCTGATGGAGAGGTTGTGCATAGGTTTCATTTTGCTGGTGCGGAGTTGGAGGACGGTGTCTTTGTGCCAAGGGACGTTGAGGTCTTGGGGTGGAATGGGCGCCATGTCTGATTTAATTCAGGAGTGTTTGAGCTCTAGAATTCTTGATATTTTCTGTTTATTTGAATGCTTTCGGGTTTGTAGCTGCTAGGACTGGGCAGGATAGGAAAAGATATTGCTGGGATAGGAATTAGAGCTATGACACTTTGCCGTGAAGCTGTTCCTTGTTGACGAAGAAGCTAGGACTTTGATGTTTACTTCCGAGCCGGGGCGAAACGAGGAGCTCGCCAATTTGGCGGCTGAGTAATTGTAGCAAAATTTGAAGTGCTAGAATTCAGAATAAAAAGTATTGTGTCAGCACTACTGTACGTGCACGGATCAGGTAAAACAGTCGGACTAACCAGACCCCCAACTTTGGAAAAGAAGAATGAAGGGGGGAAAGAGAGTGGATGCTATATAATCAGCTGTGCGTGAAAACTAAGCGCTAGACGCTACACTCTGCGGCAAGGCTTTGTATTGGCTTAGCCGCAGCCTTCATACGTGTGGATGTGCTTGTGCTTAATAGCATCTGTTGCATTGATGGCCAATGAAAATGTACGTATTTGATTAGTGACAACCGGCATATTGTAGCATGATCCAAAACACTTGAATCTTAGGTTAAGATCAAGACTGAACATAATATCGTGCTCCATTGTAATCAAGTCTTTAAATCCACCAGCAAAGCCTTCCCGCACTTCCATGATAAATACACAGGTTCCTCCCTGACCTATCCCCCCCAGACGCACAACAATAATGAACACGTAAAGAAGTTTGTAGAGATTGGCCCCCGACTCCAGAATCCACCTGTTGCTCCGATGCCGAGCGCACTGCGAGGCAGCAGAGATAAAGCAGGTATTAGGTACGTTGCTACAATAAAGCATAAACATAAAACAGAGAAACATGCCCTAGTCCATATCCAATTGCAGGAGAAACAAATGTATGTGGTAAGGTTATTTTTTAAGACTGCCAAGCCACTCTTTCTAATCATTGGGACCGAGACTCTTTTCGCATAAAACAAGGAACACTCCGGAACCGAGATGGTATGATCCGCTTTAACGCCATGAGGTATGCACGAAAACTCCGGAAATTTGAATGATGGTACTCCAAGAGAATGTATCTTCGATCACTCTGCGCCAATCTCGTTCCCATCAAGGAATGCGGCCGAGTCGAAGTTGAATTGGTCAACACCTTCTCCATCTTGATGCAAGAAGGAGTCGAAGTCGAAGTCCTGGAGCACATCCATGTTGCCATTGCCAGGATTTGCAAAGTCCATACCACCCTGGAAATCGAACTGTGCTGCGTTAGGAGGGAGATAAAGCATGGGACCAGAATACTAACAGCAGAAGAATCGAAGGTAAGAGCACCGCCTTGCAGAGGATCGGGCTGTTGGGGAACAACCCCGGCGTTCGCAGCTGGCGCGGGAGCCTGACCGTTCGTAACAGGCTGGACTGCTCCATTTTGGAAGCTCTTCGGATGGACCGGGGTAATGGGAGTCGCGGGCGTCGGCGTTGCCCCAGCATTTTCGGCGTCGGCAGACGGTGTGGCACCTGCATTGAGGTTCGCGGTAGATCCCTTCTTTGTAGCCCGCTGTCATCAATGTCAACATTTCTACAAAAAATCCATCAAACGCAATAGAATATACCTTTGCTTTACTGTCCTTTGACTCTGCCTTCTTCTTTGGATTGGCCTTATTGGTCTGCGACGGCGTCGGTGGTGCTGGGTTCTGTTGCGGCGATGGAGGTTGCGTTCTACCATTCGCTGCTGGGTTGGCTGCTGGGGCGGATGGCGGCGGCATAGCTCGCTGTTGCGGTGTACCCATATTCTGTTGTGGAGCTCCTCCTGAGGCAGGTTGTGGCATCATTTGGCCGTTAGGTCCCTGCCAGTTCTGGACTTGCTGTTGTTGCTGACGAGCCATAGCCATTTGCTGTGGGGTCATTTGGCCGTTGAACCCTCCTGGATGAGAGCTTGGAGGACGCATGCCATTAGGCATGACACCGGCCATGTTAGGATCCATACCATTCATCTTGAAGTACTGAGGATTCATATTTGGATCCATTTGACCGCCAGGAAGGTTGAAGTTCATTCCATTACTTGGAGAACCTCGAGATTGCCCTTCTGGAAGAGGCGATGGCATGCCAGCATTGTTCATGTGAGGAGTACCGCGCTTCATTTGATCACCTGGATTAGGCGAGTTCACCGAACGAGGACCTTGAGGGGAGGTCCCTTGTTGGAATGGCTGTCCGTTAGGTCCTACTGGACCAGGACCACCGCCCTGTCCTCCTTCAGGTCGTGGTATCATGTTATCTTGCTCTTGGCGCGCCATCATGAGCCTCTTTTTGTTCTGCTGCTCTAGGAGCATTAGTTGCATTTGATAATCTTGCAGAGCATGGTTTCCGCCGCTACCACCAGGTGCACCACCTGGACCCTGCATTCTGTTCGGGTCTTGAGGATTATAGTAGTTGGCGATTGCCGCGCCATCCTGGCCTTGGGTCATCATTGGTGAGCCCTGATTCTGGGGACCACCGGGGTTTGGCATGGGCTTATTAACGCCGGGCATTTGGCCAGCTTGCTGCTGGGCGAGATTTTGCTGGTATCCGGCGAGTCTGGCTTGTTGAGCATTTGGACCGCCTGGCATGTTCTGGAACTGCTGAGCTGTCAGATTACTTGGTTCGATGCCATTGGTAAGCTGCATATGAGCCGCTTGAATAGCATTGCTGGGGCCAGTATCTCCCACCTGTTGGGGCATTCCTCCAGCTTGTCCTCTTCCATTTGGCACTTGTTGTGGGTTGAACGGGGTTCCGTCAAGACGAGGACGTTTCGAAGGAGACGGTGCATTCTCTGCGGATCCAGGGGATTGTGGGCGCTGCTGATTATTTCCCTCTGATGGATCACGCTGCATCTGTTGCTGCTTCTGAGCCTGCTGCTGGGCTTGAAGCATTTGCAATTGCTGCGGGGTACTTTGTGACCATTAGCTTATCTGTACAAAATCAAAAGAAGGGCTACCAACGCATTTCGATTGTTATTTTGAATGGCCTTGTGCCTCAATTCATTCTGATTCAAGTTCATGCCATTACCTGCAGCAGAGTTTCTCATCATCAATTGCTGATACTGCTGCGGTGTCATATCGTTTCTCAATCCGCGCAGCATCTGTTGCTGCTGTTCTTGCTTAAGTCGTGATTGACCCTTCAGAGATGTGAGCTTCAGTTCGGTTGTGTCAAGACGTCAGAACTTACCTGTGTATGCGTGACGTATTGTAAGACGCTGCGTGCATCACCCTTTCCACGCTGGGCATTGAACATGTCCCAAAATAGACACCACCATTCGTACAAGAAACAGCTTTCTGGGCATTCCTTGGGGATAGCTGGGTTTGGCAAGTCATTTGGTTGCTTGGAGTCGATGTCGTCTTTGTTATCTCCATCTCCTCCTTCATCGCCAGTACCATTTTCGCGACGGCGGCCAGGACTATCCTTCTCCACATTTATGGGCTGTTCGCTGTTGAGAAGAGATCTCGCACAATCGTACATCCCATTTCGGAGGAAGTATTCGTAGATGTAGGTGTTGAGTTGCGATCGCTGGTCGTTGTTATTCGGCGGCATTGGTTGTCGGGCTCCACCTGCGCCGTTGTTCATCATGGGCATCCCTCCGCCGACTGGACCACCCATGGCATTCATGCCACCCATATTAACGTTGTTCATCGTCGCGGATGAGAGGCGCGGAGCAAATTCGCCTTGCAGCCAAGCTACTGGGATTCTCAGAGCGTGTCAGAACCGCGACCGGCGTTCTGGCCGATAATGTGTCGCGAGGCGACAGCTTCGAGGAAGCAAGTGCCTAATGTGCCAGCTTTTGTTGAGTATTGGCGGTCAATATCGCACGACGCGAGAAAGTTGGTAGTTGGGAGGTTGTAGTTGTCCGTGGAACTTTTTGCGAGCAGAGAGCGTATGCGATAGGCGGCGTGATTCCAGTGAGGCGAGAAGCGAAAGCACCGGTCCAATCTAGCCACCACAGAGGACGTGGTGCGAACAGTGACAAATACACTGTCGGCGAGGAGTACGGGAGCGTCGACCTGCGATGTCGAGGAGCGAGTCAATCGGCGAGGGTGTCCTGATGGGTCGCGGACTGACTGTGACTTTTGGGGGTGAGGGAAGGTGGAAGGTAAGGTAGAGTATTGGGGAGATGCAGGACCACTATGATGCGACCGGGCGGATATCTCAGACCGGTAACGTCCAGTTTTCCGCGAGGCTGGTATGTGCCGATACTTGAGAATCTGTGGGTAATTCCGCTGACACAAGTCCGCGAGCCACGAATATTCCACAAATCCAGAGTTGCCAAAGATCAAGAAGACACGCAGCCGTCGGAACGATCCTCAAGAAGCATTGGGCAAAGAGAAGATCTCAGACAAGAGGAGGGGAGGTGTGAACAGGAATAACTGGCAGAGTTCCCCGTGAAATGCGTGTAGACTTGAGCACGTCCGCTAACCGTAAATGGTCTAGGGAATACACTAAATCACCTGATTATCTTGAAACGTTTCTCGTGGTCAGATAGGAACCTTAAGGGGAGCATAAAATCTTGCTGGCTGGTCGTTGTGGTAGATGAATAATGATCAAATGGTCACGAAAGTCTTCCCATGGTCTCCATAGAAGCTGGAAAATATGTGCAAACATTGCAGAGTTGTTGTTTGTCTATCGCTTATTTACCAGGTTAGATCGACAGTGCGACAGCTCGGCCATATTAGTACCTACCTACGGATATAGATAATGAAACAAATATTCGACAGTAACTGAGTATGATAGCATTCCTCAAGCTCCGTACTAACTCTTGGGACAACGAGGTCCCTCGATATCCAAGCAACTTCACCAGTTTTCCCCATATTTTCCAGCTTGGAGACATCTCAAAGTCACGTGTAATCTACTCCCGGCTGTCGGGACATTCGACCGAACACCTCATCTGACCATCTTCCCTCTTCTAAGCTGACCAACTTTCGCCCTCATATCGGAACCCTCCCTTGGAAGAGACCCAGATAGCTGGTATGAAATGTTTGTGTTTCCCGCTTGGGATTCTTCCAGCTTTGGATAAAGTCAGAAAAGGGCACAGATCAAGTTCAGCCCCGATTTGACAGAAAATAGGGGGCGGGAGTTTGCCCTGCTGCCCCTTTTTATCATTGTAGGCGCGAGTTGATGTGACGTGAAGCGCACTGTAAGTACTTTGTGTACTTGATACCTAGGAGTAGCTATCTACGCCCTATCTGGTTGTATGTGAAGAATTTTTACCGGGTTTGCGCAGTGAGGAACCCCTTTTTGCGACAGCAAGGTCGTTCTACTAGAAGCGCCAAGAAGTGGACTTGGACGTGGACAGATGCTCTTTGACAGGAGCTCGTCTGTGTCCTGGATGTCGCAAGAAAGTTAAGAACAATGATCTGCCACGCTTCAAGGACGGGAGAAACGTCTCGGGAAAAGGGGCATCTAAATTTTTCTTTTTTTGGTTTGATTGTTCGAGAACCCTCCACATACCGGCTATTCAAGCAAACCAACCATGAAGTTCACAGTTCCGGGCCAGACGGGTGGTCGCTCTCTCATCCATACGGACGTCCGCATCAATGCAAGGGAGCCACGACTCGAATATAATTTTGAACCGAAAGTTAGATATCCTCAAGTAGTTATACATGCCATCACGCTCTACCCGACATTCAGAAAGTTCAAATACAGGAGCTTAGCTGAACGTCAAGATTAGCTTCCATCCACCGTTCGCCTTCCCACAAGGCTGAAGACCTTGAAAAACATCTGGCGTTAGTTTACAGTGTGGAAGATGCACGATGGTGGGTTTGCTGGGGGCTTGCGCAAGTTGCGGGCTGCCGAATCCCTGCTGGAGGTCCAAAGGAGGCGCCGTCGACCCGCAACTCGAGCCGCGCCGCCCCCAGAGATTTCTGGGCATCAGAAGGATTCAACTTTTTATCGTGCGAATTATGCCCCTTGACATGAAAACATTGTGACATGTGGGTTTCACTCGGCAATCGAAATCGGGGGGGGGGGGGGGATGGGGGGAGATGTCAGCCATCACGTGGAAGGTACACACAAGCAAGCTCACCGTGCTCCACAGCAGAGTACTGTTCCCTATTTTCCAATTATCTTCAAGTCCATCTGTATTCAAACTTTTATTAAATCGTTATTATAAGTTTGTCCATGGCTTGCAAGGACACCCTCGGCCATCATGGGTGGGCGTACTTGTCGGCTTCTGAGCGGGTTCACGGGACATCGATATCTCCAGATCTACCACTGCAGTATTCTACTTGGGACATTTCACCAAGGAAATGGCAAAGCTACCTAGCATTCCTGAGATGTCAAGACGGTCCCTTCCACTTCCGGATTGGAGAATTCCGATCAAAACCTTGGTGCTCTTCAAGTGAAAAGTGACGAGCTTCAAATCCATGAGTCCTTCCTTTGTTCCTCTTTACGAGCAAAAGGATGCCCATTCCTGGCAAATCACATTCCAACAGACAAAGAAATATCACGTATAGCCGTGATGGGCGTGAGCTATCTGATTTCTCGCGTGCTTCCCCTAGATTTCGTGCCAAAGCTAGATAGTGGCCAAACCCTTCTGTCTGCATATCCGCTGAAAACCTGAGTGCGGGCGGTCATTTCCAATGCTACGCAGAAACAACAGACCGCCGTGCTACTCCTTCCTCGACGAGACGATAGAAAGTCGGCAGGATGAGACAGCTATCCTGCGAAGTTTCAACAACCAATTGAGACTTGTAATCCGAGCTCGAATAGCAGGAACTGTCGACAGAGCTCATTGTAGACCAGAAGCAGGCATCTACCTAGAAAAAGCGCTGTACTCGAATGCCAGTCGAACTTTTCTCTGGATGAGTCTCGTCTTGCATCTTCTTGAGAAGACCTACTTCGCATCACAGGAAGAATTCGAGCGCATCGTTGACGAGCTGCCACAAGATCTAAATGCGGCCTACGAACGCTTACTCCAAAGGATTCCTGTCAAGGAACAGAAGAATGCCTCCAAACTGCTGCACTTCATCGTTGGGAGCTCGCGTCCCTTGACGCTAGACGAGATGAGAGTTTTGTTTGCTCTAGACCGACAGACAACACTCGAGGCATTGGAGAACGACATGCAGCCAAACATCCAGGAAATCATCGAAGGCACGCTTGGTCCTCTCATTCAGATTTGGGACTCACGGATATATCTCGTACATCCATCACTCAAAAAGTTCCTGCTCAATCTTTCAGAAGAGCCTGCAAATCCGTTGTCGGCTTGTTTTGGTGTTTGTTCAGTACGGGCAAACTTATTGCTTGCCGAGGCGTGCATATGCTATCTTCTGTTGGAAGATTTCTCTCAAGACTTATATTCAATTCAAGAGATAGAACCTGAGCTGTCCCCTGGGGTTCCCAGCGAGGGAAATGAGTCCAAGGATGTAGAATCTTTGGAAGCCCTCTGGGATTCGTTTCATCTTAGTGAGGAGGGGTCTAATATGTTCCTTGAGCCTGCCGTTCTCGAATTCAAGGCATGCGGTCGCATCGAGAAGCGATACCCTTTCTTCAATCACGCAGCCACTTACTGGCCAGAGCTCTTCGCTTTGGGCATTGAGCTTGCCTCGCCGGAACTGAGAGCTGCTGGACGTTTACTATCTGACGCGAGAGCCAATCCTGGGCTCAACTGGTTTCGTCACTACTGGTCCAGATCTAACATGAATATCCCGTGCCCCAAAGATTTCGGTCCAATGGTTACTGCTTGCTACTTTGGTCACCAAGAAACGGTGGAATACTGTTTGGAGATGTCGGTAGCCTCAGACCCAGGTATGTTGCAAGTTCAGGGTTTGTTTTGGGCAGCTCGAAATGGACACGCACATATCGTCGGAAAGCTACTCAAAGAGAATGTGAGCCCTGATGTCAGGGTAGTTGATGGGTGTACTGCCCTTATTGTCGCATCGCAATTCGATCGCAGAGATGTTGTTCGCACTCTCCTTCGCGACGAGGGACTGATATCTGCTGAGGCTGGGTTCAGAGTCAATCATGAATGGCACCGTGGTAGAACACCGCTATCCATTGCTGCCAGCAACGGATTTCTGGGGATTGTAAGGCAACTTCTCGACCACGAACACATTTTGCCCGACCTCGCCGACTATGATCAACGGACGCCACTCTTTCATTCAGTGTTTGGCAAGCATCTGGATATCCTTCAGGCACTTTTGTCTGATCCCCGTGTCTCGCCGAATCATGTAGACAGGACAGGACGAAATGCTATCTCATGGGCCGCCTCAGAAGGACATATTGATATCGTCAGATATCTACTCAGTCTACAACACATGAGCATCGAACAGCGCGATCGAGCTGGGCGGACTGCACTATCTTGGGCCGCTGGAAGCGGTCAACTAAAAGTCACCAGTTTACTAAGACATAGTAGCCGATTTGATATCTCGAGCAGAGATAACGACGGCCGGAACGCCTTGTCATGGGCTTGTCATGGACGCCACCACAAAGTTGTTAGGTACCTGATCAAACACTGTCCTATGGGAGTGGATGCTGAAGATGCAGATGGCTGGACGCCACTAGCCTGGGCACTATCTGGGAATGCTCCAAAGACCGTACAGGCCTTACTCGCTTCAGGTCTCGTGGATGTAGACAAAAAGGATCGGAATGGACGGAGTCCACTTTCTTTTGCTGCTGGGTACGGCTATCTAGACGTTGTTAAGTTACTGCTAGAGGTCGAAGGGATAGAGGTCAATAGTAGGTCGAATTCGGGCCAGACACCTATTTCTGTAGCAGAGTCCTGTGGTCACACCGACGTGGTAAAGGCACTGCAAGGAGTTTTGATGGAATGATCTGTATTTATTTTCATATATCATGTCAGATAACAACAGTACCAGATAAACCCAGTAATCATGTGCGAAATGAAGTCTCCAGAGCCATAAGAAGTGTTGGTCCTTCATACCAAGCAGTTTCTGATGACAGCTCAACAGCATTATCGCCTCTCAAAGCCGAGAAGGGAATGACCGGGACACTGATTACTGTTAGTCGTAATCCACTTCAGCACCATAGAAAACAACTCCTCACCCCTGCATGACTCGCCCAAGGCTGTGCACAGTGCTTTGAAATGCCACCTCCGACCAATTCATATCGTCCCTATCCAGGAGATTAGCGAGGTCTAGCTCAACTTCACATCACACTCACATTTTATTGATCAGCACTATGATCTGTTTAGCTGCATCGGCAACTATATCAAGCTCCTTCTCGAGATGTGATTGAGCCGAGTCTGCAGGGATGACCAGGAGAACACAGTCAACCTTGGATGAGCCATCTGTACCACAATCCATTAAGCGACGTACACAAAACACCAGTTACCGAACACCACAACACTTACCCGAAACCACAACATGAAAATTCGGGGTATCAAAACTCGGCTGCACACCAGGACTCTTGAGATTCCTTGCAGCCTGTCCACACAACCGAATTCCCTCTTTCTGGAACCTTTCCAGAGTCAACATATCAATACCCCCAAACTAGGTAATCCCCGTCAGGTCAGCTAGCTATCCGTCCAGCTCATCCTCGCTGTAAGCAAAAGTGGGGTAAGGGTCCATTATAAGTAATATAACTGACTTTAAATAAGATGCATCCTATGGCAGTAGCCTTGCCGGCTCCAGCGGGGCCGAGAACCAAGACGGTTTTTTGCTCCGAGACCATCGCTTTTGACTTTGTTTCAGAGTCTCGAGAGGAATTGCAGTCGAGCAGGGAACCGTCATGTGATGCTTCTTGACTTTGGATTGATTATCTGGGTTTCTGAGATGTGTGATCCTGAAAAGAGGAGTTGAGGTTGATATTGGGGATTCCATTTTGTCTCCCTTGCTTCTCCCGTCGATGGATCCTTTGTTGGCATTCATTTTTTGACCGAGCCGTCGTTACCAGGCAGCTGGTACGTCACGTGTGAGAATCGTTGTTTCTCGATTGAGCGTGGAGGGGTTACAAAGAAGGACAAAGTCAAGGGAATGGCTGTTTGCAGTCTCGTGTAGGCATTTTCGTTTCGTTGTAACTCCATTGATGTGAAGATGTATTGAATCATGAAACGACTGTCAAGGGCCCCAACAGAATCCAGCGATTCGACTCGTTCACAAGAAAAGATGCACATAATTTAGAAGAGATAATCCTTTCGAATTTCTTCCTTTCATGTCTAATATAATTTCATAACATTCATTACTATACAACTCATGCCTTCAATTCCGCGACATGCTTCTTATTAACCAAAACATATCTGTACCTCGCCTTCCCAGCATCCATATCCACAATCGACTGGTTTGCATCCTTCATCGGCCTCTCCTGGATCCAAGGATGAATAGCATTCTTGGCCGCAAACTCCAACATTTCGCTAATATCCTTTGGACTTCCAATCATGCTGCCACCCATCTTGCATCCCTTCGCGATTAAAGCGAACGCCGAGAAAGCAGGGATCTTATCCTCTGGCGCACCGACTTGGATGAATTGTCCGTTGGTTCTGAGCAGCATGAAGTACTTCTCAAGCGGCATATTTGGGCTCGAGACAGTAGAAACGATCAGATCTAGAGACCGATAGTTCTTCTTAGCCCAGCCCTCTGATTCGGTCGCGATGAACTTGGTAGCACCCATCTTCAACGCATCCTCCTTCTTGCTGTCGGTTCGTGAAATAGCAACAACTTCGGAAGCACCAAGAGCCTTCGCCCACAGGAGACCGAAATGTCCCAATCCACCAACACCAACGATACCTACTTTCTTGCCCTTAATATCGCCATTCTTGGTCAGAGGACTCCAGACAGTAACGCCTCCGCACAACATGGGTGCTGCTTCAGCGTTGCTGATGCTGTCTGGGATCTTAACAGCGAAGTGTGCTGGGGCACGGCAGTAATCGGCGTATCCTCCGTAGGATTTGCTTCCATCTGGGTATTTGCCGTTGTAGGTACCGATATTTCCCTTTGTACAGTAGTGCTCATTTCCTTCGAGGCACTCCTCGCAGTCGAGGCAAGAGCCTGATTGAGCGCCGACACCAACGCGGTCGCCGACCTTGAAGTGCTTTACATTCTTTCCGACTCGGACGGCTGTGCCAGCAATCTCATGACCAACGCACTGTTGGGAGTCAGATAATTATTCTAGGACATCGGAAAGGAGATAGTTGGATTGGATTTGACTTACGCATGGGTAGAGAGTAGGACCCCAGCCTGATCTTAAAGTGTGAAGATCGGAGCCACAGATACCACAATGAGTGATCTTAATATCGACATCATCCTCAGTCCAAGTCTTTGGCTCATATTCCTGCCAAACCATCTTTCCTTTCTCACTCTCCTTATCTAAGCCCATCCATCCTGCGAATTTGTATGATGCCATCTTTTCCGCTTTTTCTAAATCGTCTGCTGGATTTAAAGAATCTTGAAAGTGATTTGTGAGAGAGAGAATTCGTTCAGTTGCTGCTGCAAATGGGAATTTGATGGGCTTCGACATCTTTAATATATGTTTCTGTGGAGCTCTTATCCGATTGCTAGAGCAGCCCACCTACGCAATGCGTCCGAAAAACAGGTGTCTTGACGCAATTGTAATAGCTCGAAGTCCCTGTCGAAACCACTTTTTCGTCGTTAAGTGCCAAGTTGTACCAAAACTCTATCTTAAATCCGACGCCCGCCAAAATTTTAGGTTGATGATCCAATTATCCACTGCCGTGAACGGCCGTGATTCGGGATGTTGGGAAAATAATGGAGCTTTTGGTGGTGCTAAAGGGCCATGCAGATTTGAGATCCGATGATGTAGTTGAACCCCTGGTGGCGAAGATTCAGTCGTGCAAGGATAACTAGTTAGTGGGATGGGACAAGCTCCGGATCTGAGAATCGAATTGTCGATTTTTAATTGGTCGTAGAAAGATATGGGAGAGAAGTGCGAATTTAGTATCTTTAAATGGTGAACATTAGAGTGTTGAACCCCTCTTTACAGGCATCGGATCCAAGTTCAGCCACCAGATAGCCGAGGCATCACCGCTTGGTACCGCTCCTCTCACAGCACACCCATTCTGTCCCAAGAAGGAATAGTGAACATGTTCCTGCAGAAAATGCACAAGCTTGAACCGAAAAATACCAAATATGCAGCCTGCTTACGCTGGTGCGGGAGCTATGTTCCCAGCAGTTGATTATTGTCAGCACGGTATCGAACTGACATTCTGTAGGTATGACCTGAATCATGCAGCGAAGATCCACTTTGACGACAGCAAGCGGCTCTAATCGGCTTGCATTCGTGCTATGTCCGAAGACTGTCCGAAATTTCCTTGAGTGTGTCGACGAGATTAGAAGTGTGTTTTCGAATTGCATGCAGCCCAGACGACATAATTCAGAACTCGATCACGTTCTTAGTGACTCTCGAAAGACACAGATCTTCGTCACAAAAGCACTATGAGTTCATTTTCACATGAAAGAATGAGCTCTGTCTGGTCCAGCAGAAGTACAAGCTACTTCTCAGGCTCCTTCACTATTGGTAACATCTCAGCATCTCGCTCGAGGGAGATGAGGCACACTCTGAGCATTTATATACACGATCGTTGCTAGATTGGAAATAATTCAGTGCAGAAAATATTGTATTTTGATCCTTCCAGAAGCAGTCCAAGTAAAAGTCCTCATGAAAACGAATGATTTTATGAGATTTGTTGCTGGTGCCCAGTACTAGTCGGAAGTCATGAGGTGACCTTCTCATGCGTGAGAACCAGGAAATTCAACTTGGGGAATGAAAAGTTCACCTGATCTACATTAGCCACACAAAAGCCAGGCGCCAGCGAGAGAAAGATCGGATCATTCTTTGGAAGATTGTAGTTATTTGGCTGGAATGTAAGATCTGCCTCATAAGCGGAACCAGCTCTCTAGCTGTGGCAGCCTCAAAATTTGGATACCTAGATCTTTGTGCAAGTCAATTGAAAAATGAAAGGGGCTCAAAGAAATACGAGTTCACATATTACACATGTCATACTCAAGTTATATTTGGAAGTTCGTCAGAGTACTTCTTATCCACGACGGAGGATAGCTGCTTAACTCTCGCCCAATACTGGAGAAGGTTGACACCAACTGACTCAAGGAAATGATAAGGTCCATCTCTTGATTAGAACAAAGAAACGACAAGAACGAATCCGGACAACAAAGACCTTCACCAAAGCCTCACCACCGAGTCTCGTCACATGACTGTTCGATTAGCTCAGCTTTGCCAACAGCTTCACAGCTCTGCACTAGCAACGTCTTTCCCAAAATGAATGTGCAACTACCTATGTATTAGCTTTTCCTCCTTATCTCTAATACAAACATGAATTTGTCGTGTTGTTTACCTTTACCTTATCCAACTCATTGCTTCCTTGGGGATCAAACACCTTCAACCTAGCCACGACGACAACCGGGGCATCCACTATCGGCATTTCCTACCCTACCTACAAGTTTGTTACAGACATATCACCAAATTGGTGACGGCAATTCGTAGCATATATGACAAAGAGAGTGAACAAAGGATCAATGGGGTTGTACGTGGGATGAAACATTGTCACTATGACTTTCATATTGCCCGCTAACCTGAAATGGTTAGGCCAATCTTTGCTAGCGCTTTCAGCATCGAGGAGGCCAAACTGGAAGACAAGGCATCGATGCGAAAAGATCAGGTCGCGTCAACAGCTCTGGAAGAGCAACAATCAATATCCTCGAAACAGCTGCGGATCTCTCGTCAACACCTCAAGTTCTATCTTTGAAGTTGTTCTTAACCTTCATGCTCCCGATATACTGTCTTTAAGGTCTCCCCAATCTTGGGCACTTTGAAGGCGACCGCCCCTTCTCACCTCTGGCTCTGCGCGACGAGCGATTCTTCCTGATTCTCCAACCTCTCCCCGACTCTGATTACATTCGCACGCCTCCCTACCACATTCTGCAACCCCATCATGGCGGATACACAGGAATTTGAAGATGGCTACGAGTACGATGAGGAGTACAACGACGAGGAGGAAGATGGTGGTATTACGGCCGAGGACTGCTGGATGGTTATATCCTCATTCTTCGAGTCCAAGGGCTTGGTTTCGCAGCAAGTAGACTCGTTCGACGAGTTTGTTTCTACGACCATGCAGGAATTGGTAGAAGAGAACTCCCAACTCACCCTCGACCAAAATAACCCGCCATCCTCCGACGACAACCCGATCGCCCTTCGCAGATATGAGATCAAGTTTGGCACCGTTCTGTTGTCGCGACCAGCAATGACTGAAGGTGACGGAAGCACATCAGTCATGCTGCCGCAAGAAGCTCGGTTGCGAAATCTTACCTACTCCAGTCCGCTATACCTCGAGATGACGAAGAAAGTTTCCGTCGCAGTCGAGCGCCCTGTCCCTCTCAACGAACTCGATGATGAACAGGAGACAGAGATGGCGACCACGGGTGTCCATCCAACACGTTTGGTATGGGAAGATGAGGACGGTGGCGCGCTGGATGGAGACAAGACGGAGAGAGCCCCAGATCGAGTGTTCATCGGAAAGCTTCCTATCATGCTCAAGTCCAAGTACTGCATTTTGAAGGATCTTGATGAAGATGAACTCTATGGCTGGAATGAGTGCCCTTACGATCAGGGAGGTTACTTTATTATCAACGGATCAGAGAAGGTTTTGATTGCCCAAGAGCGCAGTGCTGCCAACATTGTCCAGGTCTTCAAGAAGTCGCTCCCGAGTCCGACCCCGTACATCGCAGAAATCCGAAGTGCCCTCGAGAAAGGCTCGCGGCTCATTTCTTCAATGGCCATCAAGCTCTTCGCCAAAGGTGACGGTAACAGAGGAGGATTCGGTCAGACGATCAAATCCACATTGCCATATATCAAGAGCGACATTCCTATTGCAGTAGTATTCCGCGCTCTAGGAGTCGTTTCTGACGAAGACATTTTAAATCATATTTGCTACGATCGCAACGATACTCAGATGTTGGAGATGTTGAAGCCATGTATCGAAGAGGCTTTCGTCATTCAGGACCGTGAGGTTGCCTTGGATTTCATTGGTAAGCGTGGTCAACAGCAGAACCTTACTCGCGACAAGCGTATCAAATATGCCCGCGATATCATGCAGAAGGAGCTGTTACCACATATATCGCAGCAAGAGGGTAGTGAGACCCGGAAAGCTTTCTTCTTGGGATATATGGTTCACAAGATGTTGCAGTGTGCTCTTGGACGTCGAGAAACGGATGATCGAGATCATTTTGGAAAGAAGCGCTTGGATCTCGCAGGGCCTCTCCTCGCAAAGCTCTTCCGTTCATTGTTCCGCAGACTGACCACCGACGTTTACAAATATCTTCAGCGCTGCGTCGAGAATAACCGAGAGTTCAATCTCACACTCGGTGTTAAAGCCACCACTCTCACCAACGGTCTTAAGTATTCTTTAGCGACCGGTAATTGGGGAGATCAGAAAAAAGCCGCCAGTTCCACTGCTGGTGTCTCTCAGGTGCTCAATCGCTATACATTCTCTTCGACGTTGTCTCATCTTCGTCGTACGAATACCCCCATCGGTCGTGATGGTAAAATTGCAAAGCCTCGTCAACTGCACAATACCCATTGGGGTTTAGTCTGTCCAGCTGAGACTCCTGAAGGACAGGCATGTGGTCTGGTTAAGAACTTAGCCCTTATGTGCTATGTCACAGTTGGAACCCCTAGCGATCCTATTATCGAGTTCATGATTCAACGGAATATGGAGGTTTTGGAAGAGTACGAACCTCTGCGCTCACCAAATGCTACCAAGGTCTTCGTCAACGGTGTCTGGGTTGGAGTGCATCGAGATCCTAGCCATCTTGTCAAGACAGTGCAGCATTTGAGACGATCGCATTTGATTTCTCACGAAGTCTCCCTGATTCGTGACATCCGAGACAGAGAGTTCAAGATTTTTACAGACGCGGGCAGAGTTTGCAGACCTCTCTTCGTCGTGGACAACGACGTTGATAGTGCCAATAAAGGCAGTCTGGTTCTGAATAAGGATCACATCCGAAGACTAGAAGATGATCAAGCTCTTCCTGCCAATCTGGATCCACAAACCAAGGAGGACCACTACTTTGGTTTCCAGGGATTGATAAATGAGGGTGTGGTAGAGTATGTTGATGCGGAAGAAGAGGAGACGATCATGATTGTCATGACTCCCGAAGACTTAGATATCTCCCGTCAGCTTCAGGCTGGATACAAGGTGCAGCCCGACAACAGTGGAGACTTGAACAAGCGTGTCAAGGCTCCTGTCAATCCTACAGCGCATATGTGGACTCACTGCGAGATTCATCCAAGTATGATTCTGGGAATTTGCGCAAGCATTATTCCCTTCCCGGATCACAATCAAGTATGTGCTATATAAGTTACTTGCTGGTAGTTCTTTGCTAATCGAACTAGTCTCCTCGTAACACCTACCAGTCTGCAATGGGTAAGCAAGCTATGGGAGTGTTCCTCACGAACTTCGACGTAAGAATGGACACCATGGCAAATATTCTCTACTATCCGCAGAAGCCCTTGGCAACAACTCGATCCATGGAATTCCTCAAATTCAGAGAGCTGCCTGCTGGTCAAAATGCAATTGTCGCTATCGCTTGTTACTCCGGTTACAACCAAGAAGATTCCGTCATCATGAACCAGAGCAGCATCGACCGAGGTCTTTTCCGAAGTTTATTCTACCGTGCCTACACCGACCAGGAAAAGCGAATTGGTATGAACACTATCGAGGCATTTGAGAAGCCGTTCAGAAATGATACTATGAAGCTCAAGCATGGTACCTATGACAAGCTTGACGATGACGGACTGGTTGCTCCAGGTGTTCGCGTTTCCGGAGAGGACATCATCATCGGAAAGACCGCTCCAATGGCCCCAGATAACGAAGAGCTTGGATTGCGCACCAAGGCACATACCAAGCGTGATGCATCTACGCCGCTACGAAGTACTGAGAACGGTATCGTGGATCAGGTCTTGCTCACTACCAACGCTGAGGGTCTTAAATTCGTGAAGGTTCGCATGAGGACTACGAAGATTCCTCAGATTGGTGATAAATTTGCTTCTCGTCACGGACAGAAGGGTACCATTGGTATCACCTACCGCAATGAGGATATGCCTTTCACCTGCCAGGGAATTGTGCCGGATCTTATCATCAACCCCCACGCCATTCCTTCCCGTATGACGATTGCACATTTGATCGAGTGTCAATTGAGCAAGGTTTCAACTCTTCGTGGTCTTGAGGGTGATGCGACCCCTTTCACCGAGGTCACTGTTGATTCCGTCTCTAAACTACTCCGAGCTCATGGTTACCACTCTCGTGGCTTCGAGATCATGTACCATGGCCATACTGGACGCAAGATGATGGCTCAAGTCTTCCTTGGCCCAACCTACTATCAGCGTCTGCGTCATATGGTCGATGACAAGATCCATGCCCGAGCCAGAGGTCCAGTCCAGATTTTGACCAGACAACCGGTAGAAGGTCGTGCCAGAGATGGTGGTCTACGTTTCGGAGAGATGGAGCGTGATTGCATGATCTCGCACGGTGCCGCGTCCTTCTTGAAGGAGAGATTGTTTGAGGTATCGGATGCCTTCAGAGTCCATGTGTGTGACATCTGTGGACTCATGACACCGATTGCGTAAGTTTTTCTCCACGTCACTCCGAAATCTTGTACTAATCTAAATAGCAAACTTGCAACTCAAAACTTTGAGTGCCGACCTTGCAAGAACAAGACCAAGATCTCGCAGATTCATATTCCATATGCTGCGAAGCTGCTTTTCCAAGAACTTGCGTCGATGAACATTGCAGCTCGCTTATTTACCACGAGATCTGGAATCACAGTCCGATAAGTGGTCGCCTGAACGAGGCGGAGGGAGGGAGAAGACAAGATGTAAGAATGTAAAGGGCAAGGGGGTTGGCAGAGTGATTACGAATCTTTGCATATGAGGCGTTTGGGAACGGAGCAAGATTGCCTGGAACAAAAGGACTGGCTGTGCTGCATATTGGTTGCGTTTATCCGCAGCAGACATTGGAGGGGTAGAGCAACGAGATTTAGGCGCTTTTCCAGGTAGATCTGGTGTATGATAGCTAGATTTTCTCAGCGCAAGAAGATGACGCAGACGACACAAAGAAAAGTCGAATAATGAGACAGAAACTTTTGACCTGGATCATGTCTTCTGCCTAGCCAGGTTGCTTCCCATCGGTACAAGTTTTTACAATTGCTGTCTGCTTGTCTTGATATATCGGTTCTGATGCTTTGCGCCGCCCAACACCTCTATTGTACAACCATTTTATACACTCCTCAGAGTAGAGATTCTTAGAGCACAGAAGCATGCCAATGCTACCTAGGCTTGTCCAACACAACTGACCCATCATGTACACTCTGCACCTTCTTGTATTCCTCCTCCAGCGCTCTCTGCATATCGAAATCCAACTGGCGCTCCTTCTTTAATCGCTGCTGTTCCATGTCTCTCACGACGCCTTGATGCATTGCCTATAGAACGGGAATCGTAATTAGCACTGCTGTTTACGGCTTCGAAGATACATCCAAGTATTTGTCCGGGAAAGGAGGCGAGGAGGGGTTGCTGGGTACATACAGCTTTCTCGGCCTGTTGCCCGTAATGTACGAAGAACACTGTTGCGACGGCAAAGAGAGATGTGCCCGCGAGCGTAAGCTTTGCTGGCCGAGACATTTGTGCTGTTTCCTCTTTTTTCTGATCGCCCTTCCCAGTCCGTATAATAATCAGGAATTCAATGGCGCATCGTGAGCTGCTAAATAGAAAGTGTCATTGAAGTCTGGATGTATGTTGGAAGAGGTACGATGTTGACGGCGCTTGCCGAGCAGGGGTCTGGAGCTCAGCTCTCGTTGCGTTTGGGGCGAGCTGCACCTCCATCTGCATATCCCGCGATAACGAGCTCCTCTCCTTCAACACCACGATACCTGAGAACTAGACAAGGAGGATCGCAAGATGGTATGGCCCGCTCCGCCTACAGCTATTGTTGTGGGATCATTGGCTAACGAACACCGTACAGTCTGCACAAAACTCCGCGGGTATCCAGACCCTGCTCGATGTACGTATCCACGCCTGTTCGCAGGAGCTTGAGGAGGGGACCAGGGACTGATGGTAGATAGGCTGAGAGGGAAGCACAGAAGATTGTTCAGAGGGGTATGTGTCTGCTCTTCCAGAGAGGCAATGGCTTGATGGACTGTGCTAATAATTGATTACAGCTAGAGAATGTGAGCAGGCATCTACAAGAACCGCATATCCAGCACAGCTGCTACGGCATCGAGAATGACGGATCACTAATGGAAGCAGACCGCACGAAGCGTGTAAAGGAGGCCAGGGACGAGGCGAAGAAGGAAATTGATGCATACAAGAAGTCTAAGGATGATGAGTTCAAGAAGTTCGAGTCAGAGGTACGCTTCCCCTCACGGCATTCTTCGTCCACGCTCTCTTTCAAGACACATAATCTGGAGAACTCTCAATAGGTATATGGGAGGACTGGTGCTAACCCTTGCCTCTAGCACACAAGCGGCAACAAGAAGGCTGAAGAGGACGCAAACAAGGATGCCGAGCAGAAGATAAAGGAGATTCAAGCAGCTGGTAAGAAGGGACAAGATGCTGTTGTGAAAGATCTGTTAAAAGCCGTCTTCGACGTCAAGCCTGTTGTTCCGGAACGTATTGAGGCTCCTAAATGAGTGGGGTGAGGCTGGTACATGCCATGGGGTAGATGAGAGCTTTTGCGAATTGGGCTTGGACTTGGACTCAGAGATGGCATTGATTGCGGCCTTCAACTGCCCGAGAACTCGACAAGGGAGTGAGATGGACAGAAGTACTCAAAGCGCTGTATAGATTATTGCAATTCAAGAAGATATCCCCATCAAGAATGTTGAGCATACATCGCTTGCCTGGGTCAATGTCATCTCAGCACTAGAGAGGTGTATCAACGTACTTTCCAATCTCAAACCTTCTAACCAGACTCAATAATCGAGACACTGCAATCTTCTAACTCATCATTTCTAATCTGCCGAGTTGTTTTGTTATCCGTTACCATCTAGAATCACATGCTTGACTGACTCGACTTTGCTCACCCAACGACGTCACTGCTTTCACTCCATCGCGAAAACCATCAACACCACAACGCGACTTCCTCTCTTCGCAATGGCATCTCTCCACCAACACAATTTATCCCAATGCATAGCACACAGCAATGACAACACTGTTACCTCGTGTCGCACGCACGAGATGGCTCTTCCAAAATGTGCCTCGCCGGCCAACTCCTCTACCTACGAATATCCTTAGAACCGCCGCCCTCCTACGCAAACCAATGTCCCTTTCCCTTTCTACGACCTGCTGCTGCTGTTCTTTAGGAAAAAAGGAGAGGGCTGACAAGATTGGAAATCCTGGGAATACGGATACTGGAGAGCAGAAAAAGACAGATAGTGATCCGAGGATCAATGATTTGGGAAGGGCGATTGAAGATGATTATGCTACGATTAGAGAAACATATGGTATATCTTCCCTCTGGCATGCGTTATGTCTCAATTTTCTTTATTTTGATCAAATGGGCTTAGCTAACATGTCCAGCAACACCCAAACACCCCATTGTTCTCGCCCATGGTCTTTTAGGCTTCGACGAGCTTCGACTCGCAGGCTCCCTTCTCCCAGGCGTACACTACTGGCGCGGCATCACCGACGCAATGCGCGCGAACGGTATCGAATTCATAACTGCTTCCGTCCCAGCATCCGGCAGCATCGAAGAACGAGCCCTGAAACTCGGCCAGGACATCGCCTCCAAAGCAAACGGCAAGAGCGTCAATATAATTGCTCACAGCATGGGGGGCCTAGATGCCCGATACATGATCTCCCGACTCAAGCCAGAGAATGTTGACGTTTTGTCTCTTACCACAGTAGCGTCGCCGCATCGAGGATCGAGTTTCGCGGACTATGTTTTCCAGGAACTGGGGCCGTCCTATGTACCGCATTTCTGCAAGTGGTTTGAGAGAATCGGAATTAGTACTGGAGCCTTCAAGCAGTTGACGACGAAGTATATGCGGGAGGAATTCAATCCGAAGACGCCTGATGTCCCGGGTGTGAGATACTTTTCTTACGGAGCCACGGTGGATCCTAGTCTTTGGAGTGCTTTCCGACAGCCGCACCGCGTGGTTGAGAGGATGGAGGGCCCGAATGATGGTTTGGTTAGTGTGGAAAGTGCGAAGTGGGGGACGTATAAGGGGACGTTGGTTGATGTTAGTCATTTGGACTTGATCAATTGGACAAATAGGCTGAGGTGGATGATGTGGCAGCTGGTGGGTAATGAGCGAAAGTGAGTATCGTCCCCGAGCATGAGATAACATAGCTATGCTGACTTGCGGAAGGTTCAATGCCATTGCGTTCTACTTGGATATCGCAGATATGCTTTCCAAGGAAGACTTGTAAGGTCCAGCCTTCAGAGGGATGACAGACAGGGACCAGTGTCTTGGTTGATTTGGTTACAGAAAGAGCAAACAGACTCTTTGTATAGCATAGACGAAGACATAGACTATAAATACCCGCTTCACGGATACCTCTTAACTTTTGAATGAAATACCTTCCCATATTCCCAACCGTTTTCTCTGGTCGTCTTCGGGTCGTCTTGCCTGGGCGTTTACTTCGTCACCCCTGAACCTCTGCTACGTAAATATCTTTGCCCCACCTACAAAATGCCACCACTATCTGATAATACTGAGATTTTATGTAGGATCAATAGACTGAAATAGTAATTGCAGATATTACAAGAACGTTGTTTTGGATATAATTTAGAGTTTGGCGGTTGTGGTCGTGAAGAGACTTTGTTGGTGACCTCGCTTAGAATGTTTTGGCTCGGCTAAACATCGAAAAACAAATGGAACAACAACAAACGCGTTCAAATTGTAGAACCTTGAAAAGAACTTTTGCTTTTCAATGAACCAAGGAGCATGAAGAAAATCCGTAACATAAAAGAAACATATTCAGACATGTTTGATGCCGTCCACTGAGTTTCATGTAGCACGGAGGTTGCGTCTCCGGCTAACCGCAAACAACTACGTTCTCCTTCATTCTCGTCAATGAACGCCCTCTCCCACTGTCGGCAAAACTCTTCGAAGCGAAACTGTTCCCGAAAGCTCGACAAAACTCACAAAAACAGAAAATCTCAAGCGCAGATGATGATCAAACATGGACTCGAACCACAGTCTCACCCAATCATGCGACTAGAATAACCCAACCTTCAGGGTAACGATAAGCCCGTTACAGGCCCAGAGGGTATCCAAAATCGAGAGGGTTGGACTGTTCCACAAGCAGGGTGCGTTCTAACCACTGAACTATTCGACCGGTTTTTGGACGGCTGAGGTGAAGTGGAGGTAATTCGAAGTATTTGGGTAGATAGAGCGGTTAGCATTTTGTTTCTTCGGAATGTTGCTTGGTGTGTTTGCTGGGTTTGGAATAGAAGATGGTGTTTGGTGGGGGAGTGAATGGGCATGGTGAGGTGAAGGAGAGGGATGAATGTAACGTGGGGTAGGCTCAGATAGTTCTGTAACTGATGCGCACTTGGAGAGATGCAATGAGGATGGGTGAGTGATAGTTTCTGCACATAGAGTTTCTAAGCACTCTTTACTTGAGACACTGTGTCCCTGAGGATATTATAGAGTTCTATTAACTGTCACAGACGTTTCTCATAGTCATTAGTACTCTTTGGTAGGTCTTTGTATCTATAGATAAGATGCAACTTGCCATTAATGGTGGCGATTTCTTCCAGAGACAAGCGTTCTCTCAGAGGAATTCTTTTGAGAAGGATATCAATGCCAGTAAAAATGCAGGTCCACCTTCTCAAAGAGCTACTCATCATTAAAGGAAAAATAAGTAGAATGGGATTCTTCTTTCACATTAACTACAATCCAGAAGGTCAATCACCCCGTCTTGCTCTTCATCACCCAGCTTCAATTTGTTTTTCTTATCTGTTATTGTTTGTTGTTTTTGTTTGCTTAATTCTCAAGAGTAGCAATGTCCACAGTCCCAAAATTCCTTTAGAATACCACAGACAGCTCTTCAATACCCACATCCTTAGTTAGAGGCGAGTACTTCACAGCCTCGAGCGGAATCGCTAGCTTCAAATCCGGAAGCTTTGTCCACAATGTCGCTATTCCCAGTTAGCACACACCACCCGAACCATTAACACAACAACACCAATTAACTCACCAAATACAATCTCCAATTCCGCTCGCGCCAGCCACTCTGCCACACACCTATGCGCTCCCCACCCATATCCTAGCGCCTCCTCGCGTCCCCTCACACGCTTCATATCAAATTCATTAGCGGTCTCTCCAAAGACCTCCTCATCCCGATTCCCACTCTGGGTCGCCGCAATAATGCCATCACCAGCCTTAATTAGCTTTCCCCCATACACAACATCTTCCTTCGCAACCCTCTTGGTCGCCAGCGCAGACGCAGTGTGAAATCTACACAACTCCTCTACGAACGGCGCCGCCCATTGCTCAGGGTCTTCCTTGAGTGACGCGAGTTGATCAGGGTGCTCGAGCAGTGTAACGACACCGAGAGCAATCATCGATACCATGGTTGCATTGCCTGCAACGAGAAGGAGGAATGCGATTTGTACGACGTCAGCTTGCGTCAAGTGGCCTGGGATGAGTTGTTCGGTTACGAGGAGCGAGATCAAGTCTGACTTTGGCTCGGCTAGGCGAGCTGTGACGAGAGAGTCCATGTAAGAGAGGAGAGCGGCGTTGGCATTTGAGGCTTCAGTTGCAGTCCCTGAGCCGTTGGACCTGATGGCAGCGAAGTTTGTTAGTTTTGGGAGGTCAGCAAGCGGGACGCCGAGGATACTGTAGATCGTCTGTTTATGGAAAGTTAGTGATATGCTTCAGATGTTGCCAATAGTGAAATGCATACATAAGATGGAACAGGTAAGGCAAATTTCTCCACGAAATCGAAAGGATCGGATCCTCCCTCAGCAATCATCTTGTCGAGGAGAGTATTCACTGTCTCTTGGATCTTAGGACGCAGGCCATCGATATGTTCTTTCTTGAAGATCGACTCGACCATGCTTCTTTGTTGCATGTGCTGAGGTGGATCCATGTCAACAAACGTTGGTTTGTTCTTGGCTGCTTCTTTGCCTCCCGCTGAGAGCTCCGGGAAGCCTGGTCTGTTGCGTTGCTATTTCAGGTTAACTCTATTCCAGAGAGATCCTCTACATGGCCAACCTTTGAAAGTCTATCGTCTGTTAGAACGGCACAGATATCTTTGTGTTTGACGACCAGCCAGGCCACACTGCCATCGAAGAGCTCGACCTGAGATACTGAATCTGTGGCGCGAAGACGGGCATATTCGAGAGCTGGAGTTGTCCCGGATGGACGAGCGAAAGGAAATTTAGGAGGAGCTGTAGTTGTAAGAGAGCCCATGGTAAAGAGCTGCTTGTTACTAAAGTCTGTTTTGAGGGAAAGTAAGGGTATTGCAGTGCAAGATGTATTGGAAATGTTTCCTTATGCTGTTTGATAAATGCTCGTCGAATTATATACAAACTTCTCTCCGCGGAAATCGTCCTCCAGTGACGCTTCACGAACTTACCCAGCGCCCCCTGATCCACAATATGACAATCCGAAATCAGACGCCCATCAACAGTCCCAATCGAAACACCCGTATAACAAATCGTATGATCTGTTCCCCTGTACATCTCAGCCCTACAATCTGGAAAGCCAACTATCTAGGATCCCGAACGACTAAATCAGCAAGCTGCGTTTGCAGCATGAAATTAACACCTATCCTGTACCCCCATATTTGAAGAGAATATTTGGATACAAGTGTAGTCAGCAAAGTACCGCAACAAGCGTGCAGCATCGGGACCTCAGATTCCTCCTGCTGACCCGAATGGAGCCTTGGCGGAAAAGCCGCATATCCTACTGCCCATTGCCGAGTACCCATGGAGATGTAAGATGTGGGCGACTTTGTCAGCGCTTGTGACACAACAAATGATGTTGAGCTGTGATGCATGTATCAGGAAATTATTTGCAATTGCTTGCGCGTGGGGCATGGCGCAAAGTGGATATTGGATAGCAGGTCGAGCCATGCATTGGATCTGAGGGAGTGCTTCCCAGCTGCAAGCTCCAAGAATCTGCTTGCCCTGTTGCGGATTGCGTTGCCTGCTTTTGGCAGATGCGATATTAAGGCTTGCTCACAGGAGGATGGCCCCAATTTCAGGGTCAGCCTCACGTGCTGCATTCCATTTGGCAGCTCGTTTATGGCTCTGAAGCCAAAGAGGGAAGGATGTTTGATGTCTTAGAAAGCAGGAAAGTTACTTGCATAAAGTGGAGGCATTTAGCCACGCATGATCATGATGCTGAGCGCTTGCTCTAGCTGTGTTTCCAAACAAAAAGTTCGACAGTGCTCTTCCCCAGGCCCAGGCCGCGAGAATCTTACTCGTCAGGGTTACATCTACAGGCACCTGCGGTGTGGTGTGGTATCATAACCTTGAAGCGATAGACCATCTCTCATGGGCGTGGAAATTTTCGAGAAATTGTGTCCGCCATGAGCTGTTCAAAATCCAATGTGACTGCTCAAATAAGCAACACGTGAAGAGCTTTATGTAAAGACGTAGAGGGAGTAGCTTTCAGATCAGAATTCGTCCCCAAACCATTACAGCAATCGGAAACTCGTCGAGACTGAGAGCCATGAATCCAGGTGAAAGGAAAAGAGAGATGATGACTTCAATGTGTAGCTTCTGGCGCTCAACTTCATTAAGAGAATCGTCAGTCCTTTCCCAGGAGTTTTTGTACAAAGAAGCTGTCTCCCAAGACATATATCGACCTTATTCCCTGCAAGTCATAGCTTGACCACGACTTAGCTTTTCGTGATAATACACAACCTCACCGGTGCCATATCCGAGTAGAATGGGCCATGCTGTTCCTCGCCCTTCAAGACCCCGAATTCAATTCCTCGAAAGCCGTAACCATTTCTCCTACACGCATCGGGGAATTTCTCAAACGTCTCCTCGCTTCTCACTGTCGCCGCGATCAGTATTTTCAGATCAGGATTTAGCTCAAATAGATCTCCGAACGTGGAAACCAGAGGCGGGATATTCCTCGGATCATAGGTTAGATCTGCTCCAACCACGAGGTCGATATGCCGACCGAGATTCCAGCGAGAATCTTCGCCGCCTGTGAGCGCGTGTCCCCATTTCAACTCCTTGCCTTCGATGTGTGAGGATTCATGGAGGCCGTTAAGGTAAAAGTTTGTCGAAAAGCTAGCCACAACGTCATCGTCTCCATCCGTTGCGAGGACATGGCCGGCCTCCAGATACTTGGCACAGAGAATTGAAATATAGCCTGTCCCAGACCCAAGTTCCAGTATAGATTTCCTGCGAATGGTATTTGGATTCGCACACAGATAGTTGCCTAGATGGAGACCAGCTTCCCATGTTCGGAGTCCGGTCGTGCCAGCTGCAGCGAGGATGTTCCGCGCCTCGTGGAGAGTGATCGTTGGGCTTATATCAGACTGGGATAGAAGAGAAAGTGAATATGTGACATATGCTTTCTGTTGAGCTGAGGTCTCCTCGCTTGGTAAGGAAGTGGAAAGCAAGACTGCGAGACAGTTCATAAGATCATCAGATATACCCTGACGTGGAACCAAAGTCAGTCGCGTGCATGTATTGTCATGGATTAAAGCAAATAAGCCAGATGAGAATTCATATGAAATTCATACTTCTTCATCCCAATCTTGAATGCTGGCTTCAATCCTCTTCATCAGCTCCTTCAAGACCCGGAGTTGGTATCTTGGGGGAGGAGCATATTGTATATCGTCTGAGAAGAGCCGAGAGTAAATAGACTGCTGGAATGCATCGCTTCTGAGATGTTCTTCAGTCGGGTAATTGAGTTCGAGCGTAACTTGAAGGTATTGACGACAGAAACGATCGAGCTGATGCCTCGCATCCGCTGATAACTGACTCTTCATCCCCATTACAACGCAGAGAGCAACTCATTGTACGATGCACGCTCTCAACTATGAGAGACTCCATCTTCGCACCTGGAAATATACCTAGACGCGATGCGGTCATTCGATCATATTAGTCACGAGATCTGTTGGATTCTTGTTGCCTTAGAAACCTTGGCTCTTCGCCTCAGGCCACAGTAGGGCTAGCACCCTTTTCACCAAAAATCTCTGTGGGCTCGCGTAATGTACTCCATCGTTACTAGCGCATTGCGGATAACGAAGACCTCACGAAGTCCACCCTCGCAAATCTTCCCACGACGACAGCGACCTCTCACGACAACCTCTCGATCGACATCTGTCTCACCACGTAGACAGACGCATCGGATACCACATAAATCGCCAAGATGGCAGACCGTGAGCAACCAGTCACACTGCGCACGCGCAAGTTCATCAGAAACCCTCTCCTTGGCCGCAAGCAAATGGTCGTGTAAGTTTCCTGCTCCGAACCCATCAATTGCGAGTCTTGCGCTCTTCTCGATATCGACATCTGCGAAGGGTTGGAGGATTTTGGGTCGTGGGGAGATTCGGGAGACGGCTTTTCACATTTGTGTTGAAGATGGATTCTGACTTGGCTTTTTTTTTCTACAGTGACATTCTCCACCCAAACCGTGCCAACATCTCCAAGGATGAACTCCGTGGCAAGCTCGCAGAGATGTACAAGGCCAACAAGGACCAAGTCAACGTCTTCGGTCTTCAGACTCAGTTCGGTGGTGGCAAGACAACCGGTTTCGCCCTCGTGTACGATTCGCCCGAGGCCTTGAAGAAGTTCGAGCCACACTACAGATTGGTTCGTGTTGGATTTGCGTCGAAGATTGAGAAGCCCAGCAGACAACAGCGTATGTTCCTCTATACGAACATCTACACCTTGGGAGATATCATGGGGGGAGATTTTGCCGTGAAGTGGTTATGTCATAGATAGAAAGGCTAACATAATCGGCATCTAGGCAAGCAACGCAAGAACAGACAGAAGACTCTCCGCGGTACGGCAAAGGTCAAGGGTGCGTCCAAGAAGAAGGACAAATAGACGATTGGTCACTTCTTTTGGGGTGCATATGGTGTGCGGCAGGAAGGAAGGCGGCAAAATGGTGTTGCGGAAATTGGGCTATCTGTCTTTCAACGCATGCTATTTTCGCATATCGGCTTCTTCGTTTTTCGTGCATGGATTCCGATGGCATTGGGAATATGGAAAGTGGCATAATCTCACATGAAACCTGAGGACCGTACATTACAAATCAAGGCGTTTGCTTCTCATGACAATACGGGATTTGCAAGTGAGTGATTTGTGACGTCGGCTTGTTCTGCGATGGTAGGGACTGGGCTTCGAAGACCGGACATCGGAGATTTCTCGAATTTTGTACAGTGCTGGAAGGTTTCCAGGAAGCAGTTGCGAAAGAGGCAGGGTCAAACGCCATTTGGAAGTATCCAATGGATGTGGTGCATCACATGGAGTTTAAGAGACATCAACTCGAGACACTGGAAACGGGAAAGTCAGTAGGTCTCTCCAGAATCAGTTGGACTCTGAATCAGTGCTATAAAAGCATGTGTCAAGTTGGAAAGTTCCAGCACTCGCAATCCGAATCCAGCTCAGTAGCCGGCTTGTCACTCTTCGCCAGCATGCTGCGTGCTGCAATGTTAAAGACAGTGAAGTTCGGATGGGGAAATCCAAACCAATCCCAAAATTCTGGGCTCAGCACCTGCATATATCAGTGCAATGTGCAATGCTTCGCTCTAAGAGGATTTTTCTTGACAGCCAAGTGGACGACCCTTTGTTCCTGTCTCCATCCTTTCCTGTTGCCGCCTAACTATTTTTTAAACGACCCTGTTGTTCATTCTAGTTTGCAATATGCTTTTGGCGATTCCATTTCACCATTTACGATGTAACACCTCTACTTCTTAATTCGCGAGGTCAGTTTTGCCATACTTGAACGCTCGTCGGACTCACAGCACAGCTCTTGTTCACATAACACAGCACCCAATCGGTGTTGCTTGGCTGCATGTACCGACGTGGCTTTCGTTCTATGAAGTACGCAGGGGAGCTATATGAAGAGTAAAGAACATCATGATCAAACTTCGTGCTTCACACAACAAGGACAAGGCTCCAGATACAATTCGCGTCGTCTTCAGCTCCCAACAACTAAGTAGAAACTTGCTCACTTTCCACCCAAAATTTCTACCGAGCGACTCACACTATGTCTTCAGATTGGATGCAAAATGTCGACATGGTACCGACATACGAGAGCTACCAACGCACCGGCCGACTGCACATCGCAGGCCCAGCTCTTCAGACCCGTCAGACAAACATGGTCAGACTTTGGCTGGAGCAAGAAGGCACCACTCACTTATGTGCGCGAGATGCAATACTCGCGCGTAATAGCAACGAGTTGTTTGAACTCTCTGCCACAGCGTCCCATATCTTCGATGACTTGGCCATTCCCGAAGCGGATCTCTCCGCTTGCGAGCTTTGCAGACTGATCGCCCAGCTTCCTGCATATAAGACTGGAGAAGTATATGGACTTTATGTCATCAATATTCTCGATGAGAAGGAGAGGCGTTCAGCCCTCGATTATCCCCCTGAGGATTTTGTGATGGGACTCGCAGTCAGTGAAGACAATGGGGCTCGTTTCTCGCGTCGGAGACTGGGCTATCTTCCACCACCAATGAAGGGCCTTCAGAAGGAAAACCTTCTGATTCCCGTTGAAACGAGGAACGCACCTCCTGGAGACAGCCTATCACCATTCCAAGCTAGACTTCTGGACCCTACCCAGGCCGACTTTGAGTGGGCAAAAGCTTGCATTCAGGACTGTAGTGCCTCCCACTCAGCCTGCCACGCATCTACTAGTGATCTCTATAACACTATCGATGTGATAGATTGCTTGTCAGACTCCCGGAATATCATCTCACTACCAGTCGGGGCAGAATACTTGGCATTAAGTTATGTCTGGGGCCCGCAACCACGCAAAGCAGATCTAGCAGAATCTTCAAAGCCGGAGAAACTCAAAGAAGTACCAACCAACGTCCCCAGGACGATCGTCGATGCCATGGCTGTGACACGAGCTCTAGGTCACCAGTATCTATGGGTTGACAGATATTGCATCGACCAGAACGACCCAGTCACCAAAGCAATCCAGCTCTCCCTCATGGACAAGATCTACGAAGCTGCCAAAGTCACGCTCGTTGCAGCCAGTGGAGCTGACGACAGCGCTGGTCTACCTGGAGCAGGGACACTTCCGCCTATTTCTCGCCAGCTCCAGCCATCAACCTGGCTTGGAGATCACAGGGTAGCAGCCGTAGGTCCGGGTGTCTTGACCACGGTCCAGCAATCTAAATGGGCTTCTAGAGCATGGACATTCCAAGAAGCGTATCTCTCTACACGCTGTCTGATCTTCGGACCTAAACAACTACAATTCCTCTGCAAGACGACATGCAAACACGAGGCATTACCGCGTATACCGAAAATGAGCAGCTATGATCTAAGCGCTGAGACCAACATCAACTCAGTGTTTGGCAGCAGGATCTCAGATACGGAGAGCAGCCGCAACAAGGGTAACATGACAGTGCTGGAACGCTTCCAGTTTCTTGCCAATGAATTACTTAGACGGGATATCAGTTGGGAATCCGATACCCTCGATGCATTTCGAGGTATCCTCAATCGCGTCGAGTACTTCACATTCTTCGGTGTGCCTCTTGTCACGCGCGAAGGTAGAGAGCTTCAAAAAGACACTCCAAACAATACTTCTACTCCCTCCAACTCCGGTACCACCCCAGAGTTGCAAACTCCTCAAATCGCCACCCTAGAAGACACAAAGCGCCTCATCGCTTCAGCTCCCCTCAATCTAACCCGCAAACGACACCGACCCAACCTCTTCCACTCAGGCAGCTGGTTCGACTACCCCTACGACGAATTCCCCGGCCCAGGCGAGCCCTTCCACCCCTCCCCGGAACTCGCCTTCCTGTACGGCCTAACCTGGACCATCGACCTCGAAGACAACAGCATCATCCCCGAAAAGCTCACCCGCCGCGACGGCATGCCCTCCTGGTCCTGGCTAAGTCTCCAAAGTGGCCCCTTCCGCTACGAGCATGACTTTGCAGGGACGACAGAACTCCCAGGCGATGTACTGCTGAACCTCCACAGCAACATTGAAGTCTGGATACAGCAGAAACGGGATGGGTCAGAGCCTTTACAATCGCTACCTTTCAATGAAGCGTGGAGTAGAAGTACAAGCAAGATAGTACCTGAGTTCGGACCTTGTATCAAGCTCGAGACGCTGACGGGAGATATCACCAGCCTTTCAATCACACAGCGACCGTACGGACTCAAGGATTGGTGCTTCATTATTAAGCTCGACCCATCGCTTCTCATCGAGAGAACCGAACGGGAACTGGATATTGCCCTCGAATATCCCTGGCTCGACGTGCCTGGTTTTGGCGAAGGAGAGTTCCTGAACCTGAGGTGGAAGATAGCTTTAGTGCTGAGTACGACGTATTACAACCCGAAACACGAAGAGGCGTGGCTGCATGCGGAGCCCAGTACAGTGTTTTTGGTGTTGATGCCGTATGAGGGCGGTTGGAAACGATCGGGGATATTGTCACTGCCGCATGGGCAAAGATATGTGGACTTGGATGCATTAAAGAGGGAAAGTCTAGTTTTGTACTGATGCCATAGGCTGGAGTGGCAAGTCGAATTGTGTCTCCCATTGCTAAGGGCAACAGTGTAATTCTACCATAACTTTGTACCCACTTTCACTTTGCGAATTAGAGCAGCAATCGCGCGGAGGTAGATAACGGAGAATAAGGGCTGCTAATAAGGCCTGTCTCACGACTTTGTCAACAATGGTAATGGAAGCACTCATCTGATGGGGTCAAAGCCCAAGTTTAAGAATGTCGTTTCTAGGTTATTGTTTGATCCTCAACCCTCAACCCTCCTTCTCTCAACAAACTCACCACTCAGCGAATACACACTTCCTCGCCAATACCAACCCTGGAAACCTCCACCATACTCCTCAGCTTCCTGCACACCTCCTCTAGCGCCAAGTGACTTCCATACCACTTCAACGACCGTAACAAACAGCCCAAGTATCAAATTGAACAATTCCGTCAACCAAGTTCCTTCACCACGCTGCCCAGCAATAGGGAGGTCCGGTGCAAAAGTCACAGTCTTCTGCTTGACATTTCCAGCAGTTACTCTTCGATAACCTTCCTCGCCATACTCGTTCCCTTCCGTGCGCTCTCTCTGCCACTCACTCCTCTGGAGGGAGCTGCCCGTCCGGAACCGTTTCCCGACCCCCCACGATTCAGCATCTCTCGGTGTCCTCCAAGGTCGCCTTGTTCAGGCCCATCACTCCGGCTCCGCTTACTTCCTCTAGAGCTATGTCGACTCAAGCTTCTGCGAACATGATTGACGACTTCCATCTCTTTTTCGTGAATTTTGTGCTTCAGCTCATGCATGGCTGCTTGGTTCGGATGCTTGGCTTCAAGACTTTGTTCGTCAACCAACTTGTTCTTGAGTCTGATCTCGCTGAAGCGTGAAAGACTACCAAGCTCGAGGAGGCACATGCGACGCGTAGTGTGGTGAGGATTACCGATGATGATGGGACGCCATGGCTCATCCTCCTCAATGCCTTCTTGTTGTCGAAGAGCTGAGGTTCGACGGGCAGAGTGATATCGCTCCATCTCATCTTTTTTCGAGTCTGGGATGATCTGCACATTGGTGTAGCGAATCAATGTCCCCAGAAGCAAAATCGAAAGGACGAAAAGTATACCTGCCATGACACCAGTAGCAGCTTGTTGACCAAGGTGTCTTGTGAGAACACCTCCAACGCCAGAAGAAGCTGCAGCAATCAAATATCCGAAGCCCTGGGTAATTGCAAACCCAGAAGCAACCCGCGGAAAGGACGAATAGTTTGTTCGCTTGCTCGTAGCTTTACCACCAGCGGATCCTCTGCTGCGCCCGGTCATTCCGGGCTGAAGGTCGGATGTGTCGAATGTTTCCATGATAATCCCGTGACATTCCGCCATGGCAAGATTTGACAAGAACCCGACCAAGGCAGCGAATAGAACGGGAAGGATGAACGGAATTGGAGGACCACCAGATGACAGAGTATATGCGACACCGGCAAGCGGAAGACACAAGACGAAGATAGATCGTCGGACCATATGTGATGTCCATGATATCTTCTTCTTGAAAGTACCGTCATCACTCACAGGAGCTATTTGACGAGCTCGACTGAACAGAGACGCCTTCTGGAATGGTATGGCAATAAGAGCACCCACAGGTATCGCCAGGCCAGCGGCACCAACCTGTGGAGATGTGAATTTGTAATCTTTGGACATCAAAGCACCCAGCAGCTACTACTTGTTAGCGATGGTCTCAAGACACCGTGGGAAGCCATACCAAGGTAATGAGTACTTGTTGTCCATAAATCCAAGCAGTATACAATGCCATGATGAGAAACCCTGGCTGCCGCAACATCTTCTGGCTAAGCATGACACCGAAATGGAACTCTTCACCCCACCATTTGGGACCAGTCTGAACCATGTACATTTTGACTTCACCACGGGCTAGTCTGCGAGACACGTCTCCGTCATTGACCACTTCAGCCACGGATCTTCTGAATGCCGAACGTCGCACCTCAGGGCATAAGACGTTCAGTAACATCACAAATGCAATGATGCATATGCTGACATAGAAGCCCCAAGCCGGATTCAAGGTGTTGATGATGACTGCTCCGATCATGAATCCGATGCCAATGGAGCCCAGAGCACACCAAGTCCAGAGGCCAAGCCAAACTCCCATACCACCACCATGCCGCCTAACATCAAACTCATCGACATGCTCCTGATGAGGGTTGGTACTTTGCAACGAAGCACCAAATAGATCCGTGAGCATTTGCTTGAAGTTCATGTTGGCGAAACCAAGACAGAATCCCATCAGAGCTCGAGACATGATGAGGCCAACTCTCCATGTTGCCACATACGGCGATCGAAATTCGCCAACTGCAAGAGCTTGTGGGAAAAGTAAAGGCATGGCGATAGACATGGAGCCCATAATGTATGGCTTACGTCCGTGAAGGAGGGGTAGTGGCCAGAACAAGAAAGTAGGGATTGCTAAACCGACGAAGAAGAAGACGTTACCGAGAACAGTGTAGTGATGGAAGTCGACGATGTAATACTGTATTGCAGGTGTTTCTCCAGCATAAATACCCACTAAAATACCAATCAAGGCAGTGCTGATACATGCAACAGTTGCAACAAATCGCTTTCGGCCTGGAGACCAGTCTCTGGCAATTTTTTGTCTCTTGTGGGTCCTGGCCAAACTGAATCCTTTGATATGATTATCTCTGAGACTGACGTGTCTCTTTCCACCAAGAGAAAAGTGATTTTGCTTACTACTGCTGCTCTGTACTCCCTTTGTAGTTTGAGGAAGGTCTGAACCTGGGCTATCACGTAATTCTATCGCCTCATGTGCTCTACTAGATTCACCTCCCCCTCCACGGTGTCGAACTCCATACCCGGTGTCGAAATCGAGAACTTCGCTATGCGTCATGAAAGATCCATCTAGACTATGTGAATAACGCCGTCTATTTGGATCAATGATTTGTGGCTCCGGCACGACCGTTTGTCTTCTGGTCTCTGCCTGCGAGCAAGGCTCGATCTTGGTATGGTCGATGTCCTGCCAATTATAAGTCTGACCAGTCCGCGTGGTTTGACCAGACATGACATGCGATGTCGACTGTGGTGGGTCAGCTCGTTTTCTCAACATCATGGAGCTGGCTCGTGGGGTAATCGGAGGATGGCGATTGTAAAGTATGTAGTCGCGTACCTCTTGCTTTCCAGGAACCTCTTTGGCAGCAAGTTTTGCCCTAATGGCCTGATGATCCTCCTCGGAATGCTCCTTGATACAAACTGGAACAAATCCTGTTCCTCGACGAGGGGTGAGCTGTGGCAGAGGCCCAGGTCCATTTGATCCGGTACGACCATTACCGCCTGTCATCACCGTGTCTTTAGAATCGATATCATTACTGCTAACGACAGTTGCTCTCTTGGGGCTCAGGCGCCTGGGAGACTTAGCTGAGCTCTTACGGTGACTGGTACTTTGTCGCTCCGTACTAAATGGCTCCAAGGTCTTAAACTCTGGTCTCGTATCTTCAACATATACCTCATCGCTCTCGAGCCCCATTGGTGGGAAAGTTGCAGCACTCATTCGTCTTGAACCAGATTGAACTTCAGCATTACTCTTCTGATTAGATGGCTGATGGCGTGAAGCTGTATCCATCTTGGTGATGTCTACGTTGGTCTCAGTACGCATCGAGCGGGGATCTGCTGCCCTGATTTGATCAATGGAATCATTTCTGTCTTGCTCAGGTTGAGGCTCGACAACAATCGAATTCCGCGACTGGGTAACTGATGCGGGAGGATAAGGTGTTGAGACCCGACCTGTGGGCGGCCAACCAGATGCGTGCCTCGAAGGGAGCTTCCTAGCCGAGACTGTGATGCTTCGGACTTGAGTTGGGCTGGGATCATACTCTTCGTCACTCTGATCAGAACCGCTGCTCCCAGAATAACTCCGCAGGCTCTCGTGTATGCTCACGTCACTTGAATCCGAATCTGAGCAGCGAATGGCAGAGATCCTTGATTGAGTCCGATCTGGCAGTGGACGGGGTGTGAGATCTGCTCGTCCCTTGATTTGACCCTTCTGGCTATTGTTCAGAACATTGATGGATTTCTCAAGTCCGTCTTGCAGAGTACATATCTCGGGACTATCGGTTGCTTGCCTAGCAATATGGAGAGCCTCATTCATGAGATTTTCAAGATCCTTGATTGTTCGGGTGAAGGTCTCTGATATATCGGTTCGCTTTTCATTCCGCGCCTTGGTCGATTGTGGCTTGGTAATACCCTTCGCAAGATTCGCAGGATCAGGAGTTCTTTCCTGAAACAGCTCATCGGCAGGCTTCACAGGAGCAGTGTGGGATCTTTCAGGCCGACCACCTCGTGTTCTTGGCGGCAAAGCTGTGAATCGTGTCTCGTATGGCCCATTTGTAGACAATAGATCCTTAAGCCAGTGCACAGTATTCTTACGGCCAAGCTTTTCCCCCGAAAGAGAAGCGGAGCTCATGCTCTTGCGGCGATTGGGTACTGGATTCAAAGGGGTCAACTCCACAGCATCCTTCTCGTTGTCTTCGGATTTGGCACTTCTTAGTGAGCCAGCTGACGATATTGAACGTAATCCTTGACCACCTCTAGAGATTAGAAGTTCGAACGATCGTTTACGAGATCCCATGAGAGATCCCTGAGCTGAGATACTCGCCATTGAATTTGTAGCTTTCGTTTTGGGGCTCAGCACCCGATTTCTGGAAGAGTGACGAGTCGGAATTGCTGTGTATCCAGCAGATGAGCGCTTCTTCGATGCATAAGCCTGAGAGATTTTCCAAGCTTGGTTGTCATCGTCGAAAGGTGCTTTGTTGTCGGAATCGAGCGGGATCGATTCTAACTCTGTTGGTGAAAATGGTCGTGGAGACAGTACGATATTCTGATGGGAGACAGATAGACGTCGTGGGCTCTGTTCCTGACGCGCCGAGTCGGATTTCGTCTGCTCATGGACCCCTCCACGATCATTTTCTCGGGAAGAAACCGATGCAGGGACCGGGCTGCGACTTGGTGAAGGGCCAGCGATGAGCTGAGAGCTTTCTGGCGGCTGTTTGGGAGGTTCTCGCGATAATGCTGTCTCAAGTGTAGATGGCTGACCATACTTCTGACCTGAAAAGACGACAGGAGTCTCAGAATCGTTTTCAGATGGTGGTACTGTATTTCGCGCAGCTACATGTTGAATGTAGTTGTCTGCATTCTTGGATGCTCGGGTTAGAGAAGCTGAAACGAGCTGGCGGTACTCGTTCGAAGATTGGTCCATTCCAGGTGGCACAACAATGTCTTGGACGGCATTTCGAACCGCGATTTGAACTGCATTCTGTACTGCTTCTTTGACGGCCGGAACAAAACCCCAGTACTCTGCATTTGAGGTTTCTACAGGTGGCTGACTTCGGCTTGGCTCTTCCCGCTTGACAAGTTTATCACTCTGTTCTGGCACGGGAGCAGAGCTTATTTTCGTGTCCACTGAACCAACGGAAACTTTATGTGAACTCTCATGTCCAGGTTTAGACACAGGCTCATCTCCACCCACAGCTGCTGGAGAAGCTGCTTTTTCGGCCATACCTCCCTCTGGGGATTCACATTCGCCTAGAACATACGATCTGGGTGAAATCAAGCCACTGGTGGAGGTATCGAGAACCTTCCCTGCTTTTGATACCGCACGTAGCGCATCCTCAGCCCTATTTTGGTCAAGATTGCAAATATCTATATGCTTGGTTGCGGCAGGACCATGGCCTTCTTGTTTCTCAAATGCCATGGCCTGGATCATCTGCTCCTCGGCTTCTTGAATTCGGCCACGCGCGTTGTCGACCAAGTCTTTTGCTTTCTGGAGATCTGTGAGGTGGCTAGATATTGGAAATTGTGTCAAATCTCTGGTGTGGCTTGGAGGACTGCCGAGACCAGCTCCTGCTCCATTGCTGGCAGTCTCACTAGGCTGGCTTACCATCTTGTCGCCCAAGTCAACCGATTTGGGACTTGCTACTTCTTTAGCGGACGACTTTGGAAAGGACGTGCTAATGCCGGATTTGTCCTTCATATCCCGTCCCATTGATTCAGTCGTATCGAAATACTCGGTATCTCTTTGCAAAGCTTTGCCCTTCGAATCACTTCCAGCTGACTTCAAGATTTCGTCATATGCAAGCTCAGTTGGCATAACCTGTTCTGACATGCTTGAAATTGCAGACAGAAGAGGAGGTACAGGTAAACCCGTATCGACTGGTGAAGTGTCTGCGGCGGAAGACTTCAAGAGTGCATGCCGGATGACCGAGGTCCGAGAGGCTCCTGAAAGGAGTGACGGACTGTATGGCTTTGATTTCAATGAAGCAGTGTTAGATCTCAGTGAGGCATCGGATCTCCTTTCCCTGAGGGAATCACTTTGTTGATCATCTGATTGCTTTCGAGATCTCGCTCCACCAGTTACCTTTGGGGTTATGGATAGACTTGGCACTTTCTGACCAATATCATGATGTGCTGCCTGCTCATCGCTGGTAAATGAGACTCTGGATTTTGTTTCACCTTGACCCAGGCTTCCCTGACTCTTGTCCAAATCATTTGCGGGGACTGGCTTTCGAGGGATAGATGTTCGAGATTGACGCGATCTTGGATCTTCACCGGACGGTGTTTGCTCGAATACAGGCTGCACGACAGAAATGGAAACATTGGTCGGAACTCGACTAGTACTTAATGTTGTAGGTACTTCTGATTTGCTGGCCTCGTCTGAGGCGAGTTGGTCGGCAGATTTGGGTGCTTGCTGGGAAGATCCATGGTCAAGTCGAGCTGAAATTTCCGCAAGTTTAGTCCGTAGTGACTGTGATGCACGTTTTTGCTTATAGCCTGGCAAACTGAAATTTGTTGCAACAGTCGTTGAGAACGGTGCAATCGACCCCTCCATTGCTGCAAGTTCCGATGACAGGGCAGCGAGTGGAAAGGCATCCATGGTGGACCCAGAAGTCACACTGCTGATAGGTGATAATGCTCTATCGATTGGTGATCGTACGCTTTTTCGTAAAGAACCTGGGGACCTTTCAAAGGATTTGCGCATCTCCTTTCTCGAGTCGTCCAATTCGCCATTGTCTGAAGACCCAGCAGATCTGTCGCTGCCAAGGGGGGCATTGAACGATGATGATCTAGCTTTCATTTTCTTGACGGAAATTCCCAACTTTGCCAGGCTTTCAGGTATCGATCTGAAGTCCTCGTCGATTCGCTTATCCATGGATGCACTTCTGACTGATGTTGAATCCGACCGACGATGCTTCGGGCAGTTCTTGAGACCTGGCTCACAGCCACCCATGAAGCATGCCAGATCCGCTGCTTCGATCTCGAGTCCCGGGCTAGGTAGCTTTGGGTGCTTGACAAGGTATTTCGATGGTTGTAGATCAGCAGGATCACATGGAGGGCAGCATTCCAATTCCGTCTGATGTAGTTCCTCGTCGTTGATAGGCACAAGGGGACTGATTTCGACACATGACTTGATCCCTTCCAGCTCTGACTTCTTCTTATCTTGCAAGACCAACTTTGGAAATCGAAACTTCCGCGGTTCAGGGGTAAATTCACCAGGAACTTTCAGTTCATTGGCAGAACTAGACGTGTGCAGGATGGACTTGAGTTTTGGCTGAACTGGCTTCAGGTCCGCCATATCGCTTTTCGAAAGTGCTCGCCTGATGTCCGGGACGCTGAGGCGTCCAGTGGTTTGCCTGGCTAGTTTGGCAACACTCTTCGCTGAGCTGAAGTCGAATCCGGAAACAAGCTCGCAGCCGTCTGGCTGTGTGAAAGGCTCGTCGGATGGGTACGGAGTTCGAGGAGGCCAGTGTTCGTTCCGCGATAGCAGAAGTGAGCGAACGCGAGAGACGATATCTTCGTCCACAAGTAGGCAGCTGGTATAGTCGAGGCCAGTACTGTACTCTGTTGAGGCTCGCCGACGCAGCGACGGGATAACCTCAACAGTTCCGTACAAGTCGCCAGGCATGTAATGAATGGAGCGTTTCCAGTAGAAGTGGTGTCTGCTGAGGGGTAATGGTAAAGATAGATAGAGAAAGGAGAGTGGTGATGAGGATGTTGAAGATATCAGAGGATAGATGCATGGAAGGAGAGGTGTCAGATGAAATGATGTAAAGAAACTCAGTTCTGGATTTGCACGAGGAAGGAGCGGGGAGCTGGAAGGCTGCAAAACAGGGAAATCTACAGAAGGTACGATTGAGACAATGATGAGCACATCTACCTACCCACTTAATTTTCGATACCTACCCTAATCTAAATACCAATACAACTCTTCGCGTGACATACAGACATGCAATTGCAAATCCATATGTGCACGATCCTCGATAATGAGTGCATGGCAAGAAGAGTCTTGGTCGATGCCATTCAGACGTAGACTGTTGAGAAAGGTATTATCGTACCCAGTCGGTATGGCGCCTGAACATGGGGCGCATCCGCTGCCGTGACAGCTTCAGAAGACTTCAGTCATGCAAAAGGGCTTTGCGATTCCAATGTTTTTCATGAGCACCATCATATTTAGAGATGGGACACGGAGAGTCTAGACCTGTATTGGACGAAGGGGAGAAACGACATCCTGAGCCATGGGAGGAGCATCCTGTTCGATCTTGTCACATTCTGTCAGTGGCTTTGGCATATCGGTAGCCCAAGGTGAGCTCATGTTCTCGCTGATGAGTCTCAAGGATCTCTGATCGGGCACAACCTGGCGACGGAATCTCTAGCTTTGTACTCTGTAGTACCTGTAGGCCTGGAGACAATTTGGGAGGAGACAAGTAAGAACTTGACAGCTGCAAAGCATACCGCGTCAAGCAAATTGAACAGTTCAGGTAGTGGAAGATGTGATTTGGTTTCCACGAGGATTGGTTAAACGATGTCCCTGGGTTGAGGCGTTGGCCTTGAACGTTCCAGGACTTTGTGCCATGTTATCTGACCCTGACTTGATTTGGCAGTATGGTCTTGCGCGAGTGAACATTATGTACACTTGCAGATACGATAAGTGTTTATTTCTGTAGGAGGTCAGCTTGAGTCCAACCCTGAGCTTCTCCCGATGAACATGGTAGATAGATTTGTTTCAATCGCCGCCACAATTCACCTTGTTCCACTCATCTGCCGAACCAACAGGCCCTTCAACATCAACTCATCAACGCCCACAATGCATATCGATCTTGAGCCAAAAGAGCAGTCGCCTACTCCATCCAGAAATTGAGATCATCCTCGATAACTGAGAATGTGATTTATCGCCGACTTGCCATCAAGGCCCGCAACATGGAAGCAGTTCAAAAAATCCACCACTCCCCTCTGATAGGAACAGCCACGGCCGGAAGTATCGCCCTAGCGTCCTCGGCTACAATCAAGATGATCTGCCGAAGTGCAGCTCAGCACTGTACAGTAGTCTGAAAATTGACCAGGTTTAAAAGGGGTTTGGCATTTCAGGCCACGTGTGGAATGTGTCGAAGGCTTGATATCCGGAGAACGTCTCGAAATGTCTCGGAGGTATCAGAGGTTTGGATGAGGAGATGTGACGAATCTGACGATGCCGAGAAAGCGGTTGCATGGATAGAATGCCTTCCAAGCTTCTTGCCGAGACACGGCTGTGGACTGATTGAGAGTCAAACATGGAGAGAGAGACAGGAACTAAGATAAGGAAGCGGTCAGTACAGTACAGTATTAAGAGAAGTTGACGGCGGTGGGGATGGGTTCGAAAGGATGAGACGGCCCAGGCATGAGATGGAGGTTCGGACGAGGAAGGGAGGGGAGGCACAGCGTGCATGTAGGTACTGTAGGTAAACAAAAGATGCAGAAGCGTGGAGGCTCGGGAAATGCCGAATGCCCTCGGTCTCGGTAGATAGTATCCAGCTCGGGGAAGTACTGTAGGCTGTTGATGAGAGGTCGCCCAAGCTGTCCTTTTTCGAGGAAGCATCCGCGGCAGGGACTACTACTATTTCAAGTCAAAGGTGAACGAACTTGTAGCCATCGAAACACGCCATCCCATCCCATCCCATGCCATCCCATCCCATCTCTCGACATTTAGCCAAAGTTCGGGCCCAACATGAAAATGGTAATGCGCAAGTAAAAAGTAAATAATAGGACCATGCCAAAAGCAAGTTCGCTATCTGCAAGATAATTTACAGTACATTTACCACAGCAGGTTCAGACGGTCGGTCGGTCAGACGGTGTCTGGTCAGTGGTCACTCACTGGTGTGCCAATCGAAAGCCAGCCTGCCGGCCTGTCAGAGAGTCAGAAGCGCCTCCTCCTCGCCGCGGATGCATCGGCCCTGATCCTGATCCTGATCCCAGGCCTTCTGGTGGCTTTCTCTCCCGTGTTTAGCGACCAAATCACATTTTGATTTTTGGCAGGCCGCTACGTCTATCTGGTCAGGCCTCCCCTCCCCTCCCCTCCCCTCCCCTCCCCTCACCTCTCCTCTTCTTCTCTCCCGCAACGGCCAAACATTCTGCACCCCCTCCACCAGTCGCATCGACACTCACTCTCCCTTCCCCCACGTCTGCTTTGCTCCATCACTATCCTATCTGCCGTACCGTACCGTACCGTACCTTACCGTTCCTGACTCCTGTTGGTAACTTGACTTGGTAAGTTACAACACCACACACACCACATCTCGTTGATCTCACTGGACTGCCGTCAGCCTGTACGTACCGTTGCATGCATGGTGCTGCGCCTGTTGTCCCTGACAGATCGGATTTCAATACCCACTGTCTGGATTTGGGCCTGGATCCCTCCACACGAGACGGCTCGACGCACTGTGAACGGAGGTAAATTACAGACGAGTAACGAAAATTATTTAGGTGCCTATCTCGGTCCTACCTAAGGCCGTTGCCTTTCAACTCACCCGACGAACGTCACTAAGGTACGGAGTAGTAGTACTACTCTTAACCTCACGAAGAAACGTCAACATCGACTCGACGGCAAAATCACACGATCCTGCAAACCCATGTCTAGACCTTCCCTATACCAGTAAGTACAGTAACACCACAGCAGCAGCAGCCAGAACCTGGTTCTTTCTTGCGTGCCAATTACCGACGAGCGAACTTCGTCCGTAAGGCACCTTTCGTACCACAGGTCCACTACCTTACCTACGGCGTCCTCAAACACGAGACCCGGCGAACAACTGCCAGATCGTTCGTTGCACCAAGACATACATACCTACAGTACTTGGCCGACTATCTTTTATCTTTTGGAAGGCATTCTGCTTACGGCGGGACTTGACGTCTTCAGGCACGCTTGTGTCAATAATAATACGCCGTCTCTTCTGGACTTGCGGCGTGCCGTTGGCCGGCTCCCAGGGGCGACAGGGTCCCGCCCCCCACCCGCGATCCCAGTCTGAGACCTCAACCGCACGTTGAACCCTTGTTGCTACCCAGGCGAACTTTGTTCCCCTGTCACCATCACAAACTCGTGCAAGCAAGTCGGTGCCCTCAAATCCTTCCACGCCTTCCCTGATCCTTCTCTCCCCCCCAAGTATCGTTACGTGGTCACCGATGCTGACAAGACAATACCTAAAGACCAACCCCAGGACAGCTACCCCTTCTTCGTGCATACATCCCTCCTAGTGTGTTCTGATATTTGAACCTTCCGACTGTCGAAGCACCTGCGAGAAAATCCTAATCAGACCTCATCACCTGTCGCTGTAGCGGCCCAAATACTTCAACCGTCACATCAATCCTCCGCAACGGCGCAGATAGTCACTATGTGTTTCGGTGGACGGGAAGATGGAGAGGCGAAGAGAAGTCGGGAGATCGATGCTCTGATCCACCGGGATGAGAAGGTGATGCAGAAGGTTGTGAAACTCTTGCTCTTGGGTATGCCAACTTCCCCTCATTTTCCACCGAAGACCAACAATTGAGCCGAGTACTGACTGTTGTCTGCCATAGGCGCCGGAGAAAGTGGAAAGTCGACAATCTTGAAGCAGATGCGTCTGATATACACGAAGGATGGCTTCACAAAGAATGAAAAGGAAGAGTGGAGGGTCATCATCTTCAACAACATTCTCGACGGTCTGCGAATGACAATTGACGCAATGGACGAGTTTGGTATCCCTTTCGAGTTTGATAACACTACTGTAAGCATGCCATCGCCCATGAACCGTCTCTGCATGAGGCAGGGATCGACCCCACTGATCTAACAGTTACACAGGCCCATCTCCCCGTCATAATGCAGGAAAAAGATCTCCGACCATACGAGCCTATACCAGTTGAGTATCTACGAGCATTCAAGGACATGTGGAGGGACCCAGGAATCCAAAAGGCGATTGAGAGAGGCAACGAGTTCGCGCTGCATGACAATCTGGCCTAGTAAGTTGGGATTTTCTGCGAAGTGTTACAGAAGGCATGTTGACCACATGAAAGTTTCTTCCAAGATCTCGACCGATTATTCAACAAGGAATTCATCCCCACCGATCAAGACGTACTACGCGCAAGACTGCGAACAACCGGAATTACAGAGACAGTTTTTGATCTCGGATCGCTACAATATCGCATGTTTGACGTTGGTGGACAAAGATCGGAGCGGAAGAAGTGGATTCACTGCTTTGAGAATGTCAATGCTTTGATGTTTTTAGTTGCAATCAGTGGATATGATCAATGTCTGGCAGAGGACAAGGACGGTGTAAGGAACACGTGCTACAAGGTGACGAGCAATGCTGATTTTTATAGAACCAAATGCAGGAAGCCCTAATGCTCTGGGAGTCGATCGCCAATTCTCACTGGTTCAAGAACTCGGCACTTATTCTCTTCTTGAACAAGATGGATCTCTTCAAAGCCAAGATCGCAGTCAGCCCGATTACCAAGTTCGGCTTTTCGGATTTCCAAGGCGACCCAAGAGACCCTCAACAAACAAGCAAATACTTTATGGACAAGTTTGTTGCTCTAAACCGAAGTCCCGGCCGAGACGTCTACTCACATTTCACTAATGCCACCGATACCGATCTCCTCAAAGTCACCATGGCATCTGTCCAGGATATGATTATTCAAAAGAATCTACAGAAATTGATTCTTTGAACGAGCGAATTCTGGAAAACGGATGACACATTTTGAGGTTGGATACCCAACCATCTAGACTCGCCAATATCGAGACCTTAATACTCGTCGTAATGACCCGACGAAGCACACCTCCGATACCCACGACATCCCACCATTTCTTCCGAGTCCCTTCTCTGTTTGTATATGAACGAAGCATATTTTCGTTTCTTGAAGCATTCTACCGCTATGGAGGATACCTATTCCACCGATGATACCTCCAGCGCCTTTCTTGCATGTGGCATGGTTTTATTTCCTTCTCCCGAGCGGCGTCTTTGCCACATTCGACCTAGTAGTATCTGGGCCTCAATCACCACCGTCTATCCAACCTCCTCCAATACTTGCACGGGATGGGAATATGATGGGTTTTGCTTCATTTCTGCACCGAGACTTGACTTCGAGCTCGAGCTGTATCCTACCACGGCCTGTTTTTTTTCAGACTCGAGCGCAGCGCGAGAGTCACGTCCACTTCTACTAGAGAAAACGGGATATCAAACGGAAGAAATGATGAATGGGCATGTGTCAATAGAAATGAAAAAAAACATGAGATAACTCCACTCTTTTTTGCCCCTGTCCCACACACTGACACCTAGAACACTGACAAGCTACCTAACAAGCGATCTCTCATCCCCGCGTAAACGCCTGCCCGCATCCCCGAGTCAATCCTTCGCGCGTCCACAGACCTGTTCCCAGGTCCCGAGCACCCGGGAGCCAGTCATAGCGGCTGATCCATCAGCAGCCACAACCAATCCACCAACCATCAATTACAGAGTCATAGACATCCAAAACTCCAAACATCAAGCACTACACCCACCAACAGAAACCCCGAACTCCCCATCTCCCCAGCCACTCACAACCGAATACGGAACCTTAGATGCTAAAGATAAGCATACCATGACTCAAAACCGCCATCTTCCCATCCAGTCAGGCGATGCAAAGCAAAGCATAGTCGAGGAGAGTGTAGTGGGAGTAGATTAAGTTCCAGTCAAACACCCGTGCAAAGCTCGGCCGACAGTGTGAACTGAAACGCAGGGTGAACTTTCCCTCTTCAGCTTCCTGTTTACTGCTCTCACGCGATGCTTGCTTCCTTCACATACATCCATCTATCCCTTCTATTTCTTCCTTCACTAGCTGTACAAATGCTCAAACTCCTACCCTCAAGCGCCTGAGCGTGGGTTCTCGTCCTCACTCACTAAGTGTAGAACCCGCATATCGTGAGTATATGATCGAGACGTTACAGAACAGTACAGTATATCAATACCCGTCTCGTCTCGTCTCAAAGTGCCGTCCAGTCTCGAATAGGAAACAGTGGCTTCCAGCCACACACCACACACTGTACTGTACTGCAATGCATATATCCTTCACACGGTACCATTCACTCATACCATTCATTCACTCAAAGGCCAGAATAAAAGTCAGAGTCAGAGCCACAATATCCGTCCATCCGTCCTTCCCTCCCGTCCCGTGAGACATATCTCACCTTCCCTTTCCCTTTTACTTACGCGAGCACTACTAAATGTAGATGTAAATGTACTTAATCTCAAGACGACGGTTAAGGGTGATTGATTTTATGTGTTGTATCTCAAATTTATATATAAATATCCTGCTATTACTATGCCATTTTCTACCGTTTAAGTCTTCTCGCAGCCGTCCACTGGTACCTCTAACCCCATACTCACCCCCAACCAAACGAATAAAGAGAAACACTCCCAGCCTTCCCGTACCTCTCCCACGCCTCCCGCTTCCTATCATACCCAGCTAGCAGTCTGTGCACACCCAGAATCTGAAATGTCTCAACTAACCCGACGCCAACAGCTCTCCGTGTGGTCCTAAAGATCCAAAATCTGGACTTATGCACAGTGGTTTATTTGTTGGTTTGATTGAAATTAAAGTGGAGTGATCATTCGGCAGGGAAGTCGAAGGCGAGGCGAAGATATAATTACCAGCGATGGAGGTGGGAGTTTGAGGTTGGTGGAGTGAGGTTTATGTCCGGCACCATGGATGTCGAAATATTTAAAGGGATTTCTAGGTATCTTACTGGACTGTGGAGGGTTTGGTTGTTGTGATGAGTCTTAACATTCTATGTGTTGGTCGCCTTTATGGGATATGTCGATTCTGAAACAAAAGTAGGTTGATAGGGTGTGATGCAGTGAGCGAAAGAGAGCCTGTCCCTGAAAAAAGTAGATGTCTAGGAAGAAAAGTAATTCTCATAATTAACGGATGAATTACACAAGGGTTAGGTCATATGTTTCCAGAAACCATACTCCCAAGCACATCACCGCCCATAATGCTGTCATTTCTACTTCCCTTCCCAAAGTAAACAACCCTCGCTTAATTAATCCCCATTCCCGTGCACCAGTAATCGCCCTACCCATTAATCTCAACTTAACCTCTCAAACTCACACTTACACTCACCACCACACCATAGAAAGAATACACCTTCGTTGTCTGACATTGGCCAAGCTCATACTTATTAGACTACATGTTCCGAATTCGAAATTGGCAGAACGTTCGTAAAATCTGGCTTCGAGAAATGTACACTCAGTCGCAGAACTACCAAGACGCTCTTTGACCAGCCTCCTTCCTTACATATGCCTCAACCTCATCCGTCATCTTGAAAGCCACGGGAACGGCTTGCGCAGAGAATCCTTCACAGCCAACCAGTAACGTCCCATCGACCACACTGTTGGGGCTCCCTGACACGGCTCGTCTGAAAGTCGACAATGCATCTTCCTTAAGATCAATCGGCTTCCCATTAAACGCGCTGCCAATACCCACGACTCCCTTGGGCGTATGTTTCTCCGAGGAAGGAATACACAACCTAGCAGGCAACGTCTTATTCAACAACGTCGAAAACGAAAAGATCCTCGTCGTACTACCCTCCGCCTTGTTCCTGAAAACATTGCCCCCCACCAGAACGGAAGACTCCGTATAAACACCCATATTATACTGTAAGCGCGTTTGGTACTCTTGGGCGGACGGCTCCTCATACGTAAATAAATTATTCAGAACATAAAAAGTCCCGAATCTCATAAGAGGATTTCGCGAATCTGAGTTCGAGAACCAGTTTCCAAAGAACATAAATCGCATCTTGCCGAGATCTCGTTCGCGCTCCTTTAGTCCGCCGCCGAGGAGGAGGCTTTTGTGGTGGTTGGAGACGATGTTGTGCGAGAAGGTGATGTTGTCGGAGCCGTCTTCGCAGTCCATGAGACCGTCGTAGCGGTCGACTTTGTAGCCCCAGATTAAGGGATCAGGAGCCACTCGGGTAGGGCCATCTTGCAGGGTGTTGCCATCGATCCAGAAGTTTGTGGCTGTGACGAGCGAGCTGGGAGAGCTGAGTTAGCACTTCTTTGATATATACTAATGATTGAAGCAGGTAAGAAAGTCTCGAAAGTGTAGGACAGTTGCTAAAACGGTTCTCAGAGATAATAATTTGTGATACGTACAGTGCATCGTAGCGAGCATTCCAGGATGTGCCTACGTTTAGGTCCTCGGGAGCAGGAAAACAATCTCTGGGCGGAATCAACTTCAGGTTGCGGACTGGTAAAGAGTCAGCTTGATACTCATCAGAGCAGGGAAGGAATCTCGCTCGTACTTATCACATTGTTAACAGTGTTGAAGATCAAACTGACTCCATTTAACGTTGCGTTTTCGTCGAAGCCAATCAGCGTTAGATCGGACTTGACGTTTATTGATACCCAGGATTTCTGGGAATTCTGCGCCTGTGGTCTCCACCCCTGTACCGAGTTAGTATTTGGACATGAATGAGAGTTTGGTAGATTCTCGGAATGACGGCGAAAGGTTGAGAAGAGCCCTTAAGGTTCTTCGAAAATGACTTACGTTCATTTTCTTCAACAGCGCGAGGTAATCAACAGCACTCATCCCCTCGATCTTCCCATTCTTGTCTGCAATTGCCTTGACACTATCCATATAGCTCGTGTTCAAACTCATCACATATCTCGTTAGATTGAATTGCTTCGCACCACTGTTATCGGTGTACCATTGGCAATTGGCATATGTGCTTCCACTGCCTGCATTTGAAGTGATTTGATTGCCAGTAATGTTACCCTTGACGTAAACAATCCTCGGGTAAGGGAGAGTTAGTGCTGTCCGAAGATCTGGCATGTTATCTACCAGGAAGATTGCGGATGATTTGGCAGCTGATCCTCCAGTAGTCAGGGAGCCGAAACTGAATGTTGAACGCTTTGCTGGGAGGATCGGTGCCGGTCCAGTGTAGGGTGTCAATTCTGCGCTGGCGCCAATGCATGCTAGCAGTAACGCCAGTGCGGCAAATGGGCTTGCTAGAAACAACATAGTGACGGAAATGTGACAGATTGCTAAAAAAAAAAAAAATCCAAATATCCAACATTATCTGAGAAGTTGGCATTCATATATACGTTGAAAGCGACATGAAATCTGCTGTGGGTCATTCATCCCATCTTAACCCCCTGTGCTGCTTCGGTTATATTGCCCCAAAAACCCAAATAAAGACCACAACATAACTCAAGAAACACAAAAGTAATTGCACTCGGACATGACGGAAGATTTCCCTAGCAGTCGATTTTACAGGATTCTGAACATGATCTTGCATTGCTCACATATTTGTGTCCAGCGAATTTTGGAGTTGTATTGCTCTGGGTAAACAACGGTGGCGGGGCTAGGAACCCCTCCTCAATCATCCTCCACATATTTTATTCCGTGTAGGTCGAATACGACGTATGAAATATTTCCTGGTACCGCGATCCATCTATCTGCCATATCACGAGTGGAGACACAGTTGTGTCAGATTTATTGGAAACTTTTAAAAACTGTGAGGCTAAAGCCTTAGAAGGATCTCCCCTGGAGTTCTGGCGGTAGGGGATCGAAAGTTAAGCGAATATTTCAGGAGGAAGACCGGATCAAAACAATACCACACCGTCTCTGGTAAAAGTATACTCCGTAAGGAAGACAAAAGGGCAGATTTCCAATAGAAACTTTGTAATCTCCTGGGATGTCCATCTCCTCAAAGCTACTCGTGCGGCGACATCCACTCGCTAACTCCCCTGCCATCACGCTCCTTCTTCGCCTCATGGGCTTTGATAGCCTTGTCCATCGGCACAATCCCAGACTTCCCCCAGTCTCCACTAAGTCGCACCTCTACTCTAGCGTACTGAGAAGCTATCGCATCTCGTCAAACGCGTTTCCTTGACATTTGTCCTCCTTTTTATCGTTCCGTCCTCCTCGCCGTGGTACTCCCGACTAGTCTGCAAATACTGGGCGAAGAGATTCCCTCAAGTCTCTTTCAGGCTTTCGAAGACTTCTCTCGCGTGTTTGAATGCGGCACGATGGTCGGGGCTGTCATTGGAAGTGGTTGGCGGATTTGATAGTCCTATCATGTTCGAAGTGACAGTTTCTGGAGGTCCTGATGCTTGATCATCTGCGAAAGCTCGCCAGGAGGCAGAACAATCCATCCCAGTATCAAATCTGTGTTTTTGTCCATCGCCCAAGCAGAGGTCAATGTTCGTTGGTGGTGTAGATGACCTAATCGCAGGCGCCGACGAACTTGAAGGTCTTTGAATTGGGTCGTGATGGATGAGACTGGTCAGATGAAGTCTGAAGATCGAAGTTTGATGTCTTGGTTCGACTGCTGAAAATATACTAGGAGGACGACAGTGAGGAGCATCTGCTGGGTCGTAGATCTTAGTTAATTGAAACTATGCATCATTTAGAACCTGCTCGACACACCTTTTTGATGAGAGGGGGTTCAGAATTGACCCAAAATTAAGACTTCAGAGCACCAGGAGATGCTTGATGAGCAAGGATTGAAGCCTCATGAAACTTTGGGCAAAGAGAAGAGCATGACAAAGCATCAAAAGAAGCCTTTACCTATGTCATTTGATTCGGCAGCATAGTCTGCAACAGTGGTATCTCATCTGCATGTCTCCTGCTCTACAGCGGTTGGACATTACCAGTACCTAAAATTTATTCTAGAACAAAAATAACAATCTTTGGATTAAGCCAGCAATCTCAAAATGGGTAGAGACAGGCATAAACAAGACAGCATAATGTCACTCACTAGCGTTTCTTCCCGGATATAATAGTCTCTTCCCTTTCTGTCTCCGTTCTGCCCGCAGCCTCACACAGGGGGGCCGACTATTATGCCCTTTCAATAATTCGGCATTTTTCGCTCAGAAGGCCTCCCCGACACATTGTTTGAGCCGTAAGACTGTATTTTAATCTATTGGCCGTTCGTAAAAAAGTGATTCTCTTCTCGTTGGCCATCTCGTGGTTTTTAAATGTTTCGAAAGCTGACTTGCCATGTGCATAGTGACCTCCAGTCCAAATCCCACGAAACTTCGCTGAAGGCGGTTCTATGCAAGTACACTTACGTGGCAAGAGAATTTGAAAGATGACATAGGAGCGATTAAAGAAAGTCATCCCGCCAAGTATCGATGCGGCAAAGCTGGATGGCCTTTAGAATGTTTGTCGGCTTGAGGCATCGGTGCCACTAGAGCTCAGCCCTTGCCTCATGACACGCTTGATCTACTTTTCATCACCTACTAAAATCCTTGACCCATGAATTTGGTATGAGAACAAAAACACCTTCAATGATCCAGAGTTTTGGTTCTCTTATTCAACTGCCATGTTTCAAGCAGGAGTGCATTACGATGGAGTCATCGTGCATCACTTTGGAGTTCAGCAAGTGACGAGACTGGATCGTGTGATTAAGCTCAATCTTGTACCGTTCCGATGGTATTCGAGGACATCTGCCGATTGGATTAACAGTGATGAGTGTCGCAATCCTGCATAGATATCCCGCCGAATGATCAGGTATGGGATAGAAGCCCGCTCTTTCAAAGAGGAAAGCCTAAAACTAATTCTGGAGATGGTCAATCTATCCATTCCATCCTGTTGTATTCATACACGAGTGATAGATTCTACGTAGTGGGGCTGTCGAGTTCTGAGATACGGTGAATATGAAAGTTTCCATCTTGCCATATCAGTGCTCACTGTTCCGAGGAGGATGATCCTCCCGGATGAAGTCATAAAATCCCGGTTTGGTTGAAATGGGGTATGAACAAAACATAGAGAGCTTGCAAAACGAGTTCCAAAGGCGGTGTCTATTCCAGGAGATATGGCAAAATCTAGATCACGTTGAGATTTCAACAGGATTGTGATGCTATTGCTGTCTTCCGAAGAGTGACCTCATATTACTTCAGTACATCACATTTATTCTTGTCCTAAGATCATCTTACTCTGCAGCCACTATCATTTAGGAGGCGTCCTAAAGTTCCAGACTCAGCATTGTCAACAGTGACGAATAGTGCCAGAAGTCTATTATGTACCCGCGCTTAGTTGTATGATTGTATCTCGGTCAAGATATTATTAAGATAGAACTTTTGATTGCAAGATTTGTTTCTATGACTCTACGTACTATTCAGATAAATACATAATTCGGACTCGTCTTCTCTGACTTTTCTTACTCCTCAAATAACTCTAGGAAAGGATTCTGTATCTTAGCTTGAAAAGTATTGATTGTAATACTAAGAGTCACATTTGTCACAACAAGTCGGGCAAAACTGCCCGCCACAACTCAAGAACAGCCACTGCGTCATTCTGTATCCGGTCCGGTTGCGGGAGTTCCGCCCACAGGATAGGACAACAATAACCCCGCGATAACTTTTTCTTCCTCTCATCTCCAGGTACGTCAGATTTGCCTATTCCCGCCTTACCGTCAACCGACTGCCGACTGCCGGCCGAAACTCTGCCCAACCGAGGACGGTATGATGGTCAGCAGCCGCTTTGGCTTGACTCGTAAGTATAACTACTTTCAGTTGTGGCTAGTTCCCGTCGTTAGCTCTGGAGATCCGAGATCCAACAAGTCTCCAATCAGCCACAAAGCTCAGCTGGCAGCTTTGGGTTCCACTAAATAAGAACGACTATCTATGCTGATCTTAGGTTGGAATAGTTAGAGATAGGTCAATCATTATTCGAACTTCAATACTACCCCGCGTTCTAACTTTAAATTTACTACTCTCGACCCGGCGCGAGCTGCCCAAGCATTCTGACAACTCGCGATGTATATCCAGATTTTGGACGGTAGAGAGATCGACATGTTGGATTACTGTTTGGTGAATGACAACTTAGAATTAGAATCAAGATGATTTCGAGCAGCGGCGAATTTCCGCAATTGATGGAAAACATATTATATAAAGCGGTTGCCCAACGATTCGAAGCAATCTGTTGACTTTGCCATACCTCATTTTGTTTTCGAACGACTTGAACACCTATCAACATGCGCTATACACTTTCAACATTCCTCATGGCACTGTCACTGGCAGCAGCTTGGCCTGCTGTTATGGAAGCTGTGAACTCTGAGAATCTACAAAAGCGACAAGGATCGATACCCGTTGTGCCTCCACCAAAGTTCACTACTGACCGTGACAACTGTGGATCTCACGGAAAATGTACTGTTTTCAACGCTCAGGACCAGCTTGTCAACGTTGCACCCGGCAGTGGGCATGAATGGCAGGCTCCTGGAACGAATGACAAGAGAGGACAATGCCCTGGTCTCAACGCCGCCGCCAACCACAACTTCTTGCCTCGCAATGGTATCGCAACAATACAACAAAGTACGTTCTAGCACCAGATGTTCTCTAAATGAAGGTCGATCCTAGTTCTAACTCTTACCCGTAGCAATCGACGGCCTTGGCGCGGCTTATAGCATGTCAACAGATCTCTCACTGGCGTTGGCAGTCATCTCCATTGCAATATCTGGCGACCCCATTGCTGGGAAATGGTCTATTGGTGGCGCATTCCCAGGTACTTTAGGGCTCTTGGGGCAACCGACTGGTATTGTCGGAACACATAACCGTTATGAGGGTGATGCTTCAATAGTCAGGGTAAGTCAGCTTACATGAGATACATGATCAGTGCTAATGATGGATCAGGGTGATGCCTACATGCATGGTGGAAATGTCGGCTTCTTCGAGATGCACAGGTGGGAGCGTCTCTATGGCCTTGCGTCTTCCGAGGGTGGTCTCACCCACGACAAAGTGGCATCTCAAGCATATTATAACGCCCAATACTCCATCCAGAACAACCCATACTACTTTTCGCTACCGTTCTCTGGTCTCGTTGCCCCGGACGCGCACAATTTCGTCGTTCATGTAAGTAACATTCCATGATTTCTACCTTCTCCTGAAGCGATTTCTTTACTACAAGGCCGATGCTGATTCTATCTTCTTACAGTTTATGTCAAACCGTTCTGCAGAAAACAAGGGTGGCATCCTGAACGGGGAGGTTCTCAAGTCGTTCTTTTCGGTCACCGGCGAACCAGGAAACTTCGTCCATACTCCCGGACATGAACGTATTCCAAACAACTGTACGTATCCTTTGATGTGTCCAGTACCTCCTTGAGACGCTGCGCGAAACTTCCCTGGAGACACATTAGCTAACTTGAATGTGACGTAGGGTACAAACGGCCAACATCACAGCCTATGAATACAGTCGATACCAACGTCGACACTGTCATCAATAATCAAATGTACCCTGGAATTATCCGAATCGTGAGTATCATCTTTGCTATTTTACGATAGAGTGCTAATTAAACAAGGGTGGCAACACCGGAACCGTCAACTCGTTCGTTGGAGTCGACACTGGGGACCTCACCGGGGGTGTATTCAATGGACCCAGCTTGTTGGAAGGTAACAACCTGGCCTGCTTCTTCCTCCAGGCCACTCAAGCTGGCTTGGTCGACGCTACTAGTCCACTCCTTCAGCCTGTTGGCCAGATCCTCGACTTCTTGAACAGCAACTTGGGACCGCAGATCAACGCACTCAACTGTCCACAGCTTTCAACCTTCAAGAATGGTCTCTTCAACCAATTCCCGGGCGCCTCCTACAAAGCTCAGGGCCAGTAAGCACTAAAATTTCGAAGATATTGGAGTTACGTGACTGTCTAATCAAGAAATTGTGTTTGCCCTGGAAGGAATGGAGCCTGAGTGGTGTGTGTAATCTTAGCGAAGTGTTCTCATACGGCACCTCTGTTTTTGCATATTTGTCTTGTAACAAGTCAATTGATATCAATCCATCACAGTGTCTAATTGTAAATATGGGTTGCCCTATGTGTCATTCGAATCCGAAGCAAAGGACGGGTGATTGTGGTAACATGCATCCCGAACTAGCAGGTTTGTTTACTTCCAGCTTGGCACAAATTAGCCGAGCTTCTCTCCCCTCCCCTCGGGTGCGTCACTGAGAGTTCCTTCTTGTGTCTCCTTAGAAATGGTTATAGTATACACTATTAGCAGTTTGATACTCAAATTCAATCACTTCTTTGTTCCGCGGCCTGGCTCGGCTCTGCAAGCTCAACCCCGCAATGCAGCTAGTATCTTATTCCCGCATCGCTTCCTCATGCCGCCAGAAAATAGCTCATCAGGCCGCAGTGACTTCGCGCAAGTTCATGCGACCGCCGCCCATGCAGAAGGTCTGACAACCATCGAGATCCAGGCGACGACTAAAGCATTGTTGATCGTCGCTTAAGGTCATCATGAAGCGGCTGAGGTTGCGCTCATAATTCTTCGCTCAACGAGCCGATCCTCTTCCATGTAGTACCGAAATCCTCGGCATTTACTGTTTACCCTGTAGAATATACGCAAGAAGAGACGAGGCTCGGGAAACGCCGTGAATGGAACCACCGATCGCTAAGCTTGAAGATCCAACAATCTTTAGGAAGAGGTTACGCCAGCATCACAGCATAATTCGGCTGGTGAAGCATAAATGAATTCTGATGGGCTCAAATGTCGAGCATACTATATGAGCAAGAAAAGTGTCAGAACATGTGTGCGTAGCATTGGCAACTACCAATCTGAAAATAGTCACTTCGTTCAATTCCATCTTGGGAGAGGTGGTTTGCTGGTTGGTGGTTTGATCTCTTCTCCGGAAATTTGCTGAAGACCCAAAGGCAAACTTTTTGCTTACAAGCTTCCACGTCCAATGGTAGACACATAAGAGAAACAAACACCTGTCCTTGTCCCCAGAAAGTAGTAATGTCCTGTGACACTGCACATGTACTCGGATAATCTGATTGATCCCTTGTCTTTACAGCGCGGCGAGGTATATGTGGTGGCAACCTTACGTTAATTTCCTAAAACAGTTTATGTAAAACAATCGCTACACATCGATGAAACCTTCCGTCAAGTCTGAAGGAGATTCCATGCCTCTGCTACCTCAGAGCGGAAGCAAACCCGGGAACAACGTTACACCAACCAGGTTCCGACTATTCATCATCACCGCCAAAGCTATATTGCCTCTTCTTGACTTCCGACATCTTGGTGATATCATACTGTGCGCCACCGGGATGATCACGCTTGAAGCTTGGCCACTACATCTACGTCAGTCCAGCTTCAAATTCGCCACCCTCACTTGTAACCTACCTCTCTCTTCCAATCCGGGGTCTTTGATCTCGCTTCGCACGACTCTCTCAGCTTCTGTACATCCTCCTCTCCAAATTTGATACCTTTCGGGAAGATCCATACCATGCCTGCCTCGTCAGCAGCCTGGACGATCTTCTCAACATTCTTGATTCGGAAATCGCCAGCGTCTTTACTGAGAAATTCGGTCACGATCAACGTGAAGATATTCACATTGGGAATTGCTGAGTCCGGGGCGATAAGGGAATGCTCAGCGAGCAATTTGAGGCCGGTGATCATGAGAGGAACAAACATGTTGAAAATCTCTCTGATGCCTCCGCTGTTGTCGTTCACTACATGGTGTCAGCTGATTTCCAGCGAGCGATTCCACACAGATCGGGTGAACAGAACATACTCATAAGTGAGTAAAGATCTCCAACAAAGAGCCAGAACCCCAAGCCTTCGATATATGACCACTTTTTAAGCGGGGAGACATCCTTCTTGTAGAGAATCTTGTTGAATTCTGCGAGCTGAATGGTGAATTGTAAGCGTTGCCTTCTCATTTATGCGAAACAAAAACATACCACGTTCTCCAATACCTCTGTCATGCCATAGCCAGCATAGTCGTTGTAGATGTACATGCCATGGTAGTCAGGATCCCTCTTCTGCTGCTCTGTAATGATGTGGTTGAAAATTTCCAGACCAGCAAGGGTGATGGGGAACCCCTTATCCGTGACTACTCTAGACTGCTCTTCTTTGCCATCCTTACCTTTATCCGTATCTATTTTTCTTCTTCTTGCCGTTGTCTGTGTCCTTATCTCTTCGTTCTGAAGCTTCTCCATCACCATCTTCGTCCTTGTCACAGTCAACCTCATCCTCGTCGTCGCCATTCGACCACAAAACTGTGCCAACTGGCGGCAGCTCTTTCTCGAGCTATCAATATATTAGAGGAGCATTCAAAGCAATCTATAAGAACGTACGGATGATAAATCAGAGTATTTATACGTCTTCTGGGTAGCTGGGGCCAAATCTGATGCAGCTGCTGGGAAATCCACCTTCTTTCCCTTCGCGACTTTCTTGGCTGGAGGGTCAACGTTCGAATCCGCAGCTGCGAGTGGGGCCTTTCGTTTTGTCCCTGACGCGTTCTTAGGTGGCATAGTTGCGATTTGGGAAGTAGCGGCTGGAAGTTTGGGCAACTAAGGACTCCATGTGAAGCTTCGGAGGATCTTTGTTGTGTAATAGATTTAACTTTGATCATCTTCTGGGCGGACGCGTCAAACTCTGAACAGCGCGTCACGTCACGTGATACAAAATCAGATTCTCTTGATAGCAATGGGAATTGCAGCCAGCTCATCAAATGTCCTTTCTTTATCAAAGGCTTCCGTTATTCAATGTTCTTCGCTGCTACTTTGGTCAAATGGCTTCGTATAATGTAGACCATCCAGTTAGAGCTCAGGTCATTGCCGTCACTCCTATCTATACAACTTAGCGTCATCTTCTATCATGGTAGTTCCATAGGGCCTCTGCTCACAAACTAGTACTCGAAGGGATGTTTGTCATTGAGAATGGTATGTCGTGCAGGTCGCTTACTGAGTATTGACTTCTTTATGCCAAGCTCGCTTAGCGTTTTGCTTCAGGATTGTTTTCCAAAGAGCCACAACGACTCGGGAATTCTTGTACGTTGGACCTTATTTCCGATCGTGTCAAGCTGGATCATGCCAAGACATTACGACCATCAAAAGCATTCTGCCTCATTGCTAGTCGTGGATGTGTTGCAATGCATATCTACACTTTTTCTTGGAGAGCCTGAGACTAACGGCCGCCCCGTTACCATCCGACTGCTTCAAATCCATATTACAGCGGCTTCTCGTGAAGACAGACAGCGCATATATACTTATGTAGACCTCGATTCTCCATGTATTTCTGGGAGGCAGCAATGTCTTCAGAGGGACATGGAAAAGAGGTCAAGGAGCTGAAGCAGGAATGAACCCCTGTTCACACTAAGCCACTTTAAGATCCTCGTTTCCTAGCTTCATCAACAACCAACGAATCCTTCTTCATCAGCACTAGACATCCTCCTTCCTGGAGAGCTGACATCTCAGCAGCAACTTCATTTCTGCAGTTGTCGCGATATCTTGTTTTAATCCCACTACAAATCTCACGATTAGCATCAAAATGTGGCTCGTCGAAGCATTTTTCCACGCACCGCCTATATCAAGGTACAGTATCTCATCACTCTCCCAGTCGCCACGGCTCTTCCCATCTCATACCTAACACAACGCAATCTAGGACCCTTGCCGCCGTATCCTTCATCTTCTCTCTCCTCCTCTACATTGGCGTCCTAGACTTCACTCTCTTTCACCTATCCTTACCCGCCCTCATCCAGTTTCCCCCTGAGCTCTGGCGGCTCGTAACATCGCTTCTCATCACGGGCCCTAGGCTCTCCCTTCTTTTCGATGTATACTTCCGTGAGTCAAGACCGGATATGACAGCCTAGTAGACAAGCGGCAGAGCTGACGAACATAGTATACGTGTACGGCGCTAAGCTTGAGATTGCTTCGCCTAGATTTTCGCAAAGGGCGGATTTTGTGACTTATTTGTGTTTCATCTGCGGCGTTATATTGGTAAGTAAATACCATTGATTTGCTCTGCACACATATGCTCTATAAATCCTCTCCATGTATGCGGAGCCTTCAAGTCGTCTCCAAGGGGCAGACAGAAGAAATGGTCACGTGAAACATACACGTTTTTAGTCATTGCCCTTCCCTGGAGCAAGCGTCTGAGTTACTGTCTATCTAACACTCCACAGATCCTCAACCTCCTCATAACCTCAGGCCATGTCCTCGCCTCCTCCCTCGCCCTCTCCTTCATCACCACCTCCGTGCGCGACACTTGGGACCAACCCATAACCCTTTTCATCCTCACCATGCCCTGCCAATACCTCCCTTACGCCTTCCTCCTGCTAACACTAATCACCGCCGGCCCTCAAGCAGCACTCATCCAAGGCACCGGACTCGTCGCCGCACACCTCTACGATCTACTCACTGGCTTGTACCCGAGCTCCGGCATAGAGAGGAATATGCTTCCTACGCCGGGGTGGATAATGAAGGTGTTTGGGACGCAGGATGTAGTGAATAGACCGTATGGGACGGCTGTCACGGGAGCGACGGGGAAGGCGGCTTGGGGGTTAGATTTATCGTGGAAGAGATTTGGGCCGGGGAGGAGGCTGGGTGGAGAGGGGGCTAGTGCGGAAGCGGAGAGGCCGAAGGGGTTGGTGTTGGCTGCTATTGTGATGGGTATTTTCCTGTTACTTTGTGGTGTCTCGGGGTATCTGTTTGTTTACGGAAGTCCTGGGTGGGGACCATCTGTTGATGGCGGTCCTGTGCCTGGGGGCGCGTCCCGTGTTGGAGCTGGAAAGGTCATCCCTTGAGACGTGTTACTTGCAACTGGGGATTGTGAGAATGAAATGAAGAAAAACGAAGAAATATGTCTTAAATTTGGAATTAAAATGAAGTCTAGATAGTAAGTTGAGAATCAAATTTCATACAGGGTTCTTATTGCTAAGATTTCCACTACTACCCCTCAGCAAAGTACCTCCGAACCTCCGTCTCTTCCCATCCACACTATCCCCAGCACTCCCAGGAGGTAATCCATTCGAACTATTAGTACCTGCGGTTGATAACCTCCTCCCCTCCGTCCCAGTCGCAACAGCTCCATGTGCGCTCGCATCACCATTCGATAAGCCTGTGCTCAAGCCAGCTCTCGATCCTCCTTTTACCACAAGACCGCCGTCTGCCAATCTCTCTAGTCTTTCCTTCTCCAACAACTTCGCTTTGTTCCATTCTTTCTTCAACTTGGACCTTTCCTTTCGACCATATATCCACCTGACAGCCTCGTTCCTCAAGCCATAAAAGCCATCACTCTTATGATCCTTTGGATTATCCGTTCTCTTGGTAAGTTTGTTGAAGATGTGGACAGAGGTATGCCAGATGTATCGAGCGTATGAGTACTCGTAGATGAAAGCCCAAATGATAGAGCCGATGAAGTAGAACAGGCTGCGGATGAACGTGCTGAAGGCCAGTGCGAGAGAGATGATGATAACGCCGACGGATATTGGGACTAAAGGAAATACAGATATTAGCATCAGCCGAGTCAAGATTCGGAAATAAATATGGAATCGTGATATAGAAGGTGTTGTTAGGAAAGATGTGCTCACAAAGTAATTTGAAAATATGCTTCAGACTCATGTTCGGGTCGCCCTTCGCATCCGAAAAATCTTTTGCATTCATCCCAAAAACAGAACTCATGAAAGACAGCGGCAAGAAGATGATTGTGACAATCGTGAACAGCATGATGGATCTGCCCTGAGAGACGCTTTCGTCTGCACGTTTCAGCGCATATTTGGCCTCGATGATACTTGCTTGTTGCTGTTTGAGATCGAGGAGATCTTTCAGCTGCGATTGAATCAGCAACAAACATAATTAGAACCATGATTGATGGTGGGTAAGAATACCTGATCAGAGACATAGACGGTACTCTGCTCCAGTTTGTGTAGCTCTGCTCTGCGGCCAGAAATCTCCCGAACGACCTCTTGAGCAGATTGAATAGTACTTTCCGGGATCGATATCTTGGCAACAGATATTGTTGTTTGACAACCTGCGTCTGCTACCCTCTCTGCCGCTAGTATTCCATCTGAAGGTATTGACAGTGGGTCTGCCAGTCCTGCTTTTAAAACTGCTAGGTCAGTTGGTCCCACATTCGTCCCTTTCACAGTCGGAGTATCGTCAATCACTGGTATCGTGGCAGGATGAGCGTAGCGAGCGGATCCATTCTCAGTCGAGTGGTTCTTTTGGACAGTGGACACCGTTTGAGAAGAATAGGTGTCTACCTGATCCTTTTCCTTCTCGAATCTTTCTTCCAATAGCTTTCGTACCTCAGTCATAACATCCAACATCTTCATTTCGGTCGTTTGCTTTTCATCTTCCTTTTCCTTCAAATGTTGCAAGTGGCTAGTAAACTGCTCAACGACGTGGAGCTGCTCGGTAAAGATATGCGACATCATTCGCAGTTCTTCAATTATGTCGTGAGTTTCGCGAAGCAACTCACCTTCTGGGTTGATGTTCAAGTACCTACGGGCAGTTGCTTCAAGGTCCGCTTCTTGGTAGTCGTTTGAGCTAAGCTTGTCAAGTTGTCTCCAGAAAGACTCGAATGAGATACATTTCATTCCAGACTAGATGTGGTGGAATCAGCTAACAACACCGTTGGTAGAGGGGTCTCAGCAGAGCTTACAACATGGCTGAGGGCATTTGAGAAAATGTCAAGAACTTCAGGTCGCTCATCGACAGGCTTGGTTCGATCAAAGAAAACGGTTGAGCATTGGTTCATGATCAACAGAGCCATGTCGTAGACGGACCGAATTTCGCCCTCACGGAGGTGATCGAGCCGGGCACGAATACCTTTATGCACACCAGACCAATCTGGCTTGTTTCGTCCCCATCTTCTTGGAAAGCTGGAGATGATGGTATCTGATTCGTCAGCATTCCACTCGATAACATAGATGCTGAACTTACTATCATCGAGGACGTATAACCATAGTTGATCGACCATGATCACCCTCGAAGTTCTTGAAATATTCTTCCCTCGCTTAGTTTCACGATATACGACCTGGTCCTCATCCCTGCCATCTGTGTTCTGAAGCTTCCAATAGTATGACTGGTCGAGCGTTCGTCTTGCATGCAATGGTGGGTCTTTGTGCAAATGATCTCGCAGAATCCTGACGTCAGATTCAATATCAAGCGCATCGTAGATTCTCGCGATCTGTAACAAATATTCTCCAAGTGCCCCTCGTTTCTTCTTCTTTTCCCCTCGTTTCACTGGCTTCGCTTTCTTCTTCTCTTTCTTCTTCTTCGCTGCTTCTTCCATCGCGAGAAAATCAGTCAGCTGTCGAGCGTGTCTGAGATACAGTTCCTCAGCAGTCTTTCCCATTTCTTCTCGTAGAGTCTCGGTAACATGTGGTCGGTCACGATGATATTCTTCTGTTATCTCTTTCATGATTTGCGTCATTTTCTTTCGTCTTCGATGTGTTTCCCAGTGTAAATAAGGCATCTGTTATCTCTTAGCTTCTGGTATTTGCTACTGGGCGTATCCGGAGGACGTACGAAAACGACAAAGTTCTTGCTTCCTGTAATAGGGTCGGAACCGCGAGCCGTATCTGTTTTGGTATCAGAACAATCCATCGAATTTCCTTGAAAACGTACCAGGAGTAATCAGAGAACAGTGAGACCTCATATGTCGTGCGTGGATAGGATCCTGATCATGATCAGCCACCATAGCATAATAAGTGCGTCTACGAAGCACTAAGCCAGATTTTTCGTGGATGAATCCACCTCTATAATAATTACTCCATGTAACAGCCAGACTGAACAGACTGCTCTTGAGAAAGGAGGGTAGTCTTACGTATATCCCACCATGCTGCAAAGAAGTCCAAAACTGGCGACAAAGAAAATTGGACGATTTCTCACAATACTTGTCGTGCTTCCGATAGTTGAATTCTCCCGGAGTCTCCTCGCCATGATACCTGGCAATGGCTTCCTATTGAGGAATCAGCAAGATGACCAAGATATCAGGATATTCATGATGACATACCTCGATCCAATGCATATTATTGGCAGGAAAATGGAAATATCGGATTGTATTCGGTTTGCACGGCTCATTTAAGGGATTCTGATCATTCGCCAAAAGGATCTTAGAAAGTGAATGTCTGTTTGACTTGTAGTCCATGTATGATGACGGGCAAGATTTATCAGATCGTTGTAATATGATTTCATGAACACTGATCCCGTAGTCATCAGCGGGAAGCTTGAATTCGCGTGTATCAGTGGCCTCGCGATGTGGCGAGGGAGGTAGTTTTGCTTCCTCCTTTTTCGATCTGAGCTTATTAGATACCTTCTCGATGAGATGTGCCAGCGGATCTTTGGTATGTGATGCTGCATCCTCTTCCGCTTTTTTCGCGTCCAGTAGGATTTTGGGTAAAGGCGGCTCGACTGGATCATGCCAGGTTGAAACCTTCCTGAGGATTTTCTTCTCTAGTTCGATCCGTCGATCGCTGGCAGCTTTCGTTTCGAACCTGTTCAAGTATATCCACTTTACCACTCTGGTTTCGACATTTTTGAGATTCTCGTCGCATTTGGCAATAGCATGCTTTCTCCACTATCGAAGATCAGCTCTATCATCGAGACATCGATTGACCCAGAGAATGGTACCATCGTTTGGCGATATAAGAACAACTCAACCTCTGGCTTATTTCGCTCCGTGTCATCAAAGCCTTCCCTGAGCTTATCGATCCTATCAATCTCGCGTCTGATTCTTTTCTGTGAATTTTCTTCATATTGCGTCTCCAATGCTGGTCGCTCCTTGTATCGACACCGAAAGTAATTGATCAGACATTCGTCCTGTAGCTGTTCGGGGATCTCATCAGCCTCGAAATCTTCCCCATCGTAGTCTTCCGTAACCGCGGGAACAACGTGGATCTGTGGGGTTTCGGACGCCATGCTTTGCGCTGTGGTGATCAAAGAGCACTTTACTATTCCAGCAACTTCGAGGAGTGCTCATTTATGGGCATTTAGTCCTTCAGCCGCATCGAGTAGCTCTCTTCGGTCTGTCCCAAAAGGCTGCTTACCAATACCAAATTCGAGGGAAGTGCGGCTCATTTTACTGAATGGGCACACCCAAGCAGGTGTCCCGCCCGAGATATGTCGCCATTGACGAATAGAATGCTGTGCCTATCCACCAATTACCAAGAATTTTCCGCTGTCGTACAAACTGTGAAGCATGTAACAGGCTCGATTGGCGAATCAATCTGTGTGGTGTGCCCGTGTTGCAGTTCTTGGGGGCCAAATGCACTTCATGGCTCCAGCTCACGGCCTGCAGCTCGGTGACAGGTTGTGCACTCAGGGGGGATTCTCTGCTGCGTCCTGCCGATGAAAGCAGTGATTCGACGAACCTTCGGACCAAAGAATGCCATGAAGGTACTCTGCCAGTTCCCGCCGAGAACAGCATCGAGCATTAGGGCTAAAATAAAAAGATTTGGGAGAGTTGGAGGAAAATAAAAGGGAGAACGGAGCAAGGCTGGACGGTTCGGGTTCCCCGCCTCAATAACCATCCATGCAGCTTCCAATTCGGATCACCGACAGGAGCTGGAGAATAATTGAACGCCATGAAAACGCCTTCTTTAGTCAACATGCAAAGGAAAGCTGGGATGGTGACATGGTAATGGTAATGGACTTTCTGCACTTTAGCGGAAATAAAAACGTCGAGGAGAAAACATAATAGGATGTCACCAGCCACAATTTTGTGCCAGTACGAGTATAATAGATTAGATAACCAGAACAGCTTGCTTGGCACCTGCCTCCGTGGCCTGAGCCTCGCAGGAAAGTAATCGCTGCATCATCAGCAGCGAGGACCAGAATGAGAAAGTGCATTCTGCATGCCACATATTGATGTCATGGTGATACCAGAACCAACGCCCATGTCGCAAGGCTGAGCTACGTTTGAAGGTGGGATGAAATTGGAATACAAACCCGATCGTTCTATGACCAGGCAGATTCGATCATCGTCATCTGAACGAGGAGATAGAAGCATAAACAAGCGAAGCTCAGGTTATGTGTTGTCAATTGTTTCGAAGCTCGAGGGATCTTTGCTGTTGTTGTTTCAAAATACTGTACACGAGAAGTGGCGAGTCGAGCCTCCAACCCTGCCATCTCGATGTGGGTAGGATTCCAGGTTCAGCCGCTGAAATATCCTGAACGACGGAGCCTCGTCGTGAAAGTTTGCAGCCATATGATCGCTCAAGAGTCGAGGTGCTTGTGGCTATACTGCTGGAATGAAATATCCTCAGGAAACCGAGAGATGGGCCATTGTTGGTTCTCTTGAAAGTATATGACCTTGTTGACTTAACTCAGCCAACATTGAAAAATGTATATACGCTAGGGCCTGGACATCGCGTTTTATTCTTTCACCCTTTGAAGCAGTCAGCTACTCTGACAACCCGTGCTACCAAGACTCACCGGCTCTGTACCTGCTGCAATGATCTTTACCAAAGCATTTTGAAGTTCATCAAATGCATCCAGCGCACCCGAACCATGGACGCCTATGCCTGCAATGCAATATGCTCCAAGTCATCTTCCCTACTTCAAAAGCAGAATCGTCTCTTGACTAAACCGAACCCTGCCCCTATACAGCCTGAACATAATTCGCGGGAACGCTTTTCACCACTCCACCCTTCTCAACCTCCGCCCAGCCATCACCAGGGTCTTCTTTGATAAGCACGAACTTCTCGCCTTCAGTCATGCTATGCTCAGCATCACTTCCAGCCGTGTACTCATAGAGCGCCTCCACGTATTTGAGCTTCTTTGCTCCACGCTTGGGCGCTACGGCTGGCCCTTGCTTTTTGGTTACGCTGCCTGATACGGAGGAGCCGGAGTTGGAGTAGATGGATGAGGGTCGTGGTGTTGGTGCCAGAACTTCAACATAAGCGGTTGGGACAAGCCCTTCTTTGTAGCCGGCTTTGACTTTGATCCAGCCACCATCTGAGTTTGTTAGTGATGATCAAGGATTGGAGGGATAAAGTTTACCGTCAGGTTCCAATATTGTTACCTCTTTTCCTTCAGACACTGTAACTTCTCCATCACCGTTTGCATCGTAGCCGTACAACATTTTGCCTCTCTGCTCATTGGAAGATGTGGCCCCTGAACCATTAGTCGGCGGTGCACTTCCAGGCAATTCGCTGATGTAGGCAGCTGGAGGAGGTGCCACGACTCTATTCTTCCTAACGGTAGTTGGCCCACTAACACTCAAGCTATGAGGCCTATCAGGCGGTGCTTCCTCTGCTGGAGATCTTGGACCACTTCCAGATACTGACCGGTTGGCACTGGCAGCATACCCGGAACTCAACGAGTTCATGGTATTGGAACGGCTCATTGTTGGTAATTCTGAAACGCCATCCTTTGAGGCTCCTGTTGGACTCTTGAGCGAGTTGGCTTGCTCTTGTCTTTCCGACTTCAGCTTTTTCCTCTCATCTTTTGTTTGCTCCCCAGGACATTCTGCCGGAACTTTCATTTCACACTTGCTGTGACATGTGTACCCACAGTCTCTGCAGTCGAAACCTTTTGCTGACAACCCCCAAATACGCTCACCGCAAAGATCGCAATTCGTGGGTATCTTGAATGTCTGGGATTTGAAGTTGTGGCTTTTCGCTCCAACGGTAACGTCTCCAACGGCGAGCGTGATGGTGACTGTTTCGACTTCCGCAGTAAGTCTCTTATGGTCAACTTGATGGAGATCCTCCTGCATGGCAAATAGTGCTCTCACTATTTCCACCTCGTCTCTCTTGTCTTTACCCTCTCTGATTGCTTGTTTTACTTTCCTCACCCCTTCAACTTCTCGGCGCTTTTTGTCGACCTCTCTTCTGAGATCACCCAACTGAGATTTGGACTTTCCTAACACGTTTCGAAGGAATACTTTTGCTGTATCATCTACTACCATTGCATCATCGTCGTGCCAAACTGGACTAGGCTCGAAGACTTTGTCTGGAGGATCTTGCCATGGTCCAGCATTATGTCTGGCGAACATCATTGAATCTAATGGAGGCTGATTACGTGGAATCTCCTGCGAGAGATGGGTAACAAAATCAGTGCTACGTTTCAACATTCCGTGCTCAAGTTGGGCAGCAAGAGCCCAAATTCCGTTTAGCTTTGTTGTCCTGGACTCTGAGAGGTCCTGCATGCTGTCCAAGAGATCCGGTACATATTCGTGATAGTACTTTTCTTTCTGCTTATTCGTGACATTGATTGCGATCAAGTAACTGTTCTTGACATTGTGCATGTCAAGAATTTGTTGCTGGTACGCATTTTGGGCTTTTGTTTTCGAGTAGTCGAAGGCCGACTCGGACTTCTTCCTCTTATTTTCGACTTCTTGACATGCTGCATCGTATTTGCCCTTCATCTTCCTCAAGTCTCCGTACGTTGAGTCTCTCTCTTTCTCCAATTTATCCGCATACTCGGAATGACGCTTCCGTAGCTCTTCATAGCGAGTTCCCAGTACTCTCAGTGGGTCTGCAAGATTCGTTATCAGCTCGTTTCCGAACCGGTCGTGCTCAGCAGCTCGAGATTCGACTGTTGTGAGTTGTGTTGTCCAAGTCGTGAGGGATGCGCTGAAAGGAGGCCAAGTAAGCAATTGTCACTCGCAGGATTCAGTATTGCGGGTACCTTTCCAGTGATCCCGGGGTCATAGCAGGTGTATCTCCAACACTAAGACTACTCGACTTCTTGGACTTCTTTTCATAGTACTTCTTTGCTAATCCGTTGAGTTTGGCGCTGTACTCCTTCTCAATCGCACTTCTCTCCCGGTAAAACTGTTGGATCTCGTCGAGCCATGTTATTCCGCCAGCGACCCAGGCATTCACGGGTTTGAAGGCATCCTAAAATGAGGCTTTTGTCAGTCCTGCCAGATCATCGCAAGTAGGTCTTGGAAGCCGCGTACTTTTAATTCCTGCCCAAAGTTGGGAGAAATGTCAACATCTGCCATGATTACCACCGAAGCGAAGACACAAAAGAGATAGAATCATGGAATATATGCAAGACAATGAAGTCGCATAATGTAGAGAAAACCAGAGACAGAGGACGAGGGCGAGTCGAGCGTTGTCTGGCTGCTCGTTTGTTGATGGCGCAGCACCCCACTACTCAGACTCCCGCATGAAGCCTGAATTGGGATGCGCGAGCCCAAGATCCCAAGAGAACGGATCCACAGCCGACTTGTCCGAGAAATCACTGGCCTGATCCCGGAATCTTTGCAGCCTGAGGCTCAAACATAAGCTAAGCCTAAAATAATTCACCCCGCCATTTGTCCCAAATTCTGGAGCTCGGCCGAGCTTCAATTTCAACTTCACCATCTCACCCCACCACTACTGTATTGCGCCCATTCTCCTACAGCCGCAGCATCACTTCACCGCGATTTCTTCAGCTTCACTATTCTACCGATCTACGAAGCTCCTGCAACACACTGGTTGTGAATACACCTCCCGTGCCTGCCTGTCTTTCACCACAGCTGCCTGCATACAAATACTCCTGCAAACGGTCGCAGTATACCACAGACACAGACTTGGAATACTCCAACCCTCGAATTTCCCTTCCTCCGTGCCCCCAAACTACAAACAAACATTCATAATGGCCGAGACACCCAAGCCAGCTGCTTCCCTCGCGGATCGCATTGGCACTAAACCTCTCGATGGTGGCTCCTCTTCCTTCACTCCAGGCACGAGTTCTTGGGCCGACGAGGTCGCATCGCCAGTAGTTGAGCAAAAGAAGTCAGAATCATCTCTCGGTGATGCGCAAGGTGATGGTACCGTCGAACCTCTTGGTGGATCTGGTCTTCACGATGCCCAGTACGAGGTCGAGGTGAAGCTGAGCGACCTTCAGGGCGATGTCAACAGTCCCCTGTTCTCCATCAAAACATTTGAGGAGCTGGGAATGTAAGTTCACATGATTAAGCACTTACGACGTCAAGCTAATCTTAAACAGCTCCCAAGAAGTTTTGAAGGGCATGTATGGCATGAACTTCAGAAAGCCCTCAAAGATCCAGGAAAAGGCGCTCCCTATCCTACTCATGAACCCTCCCCAAAACATGATCGCCCAATCACAATCTGGAACCGGCAAGACTGCCGCTTTTGTCATAACAATTCTATCCCGCCTGGACTACACCCGACCAAGCCAACCACAAGCTCTTTGCCTTGCTCCGAGTCGTGAGCTTGCGCGTCAAATCGAAGGAGTTGTCAAGACCATTGGTCAGTTTGTGGAAGGTCTTACAGTCCAGGCCGCTGTTCCTGGAGCCATGGAGCGAAATACTAAGGTTCAGTCGATGGTCGTGGTTGGAACTCCAGGAACTGCTATGGATCTGATCAAGCGAAGACAACTGGACGTTTCGAATATGAAGGTTCTTTGCTTGGATGAGGCCGATAATATGCTGGATCAACAAGGTCTTGGTGATCAGTGCCTGCGTGTCAAATCGTAAGTTTGATGCATACTGATTTGTATTTTTCTAACCCTCTACTAGCATGATTCCTAAGATCGACCAAATCCTCCTCTTCTCTGCCACCTTCCCAGACGAGGTCATGACCTATGCACAGCAATTCAGTCCCGGTGCCGCCGAAATCAAGTTGAAGCGTGATGAGCTCACAGTTGGAGGTATCAAACAAATGTACATGGACTGCCCGTCAGATGAAGGAAAGTACGATATCCTCGCCCAATTATATGGTCTGATGACCATCGGATCCTCTATTATTTTCGTCAAGGTAAGAAGTCTTTTCCAACTTCGCGATGCCTTACTTACTCTTGTAGAAACGAGAAACCGCGAGCAGAATTGCCGAACGCCTGACTGCCGATGGACACAAAGTTGTTGCTATCCATGGTGCCTTCGACGGAAACGACCGTGACAATATCTTACAGCAATTCCGCTCTGGTCAGGCGAAGGTTCTTATCACCACAAACGTTCTCGCTCGAGGTATTGACGTATCATCCGTCTCCATGGTTATCAACTATGATATACCCATGAAGGGCCGCATGGACGACTCTCCAGATCCAGAAACCTACCTCCACCGTATCGGTCGAACAGGACGATTTGGACGTGTGGGCGTCAGTATATCCTTCGTCTTCGACAGAAAGAGTTTCAATGCACTCTCCGAGATCGCCCAGCATTATAATATCGACCTTATTCGACTGGATCAGGATGATTGGGATAAGACCGAGCATATCGTCAAGACAGTTATCAAGTCTAGCCGTGCTGGTACCAATCTTCAAATTTAACAGGGCAATGATTATTTCATGAATGTATTTTGCATCACAAAAAGTGGGGCGGGCGTTGCGTTGCTTTCTATAGACATATGGGCCAAAATTTACCACTGGGGGCAATTGAAGATGAGATTGACATAATGCCTGGGGGAGGCTCTGTATCTGCGGATGGAAGGGGGACATTTCAAGAGCATTGCGCTGCCTAAAGCAGATGCACCGATACCATGAATTAAGCGATGCCATTCGAGCGTTTGAGTTCGGCAGAATCCTCCGATCCTAAAAGCTTTCGAGAAGGGATATGAAAATACATCCCCATGACTGTAAGTAGTGATAACTTCTCCTTCAACTAGAAGCAAGTACTTCATGTCAGAGAAGGATTATGCTGTGTCCAGGTAAGCTTGGCATCCTCTATTTTCACAGTCTCAAGCAAGTCCAGCCAGTATTTTTTTATCCTTCAGGCAACGTGGAAGGTGATGTATCAACAGCAATATAGCCTGCTTGTCCACTTCAGACTTGAGCGATACCTAGTTTTGCAAGTAGCTCTCATTTTCAATCGACCTTGTACAATTTCGTCTTTCTCGTCCGAAGAACATGCAATGTTCGCTATCATTAAGCGGTATCATTGTATATATAGGCCTACTTACGATTCCTCCTACAACTAAAACGGCAATATCTTACCTGCAGCCTCTCGTCTACTTATCTCATAAATCAGACCCTCCTTTAGTAGTAATTCGTGCCACGCCCTACATATCCAGCCTTTAGCGTCTCAGTAAGCAAGTTAGTGTAAATTAGAGTAAATTAAAGTAAATAGGCTAATCAGATACTAAGGATAGGGCGAGCCTACGAATTCCCACCAGAGGGTCTAAGGGAAAATAGTAGTATTTTAGTAGTTTACGCTATACTTTTAGTAAGGAACAGCTAATATCGAACTACCTACTATAACACAGTACTTCTACCTCTTAACTACAACTGATTGTAATTATTAAAAGTACATTTAAAAGCTCTTTTTAACCTCTATCGATTATGCTAGGCTTTATTTATTGTATTTAGCCTAAATCGCGTAATATTCCGACTTAAACACGATACCCGCTTATAGCGCTTCCGGTATAAGCAGCCCCTCCTCACTACTATCTTTACCCCTATTACGTGAAGGATAACCGCTACTTATAAGGCCTTATATCTCTAATGAGCTTTCGAACCTCCTATCGAGTCTATTTAATATCTCCAGCGAGCTTTCGAACCTTCTATCGATTCCTCTACCTTATATCTCTAGTGAGCTTTCGAACCTTCTATTAAGTCTATTTAATATCTCCAGCGAGCTTTCTTTCCTACTATCGACCCTACCCCGCCTATTCTACTACGATTCTAATAACAGCTCCAGTAGAGACTCTACTAATAGCTCCGATAGAGGTTCTAGTAGCGAATCTGATAGCAACTCTTAGGGAGACTCTGATAGTGACTCTGATTCTACTAATACTATACGAGGAGGATTAGAGAATACATAATATTAGTGAGCTCTAGGCAGGACAAGGCTCTTAAAAGAATCCGTAGTAGAGTAGGTTTTTAAGGTTCTCAGGCACTACAAATAGTCTCTTAGGAAGTTCCTTACCGCTTTTATTATAGAAGACGATTATACTTATAAGATACACTTACGATATATCCGTATAGCTAAGTAGCGTCAGAAGATACTTTAATATGCCTTAGATAATATTAAGCTAGCGTTTAGTTCTATTCCTCTTAATTTATTACGCTCGGAATTTAAGGCCTTATATTAGACTTAGTACTTTAGGCCTTTTAATATCTAAGGGACAGACGAAAGGATAGATATAGAGCAGGGTTTCTTAAGTATAAACGAAGTAGCGCCTATCTGATCTGCCTTACTTTAGTCGTTACTTCAAAATAAGCGTGCTTCGTGGAACGCGTATAATTAAGGCCGAACCGCTTTATTAAGGTCTTTTTAAGGCACTACTATTATAATAACTAGTATACTCTCCTTTACATAGTCTAAGAAGTAGTCCAACTATATATAGTCCTACTTAGACTTATACCTTCTTAGATCTAGTATAAAACGTCGAGTAGTCGAGGTCTTATTAGGTCTAGGTATATATTATTCGTACTAGACTAGAAATATTATAATAAAAGAACTCGCGGCCCTTACTAAAGTATATAATCAAACTCTCTTAACTTTTATATTCTCTTATAATTATAAGCACCTATCTACTATTAGCTTATTTACTTCAATTTACTTTCTAGGCGATAGTGCGAGCTTACCACGCTCTTTATTCTTAGTTATCCAGTTCTCGCGTCCTACTATATCCTATCCTCTTATTAGCTTACTTACTTTAATTTACTTTTTAAGTAAGGGTGTAAGCTCGCTATCCTTATTCTTAGTTACCTAGTTCTCGGTTCCTACTATATCTTATCCTTCTATTAGCTTATTTACTTTAATCTACTTCTTAAGTAAAGGTACAGATATACCTCTACTATTTAGCTAATCGATTAGCTATTATATCTTACCTTCTTACTAGCTCACTTACTTCTATTTACTTCAACTTGCTTTTTATTTATTAATTCTCTCTACCTAGACTATAAGATTAATATATACTATAGACTTATCTCCCTCTGCTTAGTCGTAACTCCTAAAGTATTATTATCTATAATAATATTAACTTTTAAGATAATAAGCGGGATAAGGTCCTTAGTTATATTAAGACTTAAGAGACTATAATTATAGCTACAATTATTATTTGCCCAGAGATACTAATTATAGGTTTAACACAATTAATACATAACCCCACAGTTCCTCTCGCTTAGAAAGATATCGTATTTTCCCCTAGGATTAGTAGTCTTAATTATCCTTTGCCCCTTAATATAGTCCTACCTTTACCGCCTAACTTGATATATTATTAATCTCTATCACAGTCTATTAAGGAGCGTATTACTCGGTTCTTAATCGTAGATACTATCTAAGATCTCTATCCTACTATAGTACGAATAATATTCCAAGATAAGACGAGCTTATTTCCTTCTATACTAGAGCTCGATCTCCTTCCAGTCCGTAGGACAGAATACTACTAGTTTAAAGCTATATTCGAAAATAAGGGAACTCTTACTAGTACTATAGGAGTCTATAATAATATCTTCTAGCGATAGTTATACTTAGATCCAGATAAGGATTTTAAGTCTCAGCTATAGCTACTCTATAGAGATTAGCTTACTATATATTATATTCGCTCGGTCAAGGATGAATAACAGTACACAGAGAAGATATATAATCACTATAATTAGTATCTCGGTATTAGTGCATAGTTCCATATCTAATACAACCTTAGGTTATTATTAATACGTATATACTAGATAACAGCGCCTAGAACTAGTAGAGGGGAGTATACTATTCTCGGAGATATAATATCTTAGGGCTATACTATAATAGCTAGGGATAGTCCGAAGCACTACGTTCTAGACACACTTCTCCCCTATAGCTTCAAAGCTCGTGTACTAGCTATTCTTTATATATTATTATTAAAAGATTATTATAGTAAATACACTAAGACCGACTTCAGCTATCGCGAAGCTTACAATAATATCCTTTCTAGCCTTACGCTTAATATATTTCTAGCGTATATCAAGTTTATTCAGCTCTAGGCTTTCACTAGATTAGTATAAAATAGTAAACAGCCTAATAGTACTAAGCACGGAGACCCGGGGTTTATAACTATATATCGATACCTTCAGGAAATTAAACTATTCCTTATAGTTAAGTAAGGAGTTAAGTATAGCGATATTAGTATACTTCGTTATTATATAGACCCTTTGATTATTAATTTTCTTAGTACCTATTAAACTAACTACATATACGAGATATTCCACTACTGATAGCTACTTAAAGATAGTATTTATATACCGGAGCTTTAGCGTGCTATACTTATATCTGGCCTAGTTAATTAAGAAGGCCGTAGAACTAGCTTTAAGCCTACTGACTTCTGCCTCGAGTATCTAAATAGAGCAATTAAGATTAAGATAAAGTATTACTGGAATTCTACTTATAATACTGATATTACTTTCAATTGTGTTTATACTACTAATACTACTATTTATTATATACGAGTAATATTAGAGCGTTAATTTAGAGAGAACATACTAGGGGATCATATATCTACTAATACTTCTAATAATATTTTTAATAAAGTAATAAGACTTATAATAGATAGTCTCTCTTAACCAAGAGTAGGGACCTTACTAAATAGCTTATTTAAGTTAAAGGATATCCGTATAGTTAGCACAGGTCTATTAGTTGACTAAGTCGAGTATTTTAATCGCGTTTATACTTCTTAAGTGCAGAATAAAGTAGTAATATACCTCAATAGCACTGCTCGCGAGGGGGTAACAGGTACCGATTTAAGTGGAGAATTTAATACTAGCGATCAGGAGGATATTACTAATAATAAATCACTCGCGTATTATTTAACTATAAACAATAAAGTACCTAGGATAGAATAATATATTTGTTATGGTATATCTAGTGGTAAGTGCTTAATTCTAGAGGTTCGAAGTATCAGATATCAGCTAGTTAAAGCAAATAGAAGTAAGTGAGCTAATCAGATCGTATAGTAGCCGCGCCTAGCCTATAACTCTAATACTAATAAAGTAATAAGACATGGAATATAGGGCATCCTTAAGTAAGTTAAAGTAAATAAGCTAACTAAATAGCTTCGTTTCATATAGCTTAATCGACCCTTGATTAAAACCTCGCTCTATTTATAATACTCCCTTATAATAAATAATATGATTCTTACTTATATAGCTAGTTATAATATTCTAGTATTTAAAATCAAGTTTAGTAGTAACTAGGTAGGTAAATTAAAGTAAATTAAAGTAAATAAGCTAATTAATAACACTCGCTTAGAGATTCTAGCTGCAGATAGCTAGCAGTCTCTTACTGCTATTATAGTGTACTAGTAGCAAATAATACGATACTTGTCTATAATAGTAAATAATCTCTATCTAAGGCAGCTCGAGTAAGTTAGAGTTAGTTAGAGTAAGTATATCTTTATTCCCTTCTCCTTTCTCTTCTTTCTTTTTTTCTCTAAGTTAAATCCTATATCAAATCATATTATATCACATCACAGCACTAGCACTAGCACTAGCACTAGTAACAGCAATAGTAATAACAGTAGTAATAACAATAACAATAACAGTAATAATACCTTCCCAAGCCTAGGTGCTTTCGTACTAAGTTAATTTCCCGGTCTCAGAAAAGACTATTCTGCGCCTCACCTGCCCCCTCCCTAGAGGGACTACTAGACTTAGTGGTTTTTTGTAAGTTAAAGAGCTCTCTTATACTTAAAGTCTATTACTTATATAATATAGTGGTGCCCCCGCTACTACCCCCGCCCCAGCTCCAGCTCCTGCCCCCGCCGCTACTACCCCCGCTCCTACTCCTGCTCCTACTCTAGCTCCTACTACTGCCCCCGCCCCCGCCCCTGCCCTAGCTCTAGCTCCAGCTCCAGCTCCAGCTCCTACTCCTACTCCTGCTCCGGCTCCTACCCTAGCTCCGGCTAAGGAGGAAGATAATAATAACTTTAGTAGTAGTAGTAGTAGTTAGGATAAGTAAGTTTACCTATATACCCTCTGACACTTTAGTAAGTATCATTTAAGCGAGTATATTATTAATACTTAAAGTAGTAGCTTTAGTCTAAGTAGTAAGGAGGATAGGGATAGGGATAAGGATATAGAGATAGAGGATACTCCGGTTATATAAGTATTATTAGAACTCCTTTTCCTATAATAAGTTCTAACCTATCTAAACACTTACTAACTTCTATAGCGTAGCTATAGTTGCAGCTATACCGGCAGCTATTAGTACTATTCTATCCGCCGCTAGGTACACCTAGCAGCAGGCTCCTATATTCGCAAGAACACTATAGAGAGGTTAGGGACTTCCTAGCCGCGTAACTATAGCTCAGGACCCCTCTCCTCTAACCGTAGTTAGAGCCTAGTAGTATAGAACGCAGTAACAGCTACAAGTTATAGCGGGCCCTACCCGGAACTAGCTAGCTTATATAGTCAGAATTATAAAGACGGATTATAATAAGAGGGAGATGGAGCCTTATAACTAGTACGCCAGTCATAGCTATAAGTATTAGAGGTATTCGTCCTTAGCTAGGGGTAAGATCTCTAATATAAGAGACGCCTATACTTAGTACTAAATCGAGCCGTATAAAAGGGGCTATTTACTCTCGAATTATAGTAAGAGGAAGCCCAAGTCGAAGGGCTCTTTCGATCCGCTAAACAGACTAAAGTCTATCTTACTAAAGCCTCTAGGCTTAGGTAGAGGACCTAGATCCTCTAGTATACCGATTATAGTTTAAAGGTCCGGGGAATACTTAGGAACGTACCCCGGGGATAATAACCCTCGTAAATAACACCTTACACTTATATATTTCTTTTATTATTTTCTACGCGTGTTACTTTATACGGGTTTCGGATCCTTGTCCCCCCAAAATAGCCCCTTAGGCTAGAGGCTTAGGAATATACCCCGGGGAGCGTAAACCTCGTGAATAACGTATTATATAAGGAGTTTATATTATCATGCTTATTCCCTCTACTAGTAGAAGTAGAAATATAATCGCTTCTCCTGCTTTTACTATTAGACTCTCTTCTAGCTAACGTGAATATATCACACGTTTATAAGAAGCACTAAGAAGTATATACTTAACTGTTATAATAACTAAGGATACAGATAAATAAGCATAAGATAATCTATTAGAAAAGCTAGAGCTAGAAGAATATCAGAACAAGCGAATTATATAGCTATATAATATAAGATATATATTATTCTAAGGAGATTAGTATAGAGAATAAGAGTAGATCGATATTATTATAATCTAGAGGCGCCTGAGAACTCAGGCTTCCGCTTAACTACTTAGGCCCCTAACTTCTAAAAGAAGCCCGCTAATAGAACTAATCTATGAAGGAAGGAAGCTTATCTTTAGAACTAATCTATCTATTAAGGAGTAGTAGATAATAGGGGAGGCTATAGTACTAAGGCTAATATCAGGATTTAAGGCTACAGCTATCTGACTTAAATACAGCCTTACGCTTAGCACCGAACTAGAATACCTGTCCTATAGCTACTGAAGTCTGGGCTCTAGCATACTATACTATATCCCTTTACGATCTCTATCTATTTAAGAACGGATAAATATTAAGATATAAACTTAAGTCTCCCGGTCCTGCTACTTCCTTATCTAATCAACACTTATCTGTTTAAGGGAATATAAGTAAGTAAGCTTACAAGTATACCCTAAGAAAGAGGAGGTCGACTAGACTATCTATTAGAAAGTAAAGGTAGTTTAAGATAAAGTGATTAGCGTATATACACTAGGTATATCTAGAGATAGTCAGTTGCTTAGTCCTACCCTATGTTTAGATATCTTAGGTAAGGTAAGCTAGCTTATTAATAGCTACGTTAAAACAAATAGAGTAAGTGGATCTGATTAAAGCCTTCTACTATAAGCCTATCACGATTAGTCCTTAAATAGGACTAGTCTCCTTAATAGTAATCAGACGATTCAATTAAGGTTACAAGGGACTAGTCCATATTATCCTGGTCTAAGAGGAATAAGGGCCTATTCCTTTGCTAAGTAACCAGGGCCCTTAGCTGCCCCTTATACTTAAATATCAGTATTAATAGTTAGCTCACGATAGTATAGTAGTATAATAATATAGGATAATAGATAATAGGTTAAACAAGTTATAACAATCAAGTCACGGCGATACGTCTTACGGTGCGGCTAGTATAGAAGCTAGCCCCTGGCGTAGTATATATAGATAACCTATGTCACGCTTATTAGCTATTACTAGAAACATAAGAGTAATAAATAGGAAAAAGGGATAATAGTTATCTAGTATAGAAAAAAATAATAGTTATATAGTATAAATAAGGCAGCTTTAAACAATACCTAAAGTAAGTAAGCAGCTATACCAGAGGTCTATTAACACTCCTCTGTAATATTAAGTAACCCCTCCACGGTAGTAGGAGGTTAAGGTCACTCGTAGTATATTACAAAAGGATAGTGAGAGATAGTACCTCAAGTACTATTATAAACTAACCCTAGGTAGTATCGAAGTCCAACCTTAAAGTTCTATAAAAATAGATTAGTTTCATAAAATAATAAGGAATATCAGAGTGTAACGTACTTACTAATATTTATAGGGCCACTTTTAAGAGGGAGGGGAGCTACTAGAGTAGCCTTAAGATCAACAGATAGAGCTAGTGTAAAAGCCTTAGGACAACAGATAAGAGCTATCGAAGTAGCCTTAATTCGGCGAAAGTAGAAAGTAAGATAAGCTATTAAAGTAGCCTTAAGATAAAAGTAATAAAAACCTAAGAATATAATTAGCTTAGTTAACTATAGTCAGAGAGAGTACTTCCTAAGTTAGCTAAAGCTATTATATTAGTAGCTTATAGCTTAATAGAGCTAAATAGGATTATTCCCGAGATACTTTAACTCTTTTACCTACTATTTAGTAACTTAGAAAGACCGCGAGAAAGATAAAGTAGCTTAATATTAATATATAAAGCACAGTATCTTACTATATTACTTTCAGGACATAGTAGTACAAGGCTTCTAATAGTAGAGTTAACTAATCACTAGGAGGTAGTAGAAGAAGCAAGTACTAGAGAGGATCTATTAGCGTATCTATCTAGCACTAGAGCCTAAGTAAGTGAGAAAGAGAACTACTAAGATAGTTAACTAAAGAAATAAGTAATAATATACTTTTAGGGATTAAAGATATATAAAGTTAACACAAATAAGGAAGAATAAAAGTAAGAGAGCGTCTAAAAGAGGTGTTAAGGAAGAAGTGGAGTTATTAAAGTTATTAAAGAAAGAGGAAAAAGTAGAAGGAAAGAGGGGGGGGGGGGATAAGATTATATAGACGCGAGAGGCAGAAAAGTTACTACCTAATTAACTAGTAAAGATCTCACCTCTTACTCGTTGCAACTATACTTCACTTTACTAAAGTAAAGATATTCGCTAGTCTCCAGAATTCTCTAAGAGGGGTCGGAGACTTAGAAAAGAGTCAACTTCAGGAGGTATTAATTTCCAGATCAAAGGACATATTCGCCCTCCGCTTAGTATAGCCTAGTAATATTTTAATTTACTTTAACGTACTTTAATATAGCTCTATAATAAGTCAATTTACTTTAACTTACTTCTAGGAACTCTCAGATATTAGTCGCGGATATATCGTAGGCTAGACAGAACTCTAGAATAAGTCTATATACTTTAATACTCATAGGTATAACTCGCTGATATCTTATTGCCTTATTATACTTATAATATAAGAATATCACTAGTTCTAATATATTACTATTGTTTCTATATTATATAAGAGGATATAATAAAGTCGGTTTTATACAGTAGTAGTATATATAAAGTTACCTAAGTAGGTAGATACTAAGGTACTTTATATAATAGTCTCACTTAGCATAGCTTTATAATAAGTTAATTTACTTTAACTTACTTAGAAATACTAATCGCTGATATCTTATCAGCTTATCGTAACATATAACTAGGGAACCTCACTAGCCTTAATATTTCAATATCTTTACCCTGACATATATTCTTACTACTGCAGTTTTATTATACTCTTTTCCTATAGTTAATTAGATAGTTGTTCTAATACTTAGAAATAATAAGATTAAATAGATAAGCGTAGCTAATACCTTTAAAGCTTTCACGAAAGAATCGAGACCGGCGTAATTATAAAAGCTATCTCTAGCGTACTAATCTAACCCTTACGGAAAGGATTAAGACTATATGTAATATACTACTCTTAAAGCTATATAGTATTATAGATACTACTTATAACAAGCCTTCACTATATAATAAAGTCATATCTTTATGTTTAAAATGAATATTAAAGTACCTTTCCCTAGACTAGGACTATACCCCTCGGGAAGAGTAAGTGTCTACTCTAAGAAGGCTGATATTTAATAAAGGAGACACTATCTTAATTACCTATATAAGCTTTAGTAAGAGTATTATATTTCAATTATATTATGTTCTTACTTAGCTTATCTGCCTCTAGATAACTCTACTAAATCGACTTAGTAAAGAACACCTTTTTAATATTAAACTACTCGAAGTAACTAAACTATATCTCTTAATAAACAAGACCAAGTATAACGACGATTTGCTATTATAGCATATTACAGATAGTATATATAATTATATTCTATTATCTCCTAAGTAAGCTATCTCTAAGGACTTCCGTAAAATCCTGAAATTACCTAGCTTTAATAGTAGGGTTAGGCTTGTGGCTATCGACGAGCTATATTTCGTTAAGCAATAGAAGGACTTCCGAGTATAATTTACTATATTAGGAGAGCTCCGATTAATACTACTTAAAAATACCGTGTGATTTAGATATATAGTAACACTACCTTTAGATATATTATATTAAACACTTCATATAGCAGGCTTTAAGAAAGTCACTACGGAGCTATCGCTACACACGACTACTATTATTTGTACTTTAATCGATAGGCAGGATATATCCCTAGTAGTTGTACTTATCCCGTGAAAGAAACTTACTATTTTCAACCGACTATACTACCTACTAGACCAGGCTATTAAAGTTAATACGTAAGAAATCATACCTAAGAAGATTCCTAAGACGATTATCTTTATTAATAGTATTAAGTAATACGAGCAACTTACACGTTAGCTATAGCACTACCTTATATTAAAGACAGCTACTTAGTTAAGAAGACGTTATATAAATAATACCTTAGATAGTGTTATTAAGATTATATAAACCTTCTACTCTCGGGTTTCTCGATTAGATAGAGATTTAAGATATAACGCTTTTCATATCTTAAGTTCTACCTATAGACTTATAATTACTATAACCTCGATAGGAACTAAGATAAATATTCCAGATATTAGATAAGTAGTAATATAGAAGTTACTAATCGATCTAACACTAAACGAGCTCTAGCAGTAAGTAGGATATAGCGGTCGAGGAGAAGGATAAACCTGCGAGGTATATATATTCATACTATATTAGGTGATAGATAATAAAAGGAAATATCTAGAACTAAAAGCTACAGGTTCTAATACGACTCTAAGTCCTAAGGTTTCATTATAAAAGCCGGTGCACCAAAACCTTCGTTATCTGTTACCCGGGAATCGTATTATAATACGGACTTAGTCCAGACTTAGAGAGACTACTTCTATTAGCGAGATACCAGATAATATATATCCGAGTAATATTAAATCAGTTAATAGTAATAAGAGTGCTATAAGTAATACTAATAAAGCTGAACTGACTAATACTATAAATAACAGCAAGAGGCTTAAAGTATAGACTCAGTCTGAAATAAGATCTAGAGATAACCTGCTTACTATATACAAAGAAGTATATAACGTAGCGTGTTAGCGGAACGTGTTACTAAAGCTCTTAAGTAAATATCTACTCCTAATCGAGAAGAGAAACTATCCTTTAAAGCGTAACTATTATATAAGGTATAACCCCGACTTAACCCCCCCTTTAATAGAGTTACTACCTAGGTCTTATATAGGACTAGACATGCCGAGGAAGAGTAGCTATAGAGCTTTCGCCCTCTAGACGTTAAAAGAATAGTGTACTAAGTGTACTTTTCTCTTCAACTCCTTATTCCCGAATAGTCGTTTTTATCTAAGGCCTGAGATATTTATACTAAGCTTTACTATTCTTATATTAGCCGCGGTATATACTAATTAGAAGTCTAATTATAAGAAGCTCAGCTAATTAACATAGGATAAGTTAATTATAAAAGTTCCTTAGCTTAATAAGTAGGAATATAAAGAGAGCTAGAGAGTAAGCCTATTAAATAGGCTATTAACACTCCACGAAGTAGTTAAGGAGGAAATACAAAAGGAAAGAATATTAAGAGCTACAAAAAAGAGAGCTAGTAAAGAGTATACTACCGAAAGTAATCGAACTAGCGATTCTCTTACACCTACTCCTAATATAATATAGTCTTCATAAGGTCTAGCGCTTACTACGTTGAATAATAAAGTACTACCGCCCTCTCCTTATACTCCACGAACTCTATCCTATTACTAATTAATATCACTAATCCCTCTACAACTATCCTTATCAGCAAAGGATACAAATATAACACTAATCCCAAGTCCGAGTGAGATTAATTAGTTACTAAGAGTATATCAATCGCGCTATTCAACTCCCTTACTAGAGCGCCCTTCAGTATCACTTATAGATAGCCTAATAATAAGATAAGCTATCAAATAGTAAATACAAGTATCCCCGAGTAAAAGGTATATATAAGAAATACCGGAAAATAAATATCTAGCTAATACTAAGAGGGGACTTAAAAGGACTAGCAAATAGCTTAGTCTATTGTACTAATATAATAAGAGACACTAAGAAGGAAGTACTAGTTAGCGAGTAGATATAGTGCCTAGGGAGTAAGTTAAAGTAAGTAAGCTAATTAGAGACTTAGACACAAGGAAAAGAAGTAAGGTGTTACGAATCCCTTAGCGCTACGGTTGGCACCCAGATGCTGATAGTACCATCAGTGGTACTATGGGGGCATTGGTACCGACGAAGGAACAGTGCTATCAATAGGGTAGTACCGACCAGGGAATGATACAGGACAGCGAGTGGTACCGTTGTACACTCACGCTCGGTAGTAATGGTTACCTAGATCACGGTGGACGATAGGTCACGTGATGGATCCCTGGATCCCTGGATCCCTTTGTGGGGGAACGGATCCAAGGATCCAAGGATCCAGTATCTCAAGGGATCCAAGGAGAACGAAGGTTCTATATAAGACTGGCATGTCTGCCATTAGATAGGAGCTTCGTGCTCAACTTCAAATAGTATTCTGATACTTAGTAACTGTCTTCCCGTCTACGTGATACACCTACCTCTCGATCATCAGAGATCAACTGCAGCCTTCTGTATTTACAGCGAGTAAATACCGGACCGTTACACTTTGAGCACCTTCTCGTCAGAGGTACCGACTCACGAAGACAACATGTCCTCCGTCAAAGGATCGTCGAACGACCACTCGGCTCCCGCCAAGGCCTTCGACCCAAAGAACATACCCAAGATCGCCGCCCCGGATCTCTACAACGGAGACCGATCCAAGCTCAGAGCATACCTCACGCAGGTTAAGCTCTATACGGGCTTCAACGGTCACCAGTTCGCCACGGAGACTGACAAAGTCCTTTGGGCTTCGTCCTTTCTCCGGGGATCTGCCTTCAACTGGATCGAGACCTTCCTCTCGGACTACATTCAGAACCGAACCAAGGATGGGAGAGTCTCCACGGCAATGACCAAGGAATCCCAGAAGATCTTTATGACCTTCGAAGGTTTCGAGCATAGGATCAACCGCGTCTTCGGCGACATTGATCAGAACCGTACCGCCGAACGGAACATCCAGAACCTAAAGCAGGTCGGGTCAGCGACCACGTATACTGCCGCCTTCCAGCAATTCGCGAATCAGACCAGCTGGAATGACGACGCCCTTCGGGCACAGTACTACAAGGGGTTGAAAGACGGAGTGAAAGATGAGATAGCAAGATCGGACGCGCCTACCGACTTGCAAGAACTCATCGAGATGGCTGTCAAGATCGACAACCGAAATTACGAGAGGACACTCGAGAAAAAAGGCCAATACCGCTCCGGAACGCACATGCACCAAGGAAGAGGGGGCAATAACAAGAAACCATTCTACCCTCGGGAAATGGAACTCGATGCGACGTTCCGGAAGCCAAGTCATCAAGGAAAGCCACGCAGCGGCGGGCTATCTAAGAAAGTCATGAGCGAGCGACGAGAGAAGAAGCTATGCTTCGAGTGTGGCCTCCCTGGTCACATGGCCAGCTCTCATCGACAAAAGAAGTCGTGGACAGACAAGAAACATGCCAACGCAATGGGACGTGGCTCTTACAATGAACCAACACGACAACTCGCCGCGACGTATCGACACATGACTACAGACGAGCTCGAGGAGAATCACATCCACACCCAGTTGGGCGATTCTGACGACAGCGAGCGAGATTCCGCGAGCGTCGTGGATCAGCTCGAGCAAACCGTCGTCAGCACGCCCCCTGAGGACTATGTGTATCGAGACAACGACAGCTCTGGGCCAGACGACGACACAGAGCTAATGCCAAGTGACAGCGAGGAGGAGGCCCAGGAACCTGAGTGGACTCCAGAACCGGGGCCACCTCAACCTGAACTCTCAGGACCAGGAGTGGGTGAAACTTGGGAAGTTACCCAAAGAGAAGAGAGCCTGTATCAGGTTAGCTGTAACACTCGCCACTGGACCAATGTAGCCACCGGGGTTACTTATCAGGAACCAGGCCTTGTCGGCTTGGGGGGTCCACCGTGGGGGGCAAGGTACGAAGTAGTCTACCGGGACTATAAGCGTATCGGATGGAGAATGGCCGGCAGCTGGGAAGGACCGACGACCTTTATGCAGCACTTGCCACTCCAGAATACCGTCATTCTTAACACCAGCGCGCCACCAGAGGTGGGCGAGGAATGGGAAATCATGGCTGAGAACCGACATAATAGGACATGGGTCCACGTCAATGATAACGGCCGGTACTATTACGAGATGTACAACCCAGTAACATACACCGAACTCGGAATAGGGCTCGTATACAAGGTCAGCCTAAGCTATGGCAATCGAAGGGTATGGGAAAGTGTCCTCGACCATAGCGTGCATTGGGAATATTTCTGTGTGCGGCAACTTGCCGCCATTGGAGATAAACACCTCACGTTGGAGGTTAAAATCAAGGGAGTCAAGCTTCAGGCGATGGTAGACTCTGGGGCACAAGGGAACTTCATGTCTCCTACTGTTGTGCTCGAACACTACCTGTCAACCGAAGTAAAGGACAAGGGATACCATCTGGTACTGGCGGATGGCAAGATCGCCTCCGATGGACTGATCGAGGTCCAGACCGCTCCAGTCCATATGGGCATCGCCGGACACTCCGAAATAATCCAATTCGACGTCGTCAGGATTGGAAGGCACGACATCATCCTGGGGTTGCCATGGATGGAAAAGCATAATCCTGTTGTCGATTGGCAGACAGGAAAACTTGAGTTTAGTCGTTGCCAAGACTGCTGTTATCCACCGGGAACAGAAGCAGTGAGCATTCGAGAGGTTAGCGCCACCTCCAAGGAAGAGCTCGGACACCAAGACAAGGGTCCACTGATGAAGGATATACCATCAGCATACAAGAAGTTTGCGGCACTGTTCAAAGAAGAACGAGGCATCGAGGCCTTGCCGAAACACCAGGACTACGATCATCGGATCGAGTTAGAACCAGGTACCAAACCGATATTCCAACCACTTAGGGAATATTCGGCGACAGACTTGATGACGATCAAGCAATACATCGATGAAAACCTAGCGAAGGGATTCATCCGAGAGTCCAAATCCCCATGGGGAAGTAACGTCTTATTCGCAGAAAAGAAAGACGGAGGACGACGAATGTGCATCGACTACCGTCGATTGAACGATGCCACAAAGAAGGATCGTTATGCACTACCATTGGCCAAGGAACTGCGGGACAGACTCGTTGGAGCCAAGATTTTCACTCAGCTTGACCTAAGAGGAGCATACAACCTCGTGAGGATGGCTGAGGGTGAAGAAGAGAAAACAGCATTTCGCACTCGTTTCGGTCACTACGAGTACACGGTCATGCCCTTCGGCTTGACTAACGCACCAGCCACATTTCAGCGTCTGATCAACAATGTTTTGCGGCCTTACTTAGACGTAACGTGCATATGCTATTTGGACGACATACTGGTCTACTCCAAATCAGAGGAGCAACATGTGAAGGACGTCACAGCTATTCTCCAGAGGCTGGAGGACGCTTACCTGTTACTCAAACCAGAGAAGTGCAACTTCCACGTGGACGAGGTTGTCTTTCTAGGCTATGTGGTCACCACCGCAGGATTGGCTATGGATCCCAAAAAGATCAAAGCAATCATCGAGTGGACAGGGCCCACGAATGTCAAAGAAGTACAATCATTCCTCGGGTTTGCCAACTTCTACAGGCGATTCATCAAAGACTACTCGAAGATCGCCGGGCCACTCACGGAGTTGACCCACAAGGACAAGGAATTCCACTGGTCCGACAGCGCACGAAAAGCGTTTGAGGCACTCAAAGCGGCTTTCATCGCGGAACCAGTACTCACTTCCTTCACCCCCGACAAAGAAATACGCATAGAGACAGATTCTTCGGACTACGCTATTGGAGCCGTGCTCAGCCAGCCGGGCGAGGACGGAAGATAGCAACCAGTCGCTTACCATTCGCGGAAACTATCCCCAGCAGAACTCAACTATGACATATACGACAAAGAGTTGCTGGCAATTGTGGACGCAGTACGCGAATGGAAGGTCTACCTCGAAGGCGCCGCCCACGAGGTACAGATCCTAACGGACCACAAGAATCTCATTTACTTTACGACTACCAAGGAACTGAACCGACGCCAGGTTCGATGGTATGAAACACTCTCTACTGTAAAACTTCGAATTTCTTATGTCAAGGGAACGGAAAATGCTCGAGCCGACGCTCTGAGCCGGAAACCAGAGTACCTCGCAAACAAAACCCATGAATCCCACACCGTGCTGCGGAAGGATGGCGATTCATTGGTTATCAACAACCGACAGCTGGCCGCGACAGGACAGTTGGTCGCAGAGAAAGTCTGGAAAGGCTACGCCAACGACCCGGTCGTAGCCGAACAGCGACGCCAACTGGGCGAAGGGTTCTCCTTCTCCCCAGAAGGAACTCTCTTGTTCCAGGGACGAATGTATATACCCACTCGGGATCGGGCCGAATTCGTCAAGGACTTCCACGGGCTGCCTGCCCATGGACACCAGGGATTAGCAAAGACGCTGTCTAGGCTATCCAGGGAATACTACTTCCCCGGGATGAGGAAGGTAGTCAAAGACGTGGTAGCGTCGTGCGACACATGCATCCGGAACAAGGCGTCACACCATGCTCCGTATGGGCTCATGAAGTCACCAACAACACCACCTCGCCCATGGAAATCAATCGCTTTGGATTTCGTGGTCGAGCTACCACCCTCGAAAGACCCAGTCACAGGAATCATATACGACTCGATCTGTGTGATAACGGATAGGTTCACAAGGTACGCGTACATGGTACCAGTACTTGGAACACAGGACGCGCCCATGATGGCGCAGGTATTCCTCAGAACAATCTTCGCAAGCCACGGAATACCAGATGAGATCATCTCAGACAGAGACAAGCTCTTCACCTCGAAGTTCTGGAAAACTCTCATCGCGCTCTTAGGAATGAAGCAGAAAATGTCAACCGCATTCCACCCTCAGACCGATGCACAGACAGAACGAATCAACCAGATAATGGAGACTTATCTTCGGTGTTATGTGAACTACAAGCAGGACGACTGGGTGCAACTACTCCCACTTGCCCAGTTTGCATATAACAGCGCGGATCAAGAGACCATTGGAGTATCGCCGTTCTACGCGAATTATGGGCACAATCCCACGGCATACAACCCACCAATAGCCGGTCAGGGTACCGCGCAAGAAGCCGTACTACAGGCAGGTGAGCTTAAACAGCTCCATGAAGAATTGTCAGCCGATATTCTCTTCATCGCGCAGAGATCTGCGATCTACTACAACAGAAAGCGTAGCATGGGACCAACGCTCAAGGAGGGGGATAAAGTCTACTTACTCAGAAAGAATATCGCAACCAAACGACCAAGTCACAAATTGGATCACAAGAAGCTAGGACCATTCAGGATTGCCAAAGTCAAGGGACCAGTCAATTATCAACTAGCTCTGCCAAAGACGATGAACATCCACCCGGTATTCCACATATCTCTCCTTGAACCAGCACCGCCAGGAGCACCGCCGGCTCCTGTCACCGAAATACAACCGATCAATCCGAACGCCGAATACGAAGTAGAGGCTGTTCTCGACTGTCAGTATTTCCATGGCAAAACAAAATATTTGATCAAATGGAAAGGGTACCCACAATCAGAAAACACTTGGGAACCCAAATCTAACCTCCACTGCCCTGGGCTTCTGCGGGAATTCCATCAAAGAAATCCAGGTTTGCCCAGAAGGAAGGGGACCCAAGGTCAGGGACCGGGCCCTCGAAAAAGGACGCTAGGTAGGCGTCAGGTTCGAAGGCAGGGAACCAAGAAGTAGGATCATCCTCGACGGGCTCAGAGGGAGGCGTCAGAAGGCGAGCCGGAGTCACGGTTTTTCCTATCTTGAACCGGCACACAGGTCGTTCAAGAGTGAACTTCTTGACATACCCCGAGGTGTTGCAATCGCAACGCTTTGAGCGAACACACTCGGAGCATCGTTTCGAAATAGACAAATCCAAGAAGCAGGTACGGGAAAGGCTGCGGCAGAAGGAACAAGGCTTTGCGAGTTGCGCAGCACGCTCGATACGGAGCGCGAGCTGGATACTCTGTTTTTTCTTTGTCTGGGCGACACTCGATTTCTTTGCGACACCAGACATGATGGATAAGGAAGATGGTCGTTGGCAACCATCGACGTTCCTCGAGGTCATACTTAAGCGTGGGGACCACGCTAGGCTAAGAGGGGGATAGTGTTACGAATCCCTTAGCGCTACGGTTGGCACCCAGATGCTGATAGTACCATCAGTGGTACTATGGGGGCATTGGTACCGACGAAGGAACAGTGCTATCAATAGGGTAGTACCGACCAGGGAATGATACAGGACAGCGAGTGGTACCGTTGTACACTCACGCTCGGTAGTAATGGTTACCTAGATCACGGTGGACGATAGGTCACGTGATGGATCCCTGGATCCCTGGATCCCTTTGTGGGGGAACGGATCCAAGGATCCAAGGATCCAGTATCTCAAGGGATCCAAGGAGAACGAAGGTTCTATATAAGACTGGCATGTCTGCCATTAGATAGGAGCTTCGTGCTCAACTTCAAATAGTATTCTGATACTTAGTAACTGTCTTCCCGTCTACGTGATACACCTACCTCTCGATCATCAGAGATCAACTGCAGCCTTCTGTATTTACAGCGAGTAAATACCGGACCGTTACATAAGGTAAGCTGATTATAATACTAATACTTAATATAAGTACTAAATATCGATACCCGGATAGTAATCCGAAGTAAATTAAAGTAAGTAGGCTAATAGGAGATAAGATAACATATAATATGATTTAATTAATACTAAAAAACTAGAGTATAGATAAGAAACCGAAATAAGTTGAAGTAAGTGAAATAGACGTAAGGCAGTAGCTAGTATCTACCTTAACACTTAAACTTATACGACTCTTATAAGCAACGACTTATCAAATAAAGAGTAATATAATATTACTTGCTATAATTATCTTACCCTATCAAGGGGTTAGTAGTAATATCTAGGCGTGTAGTTAAGAAATAACAGAGGCGTTTCTAGCTGAAAAGGCGTGAACGTATAAGTGCAAGAACACCTACTTAGCTATAACTTTATTAATTAATAAGCTATAATTAAAAGGATAATATAGGGCGACTCTATATACTTTTCTTATCCTTAGATATTAATTCGTATTATATAAGAATACGTAGTTAAGAAATCGTAAAGGTATTTCCAGCTAAAAAAAAGTAAGTGTAAAAGCATAGGAACACTTACCTAACTATAACTTTATTAACTAATAAGCTATAATTAAAAGAATAACGTAGGGCGACTCTATATACTTTTCTTATCCTCAGATATTAATTCGTATTATATAAGAATACGTAGTTAAGAAATCATAAAGGTGTTTCTAGCTGAAAAAAAGTAAGGGTCTATATTAAGTAACGCCTACTTAGACGTAACTTTATTAATTAATAAGATATTATAAAAAGAATAACAGGAGGTAATCAGGTATATCTTTCTAATCCTCAGAAGATATTCAGGTCTATATATAGAAGTGTTATTAGAAAATACTAGGGAGGTTTCCGGTTAGATTATTCTACTAAGTGTGAGTAAGAAATTAATACCTTAGTCTTAGTATATATACTTCACCCTTAAGGAAATCGATATAAGTAAAAATAAATATTTCATTGAATAGATAAATAGATTACCTACTATCTATAGTATACCCGAAGTTATTTAAATAGTTATATATTAAGTTATAGTAAAGTGACTAAAGAATTAAGGTTAGCTTAAAATCAATCTCTATATAAATCAGTACTATTTTCCCTTAGACGCTTCGTAGCGAGAAAACCTGCCCGGACCTACGCGTTACCTGATTAAGTAGTAGCACAGCGCTAAAGAGTAAGTTAAAGTAAATAAACTAATAAATAGTCTATACGTAGTAAGTGGAGGTAAATAGACTAATAGCGACAATAGGTCTGTGCGCACCTAGGCAGGCGGTTTTCAAGTAAGAAGTAGCTGTCTGAGATAATCGTCTACAAGGTTATAGCATAAGTCTGCATAGCCATTGAAGCCATCCACGTGACTCACCCTCGCTATTTTAACCGCCCATTCCCAAGCGCGCAAACAACAGCCAACCAAACCGCCTGCCCCTCCACCCATAAATAGACTTCCAAACATCCAGACATCCCACTGATATCACGACAGCGCGTAGTTACATGACCTGGCCTTCCAAATGAGACTCTGCAGAACCCGTTCCTGGGGGCAAAGGAACGGCCATGATGTCAGATGCAGACCTCGCCGGCGCAGCTTTGCTGATTATTGGTGCCCGAAATAGCCCCTTTGGAACTTCTTGGGGGTTAGGCCGGTAGCTCTGCAGAAAATGATGTTTTCACGGCGATACGATAATGCAGGCTGGTGATGGGAGGCTCACCCTCTAATACTCGAGGATGTATCCTAAGCGCGGGTTTGTGTCATATCCTTCTCCTCCAATCTCAAAGTTGTTTCCTTTCCCCATCATACTGTTTCCTTACTGTGCTGCATCGTGAATGAGGGGTTGTTTTGAATTTCCAGCGGTTTTCCAGGCCTTCCATTTGTCCTATCGTCTTTCCCATACCTCATCTTGCATCTCTCCTTTCCACATCTCTTCTCGTCTTCTTATTTCGAGGTCTTAGAATGGGCTGTTAGGTTCTGGGAATCTTCAGTATAGTTTTGTTGTAATTATGTTTGAGACGCTGGTCGCCTCTGACACTGTAATTTTTGGTTCTTCAAGGTCAGTTTCTTCTCCCTCCTCCCCTTTCCCATATGCCTTCAGACGTTCCATCATATATGGGGGCGGCTTGGTGGAACCGGATACCAGATGCAATGTCGAGATAGAAGGCTGTGTATTTCCTCCGCACATTTGTTTCCGAGTCTTCAAATACAGTGGAACCTGTCACCGTAGACGGAAAGGAAGCCGATATGCTAGTGGGGTATGCTGACGGTATCGTTCTGCAGCTCCGATGAGGATGGCATTATGCTGGCCAAGCCTAATCCTCCTGATATTCGGGTTCTCAATACACGCCAACGCCGCAGCTTCAAAGTCCAACTACATTCTCACACCTGAGCTGACGAATTTCATTCCGACATGCGCCCAAGAATGTTTCCTTTCGTTTCTAGATGGCAACTTTCCTCCTGGTACTTGTTCGACGAAGCCGACTCTAGATTGCCTATGCTCAACTAATAGCACATCTGGGTATACGATTGGGGAGGGAGCAGTACAGTGCATAATATCGGAGATCAATATTGGGTTCTGCCAGGGCAGTTCCGCGAAGGGTGATTGTTCTCAATACAACAGAGAATTATGGACTGCTGACTTAGTTGTAGATTCGGTTGTGAACGGCGCATATGGCATGTGCACAGGACAGAAAAGTGCACTGCCAAACACGCATGCGACGATCACTGCCACCCTTATTTTGCAGACTTCGATGCCAAGTATCGTCCTAGTGGCACCAGCACCAAGTATATCATCAGTTTCTGGTCAATCTTCTTCAGTCATTGCAAGCACCACTACAAATGCTTCATCAAGCCCACTCGCTACAGCCACAAGCCGACCAAGCCCAAGCAGTTCAGCGTCAAGTACAGTCTCTTCCGTTCCCGCAGCGTCCGAAACGGTTTCTCCAGAACCGATTCTCACGAAGAATCAAATTGTGGGAATCACAGTGGCTTCAATTGGAGGAGGCGTGGTTGCAGTTGGACTTCTCATTCTCTTCATTTGCTGCAGAAGAAGGAAGAAAAGAGCGCGTGAAAGTGACTTAATTCCATTTCAGTTGGAGCCAAATCATGTCATGAATCAGAAGAAGTACAAGTACAAGAGCTTCAAAGGCCCCACGGAGAGAAAACCAGGTGGGACAAAGAATGGCGTGGCAGCGAAGGTCCCCCCTCGCGTACCACCACGTTTGGACACTTCTAGTCCGAACATGTTCTCAAGGAGAAGTATCAGACCGGATACAATTGGACTTGCTATCTCACCCGAACAGGCAATATCTACAGAAAAGCAGCAGCGCCGCTCGTCTAAGCTGCTGCCGGAGAAGCCAATCCTGACGCTCAAAGTACCCAAACAAGCCGAAAAGCCCATCAATGGTCTCTCATTCAACCAACCAACTGTTCAGCCGTCGGCCATCAGCAGGCAGAGCACAGCTACGCAATTCGAAGAGGACTATGACGAGAGTGCAGATACAGCAGTTGCGGCTGATGATTCATGGACTGCGAAATCTACAGATCAGATCCTAGATGCAGGAACTGGAACATGGCAAACGATTCGACAAGTTGATCCTGAGGGAACTTGTAGCGAGGCGTATCACTGGCGACCTATGAACAACTTTGCCAGCCAGAGTATAAAGAATGGAATGTCAAATCCAGATTATTACGTCAGGCCGTTGAGTGTGACAGGCCGGAAAATTGGGAGTTTCTCACAGCCACGAGTACCGAATGCATATCCACGGCAACAAGATCAACAACTCTCTGTCCCACAACAAAGTCGCCCAATCACAACCTCATCGTCAGTCTATTCAGCTCGAGGCTCGGTCTCAAGCAACGACCAAGGCCGTAACAGTAATTCTCGACCCCACCGCTTCTCATACCAAAAAACAGGGCCATATGACAATCAAGACTCCGCAGTGTCTTCTCAAGACCGAGATCAGGATCCTAAAACAGCAGGAACAGATTACCCACTCTCCCCTGTGGTAGAATCTCCTGCCAGCGGACGAAGTCCAGTTAGCTATCCTAAGATTCCACCTCCAGGAGCTGGAGGTATGAGACGTCTCAGCCAAAGCACGATTCGTATGGTTCCTCCGCCACCGCAACCTGATTTCACAAAAGCTCTAGGAGCTGGTAAACCGTGGCGACAAGCCGAAATAGCTGCGCAAATCGAGCGTGAAAGAGCCGCTCGAGCACAGGCTCAAGAAAATGCCCAGAAACGAGAACAAGGACAAATGGGCATGCACAGTTTACATCGCCAAGAATCTCAACGTCCAAGAGAAGCCCGAGAGAACAATCAAACAACAACATCTCCCATATCCTTCGCCTTTCCCGCGCCTCCACCACAAGCTCTCATACCTGGACGTTCGCAAACGACATCTCCCCCAGCCATCCCATCCCCCTACCTCTTCCGCTCACCATCTCAATCGAAACTCGTTCCTCCGCCTCTCCTACGATCTCGGTCCCAGCTCCAGAGAGAAGCGAGGACGCCACCTCCAAGCCAGAACCAAGGCGGTTTCGTATCCCAGCAGGGCCAGTTGCAAACTGTGACTGAGTCTCCACCAACGACGAGAATGGCACCAACACCACCACCAGGATTGTTAAGCACGAGATCGCCATTGACGAGGGTAGGGAGGACGCCATCGCCGAACCTAAACCAAGGTCAATTGCAAAACCAGAGCCACACTAGGCCTCAACAACAAACCCAAACCCTCCAATCGGTAACGGACTCCCCAACTCAGCACTCAAGGACCAAACTCTCACCCCCACCTCTCCTCCGCTCACGCTCTCAACTCCAACGCGAAGCCCGCACCCTTCCCCCTCTCCAAACCCAACTCTCCCAACCAGCACATTCACAACCGCAATCAGCACATCCCCAATCCGCCACAACAACATCTTACCGCCCCTTCCCCGGCAACCCCAACCCCCTCTCCTCTCACCCCTCCATAACATTCACCCGCTCCTCCTCGCTTGTGTCCCAGAACTCCCTCCAAACCACCCTCTCCACATCCACATCCTCCTCTCTCCTCGCTAAACGCCGCGGCACAGAGAAAGCCTCTACACTTACGCTCAAGAATGAAGAAGATAGAAAGAAGCAGATTGCCAAGTGGAGGGTGCTGAAGAGAGAAGAGATTGAGTTGGCGAAGAAAGAGGGGTGGAGACCTATGCTTGGGAGAGAAGGTGGTGAGCCTGGGAATGGAGGAACTGGGAATGGAGGATGGCTGGGACCGAGGGAGTATGAGTTTGAGAGGACGGAGTTGCCTACTACGCCTGGGTGGGTGCCGAAGTTGACGCCTACGAGGAGGGGAGATGAGTTGTTTTTGAGTGTGCAGTGAGAGTGGGGGAGCAGGAGGAAGAGATATAGCGAACGAAAAATAACACAGAATACGGCACGACAAATGAGAAAGAGTAGGACAGAAACAGATAGGGGGGGTGCATACCTGGCGTTCACGGTTTCAATTTCTCCTTTCATATTTGATTTGGTTTGGCAAAGACTAGGTACCGGAAGAGTGCTGGACAGTTCAACGCATGGGAGGCGTTTACTGGGCGTTTGTTCATTTATACATTCATTTCAGCGGCTACTATTTCTTTTGGACTTATATACCTACTACGGGCGCGCTCTATTTTCTTTGTATGTAACAATATAGGATATTCAAGCGTAGCAGTAGCAGAGCATACTTTGTACGAGGTGGTTGTAACAGAGGGGAAGCAAGACCAGGAAAGGCAAAGAGAATGAAGAGGGGTCAAGTCATTAAAGAAAGCAAGTCATATTCACACAACGCATATTCTTCTATTGCAGAACATCTAAATTTAGCCGTAGACACCAACATCTTCATGATTGTCACGCCTGCCTGTCTACCTAGCTACCGAGCCGCACTTGAAGGATTCAGCCGCCAACTCAAACGAGCATGCTTCGCCTCGTCAGTGCATCGTGCCAGACCAACATGTGGGGAATGTGGTGGTAGCCTGCAGGATCTCGAAAGCATAAGAATGAATAACTTCCCACCTAGCTTGTATGGTATCCCTTGGAAGCAAGGAAAGATGCTGGAGTCTTGTGGAATTATGCGTAGAGTTCTAGTGTGCTATTTTTCTGGTCAACATACAAATATTCAGGTGTGGTACTCTCAACGACATGATTCGCAGGTGCTTTGCCATCATAAAGCACAATATTCGGTTCGTTCAAGTACTCTGACACTCAAGCAGTAGTTACCAGTCAGCGCATGACACATCATCAGATCAAAGCAGCGAATTCCTTCATTTGGGGCAGTGGAACAGACTCGCTCATTCCCGTGCCGGTGCCGGTCCCGACGCCCGCCGTTCATCCGATTGACGAACTATCATCTGCCATGCTTTCTCTAGCTCAGGATGGCTTGAATTTTCCTCAAGAACTAGAGAAGCTTGGCTCTTTTTTGGGGTGTTTGGATTGATTGATGTAAGTGCTGCGTACTCGACTCTTGGACAGCCTGGCAGGGACATCCGTTGTGTATCGCTGGGGGCGACTTCAAATCCTTGTGTTATGCCATACTGACTTGCGCGAGATGGATTGGAGGAGTCAGTGGTACGATATGACGAAATATTGTTCGAGTCGTGACCAGACTTTGGCAACAAAGAAGTTGGCAAGCTGGTAGACGGTCCAGAAACGCGACGCTTTTTGATTATTCCACCAAAAAGACGACGGGTAGCTGCAGGATCGTCCATGAATGTCTGTTTTCCATCAGAAGGGCTTTTGCCATCAAAAGAGAAGATTCTGCTTTCTGATCGCTTTGATGGACAACTTCGTTCTTCGGGTCCTTCAGGTGGGGTCTCCAGATCATTGTAGTCACTGAAGGAGAACAGGGTCATTCCATCATCAAAGTTTGGGACATTGGACACTGGTCGAGCCAGAATTGGGTGCAGGAATGCGTTCCTTGAAATGGTAACTTGGAGTGGACGAAAATGTTGGGTCTCAAGTCCTTGAGTTGGACAGGTATCTGATCGAATGGCTTCTAAACACCATGAGCTGCTTTCGAATCAAGGCTGGGGGAATCTTACCAAGAACATGAGAGGAAATTCTTGCATCTGGTTCCTGCTCAAACAATTTTGGATCTGGCCGATACCTATCACTCTGCTGGACACCTCTGCTCGTCGGGTTATCACCAGCAACATAACCGTTGGGAGCGCGACGATGGCTCAAAGAAGGTATTGCTCGTCTGATTGGTTCAGGTCTAAACCTATCGGTTTCTCGAACACCTCTTTTTCTTGGATTGTCACCTGGTGCATAATCATTGGAATTTGCGGGCCGATAGAAATCATCGGTAACAACATCATCTGTAGAGGAGTTAGCTGCTGACATTCGAGCTCAGGACGTCCTTACCAATGTAGCTGCACTCTTCAGCGTCACTGGAATGATTCGCGCTGTGGCGAAAGCTTTGGCTAGATTGAGCGCCTGCCAGCCATAATTGTTAACAAATTTCTAGACAACCTCGAGCCAGATATTCGGATGCAGTGGCCCGAGGCAGCTTCATATCGGCTACGGAGGAACGCCAGGCTTGCCTAGACTCACGGGAAGGTGAAAGATATGTTGAAGAACGGTCATTATGTGGGTGATCGCGCCGAGAATCTGATTGCCGGCGCAGCCGCTTTGTTCTCCTAGGAGACTCTGATCGAGCCTGGTGTCTGCGCAAAGATGGTTCAGAGGCGGATACTTCACGTCTCAATTCCTCGGTGGAAAGAGGAGGCCAAGGAGGGGAAGGGGCTTCAACGGATTCGATAAGAGAGCAGTGGCCGCGTTTGCATCGACGATGTGGGTGCTGGCTATCAGACTCCTGCTGGTGGGAGGAACGGTCACAGGGGGCCTGCTGACCTTGGGGTAAATGGCCTCGGCACCAAGGGACGGAGGAGGAATACTGGGAGGAGAAAGAAAGAGGAAAGTTCACCGACCGAGGCTGGGAGCTGCCTCCTTGTTCTGAGTCGCGTCCTCTGGCCACCCCGATGGGATGGTGGGGGCTCATTGTGTCTGCATCTAGCTGCGGTAAGCTTCACCAATTAGTATAATAATAGCACATATATTGACAACCAGTCGGTGTAGGGGGCCCGAAGATCGGTAGATCTCTGCAAGTTTGCAGATGATGCGGTCGATGAGAGGCAACTTGGATTACGTTGTTGTGTTGGTGTTGTGTTTTGAAGAGGAAAGAGATCACGACTGATGCCAACCTAACCCATTCGCACCTCAGTACTGGTCATCATTGGACACCTAAGCGAAAGCGGCTTACCCTAATTTAGGATGGCGCCTTTTGGGGGTCCGCTTCCATTTCCAACTCGGTGTGGCCATGTTTCTCGTTTCCCTCCATCATCGCTCCCTTCCATCACTCCACGTCCGTCTTGCTTACTTGGATCACACTTCCTCGTATCCACAACAGAGCCGCAATATCAATCTCATTATCAACATCAACATCAGCATCAACATCAACATTAGCTTCAGCGCCGCACCCAAGTCATCACATCACCATCGAGCTGGCAATCAGTGTTCCCAGCTTCCTGTCAGCATCGATTGACCGATACCGTCATCCATCTCAGCCGCACTGCGCTTGGTACTGATGGATCCACCACCCAGCTCGCCTGGCTATTGTGCATGCGGATTACTTAGTATTAGGCTGCGACATGTTAAGTGCAGCTAATCTGCATTCTAGCTGCAGGAATGTCTGCATGCTTTTCAGCCTTGCGAAGAAAGTTTCTTCTCCCATCAACCTCGATCCGTGGATAGCCTGCCAATCATCCGCCCCCATAGGCGTCTCGAGTACCTAGCCAATTGTGACTGCGGTGTCGGGACTCCAGAGTTTCTTGCCACTCCACTGGGAGATGAACCGGCAAGTTGGCTTTGTATTACTCGGGGTGGCACGGCAAGGGCCAAAGTGGACCCAAACTCCAGGACTAGATGTCCTAAAGCAGAGCTTGACATTGGTCAACCTTGCACTCGGTTTCTCGCACTCATAAGTCGAGAGTTCTGTGGTAACCCCTAGAGCCATCCTCTAGACCAGGCGGGGTGTAGTCATCCTAATCGCCTGATAGATGTAGATATCTGTGGGGTGACAGACAGGGCTACCAGATTCCTGTGTCAGCTACGTCCCCACTGTCCCCATCTCGCAGCCTGACTTTATTTCGACACCGCGATGTCATGTTTAGAGACCGCAATTACTCCAGAACAAGAGACCGAAGAAGTGGTCAGCTTCCACTTGGCTACTTGCTAGGTATTTCGCAAAGATAATTTGTTGTTGCGGACCATGCGCTTTTTCCAACAGTCATGCTTCTCCGCCATCTGCTCTTATGATTTGAAATATACCGCTAATGTGGCGGAGCGAATCAGATCTTCTATATTGCCTTCTGGTCATAGAGAACTTGGATGGAGCCTGGGAAATCCCCCTTCTGCCACCGAGTAGTCGGCATTCTGCTCGAGCCAAGCCATCCTATTGGTATTCAACTGCCTTTGGTAGTCACATGAGCGGTGATTGTGCGACGAATGAAACGTTCCCTTCATGTTCTGCTTTTCTGGCAATAATCTGGCTCGGTTGACAAGGGCCTGGAACAGGGGGAGAACAGTAATCTTCCAGGCTGTTATTGCATCAGTGTTCAAACTCAGGACTGGAATCATTTTGAGAAATGAAGTCTTACCGAGTTTGCGCTTCAAATAAAGCTAAATCTGCGGTCATGATGGTTTCGAGGACCGGTGTTCAGCTTACCAGCTATTGTAGTTGGGTTTTCTTTCTCAGACTCATTCCACACGTTCTTGGCTACCAGTTTGACGTATCATGGACACAGAACTTAAGGAGCCTCAAGGCAGTCATCGCTTTCTCCGCGTCCCTCGGTCCTTCCTCGCCCCGTTTGCGAAATCTTGTTCACAGGTGCTACCACTATGTCGACCTTTGTCAAGGGTCTTTCGACATACGATTCGCCACTTTATTTTCACCCCAGTGCTTTTCTATATCACATTACCTTCAAGGACGACCTGTTAAATATCTCCAAGCTCAGAGACTTTCCGCCGATCAAATGTCATTCGTTCAAGAAAGGAAAGACGGCACCTTCTTCATGCATCTTGAGATATTCTCCATTCAAAGAGTTCGGATTCCTTTGACTCACCGAATGACTGATTTGCCTGTACATACTTGAATTCCATTTGCTACTGACAACTGCGGATACATCTTCTGCCTGGTTTCAGATACAATACTGTACCAGGATTGTAAAATGGGATTTTGAATAAAAGAATCGGCTTAGACTCGTCAGTCAACCAGAATGGTGTCCAACAACGCAGAAAACATGATGAGAATTGCCATAGCCGGTGCTGGTGGACTCGCACGACTCTTTGCCCATTACATCCACGAGACTGCTCATCAGGTCGTCATCCTCTCCAGACAGGTAAGATCTGCCGGCGGTGGCTTGACACAAAGTGCTGACAATGTCTCAGCCACGTCCCGAACTCGAAGCTCTTGACTATACAGTTCTAGTCGTGAACTACGACAGCCAGGCGGAACTCCGTCATGCACTCAGAGGTATTGATCTGGTGATCTCTACGGTCTCTGGCAATCCTCAGATCAACCTCATGGATGCAGCTGCTCATGCCAATGTAACAAGATTCGTCCCAGCAGAATTCGAAGGACCACCATCACGGAGGCCGCGAAACGATCCTATGGACCGTGGTAGAGCAGCGTGTCTAGAAAGACTCCGACACTGGTCTCGTCATAACCGACACCCCATGCCATCGACGGTATTTGCATGTGGTGTTTTCTATGAACGATTCGCACGTGGAGGTCTTGGAAGTATGGATATTGGCGTTTCGTCAAATTGTTACTACCCAGGCTCCTACCTAATGAACATCGAACTTGGCACAGCAGAGATCGTCGAGACAACCACATCCGGGAACCCCATCTCGGTTGCCATGACGTCCATCAACGACGTGGCCATGTTCATTGTTGCTGCACTCGACCTGGGAATCGAAAACTGGCCAGGCGAGTTCAGGATGCAGGGAGACCGCAAGACTGTGACTGAAATAATACAGTATGCTGAGGCGGTGAAAGGAGGTGAGTGTTCCCCGGCTCACTACTTTTATCGATTCGTGCCAGGCTGACCTGCTTCAAGGAACTCCTTTCGAAACAGACGTCATCCAAGCCAGAGACTTGAATACCCATCTCGAACACGCATCCTACTACCAGGACTACTCGAAAGTAGCTCGGATACAAGAGCTTATCGCAACGGAGCAGCGACGCTACGACTTCACCCAGCCGAACCTTAACGCAGTTGTTAACTTCGTCCCGACGTCATTCTGGAACTGGCTGCACAATGTTTGGGGCATCTAGGGCCAATTCGTGACTTCTTCTAGCTCTCTCTCTCTCTCAAGTCTACACGAGATTCTTGCCCCTGTACCAGGCCCGCTATCTGAAGATAATGACCAGAGAATATGAGGGAATTAAACACAGGAGGAAGGTAATAGAAGATGATTTCTTGCTTGTCTTATTACATTGGTCTTCACAGAAAACGAGTTTACTTAGATTGAATTGGATCGCAAGATCATTAGCATCAGCGTATTAGCGATAGGTAGGCAGGTGGTCTTCAGGAATACATCTAGATTAGCGGAGCATCATCACTCATTGCAAATGCATTTACTATTTTTGATTTTAAGGCTTCATTGTGACCTATGTAGAACGTAATAGATATATTGAAGCTATGCAACAATGAGTAAGATTTTGACGATTGTCAGGTTTGAAAATACTAATGAAGTGAGTAGTCAGTGGCAAGCAAGTAGGATTGCTAGGTACCATGAAAGATCAAAAAAGGGGAACTCCAAAAGGAGGCGTACGATTGTAGATGCATTTACGTCCTCCTGTAAAAGATAGTGTAAGAACGCGTTATTGCCAGCATGTTCAAAAAGCCCTTGCATTCATCGATGGAATCATTGACATTTAGATGCTAAAAACTGGACAGGAGCTGTGAGGGAGGAGTGGCACGTGCCAAGTACATAAATATCCAGCACGTGATTTAGCGCTCATCTCAATGTAAACAAGCCGCCTTCCCTGCGGGATGGTCAAATCCAGGCATTTACGACGACAACCCTCGACCAGCGATCCAAGACCGCCAGAATTATCGCACGCCCTGCTGCAACGTCCCTGAGAATCGATACAATCAATTGACGCGAAATTGATTGCGGGAAACACGCGATACTCGTATCGTCGCGAACTCCGATTGACCTCCCTCCGACATCCCCTCACACGCAGATGCGCTGCCGAACCTGGAATCAATGACTACCGTTATACGAACGCGAAATCCTCTAGAAACTTTGAGTATGAACCAACAGCCATCGGGCAGACGGAGAAGCAAGCGGCTTGCTGGTGAGATGCCCCTGGGATTCGCTTTGCGCCGCTGGCGCTGGACGGGCCATGTAGCTAACAACCATTCCAGCATACGACGAGGAAGATGGAGATTTCGTGTTCACACGTGGATCGAAACGAACGAAGACTGCACCGGCGCAAGCAGAACCTGCACCCACACCGGCTCCGGCGGCGTCCTCGAAGAGGGGTAGGAAACCGAAGGAAGTGAAGGAACGCGACGATGAGACAACCGCGACCGCCAAGAAGCCTCGAGGGCGTAAGATGAGCTTTTCAACGCCAAGGGTGGAGAGCGATACTTTGATAGTGGCAAAGAAGAGGAAAACCACGCGTTCTTCCACAGGCAAGGCTCAGAATGGAGAGAGCAATGGCAATACGCCAAGGACCGACCCAGGGGATTACGATAGCGTTGAACTTCTTGGACAGACGGTCGATCAAACTGATGAATCGATCGTGGATCACAGCAAGCAGTCGACGGTGATTGCGCTACCTTTCAGCGATACGCCCATAATAAATCGCAACAAGGAATTGAGGAAGAAAGGAGGCAATGGTGGAGCGCGTAGGAGTAGTTTGGGGCTACGAGGGAGGAGGGCAAGTTCTTTGATAGACAGCGGACACAGCGCGATACCGCATCGCGAGGTCGAGACGTCTGAATTTTACAAGCATATCGAAGCAGAGGGATTGAGCGAGCCCAGGAGGATGAAGCAGCTGCTGACTTGGACCGGAGAGCGGTGTATGGGTGAGAAACCATCACATGGCGATCCGAATATCGGGGCAGTCCTAGCAGGTAGGCATTATTCCTTCGATTTTTCTGGGTTACACAGCTAACTGGAGCAGCCCGAATGATCCAGGAGTCCCTCCTGAAAGACTTCGCGAATAAATCCGAATTCTCTGACTGGTTTAATCGGGAAGAATCCGCGCCCACCAAGGTTGTCAAGACGCCAAATCCCAGAAATATTGAGCTAGAATCGAATTTGGTTGGTTTAGAAGAGCGGATAAAGCTGTATGTTGAATCCTTATAGATATTGTGCCAGTGGCGAGATGCTTACTTGAGACCTTAGATTACGAGAAGAACGAGACCAATGGAAAGCTTTCTCGAAACCGCCCCCAGTACTTCCTCCACTTCTGCCCGAAGATGCCCTGGAAATCGACGCCTCGCATATCGACTCTTCGCTACTTACACCAGAGCAAGCAGCCATATTTGCCGAAGTCACTTCAACATCCGCCTTAGAAGTCCGGAAACAAGCAGCTGAACGAGTACAATCCCTGCAGTCGGATCTGGAGTTCAATGTAGATCGATTTGCAGATGGTGTGCACAAATTAGAACAATATCAGCAGACTGTTGGGCGGGTGGCAGACAAAATACTAGCACTGAGTGCTGTAAGATTAGATCAGAGGGACCTGAGGGAAAAGGAAGAAATTGGCACACGAGATCTGCCCATGCAAGAAGTATTACGAAGTTTGAGTCGGATATTACCAGAAGGGAGCAAAGGACGATGATAATACATTCCAGGGCAGAAATTTTCAGGCATAGGGACTTCGGAGGAGTTGGTTTGGAGCATTGGGAATGGGATACCTAGGGCTCGGGCTGAATTTTGGAGATGCCTCAACGAGGGACGACTTTCATGCAAGCAATGGTGTTTGGGGGCGGGGCATTTCTGCTAGCACTCTTCTTTCGTACAGATTGTGGAAATACAATAAGTGTGGGGCTGCTGATTCGAGTTGAATCTATATGTCAATGGAATTACGCAAGAAGATGTTCAGTCCATGCTGCAAAATTGTTATGGTGTGTAGTGCTCACCAAGTTACAGGATAACGCTTTGTGAAGACACAATAAGCAATCATCAATGTCAAATTCTCGGCAAGGCTTCGAGAGCCTTTCTGGACAATTTCTCGCACCCGAAAGAAGAATCAAGAGATCACACCCCCATCAAAATCCCCAGATGCACCAGAAGCTTACGACAAGTTGAAACCGGAAATCTCATTTTCAGAAACCATCAAAATCCCACCCAAGCCCAGAACCCTTCCAGCTCTCACCCCAAGCTACAATATACACTCCTTGCGAAAACAATACCCATCAGCACCACAATCCGAATGCTTCTCACACGCTACAGCACAGCCCATCACTGTCAGCCTCATCTCTTATCTCCCTTTCCGCCCAATCATCGAAATTTCTTGATCAGACTTACGCAGTTTCGGCCCACCATCCCCCTCAGATAAAACCATCTCCAACTTCCGATTTTCACTCGGGATCTGAAAGTGTGAATCCTTCTTAGCGATGCATTTATTGTCTTTGCACATCATTCCTTTGGGACATTGCCAGCTGCCTAGACACTCTTTACACCGGCAAGAGATTTGTCAGTATGAGATTCTATCAGTAGCCAGTACTGGGTAATGAGACTGACCTGGCATCGGTGGAGGAGGAGGTGGCGGCGGGGGTGTGAAAGTTGCTGCATAGGCAGGGAGGACTTTGGATTTGTATTTTGGGCCGACCTCCGATGGCGATGGCAGGTCGATGATGATATTGAGATTTGGGTCTGGATTTGGGTTTGGGAGAGCAGCGGCGTGGAAGGCTGGTAGGAGGGTTGCTAGCACGCTGAGAAAGATGACGAAGTGCATTTTTCGTGATGTGAGTGAGTTATGCTTTTATTAAGCAGCTGTGATCGACGTTGGCATTTGGGAGATGGAATAAGAAAAGAAGAAAAATGACGCGTTTTTGTAATGGCGATGGAGGAGGTTTTGTATACTCTTTCGGGGGGTGGACAAACATGAAATTTGTGATCTGTTGTGTCGATCGCCATATCTGTCACACTTCCAAGTCGTACAAGTCCAGCTATTATAGTTTTTGCTTCTTCTTCCCAACAACATTGCGAGAGTGCTTTCAAGTTGCTGTTTCTGGGAGAATTCAAGCAGTCCTCGGCTTTGTTGCATCAATTTCACAAAAGACTGTTTGTGTTTATCGGTATAAATCGTTGGTTGAGGCTACAGATTCAACTCTTGACGGTGTTGCCAATGCAGGACGGGTGCGACCAGTTGTTACTCGAAAATATGTTCCACAAACGTACCTAATTTCGTATTAGGACTGATATGGAGCCATCGTATTATTAGGCCGCAGAGAAACTCTAGAGGCAGTTTGAATGTGTAATGCTCCAACGTTGTAATATATAGTTGAGTACCGGTTTATCTGATTTTCGAGTTCACAGCAATGCATGAAAGCTCGCCTATGTTTGTTGTCTTCCAAGATTTCAGGAGCTCGGTTATCAAATCTTCGCAAACTTTACCTGACTCGCCGAGTCTCCGAGCTTTATCATGACTTGAAGGGATTCCAGCCTTTCAGAACAGTCCAATTCTTTATGTTCCGGCGATCCTCTTGGGAAAAGAACCCGGCCTCTACTAAGACTCCGCTGTCGCCCGGCCAAGCCCCGTATTCCAAGACTCACTAAGGCGCTTAACCCCTTAGTTGTCAACTCTTTGGCTCCAGATGGATCTAGCTAAATTTAAGGCGAGTGCGCTATTACTATGTGCTTTGATACCATGGAACTTGCTTTTACGACGGATCTGAAGCTACTGTAGTACTGTCACTGCCGTCATTGGACTTTTCAAGCTCGTTCTCAAGTGCCAGAGAGTATATTGCTACGGTTATCAGGCTCCCAGACTCATCTTCTTCGCTTGGTGAAATTCCTTTCCTTCACTATCCTCAAGCAAGTGATCAAGACTCTTCACAAAGAGATACTCACACAATGAAGTTTTCTACAGTCATAACAGCCACCCTCTCCCTCGCCACCTCAGCCTTCTCATCCTCACTTCCCCTCCAGCCCCGCCAATCCACAACATGGCAATATACATATCAACCTAACTACGCCGCTCCATCTAATTTCAAGGCCTTCAACCTTGGAGGATGCGCCGCACAGCTCACTTTCACCAAAGACCGCTATGTGGGAGTGCAGTAGAACTTCGATGCTATATATGCAGATGGAAGTCGTGTCAAGCATGACCCGTACCTAGGCTTCAAAACTTTCGGTTTTAGTGACACGTTTTATCCCTTCTTGGGGAATAATTTCAATACTCGATTTCCGGGGAGTTCTGCTTTTACTGCTGTTCAGTAACTACGAGACCAATCTTCAAACTAGCTTTTCATTTACTTCAACCGCACGTACTAATCACCAAACAGTGAATTTACCAACGTCTGTAAAAATGGCGCCGCACCTGTGTCGTGGATTTTCTACACCAGCTCCGCAAACAGTGCCTGCTCATCAGCCTCCTATCGCTACACCGGTGGTCGAATCCCAGTATTCAGTAACGGCGCTGTTGTTACTCGACCTGCAAAGCCTGCAAGCTACTCTCTCCGCCGCATCAATGTCGCTGGTGATTTCGAAGTCAATTGGTCCGCGGTGTCAACTGCCGCGGCTTATTCGATTATTGTTCAGTACCCGACTGGCACTGATGAAGTTGGGAATCCCTATACCAATCAGAGAGGTGCGCGGGTTCAAGCTGTATGTGTCCATTCTCTCCAGGACTTTCTGTTTCCGGACTCTTCTCCTTTTGACTTTGAGCTGAATGCAATGCGGAGTTACGTTATTGATTGGCTGAGTCGTCGTAGCCGAATCTCACGACCATAATACCGACTGGCACACGTAGACAAGATCAACCACGAAGCTTGATCGTCCATGCCGTTGATTCTCGAGCTGTTTGGTCTTTCACTAATGACGCGAAGATCGTGCGCGCGAATTGGTAGAGACTATCTGAGCAGCAAAGACGGCGTGAATGTAGTGAGTTGAAGTTGAAGTCCAGAACTAGTCTACGAAGTATTTGGTCGCCAGTGTACTTAGAAGTTATCTATGATAGCTCGCTACTTCATCCGAAATTCGACAAACTGAGCCCCGCAAGTCGCATATAGGTATCTTTCCTCCATTCTTACATTTTCTCAATGCCTATTCAGTCTGTGGTCGTTCGCAATAACTGATTCAATATTCGGATACGAATGTATCAACAGAAGTATTTTTTGGGGGATTTTTCTGTGGTGGGCTCGTCTCTTAAAATTAGGCGATTTTCTGAAAGTGAGTGTTTACTTCTTAGCCGACCAGGAGAAGTGCGAAAATGAGAACTTAACTTCATTTACAGCGCCAAATATATAGATAAATCTCCCCAGTAACTCACACAACAACCATCCCCCCTCAATACGCACCCACCCTCTTCCTCCACCGCGGAGCATCAACACTCCTCGGCTCTTTCAACGCCGTCAAAACCGGCACCCCAGCCTCCAGCTCCAACTTACTCAACCTCGCTCCACCACTATTCCTCGCCCAGATCTCCACCGCAACCCAGTTCTCCCCATGATAATCCAGAATCCCCTGCGGCACAGGAAAGCTCAACTGCGGCCCAATATTATTGATATACTTCCCAAACTGCCACCCATTAACCCACAGCTGCGCCTGGAAATTCGCCGTTGTCTTGCCACCATCCATAGTCGTATTGCCGAAGTTGAATATAAGCGGTATGTCGTAGCCTGAAGGAAGATCAAGCTTGAATGAGGTGCTGTAGAATGCGATTCCTGCGGTTTTGGTTCCTGTTAGTGGACTGAGAGATGCCCAGTTTTGGCTCGGTGGTGATGGGAGGTGGTAGCCTTGGCGTTCGGCGAAGAGGCCACCTTCGTTGAGGGGGCCGCGCGCTTTGTCGAGATATTTCTCGCCGTTGAGGTTTCCGGTTAGCTTCCAGGTTATGGCGGTTTGGGAGTGGTCGGTGAGGGTGTAGTTCATTATGCCGCGGGGAGTTTTCATGTCGTCGGCGCCGACGTACCAGTTTTCGTTGAGACCGTTGTTGTCAATTACGGCGGTAATAATGTATTTGGTTCCGGCTTTGAGCTTGGGGAGGGTGTAGATGTCGGCGTGGATGATGGTTTTGTCGTTGCCTGTCCAAGAGCCTAAGTATGTGTTACCGAGCCAGACACTGCTTCCGTATGCGGCGCCACCTTGGGTAGTTAGGTTGAGTGTCGTCTCTTTGCCTAAATTAGACATGTTAGCAACAAGCTTCGTTGGGATTTGAAAATCGTAGTGTACCTGTTGCTGTAAAGTGACCTCTGTAAATGAGAGCTCCAGTGTTATACCCGTAGTCTGAAGCATACAAAGAAGTCGGCGTTGCAAGTGCAGTCGGATTGTTTGTTGTTTTGTGATCTGCCACAGTCCACTTTGAATCGTCGTACGAAGCTTGGATCTCTGGTAGGCTGTCTATGTATTTCCATTTAAGACTGGACAAATTGGGCAAATTGACTGCAGGTTTCTTGTACTCAAGACTTGACGTCCATTCTCCAGTCACTGTATCTGTCTTGAAACTTAATTTCTTGCCATTGAATGACAGCTGTGTTGCGGATTTTGGCACCCCGATCACTTTTAAGGGGGCAGTGGCATTTAGATCTCCAGTGATTTTTAATGCAGATCCATCGAGTGTAACTTCTCGGACCAAGTAGCCTGCTTCGATGATTACAGAGCTTGTCTTGTCGATAGTTGTAGTACTAATCGAACGTTAGCGTTGTAAATACAACAAGTGACGTCCCACTGAGTTTGTCCATTTCGCATCTATAGGAGGGATCTTACTAGGAGCCCCAGCTGTCGCTTCTCTTGAAGTCCGGTACCCAGTAATTGTATGCAGTATTTCGATCAAGGATGTAAACGAATACGCTTCCGACTTGTACCACGCGACGAGTGCTTGACGTTTTCCAACCCAAAATAGTCATGCTATTGTTGGTCTTGGCGGTTATCCCAGACCCCTCAGTCGTTTTCGCCACAGAGGCGGAGATAAGGGCAAGTTCGTGCTGTTCGCCAGTACCACCATAGACAACCAGGAATGCCTTCGTACCAGTTTGCTTCCAAGTGAATATTTCTGCTGTCGAATAAAGCACGGTAGTATTGCCGATTGAGTAGTCTGTCACAAGCCATTTTGCATCACGGCCAGGGAGAGTCAGAGTGCCACCAAGCTGAGGAATAGAAACTTCGCCTTTGCTCGTTGGGGCCCTGAAAGTGAAGGAAATTGGAGTGTCCTGCGTTTCGTCTGTAGCTCTTACCAGATAAAAGTTGGTTATCGTCCCGTTGCCGTACAAGGGGTTGACAGTGATCGAAGGAGTGCTTGCAAAAGAGTTTGTAGGGGATCCAACAGACGTTGTCAAGATGGCTGGAGAAACTCTCAAGAAGTTTCCAATAAGCTTGGCTTCGCTGTACTTCTCCCGGTCAACTTCTCGATTCTCGGAGATCGCAGCTCCGTAGTCATAGGATGTGTAGACTCCTGAAAACCCCAAGTTACCCCAATTGGTTCCTCCGTACGTCATATATATGTTGAGCAGTGTAGTGCCTTAGAAATAGTTAGGATGCGTTATGAAAACATTGTTGGGAATAGTTACCTTGAGCAAGTGCGTACTTGAAAAATACGCGTTCGTACTCCATGTTGAGCAGCGCTGCACATTTATCAAACCCATTACCACCCCAAGCATCAAAAGCCCCCCCTTGGAACTCGACAATTGACATGAAAGTTGACGGAGATACACCTTGGTGGTCAACGTAGTAAGTCTGCGGCAAGGAGGTGTTTGGCCAGACATGCGGATTAGCACAGTCGAATCCAAGTGGATAGGAGTCAAAACTAGAATCATGTTAGTAAAACTCTCTCGACAAGTTGAACAAATGATGTACCCATAGATATCTACATCTCCAAGAGTAGATCCATTTGCGTCTGGTCCAGGGGCAAGATGCCCAGCGGCGGCCCATGCATCGTTGCTGATGAATGGAACCACAATACCTGCATCTCGGTATTGCTGCTCCAGATGATCAGCATAGACAGGATCTGGGAACGGATCAAGGCCTCCAGAATATTCGTTTTCTGGCTGGAGTAAGATGACCGGACCGCCGTTTGTAATCTGATACTTAGCAATTGTCTTGCCGATCGAAGAGATGTAATTATCTGTGGCAGCAAGGTAACTTGGTGCTCTGGTCCGCAAAGCCCCTTTGATGCGTTGCAACCATCCTGGAAAACCACCACCACTTGTTTCGGCATTGATGTACTAGACACCGTCAACAAGATCAGTCGACAGCAATTTCAAGGTGGATTCTTACGGGGCCTGGTCGTGCAATAAGGTATATTCCGACTTTGGCCGCAGCCTCGAGGAGTGGCTCTATCGCAAAGGCGCCGTCCGCCCGATATGCTCCTTGTTCCCCTTCTAGCAGCGCCCCTAAAGCGATGAGAACCACATCTGTTAAGGCAGAATTCGCAACCTACAGTCTGTATAGAACGATACAGCACTGAAACCAGCCGCTTTAATTTTCTGGAGAATATCGAGCCATAGATCTGGCACAGGCAGTCGAAAAGCATGAAATTCACCACTGTAGATGAAGATCCGTTCGCCTCGAACCATCAATGAGTGCTCATCATACGTTACCTTGAATCCCGTCAGCAAGATCGTAGTTTTTAAATAGCCATGTGGACTCGAATTGACAAGGGCGTATCACTTACCAGGTTCTGCAATCTATCACTATCCTTCTTGACCACAATATTCTTGCCACCAACAGAGAAGGCAGCACTGTGAAGCGCAAGGCCAGCTAAGAAAAGAGACTGTAAAACTTTCATGACGAGATCATTGAAAGGAAATTACATGTAAACGACAAAAGAGACAGGAAATAGCTCTACTTATAGCGAGAGACATAGGGGATCATCTCTTGGTCCGTCGGGCCGACCCCAGAAGACCGACAAACTCGAAGAATTGAGTTCGAACATCGCCATACAGACCTTGCATGGTACATGGTACATTGCTAGTTCACGTACAAGATAGGCCCTCATGGAGAAACTCTCAGTCTTGGATAGCGAGTAAAACTGGCGGGGGATGGACGCGGGGTAGACCCCTCCAGGTCGGAATACATGTCCTGGATAAAAGCCCTTCCCGCCGCTAGGTGAGAAGCGGGCAAGCCACAGATACAGATCTTCAAGGGAATAGAAAGAAAAGCTTCAGAAGAGAGGTTTGCGGTAGTATCTCCTCTCGACTTCTCGATTGTATGTCGAATGCGGGGTTCGCTGGGTCTGTGAATTCAGCCGGGAAGAGCAACGGAAAAACAACTTTCCACGAGAACTTGCAGAGGTACCACCTACCTGGTCCTACACAATTCGGGCCGCTGTTCCTTTATGCGACGCATGATTGCCAATGGCAACTTTACAAGCGACTATTATTCGCAACACACAAAATCAGTACAAGTCATTCAGCCAAGCTCATGTTGCTTGCTCATTGAAGTTTGGCGGTAGGAAGTTTAGGCTTGGGTGCGGTTGCTTGTTTTTTTTGACAGCGGAAGGCAAAACGATTCTCCGACCTTAAGCGATTAGTCAGCTACAGCTGTTCCCATAACTAGTTAGAAACCACGGCTGCGCGCCCGCCCTCATCAAAAATCGTTTCCCCCCCCTCTCTAGAAACCTACCTACTTGCATCTCCACGAAACGCGATTATAAAACGCTATAACTTTATAGAAATAAACTAGAACACTAATAAACTAACTTATAAGTTTCCTAGTTTTAATTGAATATCTAGTTATAAAGTTATTAATTGAATAAGCTGCACAGGATTTGAGGCTTAAAAGTCCAGAGGTAACCCGAGGTTAGCCTGAGGTGGCCCGAGCGCAAGGCAAGCTGAGAAAACTAAAAGTCCTAGTTCTAAGGAAATCAAATTAAGTCTATTAATATAATACTATATTAAAAAACAACATATAGAAGTGATTTAATATATGTTAATCTTTGATTCTTTAAGAAATCTAAGTGTTATATTAAAAGGTGGTTGTGATGTAGGTAGGTAGGACTCAGAGAGCGGGGGGGGGAAGATTTGGATGAGGGTGGAAAATCGGTCCCGTGGTTTCTAACTAGTTATGGGAACAGCTGTAGTCAGCATTGGGGCGCGATGTGACTTTCCTTTCCTTCCCCTCACTTTCACGATTGACTTTAGATCCCCCATTCCACAAGTTTTCCCTATGTCCTTCGTCCACCGTATCAGATAACATCTCGTATCTTGTCTGCGCCGCAATTAATCTGGCCTCTTTTCATGATGGATATCTTTTCCAGCCACAGGAGTCCGTGCTTGGCCCGTACCGGGATCAGAAACTTGGAAGTTGGCAAGAATTGATCGTCAAACGCGGGATGGATGGCTGGATGCAGCCGCAAATCTGCGAAATGACATAGTGCGGCGCGTTCTGGGGGAAAACAGGGTCACGTCCCAGCATTGGGCTAGTCGACACTGGACTCTTCTGTTAACAATACGACCCTAATGATAACCTTGTCTTGTCCATCTTATCTTTTTGAACTAGTTTGATCAATTGACTCTATTCTAGCTCGACGAAGTTGAAAGTTGTTATGTTTGCTAGCAACTGATTTGATCCACGCCTCTCCAGTCTCGAACTGTTACTTTAGCTTCGTGCCTTGCCCTTTTCAATTCGAGCTCCATGGATCAGTCGTCTGCGGAAGTATCTGCAATTGAACGCTCATCAACTAATTCGCAATGTCACAACCAGGATCACAACCACCGCACCCCCCACAGCAACCAACAGCAGAGAATCCAGTAGTAGCAGCAGCACAGAGAGTCAAGTCGGCTTTCACCTCACATCAGAAACCCAGTGTTCGAATTGTACGCGACAATTCCAACGGTGGTCCAAGACGTGAACCCGTCGCCCAAAATGTTACAGAGAAACCACTACCTCCTCCACCAGGAGAACCAACATTTTCGAGTCGACTTGCGGGAGCTAGGAGCAGGATATTTGGACACAGTGGGGAACATGTTCAGGAAAAACCTTTACAGAACGACTACTATGATCAGGATAGGGTTGATCTGATGGACGTGTGTGGTGAGTTGCATAACAACTATAGAATAGCTATGGCAAATACTGATCATTGGCAGACCCTGAAGTAGCAACACTCTCGACCCTTACAAATGTCCAAAATTCGCTCTTCATTCCTTCCCTGGGAAAACTCGTCAATCGTCGAGCAACATATAAGATTTCGGAGACGCCAGAGGAAGCTCGGAAATATGACAAACTCAAAGCTTTACTGAAGAAGATACCATTACGCCGTTCCAAGTCAACACAAGACACCTTCCAGTACGCGGTTCTACCAAATGATGAGAAGCTCGAGGGATGGTCAAAAGAAGATAAAGCCGAGATGGATGATATGGTCAGGCATCAACTTCATTCCAAACGAGCGAAATTCAAGCGGTCGATGAAGGGTTTCAAGCAGTATGTTCGAAGACGTAAGTTCCCCCACCGTCTAAGATCAGTCACAATTCTGATCATGTGTCTGTAGCCATGGGACTATTCATCACCATCTATGCTACCCTCGTAACGCTGTTTGGCGCAGCCTGGGTGTTCTTCCTCATCGGCTGGATCTCCTTAGGATCAAAGAAAGATACGGTTGTCGAAGCCGTCGATCTAGTCCTCGTCGCTCTTTTCGCAATCATTGGAGATGGACTTGCACCATTCAGAGCAGTAGACACGTACCATATGATCTACATCGCTCACTATCACCGCGTTTCCTGGAAGAGACGCCAAAAGCTCGGTCTACCCGAACTAGTGGACCATAATGATCTGCCAGACCAGAGAAGAGAGGATGTGCAAGACCTCCAAGTCGATATTGAGAGTCTAGTTGCTCGCCGGATGCCCAACAGTATAGCGAAACGAGTAGCGCCAAAGATACCCAAGAAGTACGCAGAGAAGATGGTTGTCCGCCATCGAGCCCACGATCCAACATTCGAATACTCGGTCTTGGATGAAGATGAGCAGGCCAAGCTCGACCACCACGAACGCAAATTTTCCAAAAGTCACACCTTTTACAAACCCCACGAGACAGAAACCCATTACGCATTCCCACTCAAACTCCTCGTCACCGTGGTCGTGCTCCTTGATCTCCACTCCTGCCTCCAAATCAGTCTGGGCGCCTGCACCTGGGGCATACCCCACGATAAACGCCCCTTCGCACTCACAACCGTCATCCTCTGCTGCAGTCTCACAGCCAACATCACAGCCGGAATTCTCATCTCTAAGGGCGACAAAAAAACCCGCAAAACAGAAGTCATTGAGCGACTCATGCGCCAGGAACTTACCGCCGACGCAATTGAGCAGATTCAACGTCGCCAACTCAAAGAAGCCGAAGAGCGTGGAGAAATCGACCCCGCTATCCGAAAACGCCTAGAGAAAGAAAAGGAAGACGCGGAGAATGAGGAGATCAAGAAGAGCTGGAAGAGTGTGCCGAGCCTACCGAAAACGCTACTCGGCAAAGGAGTGGATCATAGACAGCCTTCCTTACCACAGCATCAGAGGAGGGCGGCCTCGAATGCTGGGGTGGTGTCTGGAAGCTTGAGTTCATCTGGAGGCAAGAAGTCGAAGTCTGGGAGTGGATTATTGGGAATCAAAGAAGATACGACTACGAAGCCGGTTGCGCCGATACCAGCTCCGAAGCAGGGCGAGGATCCATTGAAACCCAGCAGAGGGCATAAAGCGTTGGAGTTCTTTAGGAAGGCGGATTTGGATAGAAGCTAGTGGGACTTACAGCACACTATTGGCCATAGCCTTTTGAATATAATTACAGACACTCTTCTTGGGATGCATTATTTGTTTCCCATCCTAGCATTTTTATGGGAAACCTCAATACGTGTGACTGCTGTTTGGGTATCTCTCCTCGAATTGGAGAATTGGCATGATCCTGGACCAGGATCAGGTAAAGCCTCCAGGTGACAAGAACAAGAAGCAAGCTAATTGTCTTGCGGCCACCAGCGCTATGGACCTCTTACTCTCATCTTGCTATCACGTGCCAGAAATGTTGACATGGTGTGCTCAGGTAGCTGAGATTTGTACAGCCAAAAAAGCTGTAACCCGACATAGTGACTTTTAGTAAATTTACAACCAAACACGCTAAACACGTCGTTATACCAAAATCAATCTCCTTGCCAAATTTTAATTGTAGAGGCTTCCGGAGCTCCTCTATTGATACTCTCGTTTCCCGCTGTCAGTCCTCAACCATCTAGTGTCTGAGCCCACAAGCGAGAGCCCCCAGATCTACAATGACATCAAGCTCAACCCCGTCTCAAGATTCTCAACTCACTCAATCCTCAAGTTTCATTCCATTTGCTTTTGAAGAAGACATATACACGACATCCATCTCATCGTTTCTTTACATATCTCCCACCAATGCCACAATATATCATTGACCAACAAACATTATGAACCCCAGCCTTGTACCCCGCATCTCAACGCGGGGCATCCTCCACGTCCACTCTTTCAGCTTCAAGCCCACCTCCACCCATCGACCCTTCCAGCTCCAGCCACTTTTCCACCAGATCGTAAAACTCAGCACATCCTCTATTCTACTCGAAGTAAAGAACTCCAATCTGTCACCCAAGGAAGGACAAGGTCAAAAACCTATAGCTGAAGCAGCTCCAGGCGAGAATGCTTCGGCAAATCCAAATCCAAAGCTGAAGACAGAAAATGAGGGGGCAGCTGGGAATGGAAGTGGAAGGGAAAAGGAGAGTGGTAGAGGGACAGGGTCGTCGGTGATCTTCTGGATAGGAGGGTTTGCGGTGATATATGGGGCTTGGAGGTTAGAAAGGAGGTTCTGGAGGGGAGAGGCGCAGCCGAGGCTTGGTGTTTGAGGGATGAAAGGAATGATCTGATTCAATCAATGTGGCTTGCTCTATGGGCATGATACATACATGATCTATCAAGGCGTGAAAGTTAATCACCCATCGGGTGCCTATAATCAAAAAGTATATTCAGTGTGAGCCGTCATGTCATGGGAGACCTCAGACTAAATGTGGCATAGGGCTGACCCTAGGCGGTGCAGAGGCTGATACCTATGCCTATGGTAGACCATGGAAACTGTGGGCCAGGAAAGCAGATTCAGAAAACCTGTGATCTCTTTTGAAAGAAAGAACTTACGATCTACCTGGCTTCGGAGGTAACCAGACGCCGCGGACTTGGCAGAAAGTACATCGCTCTCAGGAATGGATAGAAAAGTAATCACTACCCAACCAGTTGCTCGAACAGCATCTCGACTTGCTGTAAGGATCTGAAGAGTGAGTTTCTGTAACTGCTGTAGGTACTAGACATGAAATGGACCATTACTGTACTACCTAACTAGTCCTTGACGCGCATTCGGCTATATATTGGAACATCCTCAGCCTCAATCATGTCCTTGTCCAGCATGATTATTTCTCTGCTTAGCTAGATGCCTGCTTTTTTCGAACTGTAAAAGCCTTTTGCAAAGAATGATTTGTCTGGAGTGTACCGTTAGCCTCGGTCGGTTGGTCACCAAGGCTTCCCCGCACGCTAAGTCAATAAAAGAACCAAGTGCGAGTCCCAACTCGTACTTTCTCACCTAGCTTGTCACCCATGCAGTCAGCTTCTTTGACTACAAGTATCTGACGATCATCCCATTTGGAAACTTTAAACTCTTACAGAAATTACAATTCATACGCATTAAGTCACCAACCTCAAGCATTTCAACATGGCAATCGATCTTCAGGAGAAGTACCGCCAGGAACGAGAGGCTCGTCTCAATGACAAGGGACTTGCTCAGTACTTGGATACATCTAGAACAAAAGATTACATTTCCCATGAAGATCCTTGGGTTGAGGCCGGGACTCCAGTAAATGTCCCCGTACCAGACGGAGGACACGTCAAGATTGTGATATTTGGTGCTGGATTCGGTGGCTTGTGTGCTGCTGCACGAGCTCTTACTGAAGGGAGTGCAAGCAGCCCAAATGATTTACTCATCGTTGATCGTGCTGGAGGATTTGGAGGAACATGGTGGCATAATCGGTAAGTTTATACAATCACGGGACGAATATCTTATAGCAAGTCTAACCAAAACTCAGATATCCAGGCTTGATGTGCGACATCGAGTCGTATGTGTATCTTCCTCTCCTCGAGGAGGTTGGATACATGCCCAAGCACAAGTATTCCAGCGGTGAGGAGATCAGACAGTACTCTGAGGCCCTCGCCCGCCATTTTGGTTTCTATGACCGCGGTATGTTTCAGAGCGCCGGCAAGTCTCTCACGTGGGATGATCAAGCCAAGGTCTGGAGATGCGTGGTCGTTGCAAAGCCAAAAGGGCAGCCAGAATTCGAAGTGAAGTTCACAGCTGATTATGCTGTTCTCTGCTCTGGTGGACTTACTGAGCCTAAAATCCCCGATCTTCCTGGATTAGATACGTTCCAGGGCAAGATGCTTCATACTGGACGCTGGAATTACGACATCACGGGTGGATCTCCTGCCAACCCTGAACTAAGCAAACTTCAAGGGAAGAAAGTAGCGATCATCGGAACTGGCGCAACAGGAATCCAAGCCGTTCCCGCAACAGCCAAATACGCTGGAGAGCTCTACGTATTCCAGCGAACTCCGTCAGCAGTGGACACTCGCGGAAACCGCGCCACAGACCCTCAAGAATGGAAGACGAAGATTGCCACAAATAAAGGATGGCAGACCGCTCGAGCAAACAATTTCCAGGCTTTCACGGAAGGAAAAGATAATTTGCCAGAGGAAGACATGGTAAAAGATGGGTGGACGGATATGCCTACTATTTCTGGAGCTTGGGGGAATTCGTCGGAGGTTAAGCCAGAGGGTTTGGAAGCTCATCTTGCGATGATGCATGAGTTAGATGCTGAGCGATCTAATCGAGTGAGGCAGCGAGCACTTGATCTTGTGAAAGATCAGGAAACTGCTAAAGTAAGTTCAACTTCGCAATCCTCAACCGTGACTTGACCGAGTTTCGATCAGGCCCTCCAAGCGTGGTACCCAGGCTGGTGCAAACGCCCAACCTACCACGACGAGTACCTCCAGGCCTTCAACCAGCCCAACGTCCATCTCGTCGACACCGCACCCCACGGAGTAACAGCCTTGACTCCTACTGGCATCTCCCATAACGGCAAAGAATACCCCATCGATATCCTCATCTGGTCCACCGGCTATGGCAACCCCCTGAATCAATCCCTCGCCGGCAAAGCCGACATGGCTGTCCTCGGCAAGAATGGACTCGATATGGAAACTCAGTTCAAGACCGGCCAACTGTTCACCCTCCACGGCCTCATTGCCATCAACTTCCCCAACCTCTTCGTAACAGGCTTTTCTCAAGCCGGTGTAGGCGTCAACCAAACCCAACGCCTAGACGAGCAGAGTCTCCACATTGCATACACGATTCGTCAAGCGGAGAAGAAGTTGGCTGGTAGATCTAGCAGTGGTAGAGGTAGTGGTAATAAAGCTGTTGTCGAGCCGAGTGAGGAGGCGTGTGAGGAGTGGGCGGGGAGGACGGCGAGTAAGGCGCATATGCTTGGTGCGATGGCGGGGTGTACGCCTAGTTATTTCAATGCGGAGGGGGAGGTGGATAAGATGACTGATGAGCAGAGGATGGGGGCGGCGAAGTTGACGATTTGGGGACAGGGGTATTTGGCTTATGCGAGGATTCTGAAGGAGTGGAGGGATAAGGGGGCGTTGGAGGGGTTGGTTGTTGAGGGTTGAGGGTGTCTTAGATGGAGACGGGTTTTAGATGGCTCATTTCGGCGAGTGGTGGGATCATTGCTGGTCTAAATATGAGTGGATTTTTTGTTAAACTTGCTACTCTTATCACATTGCTTAACATATTCACTTCCAAATTGCTACTACCGCCGCCATATGGCTGGTCTGATATAAAACCCAAACCACGTTGCAGAATTTAATAGTAACCAAATCACAGGATATCGTGGTAGAACAGCCCACTGAGCTAGATACTCAAGTTGCAGTTCCCAGTCTCCCACTCAATTGTCCAGTCTCACAGGTCTCCTATCCATGTTCGCCTCCCTCAAGCCCTACCACAAAACACGTCCCATAACTCCGAAGCGAGACCTACAACCTTGCTGAATATCAGACCTTACACCGTCAACCACCTTGCCACTACCAACTCCAAGTTTTCTTGCAAGCCCTGCCGGAGGTCAGCGGGGTCGTTTGGCTCTGGTGGTGCTGCTAGCCGAGCAAGAACGTAAACAAACAAAACCCTACCTTTCCGGGCGGCGGCGGTGGTGGTGGTGCCATTTCCTCGTCGTACTTCGACGAAGAACTGCGCTTTCCCATAGGTACCTTTTCTGCTCTTTGAAATTTTGGTGTTCTTGTTTTGGGCGTTTATATACGAATTGAGGATGTGAGATCTTGGTAGGGTGGGGTGAATGTGAATGAGGCTGTGGTTGCTGAGGTCGGGATTGATTCATTCGGTCACTGACTCAAACGGACGTTTTTCTGAGGTCGTGACGTTCAGATGTGTAGCTATACAGTTTTGATTCTTATATAATGTGTACTTCGCAGTAACAAGTCGCAAGTTAAACGGATGTGGCGCTTGTTATTGCTGCGATCGTATGGTGTTCCCCAGGTGCTGACTTAGGTCCGTAATGATAGCTCTCACAGTTATGAGAAATAGATTATAGAATATAGCAGAGGGGCTTTCTAGAGTCTCGGTACTTGAAGCCCCCGAAATTGAACGAGCCAGGAGAAGTGTGATATCCTGGTGTGCTGTTGTCAAGCACAACTTTTCTGTCGATTTTACACACCCCAACTGTAATGAGACTCCAATCTTGATATATCTGTGTCATTAAACTACCAGTAATCATCACGTCAAATCATGTCTGGTGACAATTCGACACTCATCAGGATCAGAGTGGAATAGCTGACGGAAAATCTCTGTACTTTTCGATGCAGGTCGCTTGCACCGACCAAATCTTAAGCGGTGTGCAACCATATCTCCGCGTCTTTGAGAGTGTAGTTTCAGGCCGGGAGACGCCTTCCATTATTTATAGCTCAAACATCTTAAATTTCGACTTATACGCACTTCAGCTTCGCAAAATTGAAGAATATTCACCATATGATTGGTTTCACGTCGAGGTGGATGGATTGAATGGTTGAGCAGCAAATATGTCATCCTCGTGACATACCGAATAATGGGAACTAGTTCGATACACAGGACAGAGACATAAATATATCACTCAATGTTACGAGGTATCAGACCAGTCTCCCAACGATGCCTGGAAAGTTCCAATGGTGACGCGAGATTCAATGTCTTCCCTTAACTCCAAGCTCCAGAATCCAGGTCGTGAAGGTTCACCCTTCAATCTCGCTATCTATACACCAAAGTATCAGTGAACTAATTGATGAATGTGAATTTGTTTAAAATTGGATCGACACACGGTTGTCACATTCTCTGCTGCTGTCAAATGTTGCATTGGATCTCGTCTCTGTCCACGCAATACGTGTCTTATGATCAGTTCCATCCCATGATGTCGATGAGCAAATCTTTATGTTACATTTTCGGGAAATTTGAAGGTGCAGTAAATGAAGCTCCCTCCACTGAACGTGGGTTGCCGAATAGGGTCGTCCGAATGCTTGTGGCGCCAGAATTTGTTGCTAGAGTACACTATAAATGGCATGACCCAATTGATCCTCTCAAACCCGTGGTAGTAGCAAGAAGATGTTGTGGTTCTTGATGTCGTGTACCATAGGATATGTGCAAGTGGAATTATATGTAGCCGCTATGGTCGCCATGTGCTACATTTTGAAGGCAAGAAGCGGCTGCAATATTTCTTGATGGTGCATATTGATCAATCTGAATACACGAGGATATTCATTCACTGATCTTTGAGAAGAGAATGATATCAAGTTTATGTCCTAAGACTATAAATATGTCAGGAATCTCTAAGTGGGGAGGCTTTAACTGAGAAGGAAGATGAGGCTTTTGAAAATAACATCGCAGCAGACAGCCGCTGCCAAGCTCCACCAGCCTGGAATAACGAGCAAGTTTGACGCTTGCCATTTTGACGGTACCGGATTCGCGGAGGAGTATTTAATTTAATTTCTTGGAGCCTGGTCCAATATCTCAATACTGAAGCTCAACCCCTTAATCAGAACAAGGGGTATCCAACTGTCAAATGTCGACACACCGTCAAAACTCCTAAACACCACCATCTGCTGTCTTTCATTATATCTCCACGACCACTTCTATTGCAATCACAGTCTACAGAAACAAGTTGTATGCCGCACCGTAATACTCACTATTCTCAAAGATCTAGACACACTCTCCTACAAATGCTCTAGCGCAGACGACGAAGCTAGTGTCAGGATTAGAGGCATCGTCCCTCCAACCTTTGTTCTGTCGTGTCTTCTCTCCAGCCAGGTCAGTTGTCAGTGTATTGACATCTTTGAGTCGATGAGGAGAAAGGCATTTATACTTCATCTGCCATAAAAGCTGCACTGTCTTGATTACCCATTGTATTGGAGGATGAAAAATAGGTTGGAGTAGTTGAGTTCTGGCATTCACTCATCCCATGGTATCCATCTCCAAATCTACATGCTCACAGCCACCCAGTCACGCCACCAAAGTCCACGTCTGTATTCAAGAAAGACTTGGGCGAAAATTTATAAATCACATTTGTATCTCACTCGATCACCTCTCTTTTGTACCTAAGGGTTCAATGTTTCGTCTAAGTATAAATACACCTTCATCTTCAGTCAAGCTGGTCCAACGCACTGGTCCTACCATTAATCCTTGGCCGATATGGAGGTAGCTAGCAACAGAATCTTCCTCGTCTTTCCTTGTACTTCATGCAGTGGCTTTTCTTTACGGTAAATTGTCCGATGTCAAATGTACAGATGTATGTCACAGGATGCTGAAATTGCCAGGTTGATGTGAATTTGTGAAGTGATATTTCAAGAGAGCACTGTCAACCTTGGCACTACTGTCGATGGTCAAAAAATCGTCGTCCTACCTTCTTCCATAACATAAATTTGAAACATAAATTAAAAAATTCCACAAAAGGTGCTCAAGCATAACGGATCCAAAACACAAGAATTTACAAGAGTTCTAATGCTCGTTACCCGCCCGTGACGTGCAACAGGACCAGGAAAACAAGGCATATTTTGGAGAAAACGTCTCAACTCAAGTTACGGTGGAAGCATTGTGTTGTGTGATTGATTCAATTCTCCCATGGTATGAAATTTGGGCATTATATACTCTTCAGCGAAGCACCAGGCTGTAGGGTTGAAGCTTAATACTCTGTTTGGGATATTAATACTCTGTTTGGGATATTCACTCCACCTCGCAATCACCCAAGACATTTGATTTATTGCCAGAAACTCTACGACCACACATCGCATGCATACATATAAGTCCCTCCCTTCCTACAAGCAAACACCGTATCGTCAACAACTCATACCGCATACTGGACTACTTGTCTGAGAGCCACGAGAGCTGCATATCGTTTGGACGCGAGCTAGAAGTGTAATGTGCTTAATTCGAAATTCTGTGTACACAAAGAAACTGTAAGGTCAACCAACCCCATTGATTATCACCGCCGTTGAGCTTATTCTTGTTGTCATCTCCAACCAAACAAGCGAGTCCCAAGTATCAACCATCAACCATCAACCATCAACCATCAACACACCTCACTGTCACTCTCACTATCCCTCTCACCCTCACACACCATACCATTCATCCCAATCCCAAATCCAATTCTCAACACACACACACACCAAAAAAAAATCCAAGCTTCAGAAGAACTCAACCAACATCAAGCGACGCGACAAGATCAAATCAATCCTCTTCACCACCCCTCAGTATTCTCAGTATTCTCAGTATTCTCAGTATTCTCAGTATTCTCAGTATTCTCAATCAGTATCTCACCCCAAAAACACACATATACACTCCTTCCTCTCTTACTACCCCCCCCTTCCCCCTTCCCCCTTCCCCCAACACCGAGAGCAAGACAAGACAAGCAAGCAAACGAGCTGTGAGAAGAAGAAGAAGAAGAAGAAGAAGAAGATAGCAACACCACCACCTCGATTCCTCGAAGACCACGTACGGTGTTCCAATGGTGAGCCTTGCCGAAAAAAAAAAATTGGAATGGGAATGGGGTGTGTAATAGGGGAGGGAGGGAGGGAGGGAGGGAGGAAGCGCGAAAAGAAAAGAAAAGAAAGGGAGGGGAGGGAGGGAGGGGAGGGTTCTTATAATCTTACATACCCCAGGGTGTCTTGTCTTCAGTGCTGGTTGGTTGGTTGGCTGGATAGCGTGTATGATAACGTGCATGCATACATGCTGCCAACCTGAATGAATGAGTACCGTAAAGAGAAAAAAAAGACAGTAAGTAAGTAAGTAAGTAAGTAAGCGGTGAATACTATATTAAGTTTTAAGTTTAAAGTTTTGAGTTTTTAGTTTTGAGATTTGAGTTTGGGCTTCCACTTCCTCCTCAGTTTTTTCTTCTTGACATGCACAGGACAGGGGGGGGGGGGGGGGGGGGGGTTGTTGGGGACTCAATTCACAAGACTGATATCGAATACCCCCTCCGCACGCTGAAAGTAAAAAAAAAATGTACGAGAATGAATGGTATATATAGTGTGATATGATGTGATATATTTCATTGCATGTAATTCATCACCATCAACCTCGATCAAAGCTACATATATACATACATATACTGCAGTCGATGATGACTGACTGACTGACTGACGGCAATGAATGCATGCTTGCATGCATACATATATGCATGTCTTGCCAGACACTAAATAGATTATCACAATTAGATCTCTGTATAGACATTTACAGACCGTAGCCTTGTTTGTATTCTCTTCTCTTCTCTTCTCTTCTCTTGGGCAGTGATATCTTCGCTACCCTTCCATCAATTTACCGGCCGCGTGACTGCGGCCTCCCTTTGTTCCTTTGTTCCTTTGTTCCTTGGAGATGTCCTGTTTCTCCTCAAAGGCCATGTACCTAAACTAAGCCATTCCCCAAGTCCCAACCTGACTTGACTTGACCGCCCAAGACGCCCATCTATGATGTGATATGATATGCCTTCCTTCTCAAACCGAATTTTTGGATATCCCGCCCCCATCGACCTATACCTAGACCTATACCTATACCAGTACTCCAAATCCAACCCAGCAGCTGCTAACTCATACACCGACCGACCAACCAAAACACCATCAACTCATCCAACCACTCTATCAACCTTCCTTCTCCTCATCCTGGGCACACTCCTAACCTTCGTCCTCGGTAAGGTCGAACCTCCATTCCAAGTCCCATTCGAATAGGTATAAGCATCCCTCGCGCCCATACACTCGACGCTCTTCCTCCACCTTACAACATTGTACTTTCTAATCCCCGAGGGTGCACTCGCCCTCCTGAGACTCATCTCCTCCTCGAATGCCAAGATCCCATATGGGTCATCCATCTCGGCAAATCCCTCGTCCTCATCGGGGCTTATGGCTCGATCTGCAAAATCAATCGTTGTGACTGGTGTTTGCGAATCGATTGCCAGTTCGGCGTCGAGCTCTACTTTGCTAGAGGGGATGAGCCCGCTGGGTGGTGGGGGCGGCTGTGTTGTCTGTGCCTGTGACTGGCTGGAGAGTAAAGGTCGCGAGGGCGCCTTGTGCAGCCGGCATTGGGTGTTGGTTGCGAGTAGGTCTTCGACGAGGGTGGAAATGTCTTTGATGTGAGTGGTGCAGGATTGGAGTTGGACGTTGAGTTGGCGTTGGAGACGCCGGCAGGCTACAGTGTTGGTGTTGGTGCTGGATCGGGGATGTGGCAAATTTGGGAGGGAGGATGTTGAGGTGATGGAGGAGGATGAGGATGGGAGGGTTGCTGTCCCCCGGGTCGTAGACACGTATGTCATTTCGTCTGGTGTGAAGTCATCGTCGATTGATATGTCGCTGGAGAAGTCTGGACTCGGCAGTGAGTCGTTCCATATCGAGCGGTGGGGTGCCTCGTCTGGTATTAATGTCTGCTGGGAGAACCTGTCGACGATATCGTTCATAGGTCCTTTTGGCCCTGTTAAAGGGAAGTAAGATGTTGGAGCCGGAGACGTGACTGGGAAAGAACAGTCTGTCGGCGAGGCAGATATATCTTCTGGGTCCAGGTATCTGGTTTGCGCCTGGGCGCCAAAAGTAAAGTGTTCGAACATCGTGAAGTGATGTAGATGGACTCGATGTCGTTGGCCAACAGTCCGGAAAGATCCAGCTGGGAATCAGATCGGGGTTGCCAGCGATTATGAGTCCATTCGCAGGTATGCACGAAACGCCGTGGCTGAATCCAGAGCTGAGGAGGTGACGCTCAACTGGTAGCGTAGATTCCCAGGTTTCGATTTCCTTGCTCCCTCGTGTCTACGCTCGGATGGCGTCGAGCGTGTGTATGTTTGTGTATCTGCAACGTATATGCACGGATAGCCGTTGTATTTTCCTTTGTCTGCTGGGTGGTGACTTTGGTGTTCGAGTCTCGCGATTCTTGGTGGTGAGAGTTGTTGAGTGGAGGCGAGAGAGGAGAAGTAGTATGGCAGAAGAGCGAGGCGAGAGCACGGCAACGCAACGCAACGCAACGCAGCAATCAGTTGACGGCCCAGGATTGAGGATGGCGGGTCCACCAACCACAATCCACTGGTAGCGAGACCCAGACAAACGGCAGGGTCAGTATGGGTCAGTATGGGTCAGGATGGGTCCGCTAGCAGGCCACCAGCACCTTGGTATGCCTCTAGACTCGATCAGAGGAATATCCGAGGCAGAATGCAGTGTGTGGCTGCATCCAGGCACGCCCATAGGCCAGTCGGAGGAGGAATTCGTTCCACCAGGGCGACCACGGACCAGGCTCGCAGCAGGGGGCAGGCCAGGTAGGGTATGGCAGATGAGATGGACGGGGCACGCAACAGCAATTGGGAGAGACCTGTGGCGGTCATAGCTCGTACTTCCCTGCATATTTCAGGCGGAGCGGTACTTGGGCGTGGGCGTGGGTGGAGGAGAGTTTGGAGATGATGCCATGCCTGCTGTTTGTTTCTGAGCGGTGCGGCCGCAGGAGAACGAACAGTGGATGAACTGAGAGATCCAAGCTCCAGGCGCCGTTCGAGACATGGGACGCCGACGCCCTATCAGTGGGCACGCGAGGCACGCTCGCACGATAGCCAGAACCGAGAACCAGTAAATCCACGATGGGACCTACACGATTCAGGGTCAGCGACTCATTTAATTTCCATCTGTCAAGAAACAAGAGTCGAGAGAGTCTTGGTGGTGGACGACCCTTGCTCAGGTTCGCTTACATCCCGCTCTGCTCTGCTCTGCTCCCTGTAAAGATGCATCGCATCGGCTTTGCCTTCTGCTCTCGCCACACAGCCATCCACATCCACATCCACATCCACATCCAGCCTTACGCCGGCCAGAATAATGCATAGCACTTGCACTTGCCAGCACCGAAGCTCTGGTCCTGGGAATCGTTGGATGCAAGAGCCGTACCAACTACTGCATCAATCAGCTCGAAGTGTCATGATGATCTCAGACCCGAGTTTGAGCCCTCACAGGAACGGACGGTAAGGTAGGCTAGGAAAACACGGCAGGATGGATGGATGGATGGCTCGATGGTTCAGCGCTTGAGGAGGTAGACTAGCCGCTATGAACCTACGCTGGCGTTTGGCGCGAACCTGTCTGCCTGTCAAGCTCAACCCCTTCTTGTTGTCGTGCGGCCGGCCCTTTCCCAGACTTTTCTTTTAGGACATCCGCCGTCAATGTTTTTTGGTCGGTCCCAGACTTGATGGACTCGAGCGCGCGCGACGGACGGAAATATACATCTTGGCGCGCCGTTCCCAGCATTTTATTTCCAGCTCCTTCAAAGCCCGAGAGAGACTCTGTTCATTCGAGCTGAGGCTACGGTATGGTAATTTAGGTATGTCTTGTTCATGAACAATCTGTAATAATGTGCTGCAAGTGCCATGTGGAAATCAAACGACAGCCAGGCAAGGGGCTGAATTGAAAGGAGACGTGTAGCACGAAAAAGAACAATTACTTGTCAGGTTTCAACACAGCCCAAACACTGCATCATCGGCGTTCCTGTTCCCCCCCCCCCCCCCCCCCCCCCCCCCTTCCCGAGCCTCTCAATTCCTCCACCAGCCTGAATATGAGATGTGACATGCCGATCTCTCACCCAACACGGTCACCACCCGGGAATTCGGCGTACCAATTACAGTTACCAGCCGGGCCATCAGCTCCGCGTGAGATCAGAGACAGCAGCAACAAAAACGTGCCTCCTGCAGAGCCCGGGATCTTGCTGACGGCTTCTGGAAAGGCTGTGGAAGGGACCTTGCACTGCGATCGGCAGGATCGTCGGGGGGCGAACAAAACTCAATGGACCACGACAGGAATGTTTTGTCGAGACAACGGAAGTGCCGGCGATGATCAATTACTGCTTAAGGAAATGCTTGCAAGATGATACTGTATTGGGAGAATGAGGGGGAATAATGGGAGGGAGAGCGGTGCGTGTGCTTGATTTGTTGATGTTGTTGCGCTGTTGCGGAGCGAGGTGTTCCTAGCTGAAAGGACCTCGAAAGGATGCTTCCGTTTGCTTCCAAGCACATGCACATGCACATAGCAAAGAGAAAATTCGGGATACGAGAAGCGAGATTCCCGCCAACACCACCGTCACCACCACCACACTCGACAACACCAAGCTCATCTTCTCTCCATTATTCTAGCCGAGAACCATAAGCCGGGGACGGGTAGAACACTGTAAGGGGACTCCTGACTTATTCCTTCCCCAGCAACCACGAGGTCTGCCCTGCCTTGCCGTAGTCGAGTCTTCTTCAACGAACATATCATATCGCTTGCATCAATAATTGACATGTCATTGGCCCCCCTTTCTTTTCATTACGCCGAGTCAGGAGATGAAGCTGCCTCTCAGCCTTTCCAGCCAGGCCAGTAGTCTGACCACCTATCAACAATACTAATCTACCAATCTACCACCGCATAAACACACACACATAAACACACACGCAATACCGAATCATGCAACCCACAAACCCAACACACCAGTCTGGGATCGCAGCGTGTATCGATCTGTCGTCTGCCGTCTCCGTCTGTTTGTCCTAGCGAAATCTACCCAAGTAGTTAATTAGGTAAGGTAGGTAGATGTTCGTCCATTCGCAGGAGACAGATCCCACTCACACAAGGCTCTTTTTCTCTCTCGGAGATTTTTCCCATGTCGTGCACCTGCGCGCATACACCCACCTGTCATGCCAAAGCCAGCAGTAGTGGTAATCATTCAGTATCAGGACTTGGAAAGCTTAGAATAGCTGGCTATTAGCCTGACAAGAGGCTGAAGACGGCACATTTGAGTATGCACTACTACTCGAGCGTTTACTGCTGCCGAGGCTTTCCCTCCCCTTCACCATTGTTGTCAACACAAGCTGAGGTCTATACATGCCCATGTGCAAAAACTCTGAAGCATACTGTAAAAGCTTGAGCTAGCTTCCAGTAGAGTCTATCTTTATCTGATCTGATCAATCTGGTTGAGTGAGTAACCTGCGGGTGGGTTGTGTAGTGTAGTGTATTTTAACTTCCCTCTCTCTCTCTCTCGCGAGGCTGGGGTCCAGACCATCGCATGCACACCCTGTGGCTTGAACGTTGCATCGCTCTATTTCTCGTCACTCCCTCGCCCTGTTGATTTTGAGTTCAGGCGTTTTTGCATCTTCTCTCTCTCCTCTTCTCTCATGTGCCCCTCACGAATAATGGCTGGCTGGCTGGCTGGCTGTATGGCTGTATTCCTCGCTTGAAAACTCCTCAGAAAGAAAGAGCCAAGTAGAAACTTGGGGGGAAAAAACTTGGAAATACTTCCCCCTCTGCTGGCTGTGCTGCTGTTGCTGTTGTTGTGTGGTTTGAAATTTTGTGTTTTCGTGGCTTGATTGTCAATTTATTATTTATCCCATCGTGGAGTTTTATGAGGGGCAGACTTCGGTGGCTGGCTTTGAGGGAATGGGTATGGTATCAAGTGACCGCTTTCTTTCCCTATCCAAATAGTTTGGAGGTCGATGAGGGGAAGAGGGGACGTGGCCGTGGACGCATTACAATTCAGGCTGAAGACCTCGCGATATTAGGCCCTAATAGTCCGACCTATTATTCGCCAAAAAAAAAAAAACCCTTCTAGAAAGCGCCTGCTCAGACTTTCTTGGACAGGGAGGGTAGCTGATCGCGATGCTTGTTACTCTCCTACCGCTCTTCTGTCAATATCAGAGGTAGTAAGCTGGGTATCCGAGGATATTGCCTGCTTGAAGAGTTAGCCTGAAGATATGCAATCTCGTTGCTGGCCAGCCATATTCTGTGTCCTTCCCTCTTTGTCGAAAGTTCTTTCGCATTCCCGGATTTCTCTTGCCCGACTTCACGGTTCATCGAAAGAGGGCAATGGCATACATGGCATGATAATACCAGATGTCAACCTTCTCCCGTCAAGCATACATACTCGTTAAGAAGGGCCACCACAAAGCCAGCTGACTTCCATACCATGCCTGTTCCATGCCCGCCTTATATCCAATGGCTACCTAAATTACATGACTCAGTCCACACGTAACGAGAAAATGAATACCAATTCAGGACACCGGTACCTGCTGGCAGGTAAATTTAAGTTTTCGGGCACATTGGCCAGCTTGCAGCCCTGGTATCTGTCGGCTCCCTCGTTTATTTGTTTGTTTACTCAATATGTGATTAGTTACATCATCATCATCTCGTTCCTGAGACGCTATGTCTCGGCTCATCTCTCGGGGTGAGATTAGATGAGATGAAACATTATCAGATGAGATTGATGTGATAGGAAAGGTGGGGTTAGACCGTCAGCTGGGACGAGATGAGATGAGATGAGATGAGATGGGCTGTTGTAGAAGGAGGAAGGGAGGGATGGAGGCAGCGGAATTGAATATCTGGTGTTAGATGAGGTATCCTTGTTGGACATGGTTAGCTGGAGCATCAGGGGCACATACATTTCACTTCATCGGCATCGACGCGTCGTTTTCAGATGTATTTATCGCTTGGAATGGACGGCGATAAGATCAAAGGCCATTCTCTCTCTTTTGGCTTCTTCTCTCCCTTCCTCTCTGTTCAGCTAAACAGTCGATTCACCCAAGGCTTGAGTAAAGATCTTCATTGCCGTCTCAAGGTCTGAAATCTATATATTTTACTCAGGTTACGCTCACTATTGAGTCCCTCGCCTTCAAACACACCGAATATCGCAACATATACATGCATGTGTTCAGTCTTACTGCTACCCATCATTGAATTGCATGACAATACTCTTTTGTGAATAGCCTCCGAATTCATTGTTGCCAAAAAAGACCATTGTACTGCCAGACATCCATTTTTTTCCCCTTCCAGATATCGTGTTTTCTGCAAGCGTGATCATTTTGGGCAGGAGGTTCTCTGTCGTCATCTATATTTTTGTCGTCAAGAATCTTGCGAGATGTTTAAGTTACTTATGACAGCAGTGATGCCGAGCTATTAGATAAGGCACTCTCCAGACTTTTGAAATAGTGAACATCCTGGGCCGTATCTCAAGCGCCTCAAGACCTAGGTCTACAAAAGTTTTGCCCAAGAGATTTCTATGCAGGTGAAAACAACTGTCGGGTGTCTTGTTTTGGGAATCATGGATCCAATCTATGTTTTATATACCTCCGTGAAGTAGCCATTCACTATCAGCCCATTTCCAAGTCTCCGGTCCTTCTTTTTTTTTTTCTACATGGTGAAATTGCCAACAACCTTGGTTGTAGTGCAAGAATAGCGGGGAGTGGTATAAATATCTAGCTCGAGTACAGTACACTGTTTAGAAGTTGACGTGGTTATACCATCAGCAAAACAAGAGCTACTCGGGATTGGTCAAGAACGATAATCGAGAAGATTCGTTCGTTTAGTGGAATTGGATGTCGCGGATTTCTTCTGCTCACAGTGCTTTGCCGTAAACTGTTATATTTTCTTGGACAAGCATTTTTCCAAAAATCGCTCACTGGAATGAAAACCATGGACAGTACGTTCGGTATTGACAATACTCAATTTGATGATAATATACCAGATCACACATCCATTTATGTTCAGACTTCTGTCACTACCACCTTGGCGGGATATTTGTTTTCAGCACGCGGTGCTGAGTTGCAAACTTTCAGAATTTGCAACCATATTCCAGCACAAACCAGACTGAGCTTCGTATTCTCCCGTCACCCTTGTCAACAGCTACCGTGGAGATGAGATGACGGGTGTAGTTTTTGAGATGACTTACACGCAAGCAAAGCATTGTCGACGTGGTTATGCTCCTCACCTCCAGCATGTAGAAAGTAGCAATGTTTATGTAAGTCCAGTATCCGCAAGCGAGCTGTGCCGTTCTCACCATTTCACCATTTTGAAGCATAGAGATCTAAGCTGTTCTTGGAAGAGAACTTTTCAAACATAAATCATGGCTTTCCAAAGGTTATGGTAATATTTTCTGACCATGATTTCTGCTTGCTGTGTGTGGTGACAGAGGCTTTTGCTGGTTGAGTACCCTCTGCTGTGAGCTGGTAAAGCTGGAAGCTTTTGGAAGAAAAAAAGATTTCTACATTACAGAAAGTCATAAGAAGAGGTTCTGGTCTCATATGAGTGCGGCTGGAAATCAAGTGCCTTTTCACAGACTTGGGATTAATAGCAGGTTTTTTTTTATGACAAGAGCGTAACGCTCACCTCGCTTACGGCCTGGCAGCATGATGACATCGTAAGAAGAAAATCGTTGAAGAGGATGGCGTATGATTGATGGGCTTTCAATCGCTTCATTCCAAACCATAAGCCCTCTTTTTTCGATGTGATGACTGAAAGACGATGACCTTGTATGGTTGAGCAACAACACCATGTTTTACACCGCCCACGTTCCCACTCGAACCTATTTCTGGGGTTCCCCTCTGATTTGAATCTTTCGAAAATCTCATTTCGTTACATTTCATTGGCTATCACCTATACTTTCGCCCTTTCGCTACCAATCACAAGCCTCTCCAAGCAATACCGCCAGTTTTTCCAGCCAGATCTGGTCAACCTCGTCGAAACCATTGAGCTCGGCACAGTCAATATCAATGATAGCCACTACCTCTCCTTGACTTCCACCTTTCAGAATCGGCACAACGATCTCACTTTTTGAATCGCCGTCACAGGCGATATCTACCTGGGGTCAGCGAGAGACAATTTTACATCCACTCCTCCCTTCCTTGGCTCAAACAATATCTTAAAGGACTGGACATAGATGCATATAGAGATAAAATTCGAAGGGGGGCTGAACAGGAAGTGGAAGAAGTAGTCACTCACGGCCAGGAAACTTCTCAACATCTGGTACTAGTTGCGTTTCTTTCAACAAAGCAGCCGTTCCGCAGACGCCTCGTCCGTAGAGTATCGTTTGACATGCTACCTTACCCTGAAAGGGACCGAGAATGAGTTGAGCTTTTGATGAAGATGTGGAGGAAGTCTTGCGATCGAGGACGTAGAAACCTATATATTTCAGTTGATATGGGAATGCAAGGAAGTTGGACGAGATCCGCGGATGAGGAAGTTAAGGACTTACCAGCCCAGTTAACGTCTACTGACGGAGCAGGCAAAGACTTATAGGCGTGCCATAATAATGATGCCGTATTTGCCAGATTACTGACAGGCCATCGTTCAGCTTCACTTCTTTCATACAAAAGCTGGCCCACACGTGATGGACTTTAGAAAACATACCAGACCTAGGCGACTAGTTAGCTGCTATTGTGTATAAATGAAGAGCAAGCTATGTGGAGAAGAAGATTGTCGTACCCAATTCCTCTGTCCCTCAAATAGCGCAACGGCCTGATCTAATACCTGCTTATACGCTTCCTCTTTCGTCACTCCCGAGGCGAAGTTCGATGAGTCTGCATGAACCTATTCTCGTTTCAGTTACTGAACCAACAACAACCCTCATTCTCATTAATAGGAAGTCCCAATCATACCATTCTCTAGGTCTAGTGGGAACGAGCTCCCGTGAGGTTCACAAAGAAGAATTGTTTGCTGTTATGGAATTTTCAGAAATGGAAGTGGAGCTACTGACAGAACGGAAGGAGGTTTGTCATCCTTGTTTGAGACGGATAGCCGAACACGTGATATTAGATCATCTTTAATTTAAGGATAAGGCCGAGGGAGAATTTTATGGACGATAGTCTAGTTAATATGTTTACTTGTGTGCGATTGGAGAAACGATTAGTGGGGCATAGCTTCAAGTTGCTACAAGTTAGGTTCTTAAAAGCAGTCGGCGTACAATTTCTGGGGCACTTCTGTAGACTGGCGAGGGAAAAGTGAACTGCACGATCAAGTAGAATTCCAACTTGCAAACATTTTTCTTGACAAGCAGTTTATCATGAACTGCTAAAATGTGCCCACTAAACGCCGACATGATGCCCCATACTCCGAAACTCAAATTCATCAATATCTCTGTCTATGCTTTTTGATGCCCGCGTCCATCGCATCCGGCTCCACAGCTACTCCCAGACTCGTGGCTCCAAGACCTTGCGACCCACCAAGGCGCCTTCCAGCAGTATCTCTATTAGTTTCGAATCCTTCCCTCTCGCTTTCCACCAACTTCGTCTCAGCCGCCTCGCTCAACATCGTGCCCTCAATGCTCAAGAATCCTCTCTCCTTATCATGACTGGACTCGATTTCACGTACTCGGAATTTCACCATTCCTTCAATCTTCTTTCCCTCTCCGTCAACATAGTATCCCATTCCTTCTTCGGCATATGTCTCTCCTTCTCCTTCCCATCCCTCTCTCGCATCACTCACATCCTTCCACTTCCAGTCACTCGGCAAACATTTCCGCTCTATGCTTGCATTGAATAGATTCCAGCAAACCAGTCCTAGATGTCCTTCATTCTGCAAATTGACATATCCCTCCAGCCAAGCTCCCTTCTCCGGTTTGAATAGCAGGAATTCCGCAGTCAGCCATGTCCAACTAACAGCGTACTCATCGTGATTTTGTAGCAACACCTCCTCTCCGTCGTTTCCAAATGCCTTCTCTGATAATCTGGGGTTGCTGTACGAGAGCAGTACGCCGTTGAATGGTGGGTAGTATGTGAGGAGTAGCGGGGAGAGATGTTCGGCGCAGATGCCTTCGAGTGGGTACTTTTGCGACACAGGTGCCAATGGCAGATATAACGATGAGGTCTGTAGATGGAATGGAGATATCGAAGCAGGTGTCTCCAAAATCTCAGACTCGACAGCTCTTGCATCCGACTTGTGCTTTTTCGATTTCGACTTGGGTCCTTCCTCGCCGTGGTCTCGTTTCCGCTTCTTCTCGCCATGTGAGGATTTCGATTTCTTCTCGGACTTCGATCTGTGCTTTTCGGACCCCATCGTGTCTGTCTGCGAAAGAGTTGTCGTCTCAATTGACATGCTGGGAAGGTTTTGAGAAGATATCTGCTTCCGTTGTCTCGGGTTAAAGTTAAAGTAACTTTTTTTGCGCCTCAAAAGGCTGACAGTTCGATCGGCCGCTAGCGTGCATTAGCGCAACCTTAATCTACCTCGGAGGGCTGCGTCGCGAAGTGGACAGTTTGAGCCTCGCGATTATTACTGATTGTTCTGGACACTTCTTGTCGCCTCCCACTTTCTCCTGTTCCTTTCTCAACAACCATAATTTTGCTTCATGATATCTCTCGTGGGCTTTTCTTAGAGCTTCAAGACACATCATGTCTACCAGCAACTTACTTTCTCTTGCTGGCTGGACATTTCTCCCAAATGTAAGCGCCACTCTGAAAATAGGCAAACTTCCACCAAATCCGGAAAATTTTGCTGATGAAATGTACAGTTTGTCACAGGATGGCTCCAGACGATATACTATGGGATTATGATCCGCGCCGGTGACCCAAAACCACAGCCAGGCTCTCCGCGCTACATCACACATCGCCGGCGCATACACATCATAGTAGTATCTGCCTACCTCCTTTATACAATATACGAAGCAGACTGGGAAATACGGCGGGCGAGCGACTTTTATCAAGATCTGGGAGTGCCATATACCGCTACAGAAAGGGAGATCAAGTCCAGGTTTCGGCGGTTAGCAGCGATCCACCATCCTGACAAGGTGTCCTCCACATCCACCACCACGGAAGGATATTTCGTGCACCTAAAACTCGCCCAAGACACTCTCCTAAACCCCGCAAAGAGATTTGCATATGAGCGCTTTGGACCCGAAATCACAGAGTGGCAGCGCTGTTCCGGCATCCGCGACTTCGTCGTGCATGGCTTACAATCAATCCTCCCCTATTACGGCGCGGCGGCAATTTTCATGTATATTTTGGGAATGATGGGATATTTGGAGTGGGGCAAATACTGGCGGTGGCTCACACTGGTTGGATTCTGCGTGTTCGAATTATATACTGTTTCTCGGCCTCATTTTCCCTCCTTCGCGGCCAACATCGTCAACCCCTTCCTCACGAACTTCACCGCACACCCCCCCTACCTCCCTTTTCAACTCATCCAACTGGGACGAAAATTCAGCATTACCCTTTACATCGCATTTTCGCAGATAGGACCGCATCTCGAACCTCCTACCCCGGTCGCATCGAATGCGGGCCCAGAAGTGCAGTTGAAACAGCAATTAGATCGGTTAGAAGCCACAGCGAAGATCGTGGACGTGGAAGCTACGAGAGACGTACAGCTGGAACTGAGTCCGTTTATGGGCGACGAGCAGGCTATCGGGGAAGTAAAGGGCAAGATGAAGGAGTGGCTGGTACAGAACACGATACAGAGCGATCCTGAGGTTCGAGATGCGATAGGCACCTTGCTGAAGAAGAGGAGAACGGATGCGCCTGCTGGGGCTAGAGGAAATAGATAGTTCTAGATACAGGACATCTGTTTGCGCTTATTAATAGAACAGTCAACATTCACAACCAGGAGTCTTGCTTTGTTTCTCTTGCACTTCTTCTCTACAAAGTGATTGAGTGAAAGCAAGATCTGGAACAACAAAGTAAGCTGAATCATAGTGTAGCCCAGTAAGGGTTCATCTCCTGATGTTCGTTGTACTACGAGTCTGATGAAAGATTCCGATTTTGAGCATACGAGTGGCAGCATCTAATACCAGCACGATCTGTAAATTTCCGCTCCAACTTGTGGCTTCCAAAATCCAAGACAAGAAAGACCGCCCGTCCATGCCCAAAACATCACTGGAACCGCCTTTCCAGCACACCCCTCTACCTCCAGGACATCTGCAAGTCTTCGAGTATCAAGTCAAAGCTTTTCTTCGTCAGCTCAACCATGTTTTCGGCGTTCCGACTACGAAAGCTATCGAAGACAGCATCGTCAAGCCCGAACTTGTTGTTCCTCTTCAGGTATTCAACGACAAAGTCCAACGTTTTTCTGGCCATAACACCTCTGCCCCCGACTTCCAGAACACGAGGGTTTCCCGCAACGAACTGCTTGGCAATGTAGTTAAACTGATCCCGTTAGATGGCAAGCATGCCTTCCTTGATCTGACCGAACCAGGCTTCAACTTCGGCATATGCTGCAACTTCGTCCTTTGTGTATTTGCCAATGACGGGGGATTGCAGCACCACTTTCTCGAGAAGTTGTCCCTTCGCAACGCCGGGTTCAGTATATACCAGGTTGTTCTTGAAGCTATGGCACTTGCAGAGGATGTCGAAATTATCGACATAATAGCCCTGTCTAGCCTTCGTGGAGCCAGAAACCATGGCATAGTTGACGGTGAGCTCCTCCCCCTGTTTGAGACTCGTGCCGCACGGAAGACCATAAATTCCCCTTTCGAGAACCCTCGTGCAGTGTTGGGGGAACAGTCATGGTTGAGTCGAGACGCAAGCTCGTACAAAGCTGGGCCTGAGGGGGCTTCATAGGAGTTGATCTCCAGGATATGTGCCAAGCGTGTTTCCGTGCATGGCTTCACTTTGCAGCTGCAGTGGCTGTGTAAGTTCATGATTCTCTTCTTTTTGTCCTCGGACAATATGGTGAACAGAGCTTCCTTGTAAAGGTTCTCATTCGCGCCTTTGATGATGACTTCTTCAACAAAGAATCTCTGTGCCGGCTATGATATGTTGAAGAGCGAACGCACCGACGCCCCCTTTCTCTGTAGCGTGATTGAATCTGAAGGGAAGTCCGGGTGGTATGACTAGGAGAGAGTTGGTCAGCTATTGGTAAGATGGTGTAAAAAGACTTACCCGGCAGGGTCTCATCCGTAAACTCCTTTTCTTACTTTTCCTTGATAGAGCAGGCGTACAACTTGTCGAGCAAAAGTCTCTCCTCTTCTTCCTTCACTCGTACTTCTGCCTTGGCCTTCTTCGCATTCTGCTTCTTCCGTCTGTGACGCTCGGCTCTGACACTTGCTGTAGACGGGGTACTTTTGCTGTCATTGTCGACTCCACGCTTATCGGAGATTTTGCTGAGCTTTTGTAAAGCTGAGGTCAGCGTTACTTCACTATGCTGGAATTTTAATAATGCTGAACCCACCTTCGATAGTTCATCATAATTATTGGACTTCTCCCATGTGGCATCATCTGACATCGTGGGAGTTCTGGCAGGTGTTCTCCCATGTTGGGCTGTTTTTTGGTGGCAGTAACTGGCAAACACTGTCAAGAGAGGTACTGTGTAGAACTTTTGGGGGAAATGCTCTTCGATACGGAGCTCATATCAATATCTAGGTGGGAATACTTTATCCGGTTCTTCGGCTGGGGCTGCATATCGCCATGAAACACCTTTGTTGACTTTTGGCTCTGAAGCTGCCGGTAGCCGAGACGTCACATAGATTGGGTGACTTCTAGGCAGCACTGGGACAGTTGGAACATTCAACGTAGCATTTTTACCAGGCTTAGTGTTCCAGGGCTCGCAACTGACAATTGCGTGTTTGTCTGCTTTTGATCCTGTTTCGAGTGTAGTGAACCTTTCATCTGGAAAGCCCTGTATCCCCAGCGCCCAACCGAACTGGCTTGCCGTCCGCTTGTTGTAAGATTGGAAATGAATAGAAAACAGCCCGTCCTACGGACTACCAATAAAATATGCGTATAATCGACGTACCCCATAGAATCTCTTCATAGTCACCTGGGGTGGGGCGAGACCAGCCCGAAGGTTTCACTCGCTTAAGATGGTCAAAGACTAAGAAAGAGATAAACAAGAGACCAAGAAAAGGGTATATGCACTTTGGCGGAAAGCATGGCTAGCTCTGGAGATCCAGTTACTCACAGTAAATTCTAGGTACAGGGCAATTGAGCAACTTCAGCTTGTACACCTTTCTGCCTCCAAGTCTTGCCTTTATACGCCAAGTCTCCGAATATAGTTTGAATCTCCATTTCCTCTGCTGTATTTTCACTATAAGACCAACTTACGAGGACAAAACTGACTTGGAAACAGAGCTTGAGCCTAATAAAACGTCTCCCCACGAGCACAAGCCACCAATGCCGAGCCCTCAACATTTCCATGCTTTTTAGCTATCCCAAAAAATTCAATTTCTTCAAACCTCTCGACTGCTTGACTGTGTCCTAGTAGTCCCCCAGTCTCCATGTTTTTGCAGGCTATTTGCTGTCTGCGCCTTTTGACTCGACGACGTACTTAGTCCAAGATTGCCGAGACATGAAACACAAGCACATGCTGCAGGGCAACCAGTGCCTTTAAAACCTCAATGGTAGAAAGACCACAGTGAAGTTCAGTTTTCAACGCAACCAATCACCCACACTTATGGAGTGAACTGAGCGAGTGAGCGTGATATGTAAATCACGTAGAACAAGTCAGATTTTAAAATGTAAATAGTGTCAGACGAGGCTGCCTCGGCTTATTGTTGCCACCTTAGTCATAAGCGACACTTGATCGAGCCTGAGGCAGAAGTAAGGCTAGCCAAATCTGCCGACACAGCCTCGAACTGGAGAGGCTGCACGAACAGCCTTGCAAAACAAGACAACCCTTCTCATCTCCACCGCAATCACTTGCCATTCAATCATCACCAAACGTGTATCTTCGTAATCAGCGCTATTGCTTGCCTATCCGCGAATCCCAATTACCTGTCGTTGAGCCGAATTGCGTCGGCCTTGCGACATGGAGCCTTCCTCGAAGAAACGTCGACTTGCTCCGAAACTGGCAGAACAAGCCCATGAACAGGTACTGCCTCGTTGTTAAAGGTTTCATATAATTCATACTGACAGATTCGATAGGCCCAGTCGGCTCGATTCGACTACAAAACCATACCTCCTCCACAAGATGCCGTACCTCCTCCCGAGCGGAAAGACTTCGAGTCTTTCGCGCGTCACCTCCAAGATGCTGCGATGCTCATCTATGCACAAGCCAATCAATCCCCATATACAAGCGTCTCGGTCCTCCTCTTGCGATGGGAAGATGATTTGAGCGTTGATCAGGATTTGCAACAACTCCAAAAGCTCTTCCGCGAGCGCTTCAACTTCCGGACCGAGTCTTGGTGTATACCCAGCTGTCCGAATCCAAGCATGAAACTCACCATGCACATGGCACAACACCTCGAATATTCAAGACCTGATCACTTGTGGATCGTATACTATGTCGGTTATGGATTTATGGGTTCAGATCATAATTTATACTGGGCTTGGTAAGGTCATATCTCACAGCCTTACTACCTAAGCTGATACTGTGATAGCAATCCTCGAGATGATTCTTCCAAACTTAAATGGGATGGCGTCAGATGTCTCCTCGAAGATGCCCAGTCCGATATTCTCCTCCTACTCGACACATGTGCGGTTGCCGACGCTCCTACTGCTGGAAGTCATGGTATTAAGCAAGCTATTGCGGCATACAGCCCCGATCAGATCACCAAGGAGCCAGGAGCACGCTCTTTTACATTCAACCTCATCGAAGCTCTAAGCAGACTCGGCACTGGTCGGCCTTTTAGTACACAGCGCTTGCACGAGGAGATTATTTCCATGCAGCATAATAAGTTCTTGCAAACATCTGGTCTGACCAATGGGTCAAGTAAACCTCCACCCGGCCGAGAAAGAATGCCTGTTGTTTTCTCATTGACTCCAGGTGCAATGCAAAGCATTACGATCTCACCAATTGTTCAGCAACCACCTGGCGGTTCGCTTATACCGTCCCCTCTGGGTTCTCCTGACAATGATCTACTACCATCCAGAAGCCTCCACAACGAGCAACAACTGCTGAAGATTAGCTCAAATTCCGATCTTACATTTGAAGAGATGAGAGCTTTGGTTTGCACAACTTTTCTTGGTGAACCCAGTCAAGAGATGGCTTCGTTTAAACAGTGGCTTCTGAATACTCCGATCGCAGCTGCAAAGATTGCCGTGGAAGGCATGTTTCATGGACCGCCAACCGTACTCTTGGTTTCTATGCCAATCGCTATCTGGAATGTGGTTGCTGCAGATCGTACATGTGCCTTTCTGGGCTATGTAAATTCACATAACATGACGACCGAATATCAACGTCTGATCGGCGGGATGTCGCCCATCGCAAAGACCGCAACCTTCAAAGAACTCGAAGATGGCAAGATTCTTCTTGAGGCCCGTCAAGCTGCTACCTCGACTCCTCTCTTGAATCGACATGAGCCTCGTCCAGAATTAATGCAGCAGGATCCGATGCGCCAAAGCATGGGACAAGATGGCATCTCAATGGGAACGCCCAATCCTGTTCCTCAGGTTGTATTTCAAAATGTGGAGCAACCAGTCATTCCTGACCACAAAGATGAGGTTGAAGATTCTGTCGAGATGCATGAAGCCGCAGAACAGCTGAAGGCACTTAGCCACGTCCGACACCTAAGTCACGATCACGCCAATAGCGAACGTAATCAATCACATATACCATCTGAAGAATCCCCTGGGTTACGAAGTGGTCGAGAGGGGTCTGCATCATCACACGATCAGAATGATTCGGGTGGGGAAGACCAAATGTACAATTCCGAGTACAACTCACCTCGACCAAAACCTCGAAGATCTATCCAGAAACAAGGCCCCAAGCAGGACACTCGATGCTCTCTGTGTAGCCATGCTCCTTTCAAGGACTCTTCCTCACTCCGAAAGCACATTGCTGCAGCTCATACCCGACCTTTTCCCTGCGCCTTCTCTTTCGCTGGTTGTACTAGTACTTTCGGATCAAAGAATGAGTGGAAACGACATATTGCCTCGCAGCATCTCTGCCTAACGTATTATCGCTGCTCTTCCTGTCCACAAAGTACTGTCGAAGGCAAAGGCAACGAGTTCAACCGCAAGGATCTGTTCACACAGCATCTTCGTCGGATGCACGCCCCTTTTGCTATCAAGAAGGCCATTGCAAAGGGCGACAGCAAGCTACAGCTAGAGTGGGAGACGCATGTAAAAGATATGCAAACCAGCTGTTTAGTAACACGTCGACAGCCACCACAACGATCTGCGTGCCCCAAACCTGATTGCTCTAATGTTTTCGAGGGTACCGGCAGCTGGGATGACTGGACTGAGCATGTAGGTCGTCACATGGAGAAAGGTGAGGCTGGCAGACTTGGTGTAGATAAGTTGCTTGCACGATGGGCCCTCGAACAGGGCATTATCGAACGTAAGGAAGATGGCGAGTTGAGACTAGTAGGTACCGAAAGAGAAAGTGGTGCTGGAGCTGGTTACTATAGTGACGGTAACGGCAATGTGGCACCAAAGCGCGATATGGGTGATGATGCCAAAGGCGAAGGAGACAGCATGCTGCTCGACAGTTGACAATTGCTGCAACAAGCGATTGACGGATAATTTGATATTGGGGGATTATTATGGGGTGTTATGGAGTCGGAGTAAAAGTATTGCGTCTCCTCATCTTGGAGTCCCATGTATATTCGTTTTGTCTTTCACTGTTTTTCTATATTGCGCTTTTGAATTTCTGGTCTGGCCGGTCGGTTGGGTATTGGATGGAATGGAGTCTAGCACTACAGTTCCTTCTGTCCTGGCTTTCTTATATTGGTGGATGAGTAGGATAGCTCGCACTTCAATGTTTTGGACACTTCAGGCTGTGATGGAAGAGGAGGAGAATATGCAAGAGCAATCGAGATATTCATGATTCTACAAACGAGTTGTCGACTCTCGTTGGCTTGGTGCAATAGGTCTAGAAGTGATGTTGTTCCTGCTCTCAGCACTGGCTCTTTGTTATCTGTATGCTTCGTCCTCTTTCAACCTATCTTGATCACGAATAGCACTTACCTAAGATTGGTTGGTATCTCTACGGTCTTATCTCCTATGTCCAATCATCACACGCTGCATCGTTGCGACTTGTTTGCTTCTGGATCTATCCTTCTTGCCCAGTCGACTTACCGCCCGGATCAATTTCCACCCGACCTCTCTGTCTCAAGTCACCCAACTTGAATATTTCTAGAGACTTACAATTGATAGACAACAGGTTGTTTTCTCTTGTATCACTCTAGCTGGAAGCTCAACTTGCGAAAAGAGTATGGTACATACGACGATCGCGAGGCGCGGGAGATCGACATGCCGAACGTAGATGGTAGATCTGCTAGCGATACGAGGTACTGACTGCCAAGGGAAAAGACTCAGGGCTGAAGCTGTTGGGTACTGTTAGCTGGGTCGGGTATTGATTCATCTCAGTATTGGTGTTGGTGATCAACGACTTTCATTCAGACATTGGATGTGGAAGTTGAGGGTTGGGAATTGGCGCTGGCTGGTGTTGTGGGTGGGGTTGAGGAACGGGCGATGGCACTCTGTCCTGGCTGGGGTTGGGTTTGTGTCAGAGGCTGTAAGTTTCGGCAGTCGATCTCTGTAGGTTTACAAGAGAAGGGTAATTAGAGTGTCACGGCAGTTGGATATTTGGGTTTTGAGGTTTTAGGTTGGGCAGGGAATCAGGAGTTCGTTGCTGTTTGATTAGGTTGAGAGACTCCTAATTTTACCTTACGTTTGGAGATCGGCTTGAACTGATCGTGCATCTCCGGTTCCGCTTGATTGTTGAGCCTATTATTGGCTTTGATACTTACAGTTTCGAGTGGATACTCAAGCGCTTGATTTCGATAGTTTGGAAGTATATATCATGTAAGGCTGGGGTTGTATCCTAGGAATAGAGTTCTTAGACTAGGGCTGGTTTGAAAGGCAGGGAGAACCCAGTTTGAAATTGTATCTGCCGAGCTTTCGAACTTAGATGTTGCCGAAAGTAATTGGAACCGTTCGTTCATGCTGGCTCATTTTTGGGGGGTTGGGTTTGGACGCGATCAGGATTTGAGTTTGGATTAGACATGGGTGCAGTTCCGCGGGGCTGTCGTTGTGGTCTGACAATTTTGACATTAGCTTTTCTGAATGTTCTGGAAGTCGGGGAACAATGCTGGTCGCTCTGAATGCGCACATGACAGTTACTCAGGCGGGGGTTCTTGCAAGGGGTGGTTTCGGACTTGAGTTCCAATATCCGAATTCTCCGTGAATTCTGGGTTGGGGTCTGTTGCATGTTAAGATCACGTCTACATGGCCGTGTATGAGAGCTCGTGGTCTAACTGCCTTTACTAGATGGCGTGGATGGACTGCCTAAATGTTGAGACCTGGACATTGATGTCAAACTTTCGGCCCTGTGAACTCCGGAGGGACCTAGCAATGTGATGCCAAAGGTATGGAGAATAGGGTAGCTACAAGTTAGAACAGTAGATAGAGGAAGGGGTATCAGAGATAAGAGTAAATCATAATTTTCCATAGCCCTGGGATCTAAAGTTCGTCTGCAAAGAAGCTGAAGTGGCGCGAAATTGATCTGTGGAATACCACCTTAAATGCACCAAGAAAGCAAAACACAAGATGCGTCTTACTGGGTCTCTTTAGTTGTGACTTTTCAGGGTACGAAGGCACATTCAATCACTGCATAAGCATGGCTCGAGAAATATGTGGACAGCACGCCTGCTCGAAAGAGATCGCAAAGAGGGCTGTGCGTAATCATGTATTAGCAAAAGTTTAGAGAGAAAGCAAGTTAGACGAGCCACGGACGTATATTCTGCTCACGCTCGGTTTGCCACTTATAATAGAATATTACTTGTGGCACGTACGGCTTGATTGAAGGTGAAGTTGGAAATGAGAGTGAAGGCGAAAGGAGAAGTCGCTTAATGTTTGTTGACATATTTACGCGAGGTTAAGTGGAGCAGAGCGGAATCGAAAAATCAAAAAGCAGAGTCGGTCGTTTGTAAAGATGTTAAAAGTCTATGACGCTGTGATTGAGCAAGGGAAGGCACTTTTGAGTGATGTAATGATGGAGGGAGGCATCTATGTCGAATGACTCTGCTGAGTGACGTAATGATGGAGGGAGGCATCTATGTTGACTGACTCTGCTGAGGTGAAACCAAATAATCGCAGGGTCATGACAGAAAACTCTTGGGTTACATTGATTTAAGCACACTAAAAATGCACTTCGGTGGAATATATTAACTCTATTTCTTAGTTTGACATTAACTCTATTTGTTGTTTGAGTCGCTGTCCAAAACTCTCAAACATTCTCGGTTATGATTGCCATTTGAAATATATCCCGGTAGACATGGTGGATGTTGTTCACTGCCAGAATAGGCAGTAGAGTTGAAACTCTGTGATCTAATCATCTCTCATCCACTCAAGCATACTGACGTAGGATCGACTTGAAAATAACAGTTTGACACGCAGAACCCAGCCGGAGGTATCTCCGCAGCCACTCCTACCCTCTTCCACTGATCAATGTCTTACTGTCAATCAGACAGCTTAAGAAATGCAGAAATGACACATCTCATTCCCAATCATCAGACAGGAGTGACATGAGACGACACGAGGCAAAAGGGGGGCAGAGACATGGCGTATTGTGGAATGTTCCTGGCAAATAGGGGTGCACGATAAGCGAATGTGTTATGATCTGAGGCTTTTGGGGCGCTTGAAGGAAAGTAAATGGAGGAAGAATATGACATAGATGGCTGTCTATGAGAGAGCAAAAAATCTGGTGAAAGTTGCTTGGTGCAATTTGTTTGATTTGGGTGTTATTGTTGAAAAGCTTGTGGGTTTTTGTGGTTGCCCTAAGAGACGAGAGATAGAATTCTGAAGCAGGAAACGGACAAGAGTGACAAATTGCCCCCAGAAAGGTGGAAATAGTTCAACAAAAGAGAATCAATACACACTCAGAGATATCACATTCTCACTGTCTTCGGAATCCTGCTAATAGACATCAAAACATCTAGCGGAACATCTCACCGCATCTCCGCCAGATTCCAACTCAGTCACAACCCCCAATCTCAGTCCCGGAAGCCAACGATCCATCAACACGTAATCCTGTCCCTTTCCAGATCTCATTTCTGGTAAATTTCACAGGCCGTTCTTCCATTCCTAGAGTATGCTGCACGGTAAGGAGAAAGAATATCGAGTCAATATCTCTTATCATTTCAGAGGCGCCTTCTCCCGTCCGTCCCGCGTGGCCCACGCCAGCGCCACAATAGTCCCACGTAGCTTCCACGGACACTAGAACGTGGATAGATAGATTTAGAGCTATAACGGGCTTGCTTTCCTTTTGATTTTGTGGCGTGGGCGCTGTATAGAAGGTATGCTGATGGGGTAGGTTTTCCCTGCCCGCCGTGGCGTGCGATGCCTGCCACTAGCTTTCTTTCTTTCCCGAGATCGTAGTTTAGAGAGGGCTTGGAGGCGTTTTTTTTTGGAAGAGGAGTAAAGGCGGAGAGAAGGAAATGTGTATCGATTTTTCAAGGCTGAAAACTTGACGCCACGAGGTCGGTGGCTTTTATCGAAAAGGAAAAAACAAGTGGTTAGGGAGTTATGTGCTCTCTGCAGAGCACGTTGTGTCACCACGCACGTTTCGCTCGTGTGGGAGGGTTGACGTTTATTTGTTTACTTTTTTTTTTTTGAGACCTGTCGCTTTTTCCCCCTCTGGTCGAGTAAATTTATACACTATCTATCTATCTATCTTTAAATGGTAAGCTTGACAAATGAATTCGTACAGAGCCCGTGTCAAATACGTGGGATGAACGAGATGTGGAGCGTATCATCGACTGTACCTGGGTTGCCACAAATTATATGAATATCGAGGGAAAGTGTGAGTGCTGGCATGCATGCAAAGCAGTCAAGTCACCACCAAATTGCTCAACATAGAAGTGCAACCAATTCCGGGTGATGGGAGGGTTCGGGTCCAATTTTCGTTGCATCAATTGAAGCCTTCCTCCGTTCTAAATGCAACGATAACAACAAGTCCCCAAACAAAACCATGAGAGACATTGGCGGTACATATCTCCGGACAGCATAGCCATGGAAGCGTCTCAGACCTATCTAATATATCATATCAGATCCCAAGATAGCGGAACAGCCGTTGCGCTACAGTACATTATCGTGTAGTAAAGTTATGACGAGGAATGGAAGTGGCACGATTTACCTGTATGAAGTTTCTTTTGTACGCTTGAATTGAATGGGAGGAGGGAGTGAAAGAGGACTTTTTGCCCTTTGATGTGGAGTGGCGCGGCTTGGAGGCTGGCTTACACGTGGTGGCTGAATGACAGAAGATGGGACTGAACCTATCACGAGGAGAGGAAGGGAGAGATGTATATGACAGAATTGTGGCAGGTGCAAGCGTGCGTGCTGGACATGTGGTATGTGAGGTGGTGGTGGTGGTGGGAAAAAGCAAAGCAAGTCGCCTGTGATGCTTGTGTGACTGAAGGAGGCGCCTGAGGCGTTGATGACTGGAGTGAGGAGGTGTGCTCCGAACGGGATGGAAGCGAATGAAGCTGCTAGTGGTGGTGTGTATGATAGAAGGAAAGAATTGTGATAAACTATCTAACCTTTCCAAAGTATGAGATATGATCAGTTGGGACGACAGCGCCTCCGGCGGGAGGAGGTCTCACAGAGTAGCGGAAAGATTAAGTATTGCCACATTGACTGTATGAAGGAAGGGATATTCCGAAGAAAGAATCTTTTTTTCTTTCTTTCTTTCTTCCTGTGACAATACTTGAACCTCGCTTACAGTATTCCAATATTCAAAAAAGAAAGGAAGGAAGATTTGCACGAAGAGGTTCGGCAATGGGAAAAAAATTAGGGAAAGGATTGGCGAGATAAGCCGTTTGAAGCGCCCTCAATAAAAAGTAAACATCACCGTTTCTAGCCATGGCTTCACACGGGGATGGCTCCGAGCGAAAACTCCTGAACATGGCAGCAAAAGCCCAGGACGGCCCTAGACGAGGAATTCCACATCGAATGAAATTGCGTGTACTGTCTTAGATTCGGCAGATGGACAGCACATGAAAAATATTACTGTTTGATTTGTATCCGAGGTCAGGCCCTTGCCTCGGGACGGGCCAGAGCGAAATGTGCCGACGAGAAAAGCAAATATTGAGACCGGACTTGTCAAAGCGGCGTCGAAGAAGGATAGGATTTGCCTTGGTGGCTGAATTAAGGTCGTGAATTGAACGATGTTCAAAAAAAAAAGGCGTCGGCTACAGCATACAAGTGTACATGAGGCTTGAGCCTCGTGATTAAGTTGTAATATGTACCCTGCATTTGAGTTTCCGTAAACTATACCTCTTTAGGAAGGGAAGTAATTATCATGTTGCTTGGACTTCGGTTGATTGTTGTTGTACCAAATATTGTGATATTCGAGGCGTTTGGACGCCAAATCATACATACATCAGCTTTGCGAGAACGAAAAGAGAGTGATGCCGTTTCTCGGGTTCCACAACATGAGGACGGAAGTGGTTTCGAAACGAAACCTCGCCCTTGGCACGTCATCTTAAACACAGTTGACTTGATGATACTCCATGTTCTCGGATACCTTTTCTGGGCAATCGGCAATACTCGATTTCATGCCTGCTCATAACCGATGCGAGCTCCATTGAAAGTGTCAACAATCAAAGACAACCAAAGTTGTCCGTGACCTGGTCACCACTGTTTCTCTCATTTCCCTGTCTGCGACCCCCGACATTGTCTGGCAGCGGCACGGTCCTAAAGGGCTCAGCTCAGATCGGGTAGGATGATTGGGTATCGACGGCTCCATGCTGGGCATCCCTACCGAAACAGCGATATCTGCATCGGAGTATTACTTGTGGACCCTGTCGCTTTGCAAGAGAGGGGGCGGCGCGCGGGCGTCGCGGGGACGCCGCCTATCTTGGTAAGATATTGCAAATCCGTATCTGTTGTCTTGTGAGTGGCTGCCAATTGCCCATATGTTTCACCGAGGTGATATATCGCCTAGGGAGAATCGGAAGTTCAACGCTCAGGCAAGGCAGGGAGGGAAAAGGCCGAACCTTACGTCGTATTTCTCGCATGGCCTGCCAGAAAAGTTATGGGTGAGATGAGATGAGAGGAGATGGCCGAGATGATTGCTCGATAGGTGGGTGAGATCGCCAGATCGATTGTTCATTGCTCTCATTGGAGATGTGAGATTAGGAGATCGATATCTAGATTGATTGGCCCCACAGTGGGGTGTTCAAGAAGGTGACATCCAGTCGAGCCAGCTTTCTGAAAGGGCTATCCGTGGGGCTGTGATGTGGAGAAGTACTCTGTTTGACGTTCAGCAATTGAGGCTTTTGATAGTCTGCTTTGGGTAGTCTTAAGCTTCGACCGTATGGATTGAGACTTGCACAAAGCTCGAAATGGAAATACAGCTGCGCATCCTGCTCTACTAGGCCAGCATGAGAAAGCAGTCAAGCGTTTCTGTTGCTGATCTTGAAAAGCAATTTACCGCCAGAGGGACAGTGCGGCGCAGTGGCTCATTGTAGTACAAATAAGAGCAAATGAATCAAGGAAGAGGCGAGCGAGCAGGGAATTCGTAGGAGGAACGCTCCGAGATGACAAAGTAACAAAGTTTTGGTAGGACGCATGGACACATGCATACATGCAGGCGGGTGGGTATGTTTCCGTTGGATCTGAGATTGCTCATCATTCTTGACCACTTGTGGTTCCGATGCGAATTATACTCCAGGATAGGTATAAGACGGACAAGGAGCGAGGTCGATCAAACAATGGCGCTCCCTGAAAAGAACGCGAGATGGCGTGAGGTGATGCCAGGGTGCTGTATACCCTTGGACTTTTGGGTGGCGATCTCGAGATCGTTTTAAGCAGGGAGTGGACGAGGGTCTCTAGAAGGATTTGCTCAATCTTGACTTGGAACAACATTCGGTATGCGCGTCGTTATCAGATCTGTGGTCTTATGCTGGGGGCTGTGTGGGACCATTATGAAGTGACAGCGGAGTATTCTCATATTGCAACATGGATACAGCTACCAAGAGACGTTGCTCTCCGCTACCGGTAGTCTTGACAGTTAACGTAGTCGCAGAAATCGGTGGTCCTATGTATGGGGCATACGGCAGTTGGGTTATTGCCTGCTCTCGTTGAACTTTCTTGGGCTTGCGTAGTCTGTCTCAATAATAATGTGTTGTGCTTTGGTCCGTTCACAACTGAGCAAGAGCAGACAGAGCCTGGTCGGGGGGACTGAGAGAACGACAGGCCACTTCCTCGACCCTTGTAGGGTTGCAGTGGGGATGTGTCCTTCTTGACAGGGCAGGCCAAGGACTTGCATGTTCCGGAAGCCGGGAGAATCATCGCGCGACCAAAATTCTACAGGGGATAGGATCGTGAGATGGAGAGATTTACGGTTCGACGGTGGATCTGATGCTAGAGTGGAAACTCTGCTGATAGATACTTTGGTACGAGCGACAGCATGGGTTCAAGACTTCACCAAAGTTAGCTACGGTACTGGCGCTTAGATATGTTCGTGATTTTTGACCGGCTCAATATTACCTAAAAGCTGCAGTAGAGAGCAGAAGTGAGCTGGCTGACTATCAGCTTCGTTGTTCAACTGTTCTAGAGCGTGGGGTCATTTCTGCATCGGTTCCTGCCTCAACAGTGCATATATGTTGGCTTTCTACGGAAAGGATAATGTCCATTCCGAGCAAGTAGTATGGCGTCCCGAGTAGAAGGTTCCTGCGGCGGAAATCTGTTCCATCCGTGATGAAATCTCAGGGATCGTGCGGCATCACATCGTGAGGATATGAGGTCCTGATTGAGCCGTGTATGCCCTGCCCTACCGTACCCTCCTGGTCTTTTCCACCTTTGTTTGGTGGACAAGGTACTCGTAGACGAGGCGTTGAAAACCGTACTGGGCCTGTCAGACTGGGATCATGAGGACTGGGGTCAGGGTTCTAGAACGCATATGATCGAGCGATGAGACGCAATCCGTTGGAGTGGTTGATGGGGACATGGGTTGGCATACCTCTCTGCATGCGAGGTGAGAGCGGGCAACTCTGACATTATTATTGTGAAGTAAACGGGTCTATGGAAGGGTTTTGACAGGCGGCCGCTTGTTGCTTCAACAGGCTGCTTGACTTGACATGTTTGAGATGAGAATACTCGCTGGCAGGTCACGGTCGTACCAACGAGTCAGGGCTGTGCAGAAGGGACAAGTTTCTTGACTCCTCATGCGAGCCTCTAACTGGATGTCAACCTCCGAGCTGAAGTTGAGAGGAGTAGTAAAGTGTTGGCTGGATGGCAAGCTGTCGTCTGTGCCGTGCCGAACCGGCATCTGTTCCACGCATGGATGGATGGATGCATGCAGGATGCGAATATATCTTTCTTAGCTAGCGCGCAGCACGGAGCATCTGAGATCGTACGATTATGTGCCGCTAGACTGGGGATATACCTGGAACCTGGTCTGGCATGGGTGTAAAGGGGGGTCACCCAGGGCCCATGACAGAGATCTTCACGCGGGTCTGGCATTATGCTATGGAGATCTTATCTGATACTGGAGCTTTTGCTTGGAGCTGAAAAGTCGTCAAGCTGCAGTAAAAGAAGGAAGAGGGGAAGTCTTTCCAGCTTCGTATTTGCCACTTATTGGCAATAGCAGGAAGTATGTATTGCCCAAGGCGTGATAGCCGTATATCGAAGAGGTGGTAAGCTTGTTAGTCAGTTGTGAAAACCAAAACCAACGGTCGGAGGAATTCACGGATGTCACAGCCGGGTTAGGTCCAACAGTGCTACGGTGTCATCAACCCAGGCCTGGCCTCTGTTCTACCTAATTTACCTACCTAGGTAGGTATTATTGTTGCTGTCTCCACAGGCTCGACTGTCTAGTAAATTATATTTGGAGTCCATGACTCCAATGATCTTGCAAATACAGTAATGGAATGGAACCGTGAGCTACAAAGTGGAGCAGAGCCACCATCAAATAGCAGAGTTTTAGATTCTTTAAAGTTTGGTTGGCAAAAACTCTATCGCCAGATTCGTCCGGCGCTATCTCCTTCGGTTGTTGAAATCGGCGTCCGGGCGTTGGCGGCCGCGTACCAACAATGTGGAGGGCAGGTCCTGATCGGCGTCAAAAGTGGGCGGCTTCTTTACAGAGTAGGTGCTGGGCTGCCTCCGAGCCTGGGATGGGAGCCTTACGGGAGAGAGTGAAACTCTTGATGGAAGAATTCGCTGGTGTGGATGGTTGATGCTTGTTGATATCGATACTTCAAGATGAGATGAGATGATTTTGTTCCGTGCCATGCTTCTGAAGCGTGGATGGATGAACCTCGCTCGCCTCGTTGTTCTCGACTCCCCCAGCGGTCACTATTTACTTAGTGCGAACTTAGTGCTCCTAGCAGAATGTTAAATGAGACGTCTCTGTTTCTTCCGAACCGTTGAAGTCTCAACTTTTGCACTGCATTCATACCGAGGTCTCATCTCAACACTCACTCACTCACATGTAAACTTGACAACAATAAAACTGATAGACATATATGTGTTTCCGAGTTCAATTCATGGTTTGTATATGATTATGATTACTCAAAGTAATATACCCCCCCTCCACCCCAAGGATCCTCATCTCGATCGCCCATCACCTCCGCCGGGCCGCCCATCAAATCGAGAAGATCTCCAGTCCTTTCCAGGGTTGGAAGACGACACCCTGCCCTGGGGACCATGCACCAGTAACAAAACTCGATTCCGATTCCATCTCCTAGCCGGACAAGGTACGTATTATTCGCCCATCTCGGTCCGCCAAAACATCACATCTCGGATACAAGCTCTTGAAAGGGAAAGCTGCGCCGTTTGCTGTCACATATCTTCTAAATGAAATTTCGAAATCTCGGTTCTGAAAAGCCCCCAAAGTCTCAGGATATTGTGACATCGTATGATTTTCTAGACTTGGTCTCACTATTTTCCGTACCACTAGACTAGGTAAGGTAGGTAGACGACACTACTGTAGGAGCGAGCCGGGCTAAGGTAACCGAGCTACCTACCCTACCTTAGTCGCCGTTGAACATTTATTTTATCGCTCCTACAAAAGTAACTATTTTGAATCGGGGAAAGCTGCTTTTATTTTTATTCATCTCCCCGAAAACTCAACACGAGAGCGGTGCAGCTCGAAGTCCTGAATGCGGTAAAGATAAAAAAAAAAAACCCTGAATATGACGTGGTGTGATTCGATATGTGTGATAGCTACCTGTAGGGTTTAGGGTGGGATGATGAGGAGATTGTTGGAGCTGGAGCTGGAGCAGGGTGCACCCATGGACACCGCGTGGTGTGGCACAGGCACTGTGGACTTGACAGCGGCGCCTGCCAGCGGATGGCTGCTTGAGTTTTCCCAGGCTTGGGCTTGGGCTTGGAGTTTCGGGGGGTGGGGTGGGGTTGGTTGGTTCATTATTTGATCGTAAACTTTGCCAGCTCAGCACAGCACAACACAAAACGACACAACACAGCACATCGTAAATTTGAGATCTGAGAGATGAGAGAATAATGAAACGGATGGATTTCAACACTGGTACCGAGGCTGGGGTGGGGGATTATGCGTTCTGGTCTGGTCTGGTCTGTTAGAGATTTATTTACCTATAGGTACGGTGCCGTTTTGAATGTCAAGTGACTGACAGCCTGCAGAAGAGGTAACTCACTACCTAAGAAATGACAACTGACACAGCTGACAGCGGCAGAGCACAGCACAGGACAGCACAAAGCGCTTTCTTGTACACTGCGAGGTTGGATGGCATCCTTTCCCCCTTCCCTCACCTCCACTCTCTTCCTCTCGCCGGGGAGGATATAGTTTGATAAGCAGGCACGGCAGCAACTGGCCCATGCCCATGCCCCCTCGATCTCAGTACGAAGTCATGGAGGACAAGATCATGCAGGGTTGGTTGGCGGGATTAGCAATCCCCCTAGTGGTCTACGTACGAGCTCTGAGATTGAGATCTTGTGGGTGGATCGGAATGTTTTTTTTTATCTGGGACGGACGGGAACGGGTGAGTTCCCAGATCCTACTGGTTATAAACCGGTTTCGTTTTCGTGTGCGTGCTGAATTCCTGGATATTTTTTTTTACTTACCAGATGGTGTGGTGTGGTGGTGTCTTTTGTGTTGTGATCCTATGCGTAAGGTAGCGGGGAAGGGATTAAACTAAACTACAGTGCATGTCTCTCTCTCTCTCTCGGTACCAGACTGTTTTTTGACTGAAGATACCGTTGAAAATGTCTCTCCGGTTTGTCTTAGTCTTAGCTCTTCAGCAGCGTGAGAAGAGTCGGCCGCCGCCCACCTGGAAATGCACTCTACCCACGGCACGTGGGAATGTTACACAAGCCGAATCCTGAAAAGGAGAAGTCATACATGTTATTCAGAACGGCTGGCTGGCTGGAGCTGGAGCTGGAGGGATGCTTCCGGACACCGGTATTTTTGTTTCTCGAACAGATGGGCGTAGGTACATGCCAGGGTTCGAAATTCTGCCTTTGGGTTGTGGATCTGGTTCGGCTTCTGATACCGAGCGAACGAGATTTCGAGAAGAGGTCTGTCTGTCTGCTCTATTATTCTAGCAAGAGTTGGATTCGGAATCCAAAACTCATTCACAGGACACACAGGACCTTTCATCTTGTTGGATTGGACAGGTACAGTACCCCGTAAGTTTTGTTTTCCGAGGAAATCAATCTCCTAACTCGTAATTTTTACATCCCCGAACCAACGGCCCAAAATCAGCAACAAGCGAAGTACGAGGTCTTCCTCTTCATTCGATAAGACCTCCTCAATTCACTCAAGCACTCATATTGTTCATGCCATAGTGTCTGCGCCAGAAAACCACATAGATCAAGTAAGCAACCTACCAACACATATATGAACTGCACTGCACTGCACTGCACTGTCCAGCATTGCATTGCATCGGACCGCATATCTCGGTACCAAGATATGATGTAATATGATATGATACGACAAGCGACCCGTTGCCACCTCATCCCACTGTCGACCAACCGTTGAAAATCTCACCTCGTCTCGTCTCGTCTCGTCTCGTCTCGTCTCGAGAGACAAGCAAGTGATGTGTAAGTGAGTGATATATCTATCACATTTCCCCTCAACTCTTCTCATCTCTTCCGCATCTAGCTTAGCCTAGCCTAGTCCAGTCTCACGAGGAGGGAGCATCAGAAATTCAAATTCAAATTCAAATTCAAAAAAATTCAAAAAAAAAAAATTAACTTGAAACTTCTAAAAGCGGGTTGGAGTTACATTCTTGAAGTTAGGTTCGCTGGTCTGTCCAGGGCTTGGCTTGGGTTGGGTTACATTCGGGGTGGATATACAGGAAATCGAGTCGGGGGTAACGAAAACGGATTTTTTTTTAGATTTTTGGATTTTTTTTTTTTTGGATTTTTTGGGTTTTTTTTGTACGGAGTAAAACTGTACGGGGAACGGGGACGGGGTCTCGTATTATGATTGACGCGCCCGCCCAGGATATTATAGAGTATGCATGTATGAAAGTGGGCTCTGCTCCATCCTGGACCGGGGGAAGGGGGGGTGACATCGTCGCTCGGTTGAAACGTGCCGGTCGAATCGGGTGATATTTTACAGTATGGGCGGAGTTGAGCCGAGGGAGCTTTTGACGATGGTGGATGTGACCCTACACCTGGGATGTGATGGGGTTTCGATGTCGATTTATTTCGGTTTCGGGTCGATTCGATTCGATTCGGGTTTGGAGATGGAGTGGGATGAGTGTATGAGTGTCTGAGTGATCTAGATCTTGGAGATCTGAAATTTGGGAGAGATTGTCGAGTCTGGGGTCATGTAATTTACAGTACAGTACGTTGTGGGATACCGTGCTGTGCTGCTCTAATTCCCTGTAACTATTTACTCGATCGTGTAGGAGGAGGACTACGGTCCAGTTGTTTACAATCTTACCGGTTTGCAAGGCACAGTAATTCGCTCATGGTGATAACATCTACATGCCTCCCGAAAAGGGACACAGTTAGCTAGCTGCGTTCCGTTGGATTGGATTGAGTGAGAAGACGCAACCGGTCAGAAAGAAACTGTCTCAGCAGCCAACCGCTTCTTCTCGGCTGCCGCTGTAGCATTTATGGCGTCGGTCACTTGCGCTTTCCATGTTTTCTGGAGCTTGGAAACTTGGGGAGGACGGAAAGGGAGTGCTTGGCCTGAGAAAGAAAGCCTCTGTAAGAGAGTATTCGGTACTCTCTGGCTGTATAACGCACTTAGACTAGGTAGTTTAGGTAGATGGGTATTGTTAAACATTGACGGAGATCCAAAACGCTCCCAGTTAAACCAAAAACGCCTTCCTTCCTCCTTCGAAGCCAAACCGTAGCGTGGCGCTTCCCTGGCGCTTTGCATGTCCCAAAGCAGCAGCCCAAATGTTGCTTTTTCTTACCTTTCTCGTCTTCTCTTTCCACTTTTCGATCTCGAGCGAGGAAATGTGTGATGCTTTGGGATGCATGCAGATGATGGTGCGGGTGTGTGCGGCGTACGTACTGTACGTTTTGGGACGAGGATGAGGATGAGAGTTGCTGGGGTGGGAGGAAAGGGCTTGGATACGTACTGGGGTCGTGATGTGTGGGGAAGGATCTGGCGAGAGAGGAGCAGGAGAGAGGAGCAGGAGAGAGGAGCAGGGGAGGGGAGGGGAGGGGAAGGGTGTGGTGAGGTGAGCTTGGGCTTGGCTTGGTGTTGGGTCGATGCGAAGATATTGAGACTGAGAAATGCCGGAAAAGTTGTATAGAGATCTAGGAGGAATAGAAGAAGAGTACAGACGAAAATCCGGACTATTGTTCTGTAGAGATATCGTAAATTATAGAAAGTGTTTCTATTGTGAGGATCAGGAGGAGCAAAAACCTTGCACGATGCAGCACTGAGAAATCCCAAGATGCAGTGGAGTACAGAGGGGGTTTGCTGGGGTTGAGTTGGTACGTACCGCATCGCGCTGTGTATCATCTTGCCAACCCTGTCATGCTCATGTACAGCGTGCGTGTGGAGGTACGGACTTGAATAACCTGCCAGACGTTTTGCTCTCCCTCCCCTGCTTGAGCATACATGAGGTTACAACAAGCAGTTTGAGGAATACAGATGCTGTGTCTCATTGTGTCGGGTCAGCATCGCACGACAGACTGGCTGCTTATTGAGAGCTGCGACCTGCGAACTGGAATGACTGATTGACTAGGCAGATATGTTGTGGTACTGAACTTTACTGTACTGTATTTTGGAGGCGGTTGGAGTAAGCCTTGAACGAGGGAGAGGTGGCTATTCGTCGAGCCGGCCTTAGATACCGTATGCATGGAAGGGAAGTGAGATCTGAAAGGGGGGAGGAAAATAGATAGATGCATGACTGTACCTACAGTACTGCATGCCAGATGCGATGCGATGCTGCTTATCTTATTATGGCTGCTTATGGATGAGCTGCATTGCATGCCTGGGGTGATGAGAGGGTGGGGGGGGGGGGGGGGGGGGGGCCGGGGGGGGTTATTATTACTGTGAAGCAGCAGGAGGAGAAGCAGGAGTAGGTAGGTAAGAATTTGAAGGGAGATGGTATTGTGTCGAGTTGAAACTCAGGATGACTGTACAGTAGCAATGGCAGACGTGACATGACATGACAGACTTTTATGATGAGAATAAGAATAAGAATAAGCATGTGGCAGTTTCCTCAAAGTCCTGTCTCGTTTCAAGAAGAGTCATTGCCATCTAGCAAGGACCCTCCTCGCCTGTCTTAGGAAGAAACATGACGAGGAACCTCCTGCCCTGGAATCTCGGCGATGCGAGAAAGTAGATAGATATGATGAAGTCAGATTCTTACGGAAAAATGTAGAATTTTTGATCCTTGATACATGGAGAGATAAGTAGACGAGACAGATGCAGATTAAAGACTGTTTCTCGCAACGGGGAAGCATGCGATGTGATGTGGAAGCAGAAGCAGGGAGAGAACAATGGGTGGGTCGCGTATTGGGTTTTAGGACAAAACGTCAGGGCAGATTAGATGTGATGTGATGGGGTTTCAGGACTTTGTTCATCTATTGAAACCAAGACAGTAAGTAGGTAAGAATCGAATCTCGTGAACCATAGTAATTCAACAATACGTCTTCTCTTCAATCGTGCTTGTATCAATCTAGTCCTCTCATCTCGAACGTCGTCAAACCTCCAGCTTCAATGAGGTCACTCACTCACAAGTCACAACCCTTCCCTTCCCTACCTTACCTTAACCCTACCTAGGCAAATTTTATCTTCCACACTACTGTACTACCAACTAGCAACCCTCACACTACGGCAAAGATTTCCCCATTTCTCAGCGCCTCGCCCACCTGCATCGATCGGACCATAATCCAGTATTTGATGGCTTGCGCCTACCCAACTCTAACCTTGATTCTCTATCCCTCTTTGAGTTTAGGTAGGGAGCGCGTGGAGCTACTACTGTACTGTAGATTGCTAGCGCACGATCCATCGGCTTGAGATCGTCCCTTGTTAAGTTGTGCTGCGATGCGCGGCCGCCGCTGCGAGTAGTGGGTAGTACAGTAGTTAAGACAGAGAGAGACCCTGAAGTTACCTAAGTTAGGCTAGGTGGGCTAGGTGGGCTAGGTGGGTGGAGTGGAGTGGAGTGGGCCCGCTGATACCACGCGCTCTGGATGGTGGTAGGCGCTAGTGTTGGGTACTGTAGTGTCACTAGAGTACTGTAAATTTGATGATGATGAAGACGGAATTATTGAGATGAGAGTAGTCTGGATTCGGGGTTTTGGAGACTGTAGAGTTTGTGTGCTTCTAGTTAGGTAGTTGTGGGGAGAGGAGAGTTTTGTTTTGGATGAATTGGGACAAGAACTGATCCTCGTGTATGGACCTGAGCTTGGTACTTTCGTACATTACGAAAGGGAAATGTAGGTATTCTTCTTGATGTCCGGTTGCAGCTGCCAAGGTAAATTTATCAGGTCATTTTCTGAGTTGGTAAAATTTACAGAATAATGAACCCCCTGTAAACACACCATACCACGCCCACGCCCAAGCTTCTTCCCCCGTCTCCTCCACCCATCATCCCTGGAGATTCTCGACCCTGTTTCTTACTTAGGTAATTTAGGTACTGTAAATTTACGGAGTCGATCGCATCTCCTCTCCTAGCCCTAGCCTGTCCTGTCCTGTCCTGTCCTGTCCTGTCCTGTCCTGTCCTCGAATTTCTAACACTGGCCCCCTTGTGCCCTGCCCTGGTAAGTTGTAACATCGCATCGGGTCGCTGTTGTCTGCGCTTGGAGGCATTATTTTTTGGTTTCGGCTTGGGTGACAGACAGGACGGACGACCGACGCACAGGGCAGGAAAAGGACATTGAGGTCGACCAGAGAGGAGCGACAACGGCAGGGCGGCGGGGAGGAGAAGGGAAAAGAAGTGCGCATGGCATGGAATGGAAAAAGTTTAAAATCGAGATCGGATCTGGGAATCTGGATCGAATCTTGGAGAGATGCATACCTCCGTATGGATGGATGCTTCATTGAAGATGGCTTAGAGAGAACATCCTCGCTTGATGGAGGGGGTTTATGGGAATGACTGGGAAGCTGTGTCAATGTTTTTTTTTCTACAAAGGAAGATGGAAGCCCTCAAAAAGTCTGTTACAGAACACTGATGTGTTTAGGTATTTCACAATCGAGAGGTTACCCAATGCCGAGAACTCTATTACCGAACACACGCAAAGGACCCTGAAAGCATACCTTAGGTATCGACACGAACAGCATCGCGATTAAGTACAGCCGTCACAGATGCCGAACTGGTGAGAAATTGGAAGCCCTTGTTTATGTTTCGTTTCAAAACGTTCGATTCCTGGGTACCCAAGGTAATTCAAATCTACCTACCCAGATATGCCACCGCATCTGCCCTGTGACAGATATTAATATTCCGTGTTCATTAATTCCTTCCTGCCTTACCTTACCACCACCACGACAATGCTGCCCTAAGCCATAACTACCGCGTACGTATGCCTCGCTGACTTCTCAGTTGCGAGCCGTCACTCTTGGCCTTGCGATCCCACACCCCTTCTGATCCCCCCCCCCCCCCGCCCCCCCCCCCCCATCTGCATCGAATCGTCCCTCATCCCTACCTTACCTGGCCCTACCTAATGACCTTCCCAGGCTACCTAGTACCCACCCCACCCAAACCAAACCCCAAGCCCAAAACCCGAAAGCCCAGATTTACCTTCGCAGCGTATGCCCCCCCTCTCTCCCACTCTACTACTAGTAGTAAATAAATTACTACTCCTGTACCATGTCTGCATGTCCATCCGCATCCACATCGACATCCACATCCACAGACCATGCAGCAGTCAGTAAAGTAAATGTACCACACCGGAGATTTCAGAGGTATCCACTCGTACCCTACCCTACCCTACCCTACCCTACCCTACCCTACCCCAGTAATGAATACCCACCCAGCCCACACCAAACCTGCATCCATGATCCATCGCAATGTAGAGTTCAGTCCGTCCATCGGGCTAGCATCCACCCAAACCTTTGCGCCCCTGCGAATCTTGCCAACCCCTGCTAACTCCCTACAGTACTGCCCGCCCCCCGAGTCCTTGCTTCCCCCCTGGCAAGCCCACTGCCCACTGCCCACTGCCCAGTGCTCATCCCAGGCGCCCCTGCCCTTCCCCGTCAGCCCGTCCAGCGCTCGTGCGAACCATCCATCATAGATATCGACGGCTTCGACGGATTCGACGCCGCCGCCTACCCTATCTACTAAATTACCTACCTACGAGACCTTAGCACATCCACTGCTCGTGGCCGCCCTCTTCCACCCCCCCTCGAACCAACTATCAACACCACTGCACTGCACTGCACTGCACTGCACTGCACTGCACTGCGTCAACACTAACTCCTCACTACCACCGGATTCCGCCATCCGCGCCTGTCATAGATCAGTCAAATCATCAAACAGATATCTCGATCTCGCCTTGTCTCGACCGCCAAAACTCTAAATTGCCGCCTCCTTTCCTTGTTCTGCTCCTTCACCTCGGCCGGCTTCTTCCCCCCCAGATCCAGATCACGCAAGAGCAATTGAAGTCACCGAAGGGAAAACTCTACATCAGAGGCGCCTCTTTCCAGGGATCGAACACTCGTTTCTATTACACAACTCCAGTGCTGTCTGTGCTATTCTTTGCAGCAAGCAACATCCAATATCAACATCTACACTGCACCAACGCCAAACGACAACTCTCAAACTATCCTGCATCGAGAAAAGCCCTCCGTATTCTAAGCTGCATCCATTGGACCCTTCGTTTCCCTTACCACGCAGCTAGAATTCCAGCTAGTAGACTTCCCGAAAGTCTCAATCTTCAACCCTCGCCACTCCACTCCACTCCCCCTTCATCTCCTCTCCATCTTTTGAACCAGCTCTGCATTGCTGTCACATCTCTAAGACATCGCCAGCGGCCAATACCTTGAGACAGCCTCGACATCACCTCCAAATCGAGTCGAAGATCTCCTTCGCCCTCCCGTGCATGCAAAGCAGCCAGTCGGTGACTGCGGGAAGTGCCTTAGCGAATCCAGCGCCTCGTATCTGGATCGCATCTGATCTCGGTCATATCTGCCCAAGGCTGGCGCGCAGTAGATCCAGCAAGTTCAGTAGACGAAGAAGGGACGACGCCACTGTTCTATATTTTTAGGAGTTGTGTCTTGGAAGAAAGCCAGCAACGAAACCACCAACCAACCAACCATCCCGCGCGCAGATCCTGCTTTCTTCTGGTTGACTTGACAATCAAATATTTCGAGTCCTCAAGTCTCATCTGCTCCCTTACGCCTCGACGGTCCAGGTGCTCAGTCCAGAAGTCATAACCGCTCTGCATTCCAGTCCGAGACCACCACACACTACCACCACACCTTGCACGACCAAGGAGCATACTCCGATACTCGAGCTGAGGGGCCAGTTGCAGATGTTTGGGTGTGAATTGGTGTAACGGGAACACGCATCGGGAACGGCAGCAGCACGATATTATCTGCCGCACACGCACGTTTCCCGAACCTCTCATCTGAGGTCCCTTTTTTTCTCTCTTCGGATCTTGTAATGGAGAAATTGGACGGAAGCACCAGACAAAGGTAAGCCGGCACTTCTGTCCCCATAATTGTGGACGATGGGCATCGGTTCTAATATTTAATTTGCAGTGCCATACACTCGATCATTAATCGGGAGAAAGTCGAATACAACAACGATCGTCCTTATTCTACTACCTCAACAATGGCTGCTGCAGTAGCCAGTCCTGCCTCGATGTATTCTCAACCCCCTCCTCCGTACACATGGGGTGGACCAGGACCCTCCATGTCGGGCATGATCTCCCCTCCAGAATCACGACGGACTTCAGACAACAAGACAGAACCACCGCCTCCCATACAGACCTCACAACCACATAGACAATCGCTACCTTCTTTACACGAAGCCCTGACCGGTGGACCCAAACCAAGTCAATATAACTCTCCTATATCTGCAATTTCCCAATCACAGCAATTGCCGTATTCACAACAGCAACAGCAACCGCAACAGATACCCCGATCTTTCCCCCCACCAGAACATTCTCAATATCCACCACAAGCCCCCCCTCAACCAAGACAGCCGTCTCCACCTCAACCAGTCCATCCACAATCAAATCCATTCTCACGACCTGAACCAGGCCCAAATCCTTTCTCAGAACCCCCCAGACATCCATCAGTGACAGCTCTTCAAAATGCCCCGGCTCCCCACAATCCATATGCCCCGCGATTCGAACCTGGAAGATATGAGCAAGATCCAAGAAGCCAGGAACGACCACCGAATGGATATCAACAGCAACCTCCTCCTCCTCCACAACCCTACAGTTATGGACCTGGGCCTGGACATGCTCAACCAGCAGGACCTCAACCAGTATTCACTCAACCTCGTTATGTATCCCAACATCCTCGTGAGATCAAGGACTCGTGGCCGCCGCAAGACAAACCCGAGGTATTCAGAGAAGGCTTGAAGAGACATCTAGAGGTGTATGATTTTGAGAACAGTTTGGCTCGGGTATGTCGTCTTCACAGGTAGATGACCCTAAAACTAACTCTCTCAGATCAACAAGACAAGTGGAATCATCCAAAACTGGTCAGCTCACTACAATGCCATCGCACAAGAACAGCAACAATCCGTCAACATCATCCCAGATCGAATGCCAACCTTGGACTCCGTGGATGAGATGATCCGTCACAACGAATCTATCACCAACCTGCTCCAAGAGATGAAGGCAATGATCTACGAACAAGCTCAGCACACTGCCCATCAACGCATGCGTGAGCAGGGTGGTAGAGGCCCAGGTGACTACGACGAGGATGGCATGTACGATGACATGAAGAGCCATAATGGGTACGGCCCGGAGAGTAAGAAGCGACGAGGGGTAGGTCCGAACCATATTTTCTCACCCCAAGAAAACAGCCATTAGAGAATCTTAACTAACTTATTTTCCAGAGAGCCGCACCCCCTGGTCGCTGTCATAGCTGTAATCGAGCGGAAACTCCAGAATGGAGACGTGGCCCAGATGGTGCTAGGACGTTGTGCAACGCATGTGGACTGCACTACGCGAAATTGACGAGGAAGAACACGATGAAGAACTCGCAGGGCTCGAATGGGAATCAGTTGAGGCCATTGAGTAAGGATGGACTTTCGCCAAGGCCGATGTGAGAGTGTCGAGAATGATTTGAAAAGAGAAAGAGATCTGTATAAATATACCCAGCCGCCACTAACTCAGCCCTCCTATGGGAATCATCTGGTCCCGGTAGCAGCACACACGATTGAAGTAAAGAGGTCAAAAAGGAAACGAAGAGAGTCATGGATTTCGCCTGGCTTTGTGATATTAGAAGAGAGAGACTGGACAGGCTCCGCCTATCAGGGTGTAAGAACAAAAACTTCTTTTCTTCAACGGCGGCGGCGGCAACATACTTTTTCACAACATCTGGGGTTGTCCGATATTGTTATCAGGACAATGACATACAGACAGATATATCATGCCTCTATTAGGAGGTCGCGGGGCATACGATCAAGCGGCATTTTGGCATGCGTGCATTTGGGTTTCGACCGGCTGGCGTTTTGATTTATTTTTTGGGGAACGGAACGGATCTGGGATCGGGTTTGGAATTGGAATTGAACTGGAATTTGGCTGGGACGGGCGGACGGACGGACGGACGGACTGGGACCAGACAGACAGATTCATATAAACGGGTTTCTGATCCTGGAACTGGTACGGGTCTATTTTCCTCTCTGGGTTCAGGACTGGGGATTCGGTTTGGTTCGGTTCGGGGGCCTGGACCGGATGTATCTGGGAACAACTTTTTCTGAAGGGAGTGAGTTACTTGGTGTGGGTGTGGGGTGGTTTTGCATGTCTGGAGTTCTTTTGGTGTGGGCTTTCGGAGAGCTTGGAAATGCGGAGATATACGCCATAGAAGGAAGGGTTGGGTTGGTAGTGGATAACTCTTTTGTTTGATTTGGTTGTTTTTGGACTGACTGGCTGGCTGGCTGGTTGTGAGAAAGGAAAGGGCTGGAGATTATATTTTTCGGAGAGGGGAGAGAGAGAGATTAGGGGAAGGAAGTTGAGATGGGGCCATCGACGGAAATCAATCTGGATGGTCTTAGACGGACGGACTGACGCACTGCGAGAGGAAGAATTGATGGATGGATGGATGGATGGATGGATGGATGGATGGAGATGAGAGCTGAGCCTTCGAGCTCTCAAGATACAGCCGTAGCGGGAAACCAAGGGAACCAATCCCGGGTGAGAATGGGAGGGGAGAGGAGAGGAAGAAGAGAAGATACCAGGGAATGAGAGGAGAGAAAGCCAGAAAGCCAGAAAGCCAGAAAGCCAGAAAGCCAGAAAGCCAGAAAGCCAGAAAGCCAGAAAGCCAGAAAGCCAGAAAGCTAGAAAGCTAGCAGGTCCGGAGTCACAGAAGCAATACAGAGAAATAAGCAATCAATCAAATCAATCAATCAATTAATCAAAATACACAAGTACAAGTTCAAATACATATAAACCTGTCTCGCCTTGTTATAATGCTTTGTTTAATTCACTTTACTTTAGTTGCAAACGGGGATGAGTATATATGTAGCTTCCTTTAAATCCACTTTTTATTTTATAGTTTTTTTGGATTTTTGGATTTTTGGATTTTCTTTCACTTCGTCCTTCTTCTTCTTCTTCTATCTTTTTACTTCTTATAAAGTTTCGTTTTTTTCTTTTTCTTTCTCTTTTCTCTTTTCTCTTATTAGCCTTTCTATTCTATTCTATCTTATTCTATTTTATCGTATTGTTGTTGTTAATAAGTAGAGAGAGGTAGGTAGATAGGTAGCTAGGTAGGTAAGTAGTTAGTTAGGTACAGTAGAGAGGGAAGCCTCGTCATCTCTGTCTATATCTATATCTATATCTATATCTACATCTACGACCATTGTCTTGTTGTGCCGTGAATGATAGGCAGACAGACAGACCTACCTACCTACCTGCCTATCACTAGGAAAAGGGATTTAACAAACAACGTGGCTGAAATGATTTTTGTTTGAGTTTTGAGTTTGAGTTGAATTTATTGATTGATTGATATTAGATGGACTCTTCTTTAACTTCAACTTCAACTTCAACTTCAACTTCCACTTCCCTTCGTTTTTGGGGCTTTACTTAGCTAGCTAGGTAGGTAGGTAGTTGAATATATGAGACGGATAGATAGATAGCTGGATAGATAAATGAATATGAAGGGTAGGGTAGGGTGGCTAGCTAGCTAGGTAGCTAGATACTATATATACACTACATTATCCATGCATGCATGCATGCCTTCTCTCTCTTGTCTTTCTATCCTTTCCTTCCTTCCTTCCTTCTTCTTGTCACTATTTCGAAGTGGGTTGCGTGGCTGGCTGGCTGGCTGGTTGGCTGGGCTTGAGGAGGATGATGATGATGATGATGAGTAGTGAGACAGAAATGGAAATGGAAATGGAAGCTTGTATGCGATGTAAGGAAGCTGGTCTAGAAGGAAAGAAGGAAAGAAGGAAGTATGAAAGGATTGAAAGGAGGGAGGGAGTAGGCGTATCGCATTGCATTGCGTAGCATTGCATTGCATGTGGCAACATCTGGCAGCAAGAAAAAGAAAGGAAGATAGAAAGTGCCAAGTGAGGAGGAGAAAAAGAAGCTAGGGAGATAGGGAGATGTGGAGTCGGGGTGGGATGGGATGGGATGGGGTTATTGGATTTCAAGAAGTGCAAGGACAGGAGTGGCTGGATACTGATTTGAAACTAGGAGCTTTGGTGAGAACAAATATCGTATTAGTATATCAGTGATTGCTTGATAGAGTATTGTTCCAACTTCGGATATTTCTTCTCTAGAATATCTCGGAGAGTCGGAGGAGAGACGTGTATTGATAACTTTGATACTTGATCATTGAGCCCCACGACCACCCTATGTCAGGTCAGCATCGCGGTCTGATTACCTCAAAAAGTAAAGGCGGCGTTTTCTCTGTACCGGTTACCAGGTCTGAAGAAGCATATGTGGAAGTATGAAACGGTTAGTCAAAGTCGTACAAAATACGTGCCAATATGCCCCAAATGGGCACTAGATACAAAGGCTGGGAGTTAGAGAAGTGCAAATATGCAAGATCGTGTGTATCAGACCAAGTGGCGATTTGGGGCTGTTGATCCGTGGGGTGTGGAATGAATAGCACGTGTGTCTTGTCTTGTCTTGTCTTGTCTTGTCTTGTCTTGTCTTGTCTTGTCTTGTCTTGTCTTGTCTTGTCTCGGAATGAGATGCAGATTGAGATAAGATGCTGTTGATGTCTTGCCTCATGTTTAATTACATTCTCAGAGAAAGCTAACTGTCTGAATCCCATCAGAGAGGTAGTAAGGAGATGCGCTAGGAACAGTGAACTGTCTCGCCTTGACTTTAAGGCCTCGAATAGTCTCGAAGGCATCCTTATCTTCCTGTCTCGTCTCGTCTCGTCTCGTCTCATGAAGTCTCGGTACTAGGAAAGACAGTTGAGGGAGGGAATGTACTCTGGTAAACTCGCTTACGAGAAGTGGAAGAAGAAAATGTGATGAGTCTCAGACATGTCGAAAACCCGGATTCCGGAGGTTTTTCCTAGTGTATCTGCCTCGTGATTTTCTTTCTCATCTCTTCTAGTGACTGAGACATGATTTACTTTTCCTAGAAATGATGGACGAAGAGATCCAACGCTGAAGGTAGTGGGTACCGAGCACATACGAACACGCGAACATGTCTCAGATGGAGAAGGACAAGTGAGATCGGATCTCGATAGCGGAATGTGACTTGTCTCTTTTCCGGGTGTGAGAACGAGTTGCTAGGTTTTGTTATTCCGTATATATGCTTTCTTGATTGGGTAAAGTTGAGTTTAATTCCACGTGCCAGACTTGAGTGGTGTCGTTTAGTGTAAGTAGGGAGAAGCGCGGGGGGCCAGTACATTGCTTTATGATTTAGTTCATGGAATCGGAGCTCTTAACTTCTTTAGGAACCAATGAGGGCTGCACGGATCGGGTCGAATCTGCGAGTGCACCGTTAGTTATCGTCAAGTGACGATCTAGTCACGTATCTCATCTGCGGTTAGCTTTAGCCTCAAACATGACGAAGAAAAAAGCAAATACTCAGCTCCTATCTGCCCTACCTTACTAGTCAGATCTCATCAACTCGATCACACTTACATCAAGCTGCAGTTCACCAACCTAAATTCCTCCCTGACTTGCCTTCGCTTAACTCCCAGTTCTGCCCAAAGCCACCACGAACACGTTCATCCCCCTTACTTCCACATCACCAGCTCAATCTGCGATACCCGTATCTACGATAATTCTCCGTCCTCCCACACCCAAGCCAAACAGCCAAGCATATCAATCCTACTGGTGCAACCCCAGGTCTCATCTCCACGCATCTTGCACGCCAGATATCCAATCGTCCTAGACTAAACGATCAGTCACATCTCACATCTTACAATCCCAACCAACACACAATCCTGATCTCGATCTCGTTGGCTTCCCGTTTCCCGATCGACCAACATACCCGTTCGCATCCTCCCTCGTGAGTGGACTTCTGGGCCCCGCGTATGCTGGGAGCTCACTCATGTTTCTACCCGATAACCCGGAAATATGTACTGCAATGACTACACTGTTACACAGCATGAGATTGAGGTTGTACCATTTGCTTGGGTATTGAACGAGGAGTCGCTCTCGCAAGCGAGGAGGTGGTGTTGATAGGAGAGAAGTGCAATGAGGCTTGAATACCTTGCTTGCTTCCTGGCAGTCGGGGTAGCTTTTCGGTGAGTGAGGAGACGGGGAACCAACCGATGAGAAGCGGGAAGTGAAGCTTTTAGAGAGCAACGTGTGTTCACCCGACCAAAGACCCAGACTTGCGCAGTACCCTTGATTCCTTGTAAATCGATAGACCGAAACGAGGTCTCATGCCTCCGTCCCGTTACCTCTCCGAGAGTAACCTCGTGATCCAACCGCGCATCTGCAAGCTTGCGTAGGAGGTGGTAGTACGTCACATATCATACATATATGCAGACATATCCATGGATCATCGTCCTACAAGAGCGGTTGCATCTGCATATACACGAAGCGGGTCTGTCGACACACACAGCTTTCACGAACATCGTTACAGGCCTTCGACTGTGAGTGGTTGAAGCGAACTGTTGTAAGCGAGGAGTCGAAACTCACAGAGCACAAAGTCGATCATGCAAGCACCTCACGTCAGGTCGCTTCCTTGTTTCCGTGTACCAAGCGTTCTGTACGATGCCGCCTCGGGTCGCCTTGCTTCCTGTCGATGCTGAGGCCGACGGAGGTACCATCACGGTTGCTTGCGTGTAGAATGCATGGTGGGAGGTATTCGTTGGCTCCCAACTTCTTGGTTGTGGCACCGAGGCACGGTTGATTGCTGCAGCTGGGTTATGTTAGGCTTATCTTTGGCCATTGTGTGAGACTGTGAGTATTTGGTCGTAAAGAAGGGCATTGAAGAGAATGAGGGCATTTGTATGCCACTTCCGATGATTTCGGAAAGGGCGAGGGTGCGATAGGACGAAATCGGAACAGGTTGGGAAAGAGGAGATGACAACGGAATGGATTACCTGGTGGAATGAACTTTGAAACATCTTCCAATCTATCAAGATAAAGCTTTGTGAAGTTCAAGTACGCACTGTTTTGAATTCCTCGACAAGTGATGAGGAGGAGCGTCCGGGTCGATGAATACGTGGTGATGTACTTGTCATCCATAGTGTCATCTGTTGTTGGAATCAACAGATCGCTCATCTCATTGTAGTGCTGTTGAATCATGACTTGCATCTGAATACGATTTAAGAATTTCAATATCGTCTGGTGTTGATCATCCAAATGAAAATAAGCTCAAGTACTTAGACACCGCTCAGAAATATAAGACCAGTTCACGACCAATTCAACATTCGGAATTAAAATCAACCTAAATACCTAAACGTCCACGGCAAGAAATGAAATAGCAACCCCGTAAACAGAAACAATGGCGCTTCCCATGGAAACGGTACATCCTTTGCCGTCGGACTGACAGCAACTCCCTTTCCAATCCACCTCCCCTTCTCATCCTCAGCAACTTCCAACATCCCCGCCGCAAGATCCAAAAACGACAAAGGCATCTCTGCCTTCTCTAAGCTCAAATAATGTCCTTTCTGAGCATCATGTGCCAGAGCTCCCGGTCTAACGAATGTCGCTCTGACGAGCGATTCGTTTTCCTTTGATAGGAGGAACTTCTCCGCGACGCGTAAGTCGTCGTAGATGTATGAGTTGGCGCGGTAGAGGATGTTGAGGATGATACCTGGAGTGCTGGACATGAGCCCGTGGTCTAGAGAAGCTGAAGACAGGACGACTAGCTTCGGAAGTTTCTCATCGGCATTTTGTTTCCTGAGGAGTGATAATGCCGATACGACTGCATGAGAGGTTTCTTGTGCGATGGAACAGCCTGGTTTGTTTTTTTTACTTCTGCTACGGCCAGGAAAGCGGCGTCGGCTCCCTTGAGACAATTCGCTAAGAGTGAAGTGTCTTGGAGGGAACCTTCGAAAATCTCGACTTGTTTGTTGGATGCGATTGAAGGGGAGAGCTTCTTGAATTTTTGAAAGGAGCGGCAGTACGCGTGGATTTTGTTGGTGGGCGATTGGAGGATAACGTCGAGGAGTGATTGTCCCACGCTGCCTGTTGAGCCTAGAACTGCGTAAGTAGGCATTTTGGCAGAGTTTGACAGGACAAAATTCATTTTGTAAATGGAAATGTTGACGGTGGACTTGAACTATTTTATAAATTCTTATGATCGCATTTGCGACAACATCAACTGTTCACTCATCGGAGATTCAAAATTGTCATTGATGTATGTCAAGATTCGTGAACGATTTTTGGAGTACGTACAAAGCTCGGAATACTAAACAGTTAGCTAGAGACGATGCCTACGGTCAAGTCTGTCAGAGGCTGGAAAGAACCCTGAAATCCCTTACGTCGTCTTGTCATCCAATCGACTATGGTATTGTTAGCTCTGTCGATGACGATGACAGAGATGATCTCTGAGCTAACCATGCCCAGATATAGTCACTTCGAAGCGAGTCTTGGCGAGACGGGATCCTCATAGTAAATAAACCCCTTGCCCCTCCTCATCAAAAGCCCCAATCATGCCTACAACTCTCCTAGAAGAAAGTAAATTATATCAACACGAATCCATAGCACATTAGTTAGGACCATTATGGATATTCTTTTCAACCCAACATTCCTGAAAGTCTTTGCGACATTCAACACCATTTACCTCGCCGCTCTAGCAGGTGCCGCACATGGCATGTACATATTCAGCATCCCAATTATTGAAAACAGCGATTCATCTATGAACATGCTCCGTCAATTCCACCAACTTATCACTCTTGGAGCAAAATACATGCAAGGCAGTAGCCGGATCCAGGGAGCTTCCCTGGCTCTGCTTACCTATCTGCTTTATGCACATCCCGACGAGGATATCGACGCCAGGTGGACGTGGTTTGGTGCTGCGTTAGTATTGGGTGCACAGGTTGCGTGGTATGAATTCGTTTTTATTTTCCCGACGAATGATAGGTTGGTGGAGATGGAGAGGGACAGAGGTCCCAATAAGTCAGCCGGCTTATAAGCTAGCTAATCAGCTGGCTTAAACTTATAAGTCAGTCAGCTAGCGTTTTTTTCTAAGCTAATCAGCGTCTATATTCTCAGCTGATTAGCGGCTTATAAGCTAGAGGTACTTCTATTAGTGATTTTAGAGTTATTTTAGTAAGGGTTTTAGTGTTCTTTTAATACTTAACTTAGCGATATTTAAGGTCCCGGAGCGGGAAAACTACCTCTAATAGGCTAAAATTAGGCGGTAAAGAGCAGTAAGATAATAATAATCTGTATTATAAATATTGAACTCTTATAATATCTCTTTAATTCTATTGAAATCAGCTTTAACATTATATCTTAACGAACCTCACTTATTATAGTTAACGATACTGCCTCTTAAGGCTTTATAGCACTATCTGCACTCTCTAAAACTAGTATTTTTAGCTGTATAATAAGTAATTCCTGTATAATATCTTCTCTCGCACTAAAGCCTCTTAAAACACTCCGTGATACCTATTAAGGACCTGCAGTGATATATAATAAGTTCTATAACTCTTTTTAACTTTAACGCCTTAATCTACTATCTGATTACTCTCTCTATGTCTATAGTCAGCTTTTATATAATAATCAAGAGGTTAATATAAAGAAATTACCTTATAAGAAGAGCTTAAGTCTTATAACAAAGAAACTAAAGCGTTCCTAAGTCTAAGAGCTTAGATATAATCTTATTAATCTCACAGATATTAAAAAGCCTTAATTTTAGGCTTATAAACGCTATAAGTAAGATCGTTAAGAGGCTATCTATACTAATAATATCAAGTCACTATAACTAGCAGTTTTCTCAATATAAAGAATACGTCTTTAATAGTAATAGCCTTAAGAATATAAAGAAACACCTATTATAAATACACTACCTGAACGCTAAAGGAGATATATAGCGAATAAAGGCTTCAGCTTAACCTATATAACCCTTAAGCTACGTAAATAGTAATCCTTACTTATAAATCCTATTCCGATAAAAGGAGTTTAAGAACGCGTTTCTTAAATAAGTTATCTTAAATAACGTAAAAGTATAGAAAGCTATGTTAAAAAACCTTAAAAGGATATTCCGGATTGTAAACTAAGACGTTCTTAACGCGTTACTAGCTTTAAGCTTAACTATAGCCTCTTAGATTAATTAAATATTTAAGTATTTTAAACTACAGCTAATTATAGAGGTTCAGAATACTTAATTAAGAGTATATATAATATTTAATAGATAGGGTTTAAAGAGAGAGAAGATTAGTCTTATTATTATAGTCCTTTACTTTATTAATAGTAAAAGTGATCTTATAACGTGTCTCACTAGCCTCCTAGAGCTCTCTAGCTATAGGAAAATAGGTATAGGTATATTTTATTAATATCCCGCGTATTTATACTAACTTTTAATAGAATAGTATTATCGTGTACTGTAGGAAGGAGCTTTATATAGTGTGAAAGTCTTGATTTATTAAGGTATTCTAAAGCTCTCTTATAAAAGGAAGCTTTAAGAGTTTTAGTTACATAAGTAGCCTTTAGTTAGCTAAAGCGCCTTAAAGAGTGCCTTAAGTGTGTTAAGTATATAATATACTTTTTCACTTAGTTTTATAATAGTAAACAAAGCGATATAAATAGTGTAGATAATACTACTTAAATTATAATAAGAGTTAATATTAACTAATAGTATTAAGTCTTAAGCGCTTGGTAGCTTTAAATATATAAACTAGGTAAGTCTTTTTAAACGTTTTTTTCTTAAATAATAACTTTAACATAATATTAGTAAATATAGTTAAAAGCTTTTATACTACTTGTACCTTATATACTTTTAACCTTACTATTATTTATATAGTAAAGAAAAAGACTATAAGTTATTAATTTAAAGATTTTAATATAGTTAACATTATAAAGAATTATTAAAACTACGCTAATACTTGTAAAATAAGCCTGTAACTACTACAGCTCCCTTACTACTATTACTTCACTATTATTACTATTACTATCACTACTATTAATATTAGTACTAACTTTTACCTACTATCTTATTATAGTAAAGGCTATCTGTGCTATACTTTACAGTTACTGTATTTACAGTAGTTTACAGGGTGTGTTAAGCAACCCTTATTACAATGAAAAGATAGCTTTACGTTGTTTTTATTATTATAAAAACAATAAATCAGGTTATATCGCCGCTCTTATTTACACTGTTAAACTCTTTGCCGGCTACTTAGTAGCCTAGGCCCTTTTAAAAGGCATATATATAAGTGTTTCCTTATATTATAGTGTTAAAACAATAAAGTATTAAAGTATTAATATTAAAGTGTTAAGTAAGGCTGACTTTATAATATATATAAGCTTTTACAGTCTGTTAGGTTACTATTTAAAAAGCCTTAAAAGTCGAGAAAGACAAAGATAAAGATAAGGATAAAATCTATACTACTATCTATAAGTTATAATAGTAGTCTTATAGATTTTAGATATTATCTAACTATTAATATTAACTACTACTTTTACTTTTACCTTTACTTTTTATAAAGAGACTGCTATTCTTTTCTTTTACTTTGTTTTTAGCGTTATAAGAATAAGCTCTAGCTTTATAAGAGCTACTATCGTCGCCTTTATAGCGCGTTTAGCCTTACGTGCCTTTACTTTAGTAAAGGTTGATATTATAGCTAGCGTTATTTAGTAGTTAATTAATTTTCTCCTCTCTTTTTAATTAGTAGTATAGGCTTTATAACCTTTAAGTAGTAACTTAAAAACGTTACCTTTTTATTATTATAGTTTAGGCTAGCGTATTAGTGTAGCTTTATAACTTAAAAGTTATAGCTTAAGATTAAGTCTCTTACTCTTTATATTATTTTAGCGTGGCTTTACAACCTTAAAGTAGCAGCTTAAGATTAAGTCTTATAATTTTACTTTTTTTCTTCTCTTTAATAACGTTTAAGAACTGTAAATATAAAGTAAAAGAAACGTAATAAAAGAAAGTGTCTATATAGATTATATAGCTTAAGCGAGCTTTTTGATATTAGCTTAAAAGTCTTAAAGGTTTAAAAGAGTAATAAATACTTTAAACTTTTATTTTAGTAAGTTTTTAGTTAAGCTATTAGCTAGCATATCGTTTATTAAGAGATACGTTACTTAAAAACTCCCCTTTTTATACTTCTATTATAACTATATATTCTATATATTAACGTATTAAAGCTTTATTAAGATTTACTAGTTCTCTTTAACTATTAGTTAAATCGTCTGTTTATTATCGTAGAATATATTTCATAGAGCTCTTATATTAAGCTTTAGCTTTTTAAAGAACCTTTAAAGCGCTATTACCTCTTTAGTAGTCTGTTTTATACTAAGAAGCTTTACTTTAGTCGTTAAAGTAATAATAGTATCTTATTAAGAGGCTTTCTAAATAATAACTCCTTTAAATAGTATAATCAGGAATCTTTAAGAAGAATAACGCGATTCAGCGTTATCTATAAAAGACACGTTTAAGGTAATAAAAAAGTGTGTCTCTTTGTTTTTTTAACTATAAATAATAGCTAGAAATCTTAGGCTAAACAGATATCGTATAGTTTAATTAACTGCCTTTAAGTATAGCGCGTTTAAGTTAGTAAGGAAGTATAACAGTTAAGAGGTTATAAAAGTGACGTCTAGCTAAAGTATAATAGTTATATATAACACTAACCTAACCTTCTTTTAATACTCTTTAATTTACTTAAAAGTTACTATACTAAAGTTCTTAACTAGCTTATAGTATAAAAGAAGCGTGTTAAGGCACTTCTTATCTATTATATCAAACTTCTGAGCTATCTTTTTAATATAGATATTATATAAAAGAGACACTATCTTCTTTTCTTTATTTTATATTACTTATACTCTTAAGAACTATTCCATGTCTCTTAAGACTATTAGCTTATACGCCTTATATAGTTTGTCTATAATTATCTAGCCTTCTTTAGCGTGTCTAATATAATATAAGACTTAAATATTATTAATATAAAACACTATAAAGATAGTCTTATACTAGTTTATAAAGATATATAACTCTTTTGCAAGTAGAGATAAGTCTAGCTTACTAAGTGTCTTTATAAAGTCGCTATACTAAAGTGTAAGTAAGTCTTTTAATCTATAAAGCGTTTAGTTAATTTCCACTATTATTTTTAGTCTTTTTTAGCCTTTCAGAGAGAAACACAAGATTAAAGCACTTCTCTTATCTCTTTTTATATTAATAAAGGTATTAATTACGTCAAACTGCTTTACTTTTAAGTCAAATTAAGCCGCTAGTGCTATTATAACTTAAAACAACCTTATTACAAGTGTAACTACATAAGTTAAGAATATCGTAAAGTCGTCTTATATATTACCTTATACTATAATCTAAGACTTATAACACTTAAGCTATCTTATAAAATCTACCTTATAAGTAAACACTTACTTTAAAGGAATCAGTAAGGTAACTGTGTTTTCCTTAGAAATCAGTCTTTAATAGTCTCGAGCTTTTAAGTTTAATATCTTCCTTTTTACGTTAGCCTTAAACTACTTGTTATATAAGTAACTCTTTAGCTTTCTTTAGTTCTTAAGTAGCTTTAAGAGCTTCTTTTAATATTAGTTTTATAAGTTAAAGGCTCTTACTTTTACTTAAATATCTAATATAACGCTTAAAACTACTATGTAAAGTATAATAGTATTATAACTATTAGCTTATATTAGAGTCTTACTATAAAAGGTTATAATAAACTTTTAAAGGCGTAAGTAGCTATCTTATCTTAAAGTTACTACTATTATAAAGAGGTGGGGTAGTGCTATTAAAGTATATAGTAAGTAGGGATATAGAGAACTACTAACTAAACAAGTAGTAAGAGTAGAAGAGAGAAGATGATATATTTGTTACATGCTATCGCGCCTATCTATATAACCTTATAGAATAGTCTAACTATCTTCCGACTTAGAACCTCACTACCTTACTATATATGTCCCCCCCTAACTAAGCAGTTGCCCCTTAACTATATCCCCTGATATATTATATAAATAAAAGAAACACATAAACACTCCTCTTAACTATCTACCTCTATTATATCGCCTATACCTGCTACTAAGTACTCCTCGGCCTCCTTTATAAATAATAAGCCCTCCTTTAATATGATCTCTATTACTTCCTTACTTAGCTAGTTAGCGTTAGCCTCTACTTCTCTTATTAGAACGCTTATAGCTTCTGATACCTTCTTTAAGTAGTAAAAAGACTTCTCTCTAAACGCCTTCTTCTCTACCCTCCTTACTATCTTAAAAGCCTTTATAGCTACAACTAGTGCCTTAGCTCTCTACCTATTAATAAAGCTATAAGCTACTACTTAATCCCCTCCTAATAGAATATTTCTCTAAGCTATTACTACTAGCGAACTCTATTATTATCATATAACTAGAGTATCAGATAAAGCACCTAACCCGGAAAGCTTAACTATAGTAGTGAACTAAAAGGGAATAGCTCTATACTGATTTATAAGGCTTAATAGGGTAGCTAAGGGTATAATAAAATCTTAATAGGAGTTAGCTAAATCTCTTTAAGTTCCCCTTTCTATAACCTCTAAGGTTTCCTTATTATCCTGAATTATAATAAACTATAGTAAGATAGTCCGATAAACTTTTATCGCGGGCCTAGTTAACTTATATAGGATCTTTAGTAGCGTAATCTATATATCTCTAGAGCTGTAAGGAGTCCTAATTTAATCCACTCCTAGGACCTTTATATCCTCTTAAGTAAACGTTTAGTCTATAATTCGGTGAACGTAGTAGTTAGTATCCTATTCTTACTTATAAATACACGCCTATTACTCGCCTAGCTTATATTATATCCCCGGATAGTAGAAAGTACAATTATCCTTATCCTCCTGATCTAGCGAGACACTACCTTAAATTATAATAGCCCCTCGATTAGTAGTAAGTATATTATTAATATTTAAATTAATATAACAGAAAAAAGTTCTATCTCCTAATATAGTATATTTAGTATAGTAAAGGTAACTAACTAATCTCTACTTCTTATTAGGACGAAGAGCTGTATATAATATATAGTAAGCGGGGTCTTAGCGTATAAGCTACTAGGTTATTAAAAAAAATATATTCTATAGCTATCTGATATTCTTACGCCTATTAATCTCTTGTAAGTAGTACTAGTATATATCTAATTTATTATAGATTTACTTTCTAAGAGAGGAACTAAATTACTATTTAAAGAGGAAGCGAATAACTTATCTATTCTCTTCTTACTATAGTAAGATCGTCGGATCTTAGCTATCTAGAATCAGCTTCTAATTATAATCGAATGATTTAAGCCCTTTCTTCTTATGAAATTTATAAAGTCTAAGCTTATCCGATAAGCAGGGAGGGCGATTAGCTATATAAAACTAAATATAAGTCTCCGGGTCTATCTTTAGCTTTCTGATTTCTAACCTCCTATTATATATAATACGTAGTCTCTTAATAGCTAAATTTTCCGGGAGCTGCTTTATATAAAGACTTATACGCCCTGCTATTAATCGCAAGTAACTATAGTAAACTCGCTGAAATCCTAGTATCTTACTTAGGAGCTTTATTATTACTATAATCAGTAGAACTTTCTTTCCTCCTATTATAGTTTTCTAGCTAGTAGTTACGTCCTTCCTATAGCTATACTTCTGCTTATCTCCGCTCTCCTTATTAACCTCCTACTTTTCCTATTTCTCTAGTTTCTTCTTAACTAAGTTAACCTTTTCCTTATTAATCTTAGCCTCTTCCCTATATATAAACTTAAACTCTTTTATAGCCTCACTTATTTTCTCCTAGCGCCGGGACTAACGCGGTTAAGGAGCTAGGGCCGCTATAGCGCTTATAATAATTTCCCTTACTAAGCGGGCTAAATTATTAATGTTACTAGGGCTCCCTTCTTCCTTACTTATAGCCGCAGGTATATCTTCTAATTCCTTTATAAATACCCCTTCTTCTATAAAGCCTCTTATACTAACCTATATTCTAATACTCCTTTATTCCCCTCCTAATAACTTCCTCGCCTTCTCTTCTCTTACTTTCGCGCTTATTATATAAGTTATATCTATTATAATAACTTCCTTTACCTTAGATATCTCTTAATAGAGTAGTCTCGAGACTTGTTTCTAGACTTCTAAGTTAACTTATAATCTAGCTTCCTTAATAGATATCTTTATAGAGGCTTATTAGTAGTAACCTACGAATTCCCCTAACTTAGTCGCTAGCTAGACTAGTACTTCCGGGTCTATCTAGTTCTTTACTATACTCTCGTAAGCTTTACTTTATTTATTTCTCTTCTTCGTGTTATTAATAATTATAACTTGAACTTCTATCTAAGACTAGTGAAACTTATTCTCTAATATATAGATCCGGAATACTCCCGACTTTTCTATATACTTATATACTTACTTAATAAGTTCCCTAGCCCTATTATAGTATACTATTATAGTCTCTAGGACCCTTAACTAGGTATTATACTAGTTTTGTAGTAGGATCCCGTTTAAGTATATAACTACCTTATTAAAATTAGTAAAAGCTAGTAATCTATTTTCTATAGGCACTTTAACTAGGCCTATACTTATATCTCCCTTGTTATCTATAGTGAACTATTATATCTATATAGTGATTTAGTTATTATAGCGCGAAACGTAGAGAAGTTATTATTTTTTTTAAAGAAAGTTAAAAGTTTCAAATTAGAAAAAATCCCTAGCGCCTTAAATCTCCCCTAAAAGCTCTTATACCTTACTTAGTAGCTCGTAGCCTACTATTCCTCTAATTATATTGTTACACTACTTACTAGTAACTAATATATAATAAATAACTAGTAACTTCTCTGCCCTTTTCACTTTTCCCTTTTAAAATTCACCTTTTTATTCACTATCCTACGCTTCTTCCTACTAAATTCACCTTTTCTATAGCCTCGCTGCTACTATTCACTTAATATAAAAACCCTCCCGCGCTCCTATTTTTTTAAATTTTCCTTTTTCCTTTAATAACTATTTTTCTATAGCTACCTCCCTCCCCTACGCTATTATTACTATCCTTATACTCTATTACTTTCCTTATACTTTCTATACTTTTAACTTGTACCTCTATCGCTTTTATTACTATAGTATTACTTCTAAAGACTATCTTCGCCTAGTATATCTTAGAGTATTCTTTATATAGCTTAACCCTTAGTATAGTTTATATCTAGGATGTTATAGTAGCTATCCGAGCTAATAGGACTATATATTTATCGGACTATATGATTAGCCTCCTAGTCCTTGCTTTTAATAAGTAAGTCCTTACTAAGATAGAAGTATCTAATAAGTAAAGAATCGATTTTCTCTTATATCTTTATATATATTTTAGTTGAAAGTCTATAGGTTATACTTTCCTTAGTCTAGATAACCTTATTATAGAGTTTAATAACGTACTTCTCTATAGTAGTATTACTATAGGATCTAATATAGATACTTCGGACCTAACTTTTATCTTTATAAAGGAGTATAATAGTTATAAGTAGTAGCGTAATAAGTACTTATTTAGTAGTAGTAACTCTCTTAATAACTATAAGAAGAAAGAATTACGGAAGTATATTAAGTCTAAGCTTTTAACTAACTTACTTATAAAGACTCCTAGCTCGTCTTCTAAAGACCTTTCTACCCCTAGTACTATCTGTATTAAGAATACTATTAAGAAGGATAAGCTTACTAAGAAGGAGACCCTTCTTACGAAGAAGTTAAAGGATACTAATAAGTACGTGAATAACGCCTTAGATTAGGATAATTCTAATAAAAGTAATACCTCTACTATTAAATATAAGCTTATATCTATTACTACTGCCTCTACTCCTATAACCTCTAAGAAAATCTTATTCTAAGTCACTTAATCTTCTAAGACTACTCTCTCTCTAGAGAAGGCTATTAATAGCGATAAAGATACTAAGGTTCGCGCTAATATTAATAATATTAAGGATAAGGATAATAGTGATTATTCCGAGAAAAAGAAGAAGAAGAGATCTACTAAGTGTTAAGCTCCTAAGACTACTTCCGGAACTGCTACTAGATTACGCTAAGCTCGCCCTTATTATAAGGCTATTATAATTACCTCTACTTTTATCGCTAGCTATTCTCCTAAGATTAAGTTACTCCTTAATAAGTATTTCTAGTAATACTCTTATAATAAGAGTACTTCTAACCCTGCTAATACTTAGTCTTACCTTATTACTTATTAGATATACTTTAATCTTAAGTATATTAGTTATATTAATAGCGCTCTCGCTTAAGATATTAATAGTAAATATTATTATATAACTTACTTTAAAGGATATATTCGTTGAATTATTACTAAGGCTGTTCTTACTAAGCGCGGCGTACTAAGTAGTTCTTCCTTAGCTTACCTAGCTACTATAAGTAAGTACTTTCCTCTCCTAGCTAGCTATAGTACTAATAATAATAGTAATAGTAAGGGTAGTAAAGAAATAGATACTAATAATAATGAAATAGCTAAGGATACTACCCCCTTAGTCTAATAGGTCCTCTCTACTACTATATTTATTATCTGTATAGATTTATTTAGTTATATAATTAGTATTTAGGGCGATTATTTTCTTTGATTTCTTTGTATAATAACTGCTCTAAGTATTACTTATGATACTACTTATTTCCTCTTCTCTTAGTTCGACTCTAACGTTATTATAGGTAGTTAATAAATAAGATTTAATAATATTTAACTTCACCTGTTCTTTTACTTAATAAGTAAATACGACTTATATCTCTTATCTAAAATTCCTAGCCCTCTTAGGAACTCCTATTACCTTATTTCCTTTACCAGGTAAGTTAAATTATCCCGTAGCCTAGCGGCTTAATTATAATAGCTATACGCCTACTTTCCAGAATTACCGCCTGCCTTTCCTCTAGTTCTTAGAGGTCTCTCTCTACTCCGGCTTACCCTCTTATTACTAGTATAATACTTAGGATATTACTTCCTGAGTCGCTCTTTATATTACTAGCTATTACGCCCTTTCCCTTACTTAGATCTTCAGGTTCGGAATTATCAAATCCCTTACTAACTTTAACTAGTTCTTAGATAAAGTCCCTTTTACAAAAGACCTTAAGTTAATTCCCTGAAAATATACTACTAAGTCGAGTACTATAAAGTTCCGAGAGTATATATATTCCTTTCTCCGCGATAGCTATATTAATCTTATATAAGCTAAGCTATTAGTAGCTAAGCTTTAGTTTAAAAGATATATTAACTTCCTATTTAATATTATATAATAGAATAATATTACTAACTTTAATTTCCGCCTAATAAATCCGCTTACTAGTATTAAACCTATCCTTACTTATTACTTATATCTTATACTACTTTATAGTTATCTTCTCTAAATCTTTATCTCTAATCTAAATCTGCTTTATATAGAGAGCTAAGGTCTCTGCCTTTATCTAAGTATTCTCCTAATCTATAACCCTTTAAGTAGGGACTCCTATTTCAACTAGTAGAACTATCTCTGACTTATACTATATCTAAAATAGTATATACTTAGTTATTTCTTTTACTATATAGTAGTCTACTAAAAGTACCGTGTGCAGATTTTTAACTTAATCGCTTATCTCCTTATCTGTTATCTTCACTAAGGCGTTTATAATAGGTTTATAACCCCGCTCTACTATTCCGTTCGCTAGGGTATAATAAGCTAATACTACTACTCTTCGGATCTTATATTTCCGAGCGAGCTCTTTTATCTACTTCTTATTTTCCGGCCCTTTATTTATAACTAGCTTTCTAAAGATTCTATAGTAATATATTATATCTTCCTAGAGGAAGTCTATAATAGCTACTAAAGTTATATTTACTAAGGCTCTAGCTTTAACTTATCTAGATAGATTATCTTATACTATAACTAAGTAGTACTTTCCTCGCTTTAGTAGTAAATATACTATATCTATTCTTACTTTAGCTTATAGAGCGCTAGTTTATATAGGATAAAGCGCTTCCTCTATCCTAGTGAAGTCCTGAAGTTAATAAGCTTCGCACGTTACTATATAAGCTTTCACGTCCGGGTATAATAAGTCCTAGAAATACTTTTCTATAACTTTCTAGTAAGTACTTTCTTATTCTTTATAGCTTATATCCTTATGAAAGGATTTAAGGATCGTTTGCCGCTCTCTTTTACTATCTATAACCCTTCTTATTAGAAGACCCTTATTAGTATAGTAATATAGAACTTTATCCTAAACCGCGTAATTCAAGGCTTACTACTTAAATCCCCTGAAGTCCTTAGGGTTAACTCTACTTAGTTGCTTTAGTATAAGAAAATACTTCGTGATAAGCTTAGAATCTAAACTCTATACCTCTTATAAGTAAAGTGCCGCTCTCTTAGTCCAGATACTAACTTTAACTCGACTAAACTAAATATCTATAAAGTTATTAATATCCTCTTCTAGAGCCTTAGTATCTAACTCCTTCTAGGTAGCTAGTCGCCTGGATAACTTATCTGCTACTATATGTTTTATTCCCAGTATATAGCGTACTTTGAAATTAAAAAGGCGTATCTAAGTAATCTATCTTATAACTAGAGCCCTAGGTAAGTCCGACGCCCTTTAATTAAGCTATATAACTAAAACTATAGTATCCGTTTCTAGGATAAAGTAGTAGCTAATTAGGACCCTGTGAACTTTCTTTAACGCTTTTAAAACCCTATGATACTCCCTTTTAGTAGTATTATAGTTTCTTTCTGCAGTTATCTATACTCCGCTATTATACCTAATAGGATAATACTTAAGGTTATAATTTAGCTATATTAAAACTATCTCCTATCCTTATAAGCTTATATCTACTACTAGAATCACTTCGCTACTTCTTTTAGAGATATCTAGCCTTACTAGCGCTAGGGCTATTATTAGAGCTAACTTTAGCGTATTTATTATAAACCTTTTAATATCTCTAAATTTCTATTTCGCCCCCTTTCAGAGTAAAAGGTATAGTAGCTCGGCTTTTCTAGTGTAGTTAATAATCTAAATATAGTAGTAGCTATAGACCCTAAGAAATGCCTTAACTTTAGTCGTATTTCGGTATTCCCGCTAGTTAAGTATCTTTATTACTTTTTTATTATCTAGTGACCTGCCTTCCGTAGTATATATATAACTTACTAACTTCAGGCTATTAACCCTGAACTATAATTTAAAGCTAATTATAGCCCCCGCTCTCTTTACATCAGCTAGGACTATATCTATATTAATAAAGTATTCTAAGATATATCTCCGAATACTAGGCTTAACCTCCTTATTATTATACTTTAAGTAAGGGCCTAGGATAGGAATATTATTAATAAATATCTTAGCTCTCTTAGGCTTATAGTCCTTTAGAATTACTTTTCTAACCTTATAAAATTATATAATAAAGTTAGTTGCCCCTTGAACTAAGGTAGTATAGCGAAGGAGACTAAGTAGTGTTTAGAACGTAGTTAGGTCTCTGCTATTTAGGTATAAGGTGACCTAATTATACCCGGAAAAGAAGTCTATTAGAGAGGTAATTATATACCTTATAAAATCTTCTAATATTTCCTTGATATTAAGCGGTAAGTTAGCGTCCTGAATTATTACTATATTATACTTTATTATAGTATCTACTATCTAATATACTCTACTCTTTTTCTTGACTAAAAACTACTAATTCCTATATAGTCTATAGCTATATTCTAAGGTACTAGCCTTAAGCCTCTCTATAAGTATATCCTTAATATGTTTATATAGATATTTTAGTACCGGGAATCTAGGCGCTTACTAGGCTTTATACGGAACCGTGCGAATTTCCTATAGTAGGTAGATATCTTTATATATCCTTTTATATTCGGAGAAGTTAAATATTATTATAGCTTTATACTTATATAGTATTTCCTTTAAAAGCTTATATTCTTATAGCTATAATCCTTCTCTAATTATTATTCCCTTTATTCTTTCTAATGTTAACCTTATCCCGTATAGTAACTCTAAGAACTTTAGGGTTATCTACTTATCGAATTTATAAGGTAGTTCAACAGGCCTCCTAACTCTCTCTTATTCTAATCGCTTCTACTTTTAGTTTAGCTTTCCCCTTAGCTTTGACTTATCTGAAATTCCCTCTTAAATTAGAATAACCTTATTAGCTTTCTTCTTATAAGTACCCTAAACTCTAATAGTAGGAAAAACCCTTTTTACTTATAAAAGCGTAACTAAATCCGTACCTCTTAAAAGAATTATATCCTTATCCCCTTCCTTATTAAGCTTAGTAAATACTATAGCTAAAAATACTTTTACCTTTCCCCCGCTAGGTAAGTTAAATACACTAGTTAACTCGCTTCTCCCCTTAGTAGATCTATCACTAGAACTACCTACTATTACAGCTCTAGCTAAGTGTTTTCCGGGAAAATATCCGATTTAATATAAGATCCTATTAAATCCGCGACCTTTATTATAACCTACTTAGTTCAGTTATTATTTATAACTATAGTAAACTAATAACCTCTGCTATAAGAAAACAATAAGAGACTCGCTATAATAAAGAGTTATCCTAGGATTATATTATTCTCCGCTTATACTAAAGTAAAAAAACTCCCTGCTATTAAGATACTTCCGATCTCTATAGTAACTCTCTTATATAACCCCTTAAACTTCTCCTGCTTTCTTAAGTAGCCTATTATTCTAAGATTAAAGTCAGGTTAAATAAGGAGCCCGACTTTTAAGGCAATTATAGAAGTTATTAGATTAGCCTCTGATCCGTAATTAATAAGCGCTATTATAGTTAGAGAGCCTAGTCAGACTCTGACTTTCAGGCTCCTAATTACTAAGACTTGGGAGTCCTCTAATATCTCCTTTACCCCCGCTGATTTTATTAATACTAGGTCAGTCTAATTACTTCTAACTCCTCTCTCGGAGGTCCGAGGTAACTTTATTATAGCTATATTTTTAAAAAGTAGTTTCTATAAGAGCTCGGAGTATATAAGTACTTCCCTACTAGTAATACCCTTCAGTTTATTATCTAGGACTTTATTTAATAGCTCTAGAGGCTATGTCCCCTGCTTTAGGATATCTAGGTACTATTCTACCTTCCTAGTAACTCTGGGACTAACTTTCTTTAACTTCTTAATCTATTTCTTATCTATCTTTATTTCTTTAATAATCTCTCCTTATTATACTTCCTCCTTTAATACCCCTTTAATCAGATCCTTCTGCTTCTACTTTCTAAGTTATAGAACTTTTAAAGCTGCTAAGTCCTTTTCCTTCTTAACTCGCCCTTTAATACTTTCCTAGGGTTTACTTATTTATCACCTTTTCCGCTCTTCGGTTTTTTACTTCTAGCTCCTGATATTCCTATAGCTTCCTAGTCCCTCTTATCTTCTTTAATATCCGACTTGTCTTAAGTTATTACTCTTACTACTATTACTTTCGCAGGTTTAGCCTTATTTATAGGGTACTATAGTACTTACGTTAGCTACACTATTAAACTGCTCCCCTTAGCTTATCCCTTACTAGTTCCTTATATTAAGGTTCCTTTCTAACTAGCTTATATATCTTCTATTACTAGGACCCCCCTGCGCTACCTAACTAACTGCCCCCCGCTACCTGTGCGTTTATAATATATCTAGCCCTAATAGTTATACACGAACCCCTTTTCTATATCTATTAGGAAGTCTAGGTAGTCCCTATAGAAATACTTATTTTCTAAATAGTAAAAATATTAGTTCTAGCGATTCCTATAAGTACCTGCTATATATACTCTAATTAGTGAGTTATTCGGACGCTAGGGTTAGCCTAAGTAAGCCCCTTACAGTAGTCTAGACAGATTAACTCGACTACCGGGTCTTACTAAGTAAGCTCCTAACTGATTTCCCCTGCTAAGCGAGTTAAATCCCGATCTTCCCCTAAGTACCTATAGAGCCTGCGATACTCTTATAGCTAGTACTAGCGTATTAAATACCTAGGTTATCTCCTCTACTACTTCTACGGATATAGTCTTTAGGCTAATAATAAGGGGAACTAGCTAACCCTTTACCTTAGGAGTAATAAGTACTTAGCTAAGCGAATCTACTAATTCACTAAGGCTCTCTTATTTCGCGCGACTATTGGAAAACTCCCGGACTATCTTATTAGATATATAAATCTCAGTAGCTATCTTAACTAAGTTATTAAACTTAATTATACCCGGCTTATTAATATTAACCTTGTTCTTATATATTACCTTCTTATAAACGTCCCCTAGTAGCTTATTTAAGAACTATACTCCCTAAGTATAATTTTCTAACTAGCCCTTTTTTACTAGGGTAGCTAATATTACAGTGAATTATCAAATAAACTACTTTATATCGCTTTCTATAGTTCGCGGTTTTAACTTTAGAGCCTTAAGGAACAATCGGGAGTTTATCTGTTAAAAAGTATCTTAATCCTTATACTCCTTTAAAAGAGAGACTACTAGCTCTTCCTAATTCTTACTTATCTACTCTAGTAGTATCTTAATATACTAACTAATAGTAAGATTATAATATCAGGGAAGCTGTTTAATTCAGTTCGTATCCTTTAATTAAGCGTTGTCGCACTAATTAGTATACTATTCTAAGAACTCTATAATATTAGCTCCCTTAAAGTATAGCGCGCTTAGTATACCCGGGGCTAGTATAACTGAAATATACCTAACTTCTACTATCCTAGAATTCGTAGTCCTTAATTCTTAATAGCTTTCCTCCCGGACTTAAATATATTCTACTATGTCGCTTTCCTCTATACCTAGTATTCTTTAGTTCTTAGGATCTCTTAGAAATACAGTTATATTAGGGAATTTAGTAAACGATTTAAACCTTTAGTACCTACTTATAAGGTATAGTATACCTGATATTACTAGAGTTAAAAGTGCTAGAGTTACTAGTAGGAGCGTAGCGATTATACTCCTTATAACCTCTAGACTTAGCCCCCTTAACTACTCCGACCTCTCTAACCCTTTTTCCTTATATCCCTTTTTCGCCTTATTTCAGGCCCCTTTTTTATATTAGACTTACTTTCTTTTCATGTTTATCTATTCCCTACTTATTTTCCTTATATAAACTTTCTTTATTACTATAGTAACCTCGTCTTCTAAGCCTATCGCGACAACTTTCCCTTCTATACCTCCTTAGCTCTCTCTACTTATATTCCGCTATTTCCTAATATCCTATCCGCTAAATAAGGGCTCCTTAAGCCCCTTTTTTCTAGCTATTTCTTACGTATCTATTTATTACTATAACTGAGTTACTAAGTAATAAAATTCTAACTCCTACCTTTACTACTAGCTTAGCTATATCCTAACTGTTCCTTTGCTTTACTTCTAGTTCCTTATATAAGTTACTAATATAAAGAGGTAGGGTAATACTATTAAAGTATATAGTAAGTAGGGATATAGAGAACTACTAACTAAATAAGTAGTAAGAGTAAGAGAGAGAAGATGATATATTTATTACGTACTATCGCGCTTATCTATATAACTTTATAGAATAAGCTAACTATCTTCCGACCTAGAACCTCACTACCCTATCATATTATAAAGTAATAGCTATATATAGTAAGCTTTTTACGTTCTCTTTAAGCTTCTTAAGTTGCTTAGATTTGATTACACTTTATTACTTACTGTTATTAGTAGTTATTTTTAGCTGCTTATAAAAACTCAGTCTTTGTCGCTTTAAGAGAAGCTTTTAAAAGTTTAATAACTTATTACTTAAAGTCTTATAGCTATTAGCTAAGTAATACGACTTAAAAGTATATTTATTAACGTGCCTTCTTAATACTTAAACTAGTATTATTACTACTTATAACGTTTCTTTAATATTAAAGTAAGAGATAATTAGTCTTTGTAGCTTTAGTATCTCTTAAAGCGCTTTAACTTAACCTCTTGTAAAGAGTTAGATCTTTACTACTATTAGTAAAGTTGTTGTTATAAAAGACTATATTATTACTTTCTACCCTTAAGGTCTGACTTTTATAAAGAGCTAATTTAAAAGTTTAAGGGAGCTCTGATAAGTCGACCTTTATTAGCTTTTATACTTTTAGTATTACTTTTAAGCTTTATAAAAGCTCTGTTAAAGTAATATTTATTAGTTCTAGTATCTTTTTAGTAACTAGTATAGTAGTCTTAACACTAATATTAGCTTTAACTATAGCTTTATTTAGTTTAACTATATATTTTACTATAACTATATTAGTAATATTACTAATACTATACTTTACGTCTAAAGTAATAATATTTTCTTTCAAGTCTTTAATAAGCTTTTTTAAAGTAAAGGTAAGTTAGCCGACTTTTCTCTCTTTTTTAAAGGAATAAAACATTATCTTATTAAACCAGATATTACGTGTAATTACTATATAACATAACTAAGGCACTTAGATCTTATATAAGTTAAAAGTAATATAACTAACTAAGTATTTAATATATACTTTAAAGCTGACTTTAAAGCCTTTATAATTCTTTTTAACTTCTCTGTTAATTGTAACTAAATATATACACGCTTTATACATGTATACTCTACTTTAGTTAAGTCTTAAGTCAGTTAAGAGCTTCTTTAATATTAGTAGATTATACTATTAAAAGTAGTTTTAAAACTATTCTTAAAGTACTTAATTAAGACTCCTTATTTTTTAGCGTATAAGAGGACTTATATTATAAAGGTAGATTACTATATAATATACCTTTAAGTAAAGCTTCTCTAGCAAGTTCACTTAAACGCGTATCTTAATAGATTTATTAATAATCTCTTATTTTACGCGTTTAGTACTATTTATAAGTTCCTTAATATATAGCAGGAGATTCTCTACCTTTATCTCTTCTCTTGTAATCTATTTCTTATATCTTAATATACCTTAAATAGCTATAACTAAGGTATTATTATCGTGCCGAATAATATAGACTAATAGTCTATATTAATACTTAGTCTAATACTTAAAGTTCTCTAAGATTAGTATAACGTAGCTAGCTAACTTACTTAATAATATATAACTAAAAAGCTTCTTACTATACTTATCTTTAATAACAAATAGCTAGTAAGTGTTATTATAACTTACGTTAAAGTTAAATAAGTCTTAGAGGATTTAGTAAAATAGCTTAACTGCTTTATTCTTTAACTTTTATCTTAATATAACGTTTTTAGCGTATATAATAGCGTAGTCTTTATACTAGATTCTTAATACTTTATCGAATTATACGCCTCTTTTTACTTTAAGTAACGTTTATAAATCACTTTCTCTTAAATAGCTAGTGTGTAAGTGTTATAGTTATAGAGTTATAAAACGCTCTTTAAGTAATTGACTTAATAATTAAAAATCTTACCTATTTAAGCTACGACTTAAAGTTAGGTATATTATAATAGACATATATATTAAAGTCACTAGGTTATAAGAGTAACGAGAGTATCTAAAAGGCTTATATTTAAAGAAAGTCAAGTTAAACTTTTAAATTAGCTATTTAATAACTATACTTATTTAAACCTCTCTGTACTATAAAGTAGTATCTTTCCTAAAGTATTATAGCCTAGTGTCTTTTAGTAACGCCTTTAAGATAATATTAATATAAAAATCACGGATTATAGTGACGTTATTAAGTGATAAGTCTTAAGTATTCGGACTATTTAGCTTAGTTAAGGAGTTTTTAAACACTTACTTCTTTTTACTAACTACTAGAATTCGTTATATTTTAGCTTTTATATAGTTGTTATCAGTTAATCTCTTAAAAGAACCTAAAACTAGCTTATTCTTATGATTAACTAAGTGTTAAGCGCTATAGTTATTAACTAAGGTACTCTTTAAGAGTACATAAGGAACGTTAATAAAGTCTATAGCGTAGATTCTAAGTGTCTCTTTAAAGTCTAAGAGCTTTAAGTTAATAGTAGCTATATTAATGTTATTAAAGTATCTTCTTTTAGCTTACTAAGATAATAGTTCTTAGTCTTTACTAGGCTTCTTTTTAGTAATCTAAGCTACAGAGATAGTAGTTTAGCCTTCTTTAGAGATCTCTTAGCGTAGTTTTATATGCTTAAGTGCCTAGATAGCCTTACAAATCCTCTTAATTTACTTGTTATTTAGACGGAATCTTATGCTATTAGCTTAAAAGTCGTTATAAATAAAACAAAGCTTTTAGCACTTAATTAAAAGGTACTAATATCTGATTTCATAAGAGCAGTTAGTCTTTTTATCTCTTTGATTTAAACGGGAGCGATTTTAAGAGCTTCCGGAATAGTCTTATAAGCCTTTTATATTAAAACGACTACTTAGCATTAATATAGTGTAAAAACTATTAGCTTCCTTGCCTTTGTTCTAGTAGTGCTCCTTTATATTTGCCGTAAACGCTAGACTATACTTTTCTAGCGTTATACTATACTAACGTCTTAAAGTGTTATCTCTTATAATATCAGTGAGTACTTAAGTAGCTTAAGTTTCTGACTAAACTAACACTAAGTTTAAAAAAGCTTATATACTACGTACTTTTTATATATCAGGAATATTATACGTTCTTATAAGATAAAAGTTCTTTTACTATAGCTTATACTATATACAAGGTTTAATTTACAACTTTTTATCTTAATATATTAACAGGCTAAGTATATTAGTATAGTCTAAAATAACAGAGGTTAGTACTACTACGTCTAAAGGTGCTATATTACGCTTAATAGACCTAACTAGCGCTTATAATCCTGCAGTGCCTTTAGTAGTGTTATTATTAATTGCGTCAGTTAGAATAAACTAGCTAATAGTACTATTTACTTAGTTAAAGAGGTTTTAAATATAGTTATTAAGCGCTGTCTATTTAGTTAACTTATTTAAGTACTCTTTTATTTAAGCTTTTAGAGTACCTTAATATCTTTAAACTTAGCTTTTAAAGGCTTACTTATAAACGCCGGCGGTTTTATTATACTCTCTCTTTTCTTAATAGTAGTAGCGTTTTATTTCGCTAGTAAATCTAAGTTAGCTTATATTAACGACACTATTTACTTATTAAAGTAACTATTTATCTCCTCTTGAATAAAATCGTTAATACTTAAGAGATTTAGTTGTTACTTAATAATATTTTTAACGTTATTAGCGTTAAAGTTAATAAATCTTTAGATTTCTTTAAGTTTAGTATAGTACTAAAAGGTTATCTACTATTAAAGCTATTACTTTTTTTAATTAAGAGTATTACCTTTATATTTAATTAACTTATCTTAAAAGTATATTAATATATTAGAGAGGCTTTTTACAGAACTAATAACGTTAAGAGTATTTTAGGAAGTTTAAAGAGGTATTTAAAGGAGTTTTTTAAGTAGTAGTATAAGTGTCTCTTAATACTACTTACAACTTTACTTGTACTATATAGTATACTTGTATAATAGCTTAAACAAGTAAATGTGACTTTTAACTATTATATATTATAGGAAGGAGCTTTATATAGTATAAAAGTCTTAATTTATTAAGGTATTCTAAAGCTCCCCTATAAAGGGAAGCTTTAAGAGTTCTAGTTATATAAGTAGCCTCTGGTTAGCTAGAGCGCCTTAAGGAGTGCCTCAGGTACGTCAGGTACATAACAAGTATTCTATAATTCTTCCTTTCTTTCGTTAATTTAAGATTACCGCGTAGAATATCAGCTAGTTTATTCTTAATAATATAACGAATAATAATATAATACTTATTAAACTCTCTAAATACTATAAATTTAACCTTAAATAGAAGAGATTACGTTGCGTTAGCTATATATTAAACTTAATCGCGGAGGAGTATTTATTTGAATAAGATACTATTAGTTTTAAGAGAGAATATTAAGCTGTAGGCGCGCTAGCTTATTAATAGTTGTAGAAGTAACAAGGAGAGCTTAGGAAGCTCTATAACTTAGTAGCGCACGTTATAGCCTTTAATAAGAGATTTGATCTCTTTGTGACTACTAGTGCTATAAAGATAGGACGTCACGTGGAGTACTGCCTTATATGCTAATTAATAGAATATAAAGATAAAGGTCGTCTCTTAAGAATCTAAAGTTATAAAAGAGAGAGAGGCTTAAAAGCTCTTAAAACTATATACTCTAAAAAAAGGGCTAGCTAAGGCACTTCTTAAAGAGGATAGCTATAACTATAGCTAAGCTAGCTAAGAGTAAAAGAGGTATCTTTATACTATATATACTATATAGCGTTATACTATCTCCCTGTCTGAAAAAAGCTTATCCTTAAGTGTCTATTTAATTCCTTGTTATTATCTAACTTATTATAGTTATTAACACTATTTTCTTAAGCCTTCGTCCACTTTAAAAGTGCAGCTAAGAGGCTAGCCTGCTTAAGATATTATAAGTGGAATTCGCGGAGCTTATAAAGTGTATATTTAAAGTTAAACGCTAAGTACTATATAAGATCGATGTCTCTATTTAACTATAAGACTTTATATAACAGGTTATTACGTTACTTTTAATAGGCTAGTATAGTTTTAACTTCCTATTTATTATCGCCTATTATATTAATAAGTAGCGAGGGCTATTAGACTTGTCTTAAAAGTAAGTTATTTAAGTGCTAGCGTAGCTTATTAAAGAGAAAGACGTCGTGGATTTTTATACTTAACGGGATTTTCAGCTTATATAAGTTGTATACTTTTTCTAAGACCTTAAAAAGGCTATTAGTAAGGTTATCTAACTTATAAAAAGGCTAGAGTATATTATAGTACTATATATTAAGCTATATAAAGTCGCTTATATTAAAGTCTATAGTACAATAGGATTTATTATAAGCTCGAGATATATAGTCCTAAGCTTAAAGTAAGTGAGATTTTACTATATCTTACGCCTTTTAATAGTATAAGGTATATTCTATAGCTTAAGAAGTATTTAGCTTATCTGTTAGTAAAGCTAAGTCTAAAAGGTTAATTTTCTAATTCCATATAGTTTAAAGAGTATAACTATAGACTACTTCGTAAAGGAATAGCCTACTAAGAGAGTCGTTAGGTAATATAAGTTAAGTATAGTCTATAATTAGTAAGAATTCAGACTAGTTATCTTAGTAGTAGCTAATAAAAGGCTAGAGGCGTTATTATAAGTACTAGTTATATATTTTAGTCTAGCTGTCTATCTGTAAGTAATTAGCTATTAATAGCTTATATTAAGAGCTTAAGATTAAGTTAAATTACTTCTAAAAGGTGGAAATAAACTAAAGCTCTCTGTCTAAGGTTATACTAAGTAAAGCTCTAAAATACCTATAGATATAGTAAATATATAGTATAGTAAGCTTTTAATAGTTAACACTTTTCTAGTAAGAGATAAAAATAGCCTATTTACTAAACCTATTAATAATAATAAGTATATTATCGTAGCTATATTTATCTAAAAGGAACGAGTAAAAGTCTATAGTCACGTGTTCTTAAGGGCGCGTAGATACTAGTAAGGGGTAAAGAAAGCTAGGCTTCTTATCTTTAGGGACCTGTATTTAATAGTAAGTATAGTAATTTATATAATAGCGCTATACTATAGTTAATATACTATACTACTAATATTAAGCTAATAGTAGTTATAGTGTTTTTTAAGCGCTAGGGTATACTATCTTAATTCTGTTATATACCTCTTAAATAAGAAGAGTCTAAAGGTAGTCTATATTAAATATAATAAGGCAGCTGTTATAGAGAAGAAGGTCTTTTTTTATAGTAAGCTTACTTAAAGTATTAAAGAGAGCTTACTTTTGTAAAGCTTAAAAGGAGGTAGTAGCTTTATTTGCCTTAAAGACTTAGTAAACTATAGAGATAAGCAGGGAAAAGCTTATAATATCTAAAGAGGAGACTATAGTATTAGTAGGCTATATAAGATATAAGTTCGCTATTAAGAGGTCCGGGTTAACTTAGTTATACTAAAAGAGCTATTATAAGCGCTAGCCTCTCTTAGTAGTATTCTATATATCTAGTTCCTTACTCTACTAAGAGAGGGCATCTACAAGGAGGTTTTATATACTTAGATAGTAAGTAATTATAAAGTTATAGTTAGTAAGTAGCTCGGCCTAGTAAGCTTATTAAGTATTTAGCTATTTTAAGGTTATAAAGTATTTAAGAGCCTTATAATCTATTACTATACAAATCTATTAAAGGGAGCTAGCGAGCTCTATATATTAATAGCTAAAAAAGCAAATAATAATAAGTATCTCTTTATTATAGATAGTATAGTTAAGCTTAGCTAAGAGTATAATCTTTAAAAAGAAGGCAATAAGAAACTAGTCCTTACTATACTATTAAAAAAGTATACTTATAAGTACACTATTACTCGTATCTATCTTAAAAAGGTAAGGTAAGTCTTACTTATAATATTAAAGGAAAGGCGCGCTAGTTAAAGTATACTTAAGAGTGTTAAAGGTAGCTTAATAATCTATAGAAAAGATAAAAGGAATATTATTCTTTATTAGTTAAATAAAAGGTTTTACTATAATTCTATAGTCTTAAATAAAGCGTTAGTAAAAGTTATAAAAGCTAAAGAAAGATTACACGCCTTTTATAGTCTAAAGATATTACTATTAATAAACAATAGTAACTTTCTCAGAATCTACTTTAAAGCTAAAAGTAAAAATAATAAAGCTTAAGTACTTTATATAAGTAACGTTAAACTCGCTCTTTTTTAGGTCTACTTAAAAGCTAGTGTGACGCGAAGCAAGTAAAAGGTGGTTTAAATGCTTAGAATATTAAGGTGCAGAACTAGAAGGGTTCTGCTTAAAGGTTATATACATAAATAGGGGTTAGTAGCCTAAGGCACTTAAGGCACTACCTGAATCGTCACACTACCCCCCTCCTTTAAGAAAGCTTATCCTTAAGCGTATAACTTACATACGTCCCTTCACACTTTATTCGTGATTTTATACTAACCACTTTACTTGATTAAAGGTATCTTAAACTATCGTAAGTATCTATCGAGTAGTTTTAAAGTCAGGAGGAGCTAGAGCTTTTAAGCTAGTAGAGATTTAACAAAAGACAAGAGAGGCAAAGGTAACAAGCTTAACTTAAAGAGCCTCTTAAGTTAGAAAGTACAAAGGCAGCAGACTAGTATATTTTTAACTAATCTACTAAATCAGTTACTTTGTAAAAGAGTTGAAATTACAAGTAAACTAATATTTATTATCGACAAGAGACTAAAGCCGCGAGGCTATTTGTATAAGCTTTAAGTCTATTAAGAGAGAGAACAGACAGGCTCAGCGAAAAGGTCTATAAGTAGTCAGAAAAGGAGGGAAAAAGAAAAGAAAAAGCTAGCCGTAGTCACAGCTAATCCTTAAGAGACGCTATAGTCGTCAAGTTTTACAGTAAAGTACAAGCTAAGGTTTTAAGAGAGTATTAATACTATTGATTTGAAGGTCTGCAAGTGAGTTAATTAAAAAAATGAGAGTCGTTTAAAAGAGGCAGCCGTAAAGTCAGATATCAGTATTTAACCTTAATATAATGTAACGCGAAGCAAGCAAAAGGTAGTTTAAATACTTAAAATATCAAAGTGTAAAACTAGAAGGGTTCTGCCTAAAGGTTATATACACGAATAAGGGTTAGTAGCCTGAGGCACCTAAGGCACCACCTGAATCGTCACAGCTAGCGTTAATAAGCTTTTTCAGGACTCTCTTTATATAAGAGTAATACTTAACGGGGTTATTTAAATAGATAAGAATATTATCTAAGTACACGGTATAAAAGTTATTAAAGTAGTTAAAAAGAATGTTATTTATATAACGCTAGTATATTATAGAGCTATTTATAAGGCCGAAGGGGAGAACTTTACACTTATACGCTTTATATTAAGTATAAAAAGTAGTGTATTCTTTAAAGGCTAAGTTTATTCGAATTTAATAAAAGGCTTATTAAATATCTAGCTTTATAAAGACCTTAATATTTAAGATACAAGTAAGAGTCTTATTAATAAAAAGTAAAAGGTACTAGTCTTTTTAAGTAAGGGAATTCAAGACTCTAAAGTTAATATATAAGCGAAGGGAGCTATCGGCTTTTTAAATAAAGAGTATAAGAGTAGTAAAAGAAGACTAAAAGAGCTTAATAAAGCCTTTATCTAAATTGTCTACGATATACTTCTTAATAGCCTTAAGCTTATCACTAGATATCTTATATAAAAGGGAATACTTAAGACTTTTCTTGCCTTCTCTTTTAAGCTTAATTTTATAGTTATATAAGCGATATAGTAAGAGAAAGTTGTTTTTTAACTTTAAAAATATATAAGCGTATTATATATACTCTACGAAAATAAAAAGCTCTAAATCTAATTCTAATAGCTATTAAGCGACTTATAGTAATATCTAGTAATAAAAGGCGAGGTTAATAGTTAACTTAAAGATAATAATAGTATATTAGTCTTATAAAGTTAAGTTCTTAAGTAAGGAGTTTATTTTATATAAAGTAGCTATAAAGACTTCGTTGTCCGATTTATATTTATATATTATATAAAATATAATAGCGCTTATAGTATATATCTTTAAACTAGCTAACTTTGATATACTACGTGATATATTAGTAACGCTATCTCTATATTAACTAGTGTAGTTATTAAAGGAATATCTTATTTAAGAGGAGAATAAGGCTTTTATAGATATAAGCGTAAGAATAGTATTAGTCAGCTCTTATTATATTTAGTAAAAGGAAGCTATAAGAGAAGAGATATGATTTATAAACATTAACTTTAAGAAAGCTATATTTGATATATTTAAATCTAAAAGAAAAGCTATAAGTAAAGTAGTATAATTTATAGATATATTTATAAAATAGATATGATTCCTAAAAAGAGTAAGGGAGAGAAGATTAGTAATCGCTTCTTTTAAAGGGTATATAAAGATATCTTCTCTCTTCTTAATCTTTTTTTTCTATAACTTACTTAAGCTTAAAGCTAAACTATAACAAATATTATAGTATAGTGCTTATAAAAGAGAAAGTCTGTTATAGCTATCTTTCGTAAGAGTGTTACGGACCCCTTGGCGCTACGGTTCAATTAGCACCTATATAATAATAAAACTATTAGTAGTGCTATAAGAGTATTAGTACTAACAAGGGAGCGGTACTATTAATAAGGTAGTACTAGCTAGGGAATAATACAGGATAAGTAAGTAGTATTACTATATACTCACGCTTTAGTAGTAGTACTTACTTAGATTATAGTAGATAATAGCTTATATAATAGATCCCTAGATCCCTAGATCCCCTTATAAGAAAACAGATCTAAGGATCTAAGGATCTAGTATCTTAAGGGATCTAAGGCGAACGAAAGTTCTATATAAGACTAATATATTTACTATTAGATAGGAGCTTTATGCTTAACTTTAAATAGTATTCTAATACTTAGTAACTATCTTCCGTCTACGTGATATACCTACTTCTCGATTATTAGAGATTAACTATAGCCTTCTATATTTATAGTAAGTAAATACCGGACTATTATACTTTAAGCACCTTCTCGTTAGAGGTACTAACTTATAAAGATAATATATCCTCTGTTAAAGGATTATTATTAAGTAATAACCTAGCTACTACTAGGACCCTTAATACTAAAAATATACCTAAGATCGCTACCCCGGATCTCTATAGTAGAGACCGATTTAAGCTTAGAGTATACCTCACGTAAGTTAAGCTCTATATAAGCTTTAATAGTTACTAGTTCACTATAGAAACTAATAAAGTCCTTTAAGCTTTATCCTTTCTCTAGGGATCTACTTTCAACTAGATTAAGACTTTCCTCTTAAATTATATTTAGAACTAAACTAAGGATAGGAGAGTCTCTATAGTAATAACTAAGGAATCCTAGAAGATCTTTATAACTTTCGAAGGTTTCAAGTATAGGATTAACTACGTTTTTAGTGATATTAATTAGAACTATATAGCTAAACAGAATATCTAGAACCTAAAGTAAGTTAAGTTAGCGACTATATATACTACTACCTTCTAGTAATTCGCGAATTAGACTAGCTAGAATAATAACGCCCTTCAGGTATAGTACTATAAAGAGTTAAAAGATAGAGTGAAAGATAAGATAGTAAGATTAAACGCGCTTATTAACTTATAAGAACTTATTGAGATAATTATTAAGATTAATAACTAAAATTATAAGAGGGCACTTAAAAAGAAAAGCTAATACCGCTTTAGAATATATATATACTAAGGAAGGGGGAGTAATAATAAGAAACTGTTCTACTCTTAGGAAATAGAACTTAATATAATATTCCGGAAACTAGGTTATTAAGGGAAGCTATATAGTAGCGGGTTATCTAAGAAAGTTATAAGTAAGTAATAAGAGAAGAAGCTATACTTTAAGTATAGCCTCCCTAGTTATATAGCTAGCTCTTATTAATAAAAGAAGTCATAGATAGATAAGAAATATACTAATATAATAGGACGTAGTTCTTATAACGAACTAACTCGATAACTCGCTGTAATATATTAATATATAACTATAAATAAGCTTAAGGAAAATTATATCTATACTTAGTTAAGTGACTTTAGCGATAGCAAGCGGGATTCCGCGAGTGTTATAAGTCCGCTTAAGGAGAATATCATTAGTACACTTCCTAAGGATTATATATATTAAGATAATAATAGCTCTAGGCCGGATAATAATATAAAGCTAATACTAAGTGATAGTAAGGAGGAAGCCCAGGAGCTAGAGTAGACTCCGGAACTAGGGCTACCTTAACTTAAACTCTTAGAACTAAAAGTAAGTGAAATTTAGGAAGTTACCTAAAGAGAAGAAAGCTTATATCAGGTTAGCTATAACACTTACTACTAGACTAATATAGCTACTAGGGTTACTTATTAAGAACCGGGCCTTATTAGCTTAGGGGGTCTACTATAGAAGGTAAAGTATAAAGTAGTCTACCGGGACTATAAGCGTATCAAATAGAGGATAGCTAGTAGCTAAGAAGGACTAACGACTTTTATATAGCACTTACTACTCTAGAATACCGCTATTCTTAATACTAATATATTACTAGAAGTAAGCGAGGAATAGGAAATTATAATAGAAAACTGATATAATAGGATATAGGTCCACGTTAATAATAATAGTTAATACTATTATAAGATATATAACCTAGTAACATATACTAAACTTAGGATAGGGCTTATATATAAAGTTAGTATAAGCTATAGTAATCGAAGAGTATAGAAGAGTATCCTCGACTATAGTATACACTAGGAGTACTTCTATATATAGTAACTTACTACTATTAAGGATAAGTATCTCACTTTAGAAGTTAAAATCAAGGGAGTTAAGCTTTAAGCGATAGTAGACTCTAAGGTATAAGGGAACTTTATATCTCCTACTATTATACTTAAACACTACCTGTTAACCGAAGTAAAAGATAAAAGATACTATTTAATACTAGTGAATAGTAAGATTACCTCCGAGGGACTAATTAAGGTCTAGACTACTTTAGTCTATATAAGTATTACTAAGTACTCTGAAATAATCTAGTTTAATATTATTAGGATTAGAAGGTATAATATTATCCTAAGGTTACTATAAATAGAAAAGTATAACCCTGTTATTAATTAGCAGATAGGAAAACTTAAGTTTAGTTAATACTAAGACTACTATTATCTACTAGGAATAGAAGTAGTAAGTATTTAAGAGGTTAGTACTACCTCTAAAGAAGAGCTTAGATACTAAGATAAGAGTTTACTAATAAAGGATATACTATTAGTATATAAGAAGTTTATAGCACTATTTAAGAAGGAACAAGGTATCGAGGCCTTACTAAAACACTAGGACTACAATTATTAGATCGAGTTAGAATTAAGTACTAAACTAATATTCTAACTACTTAGGGAGTATTTAGTAATAGACTTAATAATAATTAAGTAATATATCGATGAAAACCTAGTGAAGGGATTTATCTGAGAGTCTAAATCTCTATAGGAGAGTAATATCTTATTTATAGAGAAGAAAGACAAAGAGCGACGAATATATATCGACTACTATCGATTAAACGATACTATAAAGAAGGATTATTATATACTACTATTAGCTAAGGAGCTGCGAGACAGACTTATTAGAGCCAAGATTTTCACTTAGCTTAACTTATAAGGAGCGTATAACCTTGTTAGGATAGCTAAGGGTAAAGAAGAAAAAAATAGTATTTCGCACTTATTTTAGTTACTATAAGTACATAGTTATACTCTTTAGCTTAACTAACGTACTAGCTATATTTTAGTATCTAATTAATAATATTTTACAGCTTTACTTAAACGTAATATGTATATACTATTTAGACGATATACTAGTCTACTCTAAATTAGAAGAGTAATATATGAAAGATATTATAGCTATCCTTTAGAGGCTAGAAGACGCCTACTTATTACTTAAACTAGAAAAGTGTAACTTCCATATAAACGAGGTTATTTTCCTAGGCTATATAGTTATTATCATAGGATTAGCTATAGATCTAAAAAAGATTAAAGTAATTATCGAGTAGATAGGGCCTACGAATATTAAGGAAGTATAATTATTCCTTAGGTTTACTAACTTCTATAGGCGATTTATTAAAAACTACTTGAAAATCGCTGGGCTACTTACAGAGTTAACTTATAAGGATAAGGAATTCTACTAGTCCGATAGCGTATAAAAAGCGTTTAAAGTACTTAAAGCGGCTTTTATCGCGGAACTAGTACTTACTTCTTTTATCTCTAATAAAGAAATATATATAGAGATAGACTCTTCGGACTACGCTATTAGAGCTATACTTAGCTAACTAAGCGAGAATAGAAGATAGTAACTAGTCGCTTACTATTCGCGGAAACTATTACTAGCAGAACTCAACTATAATATATATAACAAGGAGTTATTAGTAATTATAGATATAGTACGCGAATAGAAAGTCTACTTTAAAGGCGCTACTTATAAAGTACAGATCCTAACAGACTATAAGAATCTTATTTACTTTACAACTACTAAGGAACTGAACTAATAGCAGGTTTATTAGTATGAAATACTCTCTATTATTAAGCTTCGAATTTCTTATATTAAAGGAATAGAAAATACTTAAGCTAATACTTTAAGCCGGAAACTAGAGTACCTTATAAATAAAACCTATAAATCCTATATTATACTACGGAAGGATAGCGATTTATTAGTTATTAATAGCTGATAGCTAGCCGTGATAGGATAGCTAGTTATAAAGAAAATCTAGAAAAGCTACACTAACGACCCGGTTGTAGCTAAATAGCGATATTAACTAGGTAAAAGGTTCTCTTTCTCCTTAGAAGGAACTCTCTTATTCTAGGGATAAATCTATATACCTACTAAGAATAGGATTAAATTCGTTACGCACTAGCATAGGCTACCTGCTTATAGATACTAAGGGGTAGTGAAGATACTATCTAAGCTATCTAGAGAATACTACTTCCTAGGTATAAGGAAAGTAGTTAAAGATATAGTAATATTATATAATATATATATCCGGAATAAAGCTATATACTATGCTTCGTATAGACTTATGAAGTCACTAATAATACTACCTTACCTATAGAAATTAATCGCTTTAGATTTCATAGTTAAACTACTACCCTTAAAGGACCTAATCATAGGAATCATATACGACTCGATCTATGTAATAACAGATAAGTTTATAAAGTACGCGTATATAGTACTAGTACTTAAGATATAGGACGCGCTTATAATAGCGTAAGTATTCCTTAGAATAATCTTTATAAGCTACGGAATACCGGATAAGATTATCTTAGATAGAGATAAGCTCTTTACTTTAAAGTTCTAGAAAACTCTTATTACGCTCTTAGGAATAAAACAGAAAATATTAACTGTATTCTATCTCTAGACTAATATATAGATAGAATAAATTAACTAGATAATAGAGACTTATCTTTAGTGTTATATAAACTATAAGTAAGATAACTAGGTATAATTGCTCCTACTTACCTAGTTTATATATAATAGCACGGATTAAGAGACTATTAGAGTATCACTATTCTACACGAATTATAGGTATAATCCTACGGTATATAATCTACTAATAACCGGTTAAGGAACTATATAAGAGGCTATACTATAAGTAGATAAGCTTAAGTAGCTCTACGAAGAATTATTAGCTAATATTCTTTTTATCATATAAAGGTCTACGATCTACTATAATAGAAAGTATAGTATAGGACTAACGCTTAAGGAGGGGGATAAAGTCTACTTACTTAGAAGGAATATTATAACTAAGCGACTAAGTTATAAATTAGATTATAAGAAGCTAGGACTATTTAAGATTACTAAAGTTAAGAGACTAGTTAATTATCAACTAGCTCTACTAAAAATAATAAATATCTACCTAGTATTCCATATATCTCTCCTTGAACTAGTACTACTAGGAGCACTACCAGCTCTTATTACCGAAATACAACTAATTAATCCGAATACTAAATATAAAGTAAAGACTATTCTTAACTATTAGTATTTCTATAGTAAACTAAAATATCTAATTAAATAAAAAAGGTACTTATAATTAGAAAATACTTAGGAACTTAAATCTAACCTCTACTACCTTAAGCTTCTATAAGGATTCTATTAAAGAAATCTAGGTTTACTTAGAAAGAAAGGGACTTAAGGTTAAGGGCTAGGCCCTTAAAGAAGGACGTTAAGTAAGTATTAGGTTTAAAGGCAGGGAACTAAGAAGTAGGATTATTCTTAATAAGCTTAGAGGGAGGCGTTAAAGAGCGAGTAAGAGTTATAGTTTTTCCTATCTTAAACTGATATATAAGTTATTCAGGAGTAAACCTCTTAATATACCTCGAGGGGTTATAATTATAACGCTTTAAGCGAATATACTTAGAGTATTATTTTAAAATAGATAAATCTAAGAAGTAAGTATAAGAAAAGCTATAGTAGAAGGAATAAGGCTTTACGAGTTATATAATACGCTTAATATAGAGCGCGAGCTAGATACTCTGTTTTTTCTTTATCTAAGTAACACTTAATTTCTTTATAATACTAGATATAATAGATAAGGAAGATAGTTATTAGTAACTATCGATATTTCTTAAGGTTATACTTAAGCGTAGGGACCGCGCTAAGCTAAGAGGGAGATAGTATTATAAACCCCTTAGTGCTACAGTTTAATTAGCACTTATATAATAATAAAACTATTAGTAGTACTATAGGGGTATTAGTACTAACAAGGGAGTAGTACTATTAATAGGGTAGTACTAGCTAGGAAATAATATAAGATAAGCGAGTAGTACTACTATACACTTACGCTTTAGTAGTAATAGTTACTTAGATTATAATAGATAATAGCTCACGTGATAGATCCCTAGATCCCTGGATCTTCTTATAAGAAAACAGATCTAAGGATCTAAGGATCTAGTATCCTAAGAGATCTAAGGCGAATAAAAGTTCTATATAAGACTAGTATATCTGCTATTAGATAAGAGCTTTATACTTAACTTTAAATAGTATTCTAATACTTAGTAACTATCTTCTATCTACGTGATACACCTACCTCTCGATTATTAGAGATTAACTATAGCCTTCTATATTTATAGCGAGTAAATACCGGACCGTTACAAAGAGTAAAGAATATATTATCTATCCTTTCTTTATTCTATAGAGAAATTAATAAAGGTTCTATTAGTATTAAAAGCTGTTCTTTTTGTTTTATATAAGAATTTAACTAAGAAGCTACTGAAATATTAATAATAGTAAAGGAATTAATAGTAGTCTGTTATTGTTAAGTACTTTAATATTTATCTAATTTCTAGTCCTAATAATTAGTATCCTACTAGTATCGCTATTAAACTCGCTAGTGCTATAAATCTTATATTTAAATGTTATAACTATACAAGACTATAGGTAAGTAATCTTAAGGTTAGTGTAGTTGTTATTATAAGGCGTCTAAAAGAACTCGGTATTATACTAGCTATTCTTATCTAAGGATAACTCTATAGTTTCCTAAATAAGTAATTAAAAAAGAAGTGTAAGTCTGTAAACGCTTATCTATAGTTAAGTTTAATATAGTATAATAGGAAATTACCTTACTAAAAGTACTATTATATCTCTTAACTAAGATAAAGATTAGTAGATAATAAAGTGAAGGTTTAAGGAAAAAGAAAAGAGACTTAAGAAAAGAAGAATTAATAAAATAGTATCTATTAACTTTAAAATTAAGAAGTACTAGTAATTAGTATAATAAGCTATTCTAAGAGAGGGTTATTATAGTAGTAAGAGATTTACCTCTAAGAAGCTTTATTAAGTCTAAATATCATATATCTTATATAAGACTTAAAAAGGAGCTTTTACCTAAGCTTATTCTTTTCCTTAAGTAGTAGGCTTAAAAGGTAGTTTAGCTATAGTATCTTTATATATTTCCTTATTATCGTCGTTACTAGAGCCTTTCTTAAAATTCAAGGTCTCTATATTAACGGTATTTATAGCTAAGATTACTATATGTCGAATATATAGTATAAAGTATCGAGAGGGAGCTAAAAGAGTTAAAGCGCGTAGTGTTTCGGTATATATAAGGAAAGTGTAAAGTTAAAAGGGAATAACAGGTAAATTCAAGTCTACTTAATAAGAGGTAGTATCTATTATAGTAAGTTAAGTTAAAAGTCTTAAAGGTTTAATAGCTCTAGTTAAGGCTTTATATTATATAGCGTAGACAATTCTTTTAGCTATCTATCTTTAATCTTTAGCTTAAATAGCTGCTACCTACTCTCTAAGAGTACTATAGCGCCTGTATTTTAAGTGTAGTTAGTAACGTAGTCTAGGTAAAAGCTTATCTTAAAAGTCTATTCGTAAGATAGTCTTATTAAATATTCTAATAGTTTAAGCTAACGTTTAAAATTAGTAGTAAAATTCCTAAAAGCTTATAAATAGCTTCATAGTAAGTAAGTTATAGTTATCTCACGTAGTCTATTACTCGTAAGGATTCGTAAGGAAAGAAACTACCTCTTTAACAAGATCTTCAGCTTCTACTAAAGTGCTATTATTATTAAAAGTCAGCTCTAGAAACGTAAGCTTAAGGTAGGTTTTAACTATACCTTTAGTCTAGTTTAATAGCTAATTCTTCTTATAGTTAGCGTCTATAAAATATAAAACCTAACGTTAAAGGGTATTATATATTTAAGCTTCCTATAACCTTAGGCTATATTTAATTCTATCAGATAGTTAATTTTAAAAGTTAAAGATCTTTTTAATATATATAACGACTGATATTTAAGAAAAGCTACTAAAAGTAAGCGACGTCTTTATAAAGGTTCGGTTTATAAGAGGGCTATCGACGTAAGAGTCTAAAAGCTTAAAAGTAATAAAGTAAGCTCAACGCGAGCTATTCTTATAAAAGTAATAAAGTTTAGCTTTATACTATACTTATATATTCGCTATTTTAACTTATAGACGTTTAATCTTAATAGTAAGAGAAAAGAAAAGAGCTATACTATTCTTATAAGCTCGCGCCTTTATATAAAGCTATACTACTTCTTTAAGAAGTCTTAAGTGTACTATATTACTACTCTTAGTGATATATTCGTTAGCTTATTCTTTTGTATCTTACTAGAAAGCTTTACCTTTCGCTCTTAAGCTCTTTAAAAAGAGTATTATCTTTTTTAAGGCTCGAGTTATAACTAAAGAGTTTAAGGAAGCTAAAGGAATTAAGAGGAGAGAAGTTAAAGTTAGTATAAATAAAGAGGATACTATTCTTTAAGCTAAGCTTAGTATAAGCCTTCTTTATATCAACTTATACTTAAATACTATAATACTATACCTTATAGTAATATGTTATAAAGGAATTTAAGAGGGGGATATTTACTATCTTCCTAAATATAAAAAAGAGAGCTTTAGATAATATAACTACTAGTGCTATAAAGATAAGATATCACGTAAAGTACTACCTTATATACTAATTAATAGAATATAAAGATAAAAGTTGTCTCTTAAGAATCTAAAGCTACAGAAAAGAGAGAAGCTTAGAGGCTCTTAAAACTATATACTCTAAAAAAAGGGCTAGCCGAGGCACTTCCTAAAGGGGATAGCTGTAGCTATAGCCGAGCCAGCTAGGGGCAAAAGGGGTATCTCCACACTACATATACTACGCGGCGTCACACTCTTTATCGAACTATAAAAGGAATGGAATAATAAAGCAGCTCTTAGTCGAAGTTTAAAGCTTGTATTAAACAGTAGAATACGCTAGAAAGCCTTATACGTTATAATAACTTAAGTACTCTTCTTCTATAAACCTCTCGATTAATATACTTATAAATTACGAGTTTTTAAAGACGCCGAAGATCTAGAGGTTTATAATAAAGACTACTTATCAGATAATAAATAGATAACTCTAAAGATAATCTCTAAGTAATTAGAACCTCTCTTTTATATTATAAAAGTGCTAGAGAGTAATATAAAACTAAATAAAAATATAAGGAAGCTATCGTATAGAGCGCTTTAAGAGGTTCTACTAGCCTTTAAAGGTCTCTTATCTTACTTTAAAGCTCTTTAACGTCGAGCAGCGAATAAAGAATTTAATAACTGAATTTAATAGTTAATTACCTTAATCTAGAATAAAGTAAAAGAATACTATATTAAAACAGACGTCTCTATTATGTAGTAAGCTTCTTTAGTTCTCTACCCTTGATAGAAGTAGAAATACTTTAAAGATAAATAGACTAGCGCTAAGAGGTCTTATATAACAAATAGTAAGAGAGCGTTAAAAGCTCTATAAGAGAGAGATTATAAGTCAGAACCTTTACTTCATTAAGAATCTCACTCTTTAAAGCCTAAAGGTAATATATAAGTTAATTACCTTAAACAACTACTTAACAACTTTACACTAACTATAGTAATAAATACTCTAGTTTGACCTTTAGTATAAAAAGATCAACTCGCTCTCTACCTTAAGAAGCCTTATAAGAATACTCCTCCTTTATAGTACTAAAGATCGAAGCAAGCTTAGTAGCTATAATTAGCTTTAATAGCGCTTAATTTCTTATCTATTCTTACTATAAGTTCTAAGTACGAGCGTATATTCTCTTCTTATATAAAACAAACTACTCTAGAGACCTCTAATCTCTCTAAAGAGATACTATAGTATAAGGAGTATTTAAAGAATTAAGAGTATAAAAAGGCGATTAATATATTATCTTATAATAACGCAGTTTAGCTTAGAATATAATTTTTTATAGCTTTAGTTTTAACCCTTACAGCTTATTAGCAGCTTATAAGTTCATCAGTTAAGTTAGTCAGCTCCTGATTTATATATAAGTCAATCAGTTGAGAGATCAGCTCAGCTGATAACTAACTAATTAGCTTATTAGGACCTCTGGAGAGGGAATTGAAGGAGGTGGGTGGTGGAGAGGAGAAGGAGAGGAAGGATAGGGAGCTTAGAGGGGAGGTTTCGAGGTTGTTGGAGCAGTGGCGGAGATGGCATATTGGGAGGATTCTTATACCTCTAGTGTGTACTTGTTTTGCGGTGCGGGGGCTTATCTTCTAGGGAAGGACGGAATGAGACCTTTATAAGCGAACGGCTATGGAGAATTCATAATAGAGATTGCGCTATCAAGCGGTCACTGTCACTGTGGGTATACGGTCGGGCCGTTTTATGCTGTCAATTGAATCCGATGTCCTCTTGGTCGTCTTGGAACATCAGCGGAAAGCTCCAGCCTCACCAGGCCAAGCTCCTTACACCTGAAGCAGGTGGTATTCCACCTGCAAGGCACACGTCAAACATGCATATCAATTCACCCAGAGTTTCATTTCCAATTAATGATAAACCCCTTATACACAGCCTCGCAATCTCGTAAAACTTCTCACATCTGATCCTCCCCAAGGCCGAAAGTTATCAGCGAACGACCACCCATGATCCTCTTCCGAGATTCGAAAGTCTGACGCTGAAAGGATATGGTTGTAATTTATTTATCTTAACAGACCAGAATAAGGCTTTGAAGGTAGTCTAGAGGAAAAATGGAAGCAGATAGAAAGTTCGGCTAGGAAGGGGAAATCAGTTACATGAGCCAACCGAGGGTCAGTGGGAGGAGAAACACAGAAGTAAAGACGCCTATTGTACCAGACAATGGTTGGAATGAGGTATTAGGAGTTTATGACCATATGTTGGGGCGATAGTGTATAATGTCCACTCATGATTGCGTCGTGGGATTGGGCATGCAACGCGAGGCTGTAGGTCGCTACCGAAAGAGCAGGGGGAAAAAGAACGATAACAAAACCCAATATTGACAACGACAAAATTAAAGTCATTAAATCATAGAGACACTAATATAGTGAATGAACCAGTACCACTGGCTCTACATACTAAAAGTCACCAAGCATTTCGACTCGCTTAGCTCGAAGCGAACCCACCTTGGTCATCAAAAGTTCACCTCGAGAGTCATCCGAACGCGACATATTCAACCTACGCGAATATTTGACGACTTTATAAGAGTTCTTTCCTCAGACTGTTCCTTTCCTGCTCACCATCGCGTTCTGCAGGACCTCGACATACTATACAACACCACCCAACTCCACATCTGACCCCCCCCCCCGTTCTCTCTCCAACAATCAGACAAACCTATCCTGAAAAGAGAAACCATGGCTACAACCATGACATTTGTACTGCCGAGCGCAGCGACTACAGAACATCCCGTCGTCACCAGCGTAAGTGTTGTCATCTTCCACATCGACCTTGGCCTTGATAGTGTGCACTGAGCTGATGACAATAAACAGAACTCGCCTGTCAAGAAGGTCCACTCTCCAAAGCCAATCCGACGAGTCTCGTTTGACAAGATCCAACGCCTAGCTGGACTGATGGAGGTTACCAGCGTCCCTCGTCCTGTTACCAAGACCAACACTGCTGTTGACAATGCCACTGCCACTCTTACCACTGTCATCCGCCTGGTCAACAGCGGCAACAGTAATTACATTCCTCCTGCTGCTGTCAACACCACCAACACCACCACCGGAATCAGAGAAAAGCTCACCCTGACCACCGTCAGACCAGTCCTACTTAACAGTAACAGCAAAAAATACATTCCTCCTCCTACTTCCAAGATAACCACCTCCACTGTTGACCGCTTCTTCACCAACTACTCATGCTCCTACTACTCCTCCTACAACAAGAACATTAACAAATACCCTACTAGCAAATACCTACGCGAGCTCCTCAGAGGCTCAGTACCAGACCATAGCATCGGATCAAGACACGGCGTGATTGGACCAGAGCGGACAGGAAGGAGAACTGAGGTTTTTGGGACGGAGTGGGCTTAGAAGGGACGGAAGAGAGAAGCAAGATATTAGAGAGATGAGGTGGAAGGGACAGGGACGAGTAGTATGTGGAGATGACAGCAAGATTTTGATAGCAGGTGATAGGGTCGAAACATACATAAAAGCAAACGACTAAGGGATAAGGGAGGGGCGAACTGGCGCAAAAGTGCGGTCTGAATATTGAATAATAAAGACAACTCTGAAAAAAAGACGCGCTGTACTGATAATATTGTTGTGCTCGTCCCAGAACGTACTCATACTGTCCTGTCCCGCTTATCAACACTCACGTGCTTGCCCATTTAGTCCACTTCATTCGGGCATCCAACAGAGCCATCGCTTTGCATCCTCGCTGGTTCTGATCATTTTCATGATTATCCACACCATAATTCATCGATAGTCGTATCATCGCGCAAATGTCGATCAACCTTTCAAGAAGGCCCCATAATAGCTATCCAGCCAGCTCACAGCCTCTGTGCCTGACTCAGCCCTGTTCGAATTCCACCTCCCAATACTACCTACATATCCATCCGGCCTTATATTCACAATCGCAACCTCGCCATCCAGCAGATGCCCAATCCATTTCTCCGTCGCGGTAGGCATCCGCATCAGATTGTCCAGGAAAAACGTCCACCTACTATCCTGTAGTAGAGGAGGCAGATCCGCAATCTCAACGCGCGCTTTTGGCATTGTCGTTACAATGGCAAATGTGACTAGTTTAGAGACTGGAACATAGCGCTGTGGCTGGATGAACGAGTCCATATCTGTTGCTGGCTGGTCTCGCGCTTGATATGATGTGTTTGCTGCAGCAGTGGCACGGCCAAGGACTGTCCTTGAAGAGGACACTTCCGTGCAAACAGTCTCCAGGAAAGTTGAAGCGAGCTTGATGTTGTTCGTGAAGAAGAACAGCCGGAACTGGCCGATCATGGGGATCTCGAGTTGCAGATTCACTGGGTTGGCATCAATGTATCGCGTCACTCTCGCCGGTACCATCAGACATCCTGGCTGGAGAGCTCCTCTCCTTAGTTTCTCAGGCATATTGAGTGCATTCTCAGCATACTCTGCGCCAACTCCAGAGATGAAGCGGATGTTCTTTGCGAAGTTCTCGGCGAGGACTTTGGGGTCGCCGCTTGCGAATGCGGTGGCGTGGCCATAGTCGAAATCGATCAAGTCTTGAGCAATCTTGCGTCGCTCTTGCTCGTATGTTGATAAGAGGCTTAAAGGAGAGAGACCACGGACTACAAGGTTGAGTTTCCAGGAAAGGTTGAAAGCATCGTGCATGCTCACGTTCATGCCTTGAGCTGCTTTTGGAGAGTGAGAATGTGCTGCCTGGACGATCGTTAGACTGCGGAGCACGAAAAGAGAAGGTGAAACATACGTCTCCTGCTATGAATACTTTTTCCGATTCACTGGAGAATTTCTTGGCTACTCTTTGTCCGACTTTATAGATGCCGAACCATTCTGAAAGTATCAGTGAGATCTCTTGTTTGTGGAGAAGCTAACATACCTATAGACTTCCATGATATCTTGAATGGAGCCATGATGGCCTTTGCTCTCTTCATCACAAAATCTTCAGTTGCCGCTTCTGAGGACATCGGTGCTGAACCAGGGTGGAGTTCGATATACAAACGTGTCATATTCTTCTCTCGAGGAATACAAAGAACAGACCCTTCGGTTTCTGACGCTATCACGGCTTTGCTCCACAGATCTGGGAAATCTGTCTCGATCACACCTGAGACGAACGAGTTAGTACCAGCTTCACTCCCACACAAGGCTCGGAACTCACCATCCAGGACACCCCACGCTGAGTTTGACCGTTCACCGTCATAGGTTGCATTGAGAAGAGACTTTCGAACTCTTGAATGTGCACCATCACAACCCACCATGTACTGAGAGGTAAATAATCTCGGCTTTGCAACACCTGAGTCGCCAGGAACAGTACATTCAACCTCGACACCGCTTGAGTTTTCCCGGTACCGCGAAAACGTTGTATTACGGAGCACATCAACGCCACGAATTTTCAAATCGTCCAGGAAAACATCTTCCACCATTCCCTGGTGTACGAGGAGGATGAAGGGATCTTGTACATCGACAACTCCTGGCGGGTAGTGGATTTCACGGCCTATCCTACGCAGTGGTTGAGTCGGCGTTCCGTTCTATTGTCCTATGAGAAAAATGGCAATGGAGTAATCGAAGTTCACATACGTACCCAAAAACAGATATCGTATATCCTTGCTCCTTTCTGCAAAAGTGGTCCTGCTAATCCCAACTGCTTGAAAGTCTCAATAGTCTTCGGTTGAAGCCCATCAGCTCTACCCGTGGATGTCCTGTCTTGACGATCATCAACAATTGTTGTCTTGATGCCATACCGAACCAAATTTGACCTAAGAGTTCCCGTCAATCAGAATGCCTCAATCTTCGCCTTTTGGCCACCTTTTGCAAAACTCACGCCAACATCAGCCCGGCTGGTCCTGCACCAATGACCAACACGTGACTGTCATTCTCGCCTGATTCCGAAACAGAGTCCACACCGTTCTGCATTGGGGCGTCACGAAAGCCCTCGTTATCCATTCCAGGTGACATTATTGCTTCTCCTTCCTTTCGATCTTCTTCGTGCTACGAAATATGCGACTTTTTCTTCCCATCTTGCAATCCCAGAAGTGCCTTCGGGACTTCCCTTAGTATTAATTCTTGGGCTCCCCATCATCATGTGAGAATGTCGTCGCGGCCTCGCAACAGGCTGGATCAGGTCAGACTGCTGTAGCTCAGACAAGATCAGGCGATTTACAAGGTAAGAGTGGAGGGGTTAGTGGCATGATGCGAAGAAATCAGTCGATGTTCAAGGATGGGGTCTAGATTAGATACAGAGCCGTGCCGTGGTATTGGGCCGTTTGACGGGAGCATGGCAAAAATGTCGCGGTTGCACGGAAATGGGGCGGGTGGCGGCCAGTGGGCCACAGGGTAGGACCCAACCGGAGAGTTCAAGCAGACGAGCATGCACACTTGGCAAAGTCTTTATCCTCTTTTGAACCGAGACGGTGGTCATGATTGAACATTTCTCGAGATCACTACAATGTTGGTCGGTATTCTCTAAAATCTGACTGACACAAGTGTAGCCCCGTCAAGAAACATTCATTAGATTGTCTACTTGTTCTCAGTACGGCTGAAGTTTGCATGTTCTAACCGGAATCCTCGGTGCCAACATTTCACGCATCATCGTGCCGGTAGCCGCAGCCTGCAGACACATGACTGCCAGTGGCTTGATTCCAACTGTACATTTCCGATTCGGAACTGGAAGAAACAAAGAAGCAAATCTTTGGAGTTTCTCCTTTTCTGGAAACAAATCTTTCGTGTTTGGCTATTGCTTCATTTTCTGTTTGGGCTTGAACTGTTCTACCATTTCGTCACCCTTCCATCAACACGCAGATCCTGTCCTGCCATGCTTGTACCAGCATCAATCACCAAAGAAGACACAACCAACCCGTATATCATCAGGTGTTGCTACTGTCCAGTTCATGATGCCGTCTTGCCAGCTCTCAAGGAGGTTGGAAAACTACTGTTGTTTCAGCCCGTCAGGCGTCTTCAGTCTCGGAAGAGGCAAAAAAACAAAAACCAGAAAGTCTTTCTGAATATAGAGGTGCTGTCATCTTGCTTCTGATCTGTCCAGGCGAGACAGAATTTGCACTGGCTTCTTCATCCAATCATGAGTGACCGCCCTTCGTGTTTAAAACCGGAAAACATCGTACATATTCAACCAACTCAGTCGCACTTCCCGAGTACTCCGCCCTCACGGCACTCTTCATCCCATAATATGCACTATCAAACTAGCTTCTGATCACCGTATAAGTAGCAATACGCGCACAGAGCAAAATACTCCCCTTCTTTGTCCTGTTCGCAATTATCTGCCTGGCAGCTAGTCGTGGGGAGAAGAGACGGTACACCAGCTCATCCCATTCTCGTTCGTTGCACTAAAACAAAATATGTTCTGCTCCAGTGCACAAAGAGGTAGCAAATGCCCGCTCTTTTTTCCATCCCACTATTCAACGATTATTATCTCCACTTCTGCATGAGTTTACTCCATGCTTCCCATCTGCATGGCTGCTAGCTGGTAAGCGAAGCATGACCACTCTTGTCCTACGACAATGATTTAACGAGACAGTTCACACCCGAGGATACGAAAACTGGGGATAGGATTGCATCCAATAACTGGGAATCAATTGCATGGATGTCGGGCTGTCAGAGTCGGTCTCGTCATAAATTTTGCTAATTTCTCACAACACGCTGAAGAACAGTGGACCCCGACCTGCCACAAATTGGATTTGCTGAAAGAAATCAGCGTCTACTTCAATCCGCTTCAATGTCCGAGTGTAGTATTAGGCATTAAACTCTTCTTTAGGAGCCGCTGTTCTGGTGCACTCACTCGTAACCTGCACCCGAATCTCCCATTGGAACGCTCGACTCCATCGATCCAGGCGGGGACAAAAGCTCACTCTCATGGTTGAAGCGTGCATTGGCATCGACGGTGTTGACTTCCACCTGGGACAAGCTTTTCGTTCTACTGGATGCTTTTTTTGGCTTCTCCAGCTCTGGTATAATAGAGCCTGGAGTCAACATGAAAGATTCCTTTCAAAAGACTGAAGCAACTCTGGGACACTGATTGATGCATAGTACCAACCTCCTCTCTGCTACGACTGTTCCGTCTGCATCTCTCCATAATCGTTTACGGGTCTCAGGTCTATTCACTCCTGTTCTCTGTGGTGAGACATATGTCTGTCTACATCAGGAATAATTAATGGCGCTCGGCTCATCAATACTCAGCAAAAAGTCAGGACTTTAGAACAGTGGCAAAGATGGACCTACCTAACAAGTCCTTCCGCTTAAACACAGCTCTACACCTCTCACAGGTATTTACCCATTTGGTCTCATTGTGATCCAGTACATGGCGATGCAGGCGTTCCGCACGTGAGAAGCTTTTCGCGCAGGATCCAAATTTACAACGGATTTTCTTGAGAGCTACAGAAGAAGCAGCTGTTTGAGAGGATATTAAAACACCTTCAACGGAGGCCATTTTCATCGTGAAACGATCTCAGGACTCGAAAAGGTGGGGATGGTGCGATCTATATGGTGGATCTGAAGGTTAAGAGTGGGAGGGGATAGTTTGATCGTGGGTCCTTCGGGTGTTGATTGTCGCAAATTTGGTGCGAGGGATTGGCTGGTGTCCTGCTGCATCTTGTGAATGGGTAGCATGGGCGGATATACGTAGCATGAGTTCGTTCGTGTACCTTTAGAAAATACGTACAATTGATCCGATCCCTCGTTAGCTAGTATCTCATGACTGTATATAATCTTTAAATTCTCATCCCCAGCGCTTAACAAATAAGTTTCCTGGGACAATCTCGAAAGGCGCCCGACTGAGTCTTTGGACATGCGAGGACAAGCGAGGTGTTCTGACGGTGGGCACAAACATGGTGAGCGATTCGTCAACTTGTTTCATTTCACTTTCGGATGAATGACTTCCGATTCAAGTACGCGACAAATTCATTTGTCTCCTATCTCGTTATATGCTGATGAGCTCAGGAAAAGTACAAACTGAGCGGCAATCTTCTCCTCCCTTAGTGGCTCAAAGTGCACGCCTGAATCACCTTGCCGCCTCGCAGGAGCAATCCGACTTCAGGCCTCAGTTCATTCCTCAGGTGTGACAATACCAAGTAACTTGAAATACTCATGGAATTGGTCCTCGTTCTTGGCGTAGTACTCGGCCATGTTCTTGGTTTGCTCAACAAGTTTCATCATGGTTCTGACAAAGTACTTGTTAGAGAACTCCTCCGAAAGCCCGAAGACGTTCTGGCTTCGAAAATATGGAGACGCAATGTCGAAATACTCTTTCTTCATGAATGGCGAAGTTGGTCCTGGGAGGTAGCCGCCTGAATTGACTGTTTCGCCGAACAATGCTATTCCTGCCTTCATCTCAATCTCGTTGAGTTCTGCAACAACTTTTTTGGCCCAAGCCGCGACTGCCCTCAACGCTGCAATCTCTTGTGGAGTTTGAACTCCGATGACGGGAGTGCCTTGCTTCTTGATCTCGGACATCCAAGTCTTCATCAATGAGTTTGTGACAGAGGATGGTGTGAGCGTGAGGTTGTTCTTGCATGCTGTACATTCACACTTGAAGCCGTAACCATCTTGAACTGCCTTTCTCCTCATCGCAGTGGTTCCATAACCGGCTTTTTAGTCATGGGTGATCTCGGTGCCCTTTCTGATGTCCCTAATAGCCAAGAAGACGATTACACTACCCTTGGCGAATCCGCAGCTAGAATTAGGAACGCAGGAATGGTTCAAGCGTGAGGCTACTTCGTACAAGCACTCTCCTTTCTCGCCCTTCAGATGGTCGTGAAAGCTGTTTATTTTCCAGATCTTCATGAGAGATGTCTCGATGCATGGAAGAGGGTGGCGCTTGCAGCAACACTCCATCGCGAGGGCCATGATTGCCGTCTTCTTCTCACCAGATAGCACATTGAATGAAGCTTCAGTCTGGATCCATTCTTGTTCCCCTTCTTTGGCAACAAGAAGGGGAGCCTCTCTGAAGATCTCTTCACCCTTCTTGATGTTGCGAGTGGCGAATATTCCAACACCTTTTCCAGCGGCAGGCTTAACGATCAATGCAATACTCGTCAAATCATCTAGGTGTATAATCAGTATCTCCCTGGAAAGGCCCTCTCATTTGGCCTATACTTACTATCTGATATAGAGCTATGAACGACATCCTCTTCAGGCTCGAACACCTCATCACGAGACACGCCATACGTCTCATACTCAGCCTCCTTCTCCGCGGAGTAATTTGTGTCGGAGTCCAAAGCAGAGATGGAAAGCTTCTCTCTATCGGATAATCCACTCAGAAAGTTTTGAACTCCAAAGAAATCTTGTTGATATAGACCATTGTTACCCATATCGCCATGTATCTGACGTGGAAGCTGCAATCCTTCAGGGGAGCATATGGATGTGGATTTTGCTGCCGTGACTTGCTTCTTTAGGGTGGTTTGAATGACCATCTCCTCAACCATCTCGTCGACCTTCTGGTTGTGAGTCTGTTCTTCAATCTTGCGCTTCGCCTCTGCTTTGTTTCTTCTGTTATTCTCCTTCTTGCGCTTGTTCATTGCCTTCGTCTTCGCGGCGGCGGCAGCAGCCTTAGCGGTTTCCGAATTAGGGACACCCATGTCTTCAGCTTGGTCTGGCAAAATCGACAAGCTTTTAAACTCCTAGTGAGTCGTAGAGACAGTCGGCTCATACTCTTATTTTTTGAGTTGCGGAAAATTGAGGAGTGGTAAACTCGCAACTCACAGTCGCCATCTCCTCATCTTCGCCATGGTCATTAACTTCGCTCATCTTTGCTTTGGTATCAGGATCTTCGACGGTAGCTTCGAGGCCTTTAGCTTCAGCTAAAGATCTAGTTGTTTCGTTGAGACGAGCATCGTTGCGGCCAGGGCTGGCATGGTCTGGGAGTGTGGTTGGCATCTTGGGAGATTAGTGATGAGATCGTTGATGATGTGGGGAGGAATTACCTTGAGTGGGTGTCTTGTGTCTTGCTAGTAGCAATGTGAGAGGAATTAGATCGACTGACTAGAGAAAGGTTGGAAGCTGTGTTGACTGCGAAGTTGCAAGGTTGCAACGCAAGGTTGTGTTGTTGGGAAGAGTTCTAGGCTGTGAGGTAAATAAGGCATTGTTTATTGACTTTAAGCGACGCTAGTGGAACTCACGTTTACGCGAGAAGGCAACGACTTTTAGATACCCTTCAGATAGTTCAGCCAGCGAGGTTGGACGACTTCTTTTTCCAAAAATGATTTGTATCGGGTGTTCTGTCCTATCAATCGACGTCAGTTTTCGTCTACGCAGCAGCAAGCTTGCTTTTCTAATGGGAACCTGAATAGCCCGTCGTCGGCGGATCCCCGTCCGAAAACATCGACCAATCATACTGCGTTAACGTTCATCCTTCCCTCAACCTTTTCGACCAATTCGGATTCGACATTTTGGTGTCTTCGTAGTAGTGGTACGGAGAGACAGATGCCGACCTTTGGGCGTCGATGCTGTTTTGACGGCGTGTATTATTTGGAGCGAAAGCAGCAGCGTAACAGCGTTCTTCCATGGAACCACCGTAAGCATCAGTATCGAATCTGACGTTGCTATGCGAAGCACATTGCGATTTCATGGATATCCGGAATTTTCGATACTGGAGGAGGATGGCTGGCATAATCCGTTCCAATGACAGCCAGTCCAGTAATGGGAATATTGGATGGGCTGGCAGTTCACTTTCCCTGAAGCAGAGTATCAGAAGTAGCTCTTCGAACATGCAAGATCTGGTAGAAGAAGAAACCACCCATGACGTAAGTAGCATCTAATAGTCACAGACTGTGCCCCTCTTTCATTCAGTAGGTTGACCTTCTGTGAACACTCAGTCGGATTTCTTCACTCCGCGCATGCGTGTCAGAGGAGCTTGAATGATTCTACGCTCGACTTTCGAAGGAGAGCTGTGCCGGTGAGATACTTGAGCCCTTGGTAATCTTCGAGCGTGATGTTGTGAGAAGATTGTAGTTTTGGAGAATGGAGAGTGGTAAGCCAGGTTTGTGTACTTTGGAAGAAAGGGGGACAGGAGGGAAAAAGCAAGAGAGACACACGGACGTAAACATAGAATTCACTCTAAGCTTGAATGCAGGCAATTAAATTGATCCATTGTTGTCAGAATCGACCAGAAACATTGGCAATAGTCTGAAGCTCATCAACAGTCGTGGGCTGCACTTAGAGGTCTGTAGGTTTGGGTTGGATCCCGCTCAGAGGTACCGCATTCAAGATCCCTTTCCGTATTGTCATCGACAGTATTACTAATATACAGGCTCCCAGGATGTACATCCTCGACGTATGAATTGCCCTTTGGGAGCGATGTAGACTGTACGCTCTTCACGCTTCGGTCTCGGTTTCGACTCCTGCCTCGACTTCTCCTCCTATCGCGCTCTCTCTCGCCAGCGGAGGACAAACGCTCAGCGGCTTTCTCCCCGTCCACTGAGACGGGGAAGTCAATCCTGCCAGCTTTCATAGAACCGACAAGGAAGAGAGGCATAGAATCTGGTCGCAAGGACGTAACAGATCCGTTAATTGATTTACTGTCCGTGACGGGATGAGGCTGGTAGGGGTCTTTATAGACAGAAGATAATGTAAGCGCTGAAGTAGGACGAATGCTGCTCTTCCTTTTGCTTGAAGTTGGTCTTTCTAAAGTTTGAGAGGTGGTGACATCTTGGCTAGGTGGAGTTGATGCTGCTCCTGCTGCTCCTGCTGCTGTCTCTTTCTGCGCTAGTGCGAGGGAGAAGGCGTCGAGAGGACTGAAGGATGGGAGTCGGGCGTGATGTGAACGTCGCAAGCTGTGGCTGCGTGGAGGTGCATTTGGTAGTGGGACATCTGGTGGTGCTGTGATTATTGATGTGCGTATGCTGCTTGGTCGGCGTTGAAGCGGCCATGCTACGTCGGATTTGCTGTTTTTCGGTTTTCGTCAGGAAAGCCAAGTGTATTTGGTGTGGATGAGGTGTTTGGCCCAGGGAAATCCTGACTGCTGGTATTCTTGGAGGAGCTGGTTGGACTGGAAACTCGAGGAGACTTCGGGTTCCTGGAGGATCTTTTCATACTTGCTGCTCTTGAGACATCCGGCATCGTGCTGTACAATGACCGAGGCTTTTTGCTCGTCAACTCAAGAGCAGCTGGTACAGGTGCCACAGTTGTAGCAGAGACCGCTTGTGTGAAAGTCCAGTCGACATTAATACCTGCTTCTGCAGCGAGACTGCTTGAAGCTGTCTCGTGCTCATGTGTGCTTGGCTTGGGCTTCTTGTTCTGTGCTGGAGATGAAGGGAGAGTGAGACTCGGATGTGGTGGCTTGAATTTGGGATCGAAGTCCGGGGAATTTGCTTATTGGACTCTGTTCTTACCACTGAATAGTGCTTGTGAGGTTTTGGCGCCCCAGGAGAAACTGGGCTGGCGGTCTGGGATCTGCATTGGTGTGGTAATAATGTATAGATGTGGAACTGATATGAGAAGAGAAATAAACTTGCGGGACGATCAGCCTCTAAATGAAGTGGCTCGAAGAATTAGAGACATATATCCGGACGCAAGTGGTGAGCGAACAGTATTGGGGTATGATCGTTTCCTTTATATCTCCGATCTGAGAATGATGCTCGAAAGTGAGGATCTTCTCCACCTCTTAACCGGAGTCAAAGTGTCTATGTTTTGATGTATCTGCTCCACAGCACTTGTTGACTATTTGACATCATGCTCATTGAAACAAGGCTTCTTCAGTCCTGAGAAGCTATCCGATCACCTCGGTCTCCGGACATACCCTTAATAGAATCCTGATCCTCTGTCAGTCAGGACGTCCAATCAGGGACGAATACTTAACTGTCGTCAGAGAAATAAGCACAGACGGAGGGTCCTGTCACTGTTTTGACAGCTCCCAGCTCGCAGGGTGTTGCCAGTTACCGACCTCCACATGGTGGCTTTGAGTGGGTCGTTAAAGGTAAGAGAAGCGTTGACCTTGTAAACAAAGATAAAGCGGACGAGCTTAGATCTTTACCGGCATCACGCCATGTAGATTGTGACTTGAGATGTGACAGAAATTCCGGGACATGTCAATCCAAAGGTCCAAGCCTGGAATCATAGGCGAATCATCTATACAGTGCGACAGGTACAGTATGCCGATATCTGCAATATACCACGACCCTTTCATAAACAATGAGGTGCAACTGGAATAATTTAAAGAAATCATTTTGCATATGTGGATTTTAAGAAAATAGTCTGCGTCGAGAGTCCAAAACCTCAACATCAAAAGCTAGAAAATGAACAGACATAGAAGCACTTTCATGTTGTGAGCAAGAAGTTTAATGGTCATGTACTCCGCAACCCGTTGAGTTTCCTGGTCAGGAGCATCGCAGTGTGCCTGGTTAAGGTCTGTGTGTCAACTGAATGACTCGCGAACACTGTGGATCAGTTGACTATGTTGGGATATCTCCGGTCGTGCAGCATTACAAGGGGAACTCATCTGGAGTAGCTGATAAGAGCGTGTGGACAAAGCTTGATAAAAGGAGAATATGCCTGCGGAAAATAGGAATTATAAGCACGTAAGATATATTCCGGCCAGTTTCTGCCAGCTTGTATCACATCTAACAGTGCCTACAGATATTTTGTGCTAACATCAAACATAAACAACCAATCGCCACAGAAATGTTTATTCGGGAAGTGAAGAATCGATGACCCCTCACGAGGTCTGCAACTCAGAGCGGATGATCAAGTGCACTGATAGTGGCGCGGTCAAGAAAAGCTTCCGCAAACTGTTCAAACCCGGTCAGGGACTGAAACAACCTTATTTTGCGTTGAACAGGCCAGCCCGCGACGGAGATTCCGGGTCGAGCTCAAGCTGGAGGTCACAGATGTTATCTGAGAGCCTTGTGCCAATACGAAAGTTGGTCCTTGTTTGCCCCAACGTCCATATATTGTTTGGGGAATCTGAGTTATGCCGTAGATTATGCTGAAAGATACGTGACCACCTTCGGCCTCGCACAAAGATGATCCACAAGCTTGATTTGTCGTGATAGCTAGCTGCATCGCATACTGAGACATCGAGCACACAAATAAACTCCACTCGAATTCATCTTATGAAGGAGAAAAGCAGGCGCAGCATGTTTGAGACTGTTATTTCTGGCTGATGTTCAGACAGCTCATGTGTTGTAACGAGACGCGCCAGGACACTCCAGCTGAGGGTGGTCGGACACATCCACGAGGTACCATCTGGACGTTGGAAGAGAGTCTTTATCGAACGACCGCCGACCTTATGAAGGCCATCACCAGTCAGATACAATGGTGAGGTACGAGAATAAGGTTTCTGGTTCTAAGGAGCCATCTCCATAACACCAGGCTTCGTGCTTCGCCACTGACTCTTCAACAAACGGCTCCAACTACTTCTCTCACGGCAATGGGTCAGAAACCTTTGGGGCGTTGTAAGCCAAGGATAAGGGACGTAGATCTGTCAAGTTTGTAGCCAAACAAAATGACTCTGGGTCCCGGAACGCGGCGGATATTCCTGATCAGGTTGACATCCAGTATATCTTGCTGACATGACAGCTTGCTGGTAGAGCGAGCACCGCTCATTGGCATGTCCATTTTCCAGAACACCACGAAGTTTCCAACAGGATTCTCAATCTCCTTTGGCGACTTCCTCTACAGATTTATTGGCGCGGGTGGTTCCTATCGAGTCTCTTTGCATGCTATCCTTGTGGAGCTTCTCGCGCCATATCCTCTGTAGCCCTCCCATAACGCCAGGCATGCTGCCCTGCTTCCTCAGAATGGCCTCCTGCTTAATCCACCGCTCACCAGACTCACCGTGCTTTCCGGTCAGTGTCTCTTCCTCCGGGGCAAGAATATCTTCATTGTGCCATCTGCTCTTCTCCGTATCCCAGTCAATTACACCCTCAGACCAATTGGAATCTGGTACTATCGTTGACAGGGACGCTGCTTTGTAGGAAGATTTCCGGGTAGCTGGGACATATGGCCCATGGAGGGGGTTCATTCGAGGCGATTTGAGGAAGGCATAATGGTTGTATGTAGTCTCGGAGGCGTTCAATTCGAAGACTGTCGAGTTGGAGGTATTGCTCTCGGGGTCTTCTGTCGAGGATGCATCCGAGGATTCTGTAATGAGTCTGTAGCGGAGAGGCGATGCGTTTTGGAGATCTCGAGCAGAGGAAGCTGAGTTGTAGACGGCTATAAAGGCATTATGGACTGGGCGATGCGGATCGTACTCCAAAGGCCTGTCAGCTCTTTTCTCATTCCGAGGGTTGGTAGGCTGGCATTTGACCAGTGGTAGCATAAAAAACTTACCTTAAGTGATTTGAATACGGAAACTTCACCAAACCGTTCGATGACTCGCAAGACCTCGCGTTGTTCTGCAAATGTCCTGGGCGTTGGGTTGACTTTCAGGTGGAGTGTTCTCAGGCCAAGAGAACGTGCTGCAGGAGCTATATGGTTCGACATGCTTGACATGCGCTGTGAAGACAGTCGTGGTGGTTATTGCGAGAGCATTTCTGATCCGTGAAGCTCAAAGGAAGCGTTGCTGATTGGCACTGCCACCAGTGCTGCGTGAAATTCGAGGTCGAGCGTCGAGCTTCAATATCGGGCGTTCTGCAGCGACCAATGGCGCAGCTACCCTTGGGTTTCTGGATCCCTCGCCTCAGGTTGGGAAAGTCGAGACACCCAGACACCCAACAACCCCCCAGCTCCAAATTTCCCAACATTGCACTTGAAAGTATGAGGAACTTTAGTAAGCCTATTGAAAGAATTCGAGAAAAAGATAGAACAGAAGTTGATTCCTGCATAGACAGCTGACGAGCGTGCAAACTTGGAACGAAGAAGCGCCGAGTATCTGCGGCGACGTCAATAAGAGGCGAGAAGATAAGACGTCAACATCTGATTTGTACCTACTCGCTTGCTATACTCCTTGTCGAAAATACTCCGGATTTGAAGAGTCGACAGCTTTGGTCATGTAAGGCTTCATCGGTAAGCCTCATAACACACCGTTCCTGAACCTATCACAGCTTTTTGCAGACTCTCTGCGCTCCAACAGGAGCTTTTCCAAGGGACTTACAATTCCATATTACGAGACATAGACCCTTATCCATTCCATCTAGTACGCACATCACGGAGGGAGGGAGGATCTCTATCTGTGATGAGCATTAGCATGCGAGTAGCGTGCGGAGCTCTGTGATCGGCAGTTCAACGATCGACGAACAGCATGCTCGATGTGCCTCTCAATAATTGACCCTCTCAATATTTGACGATTCTCGTTATCCATTCAGCGTGGGCGACTATATTGTTTCACATTCACCAGATCTCAGCATCTGGCTTCCGAATAAGCACAATAAGTTAACAACCACCCATGTCCACAGGCCCGCTACTTCTTCAGAGCCGGACGTTTCGCAACAGTCGCTGAACAAAAGTAAAACTTTTGAAGATGCCGGAGCCGCACCACTCACAAATTTTGAGCGCACATACTTGGGCGAAGAACGGCCCTGGAGAACTAGTAAGTGATTGATTATCGGCAAAATGGACAGAGGAACATTTTGCTCGGACCTTTCATATGCTTCTTGCACATCTTCAGGGATATCAGGTATTTAGTATGTGGTCTCCAACACCTTTACAAGGCGCTTCGGGTTGACAGGCAGCCAGTCAGAGACGATAATGAGAGTGACTACATCGACAGTGATCCTAATCCGAGCACCGATGATGAGGATGGACATTCACGCGTTTCACCTAGGAGGATCGACATCCACGCACGAGCAGGCATAACCGATATCCATAGTTGAATGACCTGCGCTTACTGGCGTGAAAATAACATGGGCAATTCTAAGTTTTCTCACTGAGAGGACTTGACCTCACGCGCTGGGAGCACGGCTAGGCCAGGCCAGGAGCGGCCTAGGCTTCGTTACCTGTTGTACAAGCGGGCAGCTCAATCTCTCTGTGCTTTCGGATCATGAACTTCACTCTTAGTTACTATTCAACGAATATTTGAGGAAGACAAAGATGTGGTTGATGAGGTCAAGTGAAGTATACATGTATCTGGAAGTGCGACCTGCGCTAAGCGAGATGTTCTCAAATCCCATGCGTCACCAATAGTACCATTCACCATTGTAATAAGCATACCATCTTTGATGCTCATAAGACCATTCTCCTTCAACCCAACCCACTCCGTTCCACCATTCTGCACGCTTCGTCTGCTCGTTTGTCCTCCACGAAAGCTCGGTAGTGGTGGCGCCCTGTGCATGACTGCTGGAAGATTCACCTCCACCGGCATTATGTCCAGCTCCAGCAGTCGTAGCCACCTGAGCAGAAGAACTGCCGTGGGTCGGCTTACTGTAGTCGACTTTTCCATTCAAGTGGACATGCGCGGACATAATTCTTTTGCTGCCAGCAAAGAACTTCACGCTGATAATATTTGAATGTGCAGCGACTTCGTAGGATTGATGTGCCTTGGCACCTCTATCATTGAAATCATTGTCAGCTCTTATTTCTTTTCAAATCAATGATACTCGCAGTTGAATCATTCCCCACCAGGAGATTGGGAGGAGCAGACATACGCAATCTGAATAGCATCAATTTGTGGGTACTAAGACTAGTCAGCCAAACCACAAATGAGCCATGACAGAGAAAGAGCAAGTACAGTAGTGACAACAGTCTGCTCTGCAATATTGAGCGCTGAAAGCCATTGCACACCAAGTGACCCATTGGCACTTTGGACTTGAGACATTGTCACCTTGCCAACCCTCTTGAGAGATTTAGCCATAGACATGTTGAGCCACAAAGAATGACAAATTGAGGTTTAACGAGGTGTGTGAAGATATAGCAAATAAGGAGATATAGAACGAGCTTTAGGCTGCTAAATGATAAGAATGGTGATGGATCGAAACTGAGTGACGGGTCGAAGCTGAGTGAGGGATCGAAGCTGAAATACGATGCTGATGTCGTTGGCCTTCAGAGATCTTATAGTCCTTTACCAAACGTCTCGAACTTTCATCGTTGGCCATAGCAAGTAGGTACTCAGGAGGCATTACATTTGATTTGTCCATATTTCGTTGAATAATGGGACGGCTGCCAGGCCAGTGGCGTTGGAAATATGACAGTAGCCATCTCTCAGTGGAGTTCCAAGCAATCAGGGCCAGATTTGCGCCATAACCGCGCGCTCTTTGTGACGACCTATGCCAGCCTTGCAGGAGGTGTTGCGTTTCATTATATTTGGGCAGCGGCCGGCGGATAATGACCATGGGCAGTGCGGCTAGCTCGCCACGTGATTTCAGGCTGTGCTTCGACCGAGATGTCTCCCTTCATGGTACGCCGATTTCCTTCTTACAACAAAATGTTTGCAGGACGCTTCTTGCGGTTTACATCCCCGCGACCAATCCTCCATTCATCTACTCGCATCAGACGTCCTGCCATGGCCTCGCAACAATTTTCGGATCGGGCTATGTTTCCACCCCGTGCGTTTGACTCGACCGGGTTCGAGGTCATTGATCCGTCTCAACTAGTGGAGGAGGAGCGCCTCCCTTTCTACAACCGCGATCACTATTACCCTATGCGGATTGGCGAAGTGTTGAAGGACCGCTATCAGGTAGTTGCAAAGCTTGGCTACGGTGCCAGCTCGACTGTGTGGCTGTGTCGCGATCTCAGGTATTCTTAGATCCTAAGTGTCCTAAACTATCTTGACCTATTGCTAAATATCCGTTTCTGTTACTAAGCGATCGATCATATCGGGTGATAAAAGCGCATGTCAATACTCTCAAACATATTCAGGAGCTTGATGTCTTCAATCACCTGGCTAGCATCTCTGTGGAGCACCCAGGTCGGCTGCACGTCCGACAGCTTGAAGACTCTTTCAAGATGAAGAGCTACAATGGCGAACACGAGTTCTTCGTTATGACACCTCTAGGTATGAGTATGAGGACTTTGCAAGACTTGCACGTAGGTGGCGTCTTTGCCCAAAGTGTTGTAAAAGGGGCTCTTGACCAGGTACTCTTTGGGCTGAATTTCCTGCACGAAGCAGATGTGACCCACACAGGTAAACTCACATGTAGTCTTCTAGTATCTTAGACAGCGACTTTTGACTAATAAACAAATAGACCTCCACTCGGATAATTTGCTTATTGCTATCACGGACGACTCCATTCTCTCAAAGGTAGAAGAGGACGAAATTCAGACTCCGTCTGCGAGAAAGCAGGTTGGTGATGATGTGATCTACGTCTCACGGTACATGCTGGGTGGCGCTGGGCCCCTCGTTATTTGCGACTTCGGACAAGCACGCATTGGCAATAAACACATTGGCAACGCTATGCCAGTGCCATACCGCGCTCCTGAAGTTATTCTTGGCATGGAATGGGATAATGCTGTGGACACTTGGAGTTTAGGTCTCTTGGTACGATATTCTTCCCCCTCTCGCCCTATGCTCCTGTTATTGTCTTGAGCTAACTCCTTTTCCCATTAGATCTGGGACTTTATTGAACGAGAAGGGCTATTTGGCGTTTATGATAAAGCATCCGAGGAGCTGAATGATGCTCACCATCTTGCAGCCATGACCGCCCTACTCGGCCCGCCACCACCCGAGTTTCTCAAAAGGAGCAAGAACACTAGCAAGTACTGGGATATTGACGGTAGGCCCTGAAATCATTCTGTTTAACTATCCTAATAAACTTGTTTTAGGAAAATGGAACGGACCTGTCCCATTGCCAGATGAAAAGAAAATTCAATCTCTTGTGACGAATCTGACGGGAGATGACAAAGAAGAGTTTTTGGATTTAGTCTCTGGGTTCCTCTGCTGGGAGCCAGAGGAGCGCCTCACTGCTGGACAGGCATACTACCATTGTTGGCTGCGAGGAAAATCTGATGAGCCAATACCTACTGTGGGAAATTGACATCTGAGCGGAAGAGATTCAAAAGAAACAGAAAAGCGTGCCGACTTCTTTTCATCTTTGGTGACATCGACATTGTCGAGAACATCCAAACTCGGTCTTTTTGTATTTGGCCGGCACCCATACTTTGCTTCAGAGCCCTGCCGCGTTCTTCTTTTCTACATTTCCCTCTCTGGATCTATATGTCTAGCGGCTTCTGGCCATACACGAAGAAGAACCAGTGATGAGCAAGCAGCCTGTTATCCTTCACTGCGTTTCTCATCTGAGCGCCAAATACTTGAACCTCCTCAGCTCGCCACTGATCACGTTAGCTCGTGGCATGCTAGGAGAGCTCATGACTTACTCCCAAATTGTTTATAAATCTTCTTTCACAGAAGTCCTGAACTCCTTTCTCCAGACGAAGTTGCTCCCACAGTCCGACTTCTCTCTCCCACGGATCTTTAGACCATTTCCCTATCGTGCAGCAAACCTTTTTCTCCACGACGTTGATGAAACCAGCACTTTCAAGGCGTTCCTTGATGTATGGCCCAACGTCGAAACTCATTCCTGCATTATTTCCTGCTTCGAGCATCGCTGTACCCCAGAGCTTGTAAGGATGGTCATCGTCGAGTGTGCCATAGAAAGACTCAAAGTACAAGCCTGGCTCTGAACAATCTATCCAGCCGCCTGGCTTCAGAGCTCTTGGTTCTGTCAGTTCATATATGTCTAGCCTGGTGATCAGGACTTACTTGAACGCCTCGCCATAGAACACCGGCCAGTCTGGAACAGAGCCAAGTAATTCTCTTGCGTGGATCAAGTCGAACTTATTTTGGTCTTGCCATTCTAAGTTGAAGTCGTCTAATTCAAATCTGCAATTCGGCGGGCCCCAGATGGGTTGAATTGGCGAGACGTCGACTCCTTTGACGTCGGCTTCTGGATACTTTTCTGCTACATCACTTAATGATATTAGCTTTGACTTACACCTACAGGGCAAGGCGATTACATTGCCCACATGCCCGTACCAGTCCCTACATCAAGTATACGCTATCACAAGTCAGTGATATAGTATTTTTGCAAGCAGCTCTACAACACACTTGAGGGTTGATGACTGGAGCCAAGAATAATTCTCCCTTCAGCATCAGACTCCAGAAATGATGACTGATCCTGTCAATCATGCGTTACATATCAGCGCTTCGACTAATTCTTACCTTATGTCTTTTTGTTCTTGAGCGTGCTCATCATTTGGGCCTCAATGATCGGTCGATCCTGTCTTCTTAGCTCAAAGCCATACGTCGTGGATCCTGCGACCTACCGAACGCATGATATGTTCTTCCATTTCTCTCTCGAAATTTCAAAATGCTCGAAGTCAATGATGCAGTGTCGGTCAAATCAGATCTAGCACTTCCAAATGCCGAATCTCCATCATCTTCATACTCATCAAAATCATCAGCCGCTACTGCTGATAGCAATGTCGAAGAGGCCTTGAAATGGTCAGCATCCGAATGTTTTTGAATTTTTCCCTCTCACCTCAGCACTGCCTGGAGACTGAGGTCCTGAACTTCGCGGGGAAGAGGCTGGACTTCTTGCATTACTGTGCGCCATTTTGAACACAGATATCACTCGTGACTCGAGGTTTCGAAGAAAAGGCCTTATGAAGAGGCACAAATTACTTTGTTGATTTCTTCACATTACACTCCCACGATTCATGCGGCCGCACCAACAATTGTGCCGCACAAAGCTCTTGGATGCAGGCGTTGCTGGACAGGTTCCGGACACAAGGGAAAAGAGCCGATAGGCTGACTGTACTTCAATGCCATACATTATCGAGAGTGGGATGAGTGTCCCTACGATCATCGACAGCAGTGTCTCTGGCAGTCGTAAACAGCCAAATATTCCGCAGAATATACCGTCTGACACTTCTTATCGCATGCTTTTTGGTCACAATGTTCTTCAGCGAGCCCCTCGCCTCACCCACGCTTCTTGGCGCAGCTCAGTACATCTGCATGCTGCATCCTATGGTTGGTTTAGCCTCCGTCTCTAGTAACAGCGGATGAGCGGCAGGGTCCTGGCCTTGCATGAACTAGCTAGTCTAGTTCACAGTCTCTCGCCCTCCAGACCAAGATACATGCACTTCCTTCCTCACCGCACCTATTTCGTAGGTACTTCCCAGGTTCGTGCAGGACATACGTGGTCTCGCAACGGTCGATTGACCCGATGTGATGTGAGTACATCAATTATACATGTCTATCACGAACGGCAGGATTTACTTGTGCGCTGTCACAGTGGTATCCAGGTGAGAATGCACAGCGATAGGAAGGAGGGGTTGAGTGGGTACCCAACCCATGACATCTTCTCAGTACAAGCGACCTCTCAATCAATATTATCGCTATCTTGCCAATTCAATACGATGGTTAGCTTCATGTGTCCCTCCAGGGATTCCACGGCGAAGGACTGGGCGACATCTCCTCTTCTTTTGTTGGTATCTGTGCTGCACTGTACGACCTGTTTCGTCGAACATTGAGGCCGAATTACCCGTTCACAGTCGATCTCGATTTGACATAGGAAATAGAGATGGGATCCAACGCAGAGCCTCTTCGTGTGCTTATCATTGGAGCTGGTGGGTTTCCTCTTACATGGTTAAAGGACGAACACTCAAAGAAACCTAGGATCTGCCGGTCTTCTCTTCGCCCAAGTCTTGAAGCAGGTATATCACTAACCTTCCCTGAAAAAACCTTTCCCTTGATAAATACAATAGGCAGGAATTGCATGTACTGCCTTTGAACAAGACACAAGTCTATTTTAACGCCCTCGAGACTGGAACTTCGGCATCTACTGGGCACAATCTCGTCTTGACGAATGCCTCACAGACGATTTGAAGGCTCTTATCCCGACTGTTCAGACAGACCCCAGCTATGTGGCCAACGAGGAAAGTGTGATGCCAGTACACCATGGTGAGACTGGAGAACTGATGAAGAATCTTCCTGCACCATGGAGTTTACGTCTTAAACGGAAGAAGTTGATTGAGCTGCTGGGGAAAGACGTTGACATCAAAGTAAGTCCTTGCTTGGTCAAAACATCTTTATCTCATCATGATCTATCTCAGCTGACTGGTGATTAGTGGGGTAAACGAGTCGCTTCTATCTGCACAGACGCCGAAACTGTGACAGCAACTTTTACAGACGGCACCAGCGAGAAAGGAAACCTCCTCATCGGCTGTGAAGGTGCGCACTCATTGACACGAGAATTCCTACTCGGTCCTAAAGAGGCTGAGCTGCTCCTCTCGCCATGTGTTGCAAGTGTGATCATCACAAGGATAAGTAAACAAGCAAGTATTGACTTGAGGGCGCTGCACCCGCGATATACCATCACCTTCCACCCAAATGGCACATTCACATGGATGAGTAGTATGTGTCTCCCATCTGTTTCCATACAATGGCCCCTTCCGTATATCCCTTCTCTTCTCGGTCCCTGTCAATTACACCCTACCCTCTCATCCACAACCCCTTTTCTAACCTCCCACCAGTCCACGATTGCTCCTCCTCTGACCCAGGTGAATGGACCTGGATGCTAATGCAAACCTGGCGATCCGACGAAGAAACCGGCCTCAAAGGCGACAACATCCTCCCCGCCATGTACGAGCGCGGAAAAGCCTTCGGATACCCCTTCAATGAGGTCTTCGCGACCATACCCCCACGAACACCAGTCTGGCATAACAGACTTAGGTACTGGCCAACGAAACCGTGGGATTCGAGGAATGGGTTGGTTACACTTGCTGGTGATGCGTCGCATCCTATGACTTTTCGTGAGTCTTCTTCTCTTTCCCTTGACTCTCTCTCTCTCTCTCTCTCTCTCTCTCTCTCTCTCTCTCTCTCTCTCTCTCTCTCTCTCTCTCTCTCTCTCTCTCTCTCTCTCTCTCTCTCTCTCTCTCTCTCTCTCTCTCTCTCTCTCTCTCTCTCTCTCTCTCTCTCTCTCTCTCTCTGTCTCTCTCTCTCAGCGCTTCATACCTCCTAACTTCCCTTGAATATATCGCTGTCCACCCCCTCCTTTCCTCCTCCTTTTCTCATCTCCACTACCGCCCTCCCAGTAGATCACCCCATCCATGACAGGTCTACTAACCACTCACTCCACAGACCGCGGCCAGGGCCTCAACAATGCCATCACCGACGCCGCTGACTTCCTCGCGCACCTCCGCGCCATGAAAGAGCACACACCATCCGAGCTCGCCGCCACCGTCAAGCGGTACGAGACTGAGCTCTGGCCTCGAGGGAATGAAGCCGTTTTGGCCAGTCATGAGAACACAAATGCCGTGCACGATGTACGTTATCTTTTCTTTCCTTTATTTCCTTCCTCCTCCATATGTTATCATCTTTATGTTCCCAAGCCGTCCCGTCCCCTCGTCGCGGCCGCGGCCCTGGCCAATTCGTGGAAGCGAAACCTGAGAGATAAGTTATGGTGTATGTTACTTTGTAATGTTTACTAATATAAGTTGAACAAACGACAGTGGAAAACAATGATGCAAAGCCCTCTCTTCACATCCGGCCTTGCGAAAAAGGGGGACAAACCCACGAACGGGGACGATGAGCAAGAGTAGAAGTAGAAATATGTGAAAAAACCACAAGTACAAGCAGGAACAAAAACAGAATCCGCCACCGCGAAACAGGTCGAAGAAGCCTGAGAGAGAAATCATTTTACTGGAAAGATGGCGAAGGTTGAATTGAATAGAGTTGAAGTGAAGTAAGGCAAGGATCTGGATCTCGTGACTTGGTTCCTGCGGTCTGCTTTACTGTACCCAGGTTTAGGTAGCGAAGTTCAGGAGAAGAGAACTATCTTGTTCGTTGTGGTTGCGTTTTTCTAGATAACAAGAGCTCATCCTGTAGATAGACTTCATATCGCTATTCTTATTTATTCAGTATGTGCTTGTTTGTTCCTTCGTTCGCTTAGTACTCTAGATCCAGCATACGACTGGGCTATTAATTACTGTAGAACATCTATATCAACAGCGCTGGTTAACAAAACTCTCATCAACCACCAACCACCACCCATCATACATCATCTTATCTTTTCCACTCTATTCCTACACCTACCTACCTATCTATCCGAAGGTACACTTAAACCCAACGCAGCGCCGACCTTTACTTACTGTATCACTTGCCAAATCCATCACAGTAAGTCACTCATCGCGAAGTTCTAATCCAATCAATAACACCATACCTTATCTTTCCTTGAAGACTGCATGCAAGGCACCTCAACCAATCCAGCGCCTCCCATCCATCTGGTTCATCTCGTTCATCGCTGATAGAGTTCCCTCTTTCACCTGTGACACCTTACAGAGGTACGTTAATTTACAAGGAAGCTGGCGAGCTTCCCGCGTCCCCGTCTATGTGCCCACATGGCATGGTGTCCGCGTCGGTGTTTAAGTAAAACTCTATTTTGACGTTGAGGCTTGTGACTTGTGGCTTGCTTGTTTGGGGGTGACGGGGGATGTTCCAAGGTTTTTTATGGGTTCCTCCCCGTGGAGTCGCTCCCAAGGTGTCGTCTCAGAGTGCTGGATGCAGCTGCAAGCATGATTTTGGAAATATTGTGGTGGTTGCCAATGTATGGAATTGGTCACTAGGTGTGATATTTTAGAGGTGTGTCACGACATGAGGGAGTTGTTTAATCGTGATCTATGTACACTAGGTGTTGAAGCGAGGAGAGAGCTGCGAAAAATTAAATCTGAAAATGTCCGGTCTGGACTCTGAACTTGTCGTAAATGAAACCCGAGATTTGAGAAAGCAAACACGATGCTATTTTGCTCCGTCGCAGAATCTAACGGAGCCCTAGAAGCACTGCCGAACCCAAAACATGAGATGACACGCCTGCCGCTGCAGTGCTGCAGCACGACCTCTCCTGAGATTCCCGTCGTCTGATCTGAGCAAGCGAGGATTTGGCGATCGAAGTCAACATTGTTACCAAACAAGGGCTCCCCTGGAAATGCCGTCATCGCCGCCTGGACGCTTAATCTCAACGTCTGGTTCGTCTGAAAGATTTCCTCCCATCTTTCACGAACTCTTTCCTTCCTTCCTGCGCCTGACTCCAGGTCCTCCCTCGCTTGCAAAGAACAAGCTCATCTCCAAATAGCCAATCTTCCCTCATCACCCAATCAAACTCTTCACATCCTACTCAGCCACAACACGCTGCATCCAGTATTGGACCCCAAACGGCAAAACCAAGGCACTGGTCATCTTCAACACTCTCCCCTGTCACTGAACCCCTACCCTTCACCACTATCAGCCAATAACAGCGTTCTCACACTTGTCAGCCACACTCGTACCCCTGAGCGCTACGTCAGCGCTCGCTCGCTACAACTGCCAGCGCGGGACGACCAGCACATCTTCTCCACAAGCAGCTTAGAATTGCCGGGTAAATGTGGGTGCAAACTTGCTGAACCCTGAAATCTTAATTTTGAATTCTGATGCTAAAGCGGTCAGAACCTTGAATTCTTCGTCTCCACTACCAGATGCCATTTCCCCGGCTCTACTTCTGAGAGACTTTGAAGGGATGATAGCCAGTTAGAAGAGCTGGATGGTGTCAAGCGAGGAGAGGAACATCCACTCTGGGCTGGACTCTTGCAGGGCAAGGAGTGGATGAAGAGAAGATGGAAAATCTGGGCTTGCAGAGCCACAGTCTGCCAGCTGTTCTGGCTGGCCTTGTGGATGTGAAAGTGGATACCAACAACCCAAAAGAGCAGCATGGCTGAGAAAGTGACGAATGAGACGCAGCTGAGGCGTACCCAGGTAAACATCCATTCCTTTCACCTCATTCCAGGTTCCTTGCTTTGTGGCTTGCAAACCCTGTACGCACCAACCAGCTTTTGACTAGAGAAAGGAGGAACCTATGATGCGTTGTGATTGTGATCTTCTGGCTGAAGGGCTGAAAGGAAAAGTGAAACAGGAACATAAAACCTGACCTGTTCCCTCCTTCCACGACATATCTTGGAATCACTCTACGCAACGACAACACCACGGTACGATACTTTAACTTGAGGTCCTCGCTTCATCCTCTCCTCATCAACCTCATCTCTTCATCTCTCTACACGATTACTACACCAACATCACAATGGCCAAAACTGGTATCTTCCATCACGTAGGAACGTTCCTACTCCTCGCGGCCTCGGTCCTCCTAGTTATCACAACTATCTCCGCCCCAATCATCAACAGCATCCCAATCCTAAAGGTCAACCTCGCCAATGGATCTGATGTCTCATTTGGTACCTTCGGGTACTGCATCTTAAACGTCGATGAAGATTCGTATGTCCTCCCTCCTCCACTCCCACCCAAACCACTTCACCTGTGCTCAAGTTCCCAAAGCAAAGACTAACAACCACAACAGCAAAGACTACTGCTCCGGCCGCCACATCGGCTACAACCCAGCCAACATCATGACCCGCATCGAAAACACCGACTTCGGCTCCGCCTCCGAAAACACCTCCGAGGGCCTCACCCGCGTCATGGTCCTCCACCCCGTCGCCTGCGCCCTCTCCTTCATCGCCTTCCTGCTCGCGCTGGGCAGCGGCTTCATCGGCGCGCTCTTCGCATCCTTCATGTCCGCCCTAGCATTCATCGTCACCATCGTCGTGATGGCCACGGACTTCACTTCTTTCGCTATCATCAGAGACCATGTCAATAGAGACGATAGCGGCAGCAAGGCGCATTACTCTACGGGTATGTGGACTTGTCTGGCGGCGATGGTGTGTCTCTTCTTGGCGACGTTCGTGGTGCTGTTTACGTGCTGCTCAGCGAGGATGCATAAGAAGAGGGAGAGTAGAGTGGGGCATGCGGAGAAGGGGTATGTTGCGAATGGGACGCATACCAGGACGAAGAGGCACTTCTGGCAGAGGAGGTCGAGGACTACTACTACCGCTGCGTACTAGATGGTTCTTACTTTGTCGGGGAAGGTGTGGTCATGAGATGAGATGAGAATGTAATGATGGGAGATGAGAAACGAGGAGTGTGGTGTTGAGAAGTGGAAGAGGAGATTTCCTTGTTGTGTGTCTGCATACTTTGATTCCTGCGAGCGAGCGCGCGTTTGAGATACCACGAGCCTTATGGTTCACATCTACCTAATAGTCAATTTTTATACAATGATACCAAATCAATCAATCAACCAATCAATCAACCAATCAATCAACCAATCAACCAACTTTCAATACTAGATGATTTCAATCAAAGTTCAAAACATGACAACTTCTTTCACTCTTCAACCACATCCATCCATCGATTCTCCGAATCTCTTAAGTTCTCCAGAGGTACATTCACTTCCTTCACTAATTCCATCAATCCACCATATAAAGCAAACAAACCCAAACAACACCACCACATCTACATCCTTAGCCTATCGCAAAGAGATAGGTAGCTACCTCCACAGACTCCAATAAAATAAAGAAAACGTATCCGTTCAGCAACATCCTCCCAAGCTCTCAACCTCATTCAATCTATACCTACCTGCCTACCTACCTACCTACCTACCTACCTTACCTACACCTCCAAGTCACGAGCCCTCCCCCCCTTTCTCCCCTTTCAAGCACACCCACACCCCAGTCGCAGTCCTAAACCCAACCAATCACAATTCAGTTGTCTGACAGGGAATATATCCCAATCCAAGTACCTAAGCGAAAACTCGATATTTATTTTCGGCCACTTGCAGCGGTTTAACCAGCGGCATCGCGTCGGCTCTTGGAAACTAGTAAGTTTAATTCAATGTTCCAACCTTGGCATCGGTTGGTTATGCGTGGCGTGGCGTGGTGTTTGGAAGGAAGGGCAAGGGAAAGGCAAGTTTTGCTTGTGGAGGTATTTGGAGGGGGTTTGCGATGAGAATAGGAGACACGAGATGGTGAGGAAAGAGAGTACAAGGCCAAGAAGGGCCTGGAAAATATCCAGAGGGTGTGATTTCTTAGGCACAGCGGCAGTCAGTGGATCCATCCCATCCTGCAACAACCCGACCCGACGGGACTTGGGACTTGGCGAAAACCCCTGGATTGAATCACCTCATCCCGTCAACTTCAACTTCACGACGGTGAATTCCCATTCCATCCAGCCTACGCTGCACATACAACAACATCTCTCTACGCCGACGACCATAGACTTCATGATACGGCGGATAGAGAAGGACGACGGACGAGATTACGATCAATCGACGGCAAATTCAAAGTCTGAAGAAATCAAAACAAGAGCTGTGTCGCAGAGCAGGGGATTTGAGTGGAAGGAGAAAGGGAAAGAAACGAGAGACAAAGTTTTGGATTAAAGGGCAGGAGTACGAATAAGGACTACGAGATCTGCTACGAAGTCGGAAAGGGGTATACGAAAGGGGTACAAGTCAACTGCCCTCAGATACCTCCACAACTTCAGCAACGAAATCACAACCAGATCAAACCACAAATCCACACCACCAACAACCAACCATGCAACTCCTCCCCATCCTCCTCCCTCTCGCCCTCACCCTCATCCTCACCTCCCTCCCACTCACCACCGCCTCCCCTTCAAATCCAGACCCCTCCTCCCCCTCTACTCCTTTCTCACAGCCCGAATCGCCCGCCCTCCTCAACCGGCAACTCGCCGCCGGCGGCGGCCTCGCAGCCACCACGCTCGCGCCCTCACAATACCCGATCTCCACCACAGCCGGCAGCCTCTTCACCATCAACGGCGTGACGAGCGCGACGTGGAAGCTGTACGTGCAGACGTTTGCGACTACCGCGCTGGGGACTTGGGAACTGGGGCCTACGCCGGGGGTGGGGAGTATTGGGTTGGGGGATATTGAGGGGACGGTTGGGGGGTTGAGGGACGGGGGGACGAAGGGGAAGAGGGATGAGAGGTTGGGAGAGGGGATTAGGGCGATTGAGACGCCTGTGCCGGTGGCGTAGGGGGGGGGGGGGTCTCGAAAAGATGGGGGCGACGAGTTAGATTTGATATTTGGAGGACTTTGGAGAGTTGAGGGCATTCGTGGGATTGTGGAATAGAAGATTACTTGCTCGACAGGCGATCGATGACAACTTCTCGACAATCGCTGGACTACAGGCATGAGGAAGAAAAGAACCGCATGGAGAGGCATTGGTTACATTGGACGAAGTACAAAGAGTGGCGGGAGACCATAGAATATGGATCAGCATCAGCATTCACATACGGGTATCGACATGGGGCGTTTTGCGATTTGGATTTGGGTTCTGCATGCATTGTTGGCGTTTGGGTCTCTTGCGTTTGGTCTTTTTCTACGAGGCTGGAAAGAGAATAAGGCGGGGGGTGTTTGTTCGTGTAGGATATTGGACTGTACATAGATGTATATGTATACATTCATACATACAATGAAGGAAGGAGTGGACATCAGAAAGGAGGAGAGAGTAGAGGATGCATATAGAGTACAGGCAGTACAATAGACTTGCGAGTCTCACAACTCGCAAGGATGCGCAGACGAGAGGACAAGGACATTTTTCATGATATTGTAGAAGAGGATGTGATGACAAGAGAGTGTTGAGCTGGGATTGAGTTCTTGGTAAAAGGGGTTGTACATGTAAGTGACAAGTGCCGTTTTCGTCACTGCGTTGTCTGCATTGTCTGGCGTTTATCTCATCTACTTCAGTCACATCTTCAGTCTTTTGGTTTGTCCACTTATCGCGTACAGGTTCAACATCATTGCAATTACTAGTATTGAAATGAGATTACTTTCCAAGCCATCGATAACATACCAGATTATGTCAATTATCTTCTCTAGTTTTTCTGCATTATGAAACTAGAACGGCTCTTTGGCTGACACACTAAGTGTTGTAGTATTAAACACTTCTTTTGCCTCTCGCTGATCGTCCATCGCCAGAATCCTCAATCCTAAGTCCAGTATTACACTTCTCTCCAAATCCCCTATCTCTCCCATATTATCATCAATATTACCAACCCCCTAACACCTCTCTACTCCCTCCCTGATCCCTCTCTATGCAAAAATCCTCAAATCACCTCCTCACCAACCCCCCACGCCCACCCCCATCTCCTCCCTCACAACCCTCCCCACAACAACCTCCACCTCCCTCCCCACCCCCCTCCCCGTCCTCCCCTCCCTCTCCCTCCAAACCCTCCTAACCCCCACCGCGCCTCTCCCCCTCCCCTCCCCAAGTCTCAAATACCTCCTCACAGCGCCTTCTAACCTCGCCGTTTCCATCTCCACAAGTCGTTCGGGGTGATACCGTAGCCAGAGTCGCTTGGCTAGGAAGAGTAGGAGGATGATGAAGCTGGAGAGGAAGCAGAAGATTATTATTTGGAGACCCCGCGTGTTGTAGTGTTTTGTTAGGGTGGTGAGGATTGCGTGGTGTTTGCTGAGGGGGATGGTTTCGGAGGAGGAGTCGCGGGCGAGGAGGGAGAGTGGCGTGGATGGGTTGGGTAGGATGGGCATTTTTGAGGGTTGGTGTGTGTGTTTGTTGGTATTTATGAGGTTGTTGGTTGTTTGATTGTGATTTGACAGACTTAAGAACTTGAGAAGGTAATGTAGATGTGCGCGATCGCCTGTGAACCGAGTCCGACGAGAAATACACTGAGATAGAAGTTGGCTTCTAGCAGGAAAATTACGAATATGAAAACGCTGAAGTCGATGCTGGCTCTGACAATGACAATGATGCACAAAAAGAAATTCAAGACAGACTGACGAAATACAGTCCTCCAAAGTCAGCGTGGAAAGGTACAGTGCAGCCAGCGCTGGTAGTCCGGCGTGTTTACTACTATGTTAAGCGAGCGAGCCACTGCGAATAGATCCCACACCACACCACACATACTGTCGGCAGAATGCTATTCCCACGCAAGAGACGCTGGCAATATTTGGGATGGTTTGAGATGTACTGTATGAGGTCATGAACGTTACAATTGGTCGGTTTGAGTAGAGTTCGGGTGCTATTTTGGCGGGATCTGAATAGGATTTAAGGGAAATGGGCCAGACTCTATGTCTGCTGGCTGTACTACTGTAGGATAGCCGAGGAAGGGCATATCGGTAGTTTAGTTCTAGAACCTATCCAATAATCGATTCCAACCTGTACAACTGTAAGTCTTCTAAACATTCAGGTGTGGTGGAGTCTCCTCCTCCCGCTCTCATATTAAGTTCATCGACTTGTGTTCATCTACGTATAAGTCTCTGGCCGCGAAAGGACTTGCTGTTCCACACGTAGTAAAATGATGAGTAGATAGCTTCGACATCAAAATGAGATGCCAAAAAAGGCCATCACGACTCCCAAATCAAGCAGAGAGCGTACAACTGATTCCGGTCACGTGCACATTTCCCTCTCGATTCCAGACCATCTTGGAGGCAGTACCTCACAAGGCAGTTCAAACCGCACATACAACATCTGCCGACACTCCATGCTTATTTCCAGACTACAGAAACAAGAGTTTAGTAGCCTCCGCCGTAGCACCTAAGACTGCCGAGAGACTTAGTTTCGTCAAGCTGGTAAGTCCAAGATAGACAAGAGATGTGCCAATGATGGCGGCGTGTCATTTTAGGGAAAACGGGGAAGCTTGGAATCAAGAAGGCTTTGATTCCTTGTTCTTTAGCGTTGAGGGATAGTGGTGAGCTTGTTGATAGATGGCATTGTGCTTTGCCATGTTTCTCCGCGGTGGGGTCATGGAGAAGTGTGGGATGTCCATGACGGAGGCTTGACTAGAGACTTATTTCACAACTCACTTGTAAGATTCTAACTCTGCCGGTGTGCTGTCGGCTTTCCCCCAACGAGTATCGGGCCCAACAGTCCAAAGAATGTGGCGCCCAAGCGAAGCGATGTCAATATTTCTTCTGTAATGAAAAACACTGAAGACCTTCTCTCACCTTACAGCCCATTGGAAATCTCATCGAAGAGTCTCGTATCCTTTTGCTTGTATTCAACTTTAGCATTTGAAGACACAGATGAGACAACAACGTCGTCATTGCTAATTGGAGATCAGTTCTCCGATCAATAGATTTCGGATATGCTTGATGACATATTCGCCCACTTTGGCACCCCCACAAAGTCTTAGGTGTTCTTGGACCTGTCTAAAGATTGCTTGGAAATGGTAGCCTCACCGGCAGCGTTTACCGCGTGTCGCTTTAAGGGCTAGTTTTCGGGGCTTCAATAGCCTCATTTTCGAGTTAAACGCAACCACTAACCCGCTGCTCGATTCAGTGAAACTATTGCAATTGAAGAATGAATATACATCGACAATTTTCTTCCAGCCTGGTGCTTCGACAATTCATTTCTGCTCCCCTCTCATTGCCTCATCGTCATCGGACGCGAACAGCCGAGAGCGGGGTGCAAGAGTCTTGGAAAGTCAGCCCCAAGAACTCCAAGACCAGCGGCCAAGATCACATGACGGATCCAGAATTTTATGGAATTCGTGCTTCTGACCAATGATGGCACGCCAAACGACGGCTTTGCCTTTTTTTGCCCCTTCCGCTCCTAGTTTCCTCTCCGACCCAAGGTTTTCCTCTGCTTCGCCACGGTTTCCGCCCGCGCTAGAGAACCCGCCAAGGCTTGGACCCAACTTGGACTCTTGTCAACACCAACTATCTCACCACTTCCCACCAACTTATTGGTAGCCGGACACCACACGAACACCCTACTCTTGGCTTGCTGCGATGGTGGGTCAACCACGGTTTGTGTTATCAGGGTAGAGGATGCCGTCTTTGCCGGTCGGAGCGATGGTGTATATATATACGGCGGGGTATTCCCTCTTCGTCATTTCTTCCAAGACAAAGAGCTGAAATATTCTCAAACATCTATGTAAACACATAGCATACATTCCCTTCTCTATTGTATGTTCCATTCACTCCACCCAATTCCCCTTTGTTTATTCAAGATCCCAAAATTTCGTCATTTGGTCTTGCACATTGATTTAATGGTCCATACTAACTCCTTCCCTCAGCCCTCGACTAGGAATAGTATCCCAACTACATCCTGAACATAACAAATTACGAAAGTAATACAACAACACACTTTCAAGATGGCACCCAAGAAATCCAGTCACATTAAGACGGATCGCCATCCGTTCTTGCTTACAGTTGAAGAGACTGCCAGGCAATTGAACACCAATATCGAAACTGGATTGACAGCTAGTCAGGTAGCTGAGATCCAGAAAACCCACCCATCCAATGAGCTTAACACTGGAGGTGGTACCCCGTGGTACAAAATACTCGGAAAACAAATTTCCAATGCCATGATTCTGGTAAGTTTGACAAAATGGACTTATTGATTCTTTCGTTTGGCTCTGACATCAAATAGGTTCTTGTCTTTGCAATGGGTCTTAGTTATGGAGTTGGGGACTTTGTTGAAGGTGGCGTACTTACCGCAGTCATTGTCCTCAACGTATCTATTGGGTTCTTTCAGGAATTCAAGGCGGAGAAGAAGATGGACTCCTTGAGAGCACTTTCCTCGCCTAGTGCTTCTGTTCTACGAGACAACAAGGTTGAAGTTATTCCCAGGTAAGATTTGTCGCCCATCCTTACATTCCATGTACTAATCGAACTAGTGCCGAAGTCGTACCCGGAGACATCATCATTATCAAGACAGGTGACACAGTCCCCGCGGACTTGCGCATGTTTGAAACTATGAACCTCTATTGCGATGAGAAGTCTCTCACTGGAGAATCCGAACCCGTTGAGAAACAAGTCGAAGCCGATATCCTCATACCCAATACCGATGAGGTGGCTACCTCGGAATCAGACGTATCTGTTGCCGATCGTGTCAACGTATGCTACTCTACAACACCTGTCACCAAAGGTCGTGGTCGAGGTATCGCATATGGAACCGGTATGAATACAGAGGTCGGTAAAATCGCCGAGTCAACCACAAAGAAACCCCGCAAAGAAGGACGCTCGATGAACTTCAAGAAGCATGGCCCTCTCCAAACAATCAAAGGTCTTACTCTCAGAACCTACGATGGAGTTGGAAAGTTCTTGGGTCTCACCGAAGGAACACCCCTCCAGCGCAAACTCTCGAAGCTCGCTTACCTCCTGTTTGGATGCGCCATCCTCCTCGCTATTGTCGTCTTCGCTGTCAACAAGTTCAAGGTCACTGACGAGGTCGCTATATATGCTATCTCCACCGGAATTGCCATCATTCCCGAATCTCTGATTGCTGTCTTGACAATTACCATGGTTGTTGGAATGACAGTCATGCGGAAGGCAAACGTTGTCATTCGAGATCTTTCTGCATTAGAGGCTCTTGGCGGTATCACCAATATTTGTTCTGACAAGACCGGTACTCTCACCCAAGGTGCTATGATTGTCAAGAAAGTTTGGCTGCCCAAGATCGGAGTCTACACCGTCAACAACTCCATGGACCCCAACGACCCAACTCAAGGAGAGGTTGTCATTGGCTCCGAAACCATCTCACCCGCTTCGACACCAGATGAGAAGCAGGATTTCGATCATCAACGTAGTGCTGCTGCTCTCAAATTCGATGTCCCAGCCGAAAAGTTGGCCAAAGATCAGCAGAAGACCGAAAGAGATACCGATGAAGAGCCAGCAACCATGACCGCTGATCTCGAAGCTTTCCTCCGACCCACTGCACTCTGTAACCTCGCCACCGTCAAGAAAGAGGAGGTTGAGGGTGAGAAGGCCAAGCAATGGAACACCAGCGGTGAGCCAACTGAGATTGCCCTTCAAGTGTTTGCCCATAGATTCGACTACGGCAAGAAAGGACTCGAAGCAAAGGGATGGAAACAAATCGCCGAGTACCCATTCGACAGCACCATCAAGCGTATGTCAGTCGTCTACAAGAATCCAGATGAGGAGCAATGGGTCGTCTACAGCAAAGGCGCCGTTGAGCGAGTCCTCGATCTCTGTAGTTCTATCGGCACCGGTGACAGGAATGAGCCTATGACCGACGCTTTGAAGGACACCGTTCTGGCTCAGATGGATCACTTCGCCAGACAGGGCCAACGTGTTCTGGCTGTGGCTTCGAAAGTCTGGCCTGGAGAATTCATTATTGAACAGAAGGACGGAAAGCATGGAAGTAACGTTGACGAGCTTCGACCTCAGGTCGAAGAAGATCTCACTCTCGTTGGTCTTGTTGGAATCTATGATCCTCCTCGTGATGAGACCAAAGACGCTATTCGAGAGTGTTCCGAGGCTGGAATCAAAGTTCACATGCTTACTGTAAGTAAATCCCAACAATTTTCATCCGAGACAATCCTAACAAGAAACAGGGAGACCATCCAGCAACTGCTGAAGCCATCGCCAAGGAAATCGGAATCATCCCACGCAACATCAATGTTCTTCCCAAGGACGTCGCTGAATCCATCGTCTTCAAAGCAACCGACTTCGACAAGTTGTCTAACGCTGAGATTGATGCACTCCCCGAACTACCTCTCGTCATTGCACGTTGCGCACCAGATACTAAGACACGCATGATCGAGGCTCTACGTCGCCGTGGTCTCTACATGGCTATGACTGGAGACGGTGTCAACGATGCTCCGTCTCTGTCATCCGCAGACGTTGGTATTGCGATGGGTCTTGCAGGCTCGGATGTCGCCAAAGGTGCCGCTAAGATCGTTCTTACAGACGACAAGTTCAACAGTATTGTATCAGCTATCCGCGAAGGTCGCCGCATGTTCGACAACATCCAGAAATTCGTTCTACATCTCTTGACATCCAATGTCGGTGAGGTGATCCTTTTGATCGCCGGTCTCGGATTCCAGGATTCTTCTGGACAATCAGTGTTCCCTCTCTCGCCACTTCAAATCCTCTGGGTCAACATGCTGACCTCCTCATTCCCTGCCTTCGGTCTCGGTCGTGAGAAGCCATCCTCCGAGATCATGCAACGCCCACCTCACAAGATCAAGTGGGGAGTATTCACCCCTCAAATCATGGTCGACATGGTCGTCTACGGAATCATCATGGGAACCTGCACAATCCTCACCTTCGTAATCATCATCTACGGCGCCTATGGCGGCGACCTCGGCCACGAATGCAACGCACGATACAACAACCACCCCGAAACATCCTGCGACCCCGTCTTCCGCGCTCGTGCAGCTGTCTTCGCAGAACTCACTTGGCTGATCCTCATCTCGGCCTGGGAATTCAAGTCCCTCCGCCGCAGCATGTTCCGCCTCGATCCCACAACCAACAGCCGCTTCCCATTTTTCAAGGACGTCTACGAGAACAAGTTCCTCTTCTGGTCTGTCCTGATCGGCGCCGTGTCCGTCTTCCCCGCCGTCTATATCCCCTACCTCAACACCCGCGTCTTCAAACACACCGGCATCACGTGGGAATGGGCTCTCTCCTTCGGCTCGATCTTCGTCTTCGTGCTGGGTATTGAAGGCTGGAAGGCTATCAAGCGATCTTTCAGACTCTTTGAGGCTGGTAGTGATGATGATATGGAACATCGCCGTTCGCGCAAGCTGGGTCTTAGACAGGGATTCTTCACTATGGCGAAGAGTCAGGCGAGCAGTATTCGCAGTCTTAGCAGACGCCCTACGAGCAGGAGTGGTGATAGTATGAGTGGAAATGAGAAGATGTCTGCGAGGTCTATGAAGCAGGGATCGCAGCCGCCGGTTGGTGATGAGCGGGTTTGAGTGCCATTTGTCTTTTTCTTGTCGTGTTTCTTCATGATTCCCCCTCATGCGCTTGGGTTCGATGTAACTTTTTGGTGGTATACTGGAAGTATATTGATAGAAATTAAAGAAGTAATGATCAAAGTCTCAATTATCTGTCAAACAGAATTCGTGAAGTGAGATAGCTCTAGTCTACATTGATCGTGAATTTCCCCCTTCCCCATGTGTTTACAATGCTTTCGCTTAAAGTTCAACCCAAGAATATTATTGTTCTTTCACTATTTGCCAAGCCGATATTCTTTACTGAGGGTTACACTAGATACTTCCCTTCCTCTACCGTAAACACCGTAAACAAAGATAAAGTGTGCGAAGTTTCATTCTCTAACTAACCAGGGCTTTCTTCCACATTTTCATCGTTCCAGAATGTAGCAAAATTAGATATACCAACAAAGAAGAGCATACCTACCATTGACGAAATTCTTCTCGACAACTTGGACTATCCGCTACGTCTCTTTCAACTTTTATACATAGACCAACATGCCGCTATCAGATTAACCAGATTTGTTCAACATCCCAGGGACGTGAATTGAGGAATTCTCAATATTCAGCAAAATCCCAAGCTGCGTAGTATGCAGCACACCTAACCATCCTATCCCGCCCCCACAGCCCGCCCGCCCATCACCGCGGGCGGGCCATCCCCTATCAGCCGCAGCACCCTGAAAACCAATAGTCGCTCAACTCTGTACCACTGCCGCGAATGAGGCTGATGTGAAACCCATCGCAGCGGCGACCTCAGGTCAATCCGTCTCAACTCTTCCTTTCCCTCCATCTTTATAACCATCGCCGGCATCATCTCGACTTTCTCCCTCCCACTGAATATAATCTGCACGAAGAAATTGGACTTGCAATTAAGTTGAAGGAGCAGTAAGGAAGAGAAGAGATAAGATGGTATTGAAGCGCAACATTCGCGGCGGGGTGCCGTCCCCCTATCCACGGTTTTTGTTCCATGGACTGCGGTCTGCGCAGTTGTTGTCTTCGCTGGTAGTGAGTGGTATTATGGGGTATTTCATGTATCATCTGCGTATGTGGCACTGTTTCTGTTCTCTTGGGGGCATGGCTAACTCGGTCGTTGAATTGTAGGAGACGAGAACTTCGCTATTCCTTGGACGTTTATTCTCGTAAGTGCCTCTGGAGCCTTGCTAAATATTATACTGCATATGAAAATACAATGGAATAGTTGCTGATAAGTAATTCAACAGCTGCTAACCGTCTCCGTCGCAACCATCCTCGCTCTCCTCGTCACAATCATACTCTATAATTTCACCTACACCTCCCCACGATTCAACTGGTTACTGAACGGCGGAATATCTATACTCTGGGCTTTAGGCTTTGCGCTACTCAGCTGGTCAATAAGTACCTCGCATGTACTGTCCAAAGTATGCTCAAGGCAGGTATGGGGTGGAGACGCAGAAGCAAGTGTTTGTAGAGACTACAAGGCTCTGTGGGCAATGACTTTGTGCGGGACGTAAGTTGGGTTTATCGTCCCGTCTATCTCTGGCTTGATAATTAGAATGAAATGCTAATTCTGGTGTAAAACAGAGTCTCGACTCTCGCAGCACTAGCTCTCGATATCAAGACCGAATGGACGACAACTAGACGCGGCGTGTATGCTATCCCGGAGGATGATAAGGATGCGCAGAGGTTGAACGAATTGAAGAGTATGCGTGTGAAGAGCGAGGGGTACGAAGCGCCTGAAGAGCAGAGAGATGTTGCGCATGGGGTCGGGTTTGAGCAGGAAATGGATATTGGGTATCATAATCGGTATGGTGCTGAGGAAGAGGTCCAGAGGCGGAAGAAGTAGGAGTACTGTATGATTCGGAGATTGTATTGATGAGAGGTGTTCTTGTAGTCTAGTATTGGGCAGGCGCGGAGACGGTTGGAATCGGAAATGGAGATGGAGTTGGCAACTGGAGGTGTTTAGTTTCTTGGAAGGTATACCATGGTTCTTTCGAATCAGCTAATCAAATCAGACACATCTGATTGCTGTTGTTCATTTATTCAACTGACCTTCCATTTTCTTTCAAAAGTTGAGAAGACCGGCGGACACACCCCTCCACCTCCAAGCGGAGTCATATCCACTTCCCAAAATTCCAATCGTACCGCTTTCCAATCACAGACACGGACTTACTCCAGTCTCCTCGGGATATCAAACACATCCCTGCCATTATCGAATCTCAGAATCGAACGATTCCAACTCATCGCACATCCATCCCAAGCCTCCCAAAACGTGATATGGGGCCGCCCGCGCATCACATCGACCCAGAATTCCCCCACTTCCCTCCTGCCATGTGGACAAACGAGATCGCGGAATCTGCGCGCGCGATACAAAACACGTCTCATAGAAACCAGAAAACAGAAACACAAATAATAGACTTTCTAGAAACTTAGTCCCCGGAGTAAATGCCCGACATGGAAGACAATAGGTAATAGAGCCAAGAACAGCTTGTGACCTAGAAAAGGCTTGCCCACCCTGCCCGGACGAAGTCCGCTGTAACGTTTCTCCGTTTTCCAGCTCCTGCCATCATAATCTTCTTCAATAGTACCATGATACTGTACCCCCCGCCCCCTGGGAGAGAAAGTCTTGTCAGCTGCTCCATTAGGAAGGAAGGACGATTCTTGCCAAGTTCGATTCAGCAGCGGGTGAGAGAACCTGAGGAAATCCACTGCCGGCCCAGACTTGCAGAAAAAGATTGGGTTTCAGCCCCCAAAGCCAGGCCCCTCGATACAGAACAGTTCAGTACCACATAAGCCCTAGTCCAGGCCCCAGGGCAGAGGCAGTGGGAGTGGCAGTGGCGCTGGGATTTTCTCTGCCTGCAGGCTGCAGGATGGGATGGGATGGGTTCACGCGCTTAGAGAATGGGCAGACAGAGGTGCAGGACCAGAGGGTGCAGGTTGCATGCAGAGTGTTAACGCCGGAGGAGACAGACAGCCATCATGGGGACGTCGACAAAAAGGCGTTGTTACCTTAGGGGGGGTCAGCTTGGCTGCTCGAAAAGGTTGAGACGAGAAGACTCCGAGGTTCGACCGGTGGAGTGATTGATTCGAGAAAGGTAGGCTAGAGGGGGTCTCGAACGTTGATCAGGTTTCTCGAAGGATTCTCTGAGATGCTGTTATGTGGCACGGCTTTCGTTTGTTGCCAAGGTTGGAATCTTTAGGCTCTATTCTATGTTGGTAAATACTTTCCCTGGCGGCAAAGGAGATACCTTCTCCTGAGGAGCTGTTTGAATTGTTATTATCATTTGACTTAGCTTTTGGAGTCACGGCATCAATTCGAAATAACTGCATTTATGTATCTAATTTTCGACTTCAGTTGTGGAAGTTGTGGTTCATGCGACCCCCTCTACTCTTTGGCGCTAAGCGTCGCAATCGATGCCCGCCCATGGGGATAGGAGATACATGGCATGGGCCACGAATTGTACATCCGATGTAACTCGGCTTAGTGTTGCTATAATTGGATGGTAAGCAGTAGACCTAACACTCTCTTGAAGAAAGTTAAAGTTAATTGCCGACATTGAAAGCTTGGTATTCTCTAAACTGGAGATGAGTACAATCACTTGTGAGATTACACTCCAGACTGAATGTTTTGCACATCGAAGAGCTTGGTACGTCAGAACGATATGTCAAGATGGCAAATCCCATAAGCCTGGATCACTTTCAAATACCGGCACGATACCGGTAGACGGGACGAACCGACAGACAGGGCTCGATTCCTACCGTCGTTCAGTTACGAGCAACGGGAGTGTCTGATAGGATAGCAGTTCGAGATGCATGTGGCCCGCCCTTCTTCTTATCAACCCAATGTGCTACGAGTGCCGCGTCGAGAAAAACCAGCGAGTCAAAAGCCCGGAAGAAGTTCACAAGGGTTCAACATCTCGGCGGTTAGACACTTGGCTGCGGAAAAAAATGTTGCATTTATTTCTCACGGAGTTCATGGTGTTGATGCAAGTAAATCCGTATTTGGACGAACCGGGCTAGCCATGCGGGGATTTTTATGTCAAACTCTCAAGTGACGGACAGGCATGCTCTAGTTTAAGGCTTTTGTGGACAAGGAGGGGCATCCATGATAGTGTTTTTGACTATGAAAGGAGATATTACTTGATTCGGCGTAGGTCAACGACCGGGACATCCTCCGGCCGGTCTACACGGTCTACAGACGAGGGGAACTGCTACTCAACTGAGGGGAAGCAACCCCAAAACCGCCCTATGACAATCATGTTTGAATACAACTGGGCACTTCAAAGGGATGATCTTTTGGCGTTTTTGCTACCTATCATATCTGACAGATCGCCCCCTACAAGAAGATTCAATCGGTGGCTTGGCTCGAGCCTGGATAGTCGCTATGCGTGCAGCGGCCGACACACATATCAAACCTTAATTGGCTCTCTTTCAGGACACCGCACCAATTAAATCCGCAGGGAGAAGCGGCTACACGCGCTTGAGGATTGGTGGAACGGTCATGTTGGTGGAGGGGGCTTGTGGAGATATCGATGGTGATAAGGAGGAGGGGAGCTTGGTTTTGTCGCAAGCGCCGATGGCCCCCTTTCTGGTCCAATGATAGCCGAGACAACATCGCTAAGCTACCTAGATACACTTTTGTGCACGGCTAAGCCGGCCGCTGGTACCGGACTTCCTTCTGATAGATCAGCATTCCAGAGCGGTTTCACAGGTTCCCGTCTCATCGTGTGGGAAAACGGGAAAACAGCTTTTTGCCTTCAGAGATAGTCGTTCGAGAGCTGCATGGCTCAGTGTTCAGTCCTCGGGATGAGACCCACAACCATGGCACGGGGATGTGCTGGTCGGGGATCGGAGGGCAGCCGCTTCGGCCAAGCCCTGGATTTAAAACCTTTGGGGTCCGGAAGTTGTGTTTTGACCAGGCCCTAGACGAGTATAGTGTGGCTGTGTGGAGCATTCAAACTCATCACAGGAGACGAGAGGGAGCCCATTATTGGGCCATTTGCGCTCTCATCAATCGAGTCCCAGCGAGTCCCATGTGCTGTGCTGTGCAAAAAGCGCGTTAAGCCGCCTTCAATCGACGAAGCCGTGAGAAACTGGGTCCGGCCAACCGCATCCCTGACGAGCCTGGCGTAGTGGACGGGATTATTGCATGCAGCACCAGCATCAGGAAGGTGGAGAAGAAAGTCCTCCTGGTCGAGCCTTGTCCTTGTCCTTGTTCCACAGGGGCGAACCAACTTCGGCTATCTGCCGACACCTTCATGGCAGATACAACTGGTACCGTGGCCCTAAATTCGACTGCCATCCTCTAGTTCCTGCACACTCGCGGCGTTGATATTATGAGACGGAACCCCTCTTCCCCTTTGTCCTCACGTCAGCCATACCTGTGCTCACGATGAAGCCCAAACCTACGCATAGGTACAGGATTTGTGGAACTCCGTCAAGGTTGGGGTGTCTCACTTGCAAGTAAGTGGCTCAAGGGAGGGGCAAAAGACCTCAACTTCGAGAGCAAAATCTCAACTGATTGCAACTGTAGAATTCGGAGGGTCAAGTGTGGTGAGGAGAAGCCCTTTTGCAAACGATGTACCTCTACGGGGAGGAAATGCGATGGATATGCTGCCCAGACTGGTCCCAAAGATGCACCACCGAAACCAGCTGCACCCACCAGGACCCTCTCTGGCACTGAGGATCCCATGGAACAGAAGCTGCTGTATTTCTTCAGTACATATACCGCGCCCAGCTTGTCCGGTTTCTTCTCGAGCGATTTTTGGGAACGCAGGGTGGTACTGAGTAGTCATGGAGAGCCTTCAATCCGACACGCCGTTATTGCAATTGCAGCAATGCACCAGGAATTCAACGAGAGGCGGAGGTACGACGGAATGGAAGACACATCTAATCTTCAAGCATTTGCTTTTCGGCAATATACAAAGGCGATCAGTAGTCTCCACCACTTAATGACTACTCGTATGCCTCCACTGGATCTAACATTAACATCGTGTATTTTGTTCGCTTCCATTGATTGTCTGCTCGGAAACCAGTAAGTTTAAATATCTCTACCTGTCAGCGAAGCATTTGATAGCATAACTCCATCGTTGAAGATTTTCCTTGCTGTGATTTGCGTAATTCCACTCAAACATGCTGACAATGTCTTCAGTGCTTCAGCAATAATACACCTAAAGGCTGGGTTGAGGATCTTAGCAGACATCAAATCACACAAAACGCAACGAGGCGTGCACGCCGAAGAATGGGAGCGAGAATTCGCTCCTCCACTCCTAGCCCTCGGGGTGCAAACAGCCACATTTATAAATCCAGCTCTACAGAAAGAGCGCACATCTCTCTGGATAGCTCTGAAACGAGCCGGAAATCTTCCAATACCTACAACCTTCTACTCTCTCGACACAGCGCGACATGCCATAGATACCATATCAGCGACCGTTATGGCCGACCGCACCTCGACCGAAGTAAGTCCTAGCCTACTCGAGCACAAACCTCCAGATCCTCTCGTGCAAGGCAGACTTCACAACGCTGCTCTCGATTCCTGGACGCAAGCGATGGATAAATTCACATCGACCTTCGCCGTCGGCGAACCGCCACTAGGCAAGACGAGATGCGGCGCGTCACTCCTGAAAGTACATTCTCTGGTGGTTTCTATTGTGATTGGCAAACCAGAGGAGGCGGAAGCCAAGTTCGACCACCTCATAACACTCTGTGACCTCCTCGACTCAGCAAGAGTCAACTCTGGTGCGGGGCTCACATTCTCCACCGACCAGCGAGTCATCGCACCTTTATTTTTCACCGCATTACGAGCTCCCAACCCGGTAACGAAACGACGGGCCATCGAGCTTCTATCACGAACCCCAGCACGAGAAGGCATGTGGGATGCCGAGGACGCGATCCGTGTCGCGGAGGGTTCTCACAGCGACATTCAAAACATAGGTGGATTTGTTCTGAACGCGATACTGCCGGATGTGATTCCGCAAAGCGAGATCAAGATCTGGAATGATATTGCGTCGCGCTTGAAGAGCCGTATGACATGGCCGTTTGGGGAGAGCGATCCTGGTCAGAGTCCTTCGTCGATATCTTCTATCACTTCGCCGACGCAGAGCGAAGCTGTTTATACCCCTACTCAGTCGCAGCAGGATTTCACGTCTCCTGCGCCGCCTGGGATGCAGAATTATTAGGACCGCCTTGCCTTTTGCTGAGGGGTTTGTACATGTACGTAAACGTAATTAATGATAGCCAAAAGATACCAATTCATGCTCCTCATGTCAAGAACAATCTCGCATAATCCGTATTCTGCTATTTTGCTGTTCCAAATCTTTAATCCGATATCTTGAACAAACATCATACCCTCCCACCATAGCACCATAGCACCCTCACTTTCGCAACAACGCCTCGCCACCTATCCAAAGCAGTCCAGGTACCAAGACACCTACCTACACCAAAACCCAACTCCAGAGCTCGCTCTCCCATCAAATCAGCATCTCCCATTTTTCACAAATTCGATATTCAAAGATAGAAGCTACGGGGAGACCGAAACCCCACCACACTTCTAGTCCCTTGATCTGCTTGCTGTCCTGGGCTCCCACAGAATTGGATTAACTAGCCGATAAGATCAAGTCAGATCGATCAACCAGCCCGTTATTTGCCCGCTTCAGCAACGCGCGCGCTGATCCCCTTACAAGCTAAGCTAAGGTAGATTTACCTAAACAGTCGAGAGAGTGTGTTAGAATTGGCGAGTTTGTGATTATTATTATAGCCAATGGAGGTTTTGTTTGTACTAAAGCTTTGAGTTAAGAAAATTAGGTTAAGTTTATGCTTGCTTCTGTACAGTACAGTAACATTAAATTTACCTTCATTATTGACAGTAGAGTTGAACTCGGACCACCAGCACCAGCACCACTACAACCCAGCTCAACGATCCAATCCCCCGCACCACGCCACTAGTGCCCGGGTCAGGCACTGAACTGTGCCGCATCAAGCTCCAGCGCGAGACTCTAAATCAGCCCTGGGCAGACACTAAGTAGTATTTGGGTTAAGCACTGGAGCATTGACAGTGGGTTTTAGTGGGAAGTTTATTGGGTAGGGAGGTAAGGGTAGGGATTATTGGATTGAGTTTACGTTTACAGAGGTGGACGGGGTGGAATTGGCTTTGGAACTTTGGACAGTAGGACAGGTCCTTGAAATAGAATGTTATGCTATTGGTAGCTGGACGGTGGCGAGCTAAGATAGCATAAGATTTGAGATTGGGGGATGGGGATGGGGATTTGGCGCGTTGCGAGTTTTGAGGAGTTGAAGATGTCGAGTTATTTTTCAATTTGGATTTGAGTGCCGCAGAGTCGGGTGCCATGGGGTTAAGATGAAGTGCTAAGAAGGGGGCTTTTGCAAATCGGTACATGCAAATTGCTTTGAGCAATGTCCCCCGACTCTCTGAGATTTGGGGTTGATGTACTGTGATCTCCGCTGTGTTGACTGGGGCGAGTGAAGTCACAATCAATTCCTCTAGAAAACTTCAAGTAACAATGCCCTGAAAGCACAAGCCCCTCAAGTCAAAGACAGCAAGAACTCGACCGAGTAACTCACCAACTCTCAACACTCACTAAAACGTCATCTCGACCGGTCTCAGAGACAGTTTCCACCTAAATGGGTTTCGTAACATCTCGTCACGCTGGCTTCCGCGCAAGGAAATCCAGGTCATGAACGTATGACAGCCTCAGATTGCAAGCTCGCCAGGCCATTTTCCTCCGAACTATCAGAGACGACCATAGCAGATAACCTAGACCAAGAGAAGAGTACGAATCGTATATGGAGAAATGTAGCCCAGGAAAGCCGCCCTTTCTGCCTCGATTCCTACGTTCGACATCGAGATCTTCTCGCTCCTCTGCCGACTGGTAATGGAAGTAGGTGTTGGATTACCAGATCAGAGGCTGATCTCCCTACTCGGTACCTGGCCTGTTGCTCATTTGTTTATTGCATTCCTCGCTCATTTAGGGGCGGTTTCAAGAATCGAAGTGATGCCCATAGAACTTTTCTGGGATGGAAGGAAGGACGGGTGGAAAGATATTTTGGAAGAATGATATCTATCCGTTGACCAACATCGACGTGATGATGGTTTTGGGGGTTTCAGATACTTACTGCACCTGTTTGTTTGGAGGCATAGTATGTTTAGGAAACAATTGGTGCTGGGCGAGATGAGATACTGCTAAGATGACGGCAAGTTGGCCTCGTCGCGACAGATAATGTCGACCAATCGGTTCTGCATCCGAATACGTCGAGAGGAAGGAAGGAATAAACGTGCTCTCAATCCTTCGTTGGTCGTCGTAGGCGAGAAAGTGACCGTCTACCCTGCCACTCAGCCGCATTTCTCTTCCTCGCAAACGTTGCGTGCAGCGTCAGATCCTCCAGGAATTATGTCCAGCGACATCATGAGTTTTGAGCTGAGATCTTCTCGTATTGCAATTACAATTAGGAATCAATACTTGATAATTGAAGGAGGATTCGTTGGATTTCCGAGAGGATGTGCTGGATTGTACATTGTACTCTTGTCCTGGAATAGCCAACAAATTTCGACTTTGTACGTTACAATTCAATCAGGTACATTGACGTGAAAGTTCACGTTCCAATCAACACAACCCCCTTTTCTTACCGAGGCGGCATCTGAAACATCAAGTTCGGGGCAACTCTATTTAACCATATGAAACACAATACATATGCTGTAAAGTCCCATTACTTTGATACAAGAATCGCATTCAAACGCCTTTACATATAATTCGATAACGGCAATCTCTTAATGCTTCGTGAGTGAGAGCGCTGATCGTCAATATCCCACCCATGATTTCCATACATACAATTCGCTCGGCACTTGTGAACTCAAATGAACGGAACGGAACGTCGCACAATGATCAAAAAATAGAGTTCCAGATTGCCGTAAGCATTGACCTACTCTAAACCAAAAGCTGGGTTCCAAAGTTTCTAGATTGCGGTTAAAACTGCATGCACGTGATAGACACGGCCGTGAACTCAGTCCTCCCGTTAGGAAATGCTTCCATCCTCGACAACATCTTTGCCACACATCCTCCAGAATAGCCAGCTCAAGCATGAGTAACATGCACACGGATTGAATTACGAAGATTTCAACAATAGCCCAGCCTACATACACGTTATGAGAAATATTCTGGATAGAGTGCTCACTCTTCGGTGGCTCGTGACAGCTTACTGGTTCCTGGCGACGAGCTCGCTCAATCCCTATCTGATCGCGCCAACACCTTCTCATCCGCCACACCACCAACTTCCCAGCATCTCACATCAAGATTCCATTTAGGCACAGTCCGAGCCCAGGCCCAAGCCCAAAATACAACCTAGAATAAGCATATGATTCGCCTTACGGGCTGCATTGTTGGTCCTCCTCCAACAAAATAAGGATGCAACGCTCAGCCCTGAGAGGCTCGGCTAAACCCCTCACTTACAAATTGACACTCACTCAATTGAGCCCCTGAGAAGAGAAGCAGTCTGGCAGCGCAGCGGCGCCAACAAACACAGGCTCCTGGCGTGGTGGCGCGAAAATGTCAAGATCCCTGAGAACCCTGGAATCCAGATCCTACCCGCTGTCGTGGGACTGGCCAGGCTCCGTTTGGCTCATAATCCGCCTCATTTCAAAACGTCGTGCATCTCACCAATGAGAGCCGCGGCCCTTCTGAATGTGACCTTCGCACCGAGGTACCCACAACTCTTCTTGACTTTGTTCATCTCATCTTCTGCTTCGATTGCGTTTCTGGGTCTGGGCGCTCTGACTCCTGCGCTTGTTTTTTTGTTTCGTTTCGCTCTCTTGGTGCCATACAAGCGGTGCGCTCTACCACCATTCCTCCACTCTTATTCGCGCCCTTGGTACTTTGTTCGCTCCCTTGTGGGGAAGAACGAAACAACTTAAAATAGGGGGTAGTGACAGAGGGGCTGTAGTTTGCTCTACTCACTCTTATCCCACTCATACGGCCAATACAGTATTTGCGCCGTGGTACCGCACGATTCGGCTGGTATCTCCCATGCGAGTCAAAAATTGGCATGAAGGATGCAAGGCATTCTTTTCCTTGCATAGATGCATCAACACTTCAGTGCAAAGTGCCCAGGTGGCATAGGCTTGGAGGAACCATCTATGCCATGTGAAATCTATTAACGTTCATCTCGGCATGATATTGAACATGGGGTGAGTGATATGTGGGAGCTGTCAACTTCGTGTTTGGAACTCCTTTAGCCGCGCCTCTGGCTCTGTGCATGTGCCTGCCCCTGAAAATTGCCGACGTGGGCGAATCGACTTTGTATATATGGTTTTGTTTCGCGCTCGAAACACGAACCCCCTTTTCTTAGTACATACAGACTACTACGAGTACTTGCTTTCATACTTATATATCTCCTTGCCCGCCCGAGTTTTCATCTTTTCTTTGCTCGGAGCTGTAATCTGGTTAATTCGCTACCACCACATTCCTTTACTCGCTTTTGACTTATTCGCTTGCTCGTCCTCGCTTACCCTGTTATAATTTCTCAACACATCAACACACCAATACACCCCAACTTCTATCCAAGCTCAACTCACACAAAATGCACACCATCTCAACCCTCCTCTCCGGCCTCGCCATTCTCAGCACCACCCTCGCCATAACCGCCGAAACCAACACCGGCTTCCGCATAACCTGGTCCGACGACTTCAGCGGCACCACCCTCGACCCCGCCAAATGGGACACCTTCACCGGCACCCCCTCCAACAACGAACAACAAACCTACACCGAAACCGGCAACTGCGCTATCACACCAGACAAAACCCTCCTCATCACCCCTGAGAACAACAACGGCAAATGGACATCCTGCCGCATCGAATCCGTGCCCAACTTCCAAGCCAAACCAGGCGGCCAGATGATCGTCCAAGCCAGACTTAAGCTCGGCGATGCAGGAGCCAAATTGCAGGGTATCTGGCCTGCATTCTGGTCCCTCGGTGAAGCTGTCAGGAACGGCGTCGATTGGCCAGGCTGCGGCGAAATCGACACCATGGAGAATGTCAACGGTGATGTCCTCGGACACGGAACCATCCACTGCGGAGCAGCGTGTAACGATCCCACTGGTCTCGGGTCAGGCACGACGTTTGACTACGGGACTTTCCACACGTGGGCTCATGCTATTGATTTGCGGAGCGGGGATTGGCAGGAGCAGAGTATTACGTGGTATATGGATGGACAGCCCTTTAAGGTGCTGCATGGGAAGGATGTGGGCGATGAGGCGGCTTGGAAGTCGGTTGCGCAGAAGGGGATGTTTTTGACGTTGAATGTTGCGGTGGGTGGGAATTGGCCGGGGAATGTGGCTGCTGATACGGCGAGTGGGAAGGCCGCGGGGATGGAGGTTCAGTATGTGGCTGTTTATGAGTCGGAGTGAGGAGATTATAGGAAATTGGCTTCATTTGGTCTTCTAGGGTGGAGTTTGGGAGTTTGAGATTACAAGTTACGGAGTACTTTGATGGGTTTCATGGTGGGGTTTGGGTCCTGGCGTTTGGTGCTTAGTGCTGTTAGAGGGAACGACATATACCAGGCGTTGGATGAGATTTAGAGGTACATATCTGGCTTATAATTTTGCATATACTTCTGGAAGTATACACGAATGTACATTTCATTGTTCATCAGTATCTATGGCTCAAGAAGTGAACTCTGTTAGGGACCCATAATTTGCATATGTCCACTAAAGAGCTCAACAAGCATGTAAACATTGAAGCTGCTGTTCCAGCCAATTCCTGAATCAAAACAAGTGAAAGTAACCACCTATATCTCTCACACAATATCCACTCTCTGGCTGCAATCCCAAATCCATGACGCCCAACTGCCGAAGAAATTCAGACCATAGAGCCAGCCCATCCATTTCCATCTCAAGCAACCTCGCCTAACTTCGTAAATCCACTCTCCTCAAAACACCCCACCAAAAACAGCAACAAACATCCGCCACCCTTAACCTCGATTTCTGCAACAAAACGAAGGTCAGATATCAACAGTCAGCACATCCAACACAAGCTTCCGAAATTTTCTGAGCAGTTGAAAGCTCAAGTTGACTCGTTTACATCCTCTACCCCATATCGGTGGCAATGGTGTTGTCCTAGGTATGCTATTTTGTTGGTGGGGTTCCCAAGCCAGGGGGGTTCAGGGGTGCAACAACCCCGCCAACAGCCAGAAGCGACATCGAGACCTGGGATCCAATAACAATATGTGCTGACCACCGAGCATGCAATGTAAGACGGCAACGGCTTTCTGCAGTAGTACTTTCTGTATCCCCATGCTCCTTATCGTATGGATGAAAATATATGGTAGGGGACGAGAAATTGCAGTAGTCACGCTGATATTCCAGTCACTTTTCCAGTACAATCTATTCATCACCGATTCGACTCCCTCAACATCAGCATTTCCATCTCATCAGCCTCATGTTCTTCCAGCATCTGCCTCGCCCGACTCTGTCCAGTGACATGCACCTTCAACCCCTTGTCAAAATTCCTCATACACTTGATTGCCATCCCGATCGTCGCAACTTCAAGGATGAGCGTAGGGGCGACGAAGAAACTGAGCTGTTTTCGGGCGGGTAGGAAATCGTCTGCGCGGCTTGGAAGGTACATGAGGACAGTCATGTATATGAACCACGCGAAGATTCCTGTGTGCATGGCCTAGTTTTGTGAGCTGGTGTCAGCTGATTTCGCTGTATGGTGCACTGGGATGCAATTGTAGCGTTCTTGGGGAAGGATGGTGGCGTTGAGAGACTCACCAGGACAATAAGCATGCCGGTTTTGCTTTCGTGTCTCATGCATGATGCGGATGCGATTAGAGTGATACATATCACTGGAAGACTCGAGAAGGTAAGGATGTAAAGGACATCCATGATTGTTGTTGACATGGTTATGAATTGGCACATGAGTCCTAAGAAGAAGAACAAGTCAAACTTGAGCAAGCAGATGTAAATCTATACATATGTCAGTAGGCTGAACATGTATGGCTGTCAGTCTCAGCGAGTTATGCATACCTTGAAGTCCAAGTATCTATTCTGCATATCCAGATCTGCGTTTAATTGTTTGTAAATCGTCCATTGGAATTCTCCGTAAAGCTTCACACTGATGCAACAAATAGCTACCAGGTAAAGCCCAGTGATTAAGATAATGGTTATCAAGGATGGCTTGAGAATGGACCAAGCGGACCTGCCCACCCATCCTTCGACCTCTAGCGCCTCGACTGCTCTGTCAACCTGATTGTATTGCAGCCCAGCGTACACACAAAGACAGGCAGCATAGAAACAGAGACCGAGCAGTTGCATTGTGTTCTTCTGCGCCAAAGTATCGTAGACCAGGAGTGCCTGATAGGTCAGAGCGATAATGAACAGAATCGCAAATGACGGAAGTGCGTTGGCCGAAGGCTCGAAGCCCGAGCCTCCTTTCAGAGTGCCCACGAACATGATGAACGCTGTACTGTGAAACGTTATCGTCTGAAGCCTGATATTGGTCGATTTGATAGTCAATACATCATACGTACACTTCAAGCGCAAGCACGGCGCCGAGCTCTACTGTTGATACGGCGACAAAGCACCATGCCCATGTTGTGGTTGGGCGATATAGCATTGGGCTTAATATTTTGCTATTTGAATTTCGAGTCTTGAACTCATGAGCTCGAATTTTCGTGAACAGATATATAATGAAGCTGCAAACGATAGTGAGCTGAAATGAGAGGCGAGTGATTTAGCCACGCTGCGGCAGATTTCCCTGACCCTTGTTCACACGGTGGCTGAGGAAGGGCTGAGTGCGTGCAGGGCCAGCCGCGCCTACCTTCTCATCTATTCGAACCGACTCAGTAAATGCAAACAGAACATTGATAAAAATGATATTCCTCGACTCATCATTTCAAGCTTATTCAGTGAGAACCGTCAACTCCTGCTCGGGCTCCTCAACATGGACAATAAGCAGGGCTGGACGTCCGGCCCTCAAGTCCGAGGCACCTTTGACATCCTCTGGACCTGCATTTCTACTCTAGCGCTCTGTGTCTGGACAGCCGTCCATCCAAATATATCATGTGTATCTAGCGGCCGCCGTGCCTTCATGGTCCGTCTAGGAATGATGGCCGTTGCGGTCGTCCTGCCTGAAATCATCATATCTGCAGCTTGGAGACAACTCAAATCGGCGCAGTGGCTACGCGCCGAGATAAACGCATTACATATGCAGACTCAAAAGAAACGTCAGAATGCGGAAGGCGGGAGCCTAAGCAATGGTGTTCTTAGTGAGAATGAATTACTTCGCGATCCGTTGCTGCCACCTTTGGACTTCGGAAATGGCAATACCACCACTCAACGTGTACCAGATAGTCCGCAGCCGAATACAAATGCAAATAATGATGCGTTAGAGACTGCCTCCACAAACGATAGAACAGATCCAATACAGCTGCTCGAATGGACATCAGAGCAAGCCTTCTTCGCCGTCATGGGCGGCTTCGCCATCGAACTCGACTCCACCAACCCATCCTCCTTACAAACCAATACCCCCAACCCAGAAAAACACCTCCTCAGCACCGAAGGTATTCTCCAGCTCGCAAAGCTAGGCCTTCTACCCAACATCTCCACCTCCGAGATCGAAGAACGTAGCAAAGCAGACCTCATCGCCAAGCTGCTCGTCCTCTTACAAATCACCTGGTTCGCACTCCAAGTCATCGGCCGCCTCGCTGGGCACCTCCCCCTCACGCTCCTCGAAACACACACAGCCGTGCACGTGGCATGTACAATCCTCATCTACCTGCTGTGGCTGAAGAAGCCGTACGACGTGCAGTCGTCCGTTGTACTGAGTCACCCCGACGTCAAGGACATGGCGGCCCTGTTCAGATTCTCGAGACTTCTGAAGGAGAATCATGCGAGGGCTGTGGAGAGGTTCCAGACTGCGAGAGTCGCGTATTGGAGGGATCGTGTGGTGCGAGCAAGTAATAATCTGCTCGATTATGATCCCCCGCCTATGCCGCCTGTTAGAGAGCCGTTGACGGCAGCAGTGGCTCGCTATTGTGGACTTCTCCCAGACCAGCTCCCTCCATCAATGGTGCCAAGCTCCAGCTCCAGCTCCAAATCCAAAGAACAACTGCTTACCAGTCTTGCTCCACAAGCGCAAAAAGCGATCAACATGGTCCGAATTAAGGAAGGCCTCTCTAAGCGAGATGTTGACTCCCAGAACTGGGACTTGCTGCGCGAGAATTCAGAAAACTTCGCTATCAGAGAAGTATGGGGCAGTTGGAGCACCGACATAGGACACGACATGTCCATTGAGAAAAGCCTCCATTTCCTCTTCAACCTGCTCTACGGCGGCGGCCACCTCGCAGCCTGGGCGTCCTCCTCCTTCCCCACGCCCGTCGAGCAGTGGATATGGCGAGTATCCGCCATCGTGCTCACCCTGATGCCGTTATGGGGATTGATGTGGGTTGGGTGGTGGAAAGCAGTGAGAACGAAATGGAAGATTTTCTATCCGGTTCGAAACGGGGATTTGGATATTGTGGTTGCGCCGTTCTTTTTCTTGCTTATGTTGGTGTATGCTGTGGGGAGGAGCTTCCTGCTTGTTGAGTCGTTAATTAGCCTTAGGATGTTGCCGAAGGAGGCGTTCAAGACGGTGGAGTGGTCGGAGTATCTGCCGCATATTTCATGATATTATAATCGTACGTTAGATATCTTGCAATCAAACGCTGCCGGGCTTGCTCGATCTTCTTTCATGAATAATACCCTTTCCGTTGGACAACATCTTAAACAATATCAGTATACTCTCGTCATTCAACCCGTTATCCGACGGACCGACAATAGGACTACATCCGTTAAATCTTCTATTCTTGGCAGGGGAAAGGCCCATTGTCAGTCCAATGATTGAAGGAGATGCTAGTCTCTGAAGCCTGAGCGTTGAAATGCAGCATCCCGTCAGATTTGAAAGAGCTGAATACCATTAGATGATCTGTATCTGTGGTATTAGACCTAAGGGCTTAATAGGCAGTTAACTCTCTCTACTTTCGAGGGCTCAGATAGACGAGTGCCGCAGACTTTCACAGGGGAACCGAATATCAAACGCATAACTTACCTTAAGGTAGCGACTAACCTAAGTAGGTAGGTACATCTCAATCCAACTCGCTACCTATCGACCTACTATTGCTACGCCACCTCCACAACGCCATGATTGGTCGTCTGTTGGTGTTGTGTTTATGTCAAGAATCTTTCGACAATCTTGCCTTATAGGAAATTGAATTCTAGGTAGGATGCAGTGCTCAGTAACACCTTGGTTCCATTTCCAGTCCTTTCGTCTCCACGTGATCGAAGACAGAAGTGACGAGACTAAGACCTCCCTTTGGAGCAGAGAAGATAGAACGTATCTTCGGGATATCTCAATAGATCACGTTTCTCATCGTTAGCACGAGCCAGAAGTTCTGAAGTCTGAAGTCTGAAGTCTGAAGTCTGAAGTCTGAAGTCTGAAGTCTGAAGTCTGAAGTCTGAAGTCTGAAGTCTGAAGTCTGAAGTCTGAAGTCTGAAGTCTGAAGTCTGACGTCTCGTACCAAGTACCAAGCTCCGTGCTTGCCGGCGCACGCCAACCCACCCCCTCCACACCGAGATACCTCCAATGATTTGAGCAGCCGCTGGAGAGAACCGACTTGGCAGGCGTAGGGAAGGGGCTGAACTGCTGAGAGAAGCTTTCAGGCAGTGGTGGGAATGCCGTGTGCCATGCTATGACATAAGGTAGGTTGTATCGGTGGGTACAAGACTGCGGTAGAACTGTCCGAAGATCCCTATGTAAATTTACCAGGCGAGGGGTAGGAGTGGAGGGTGGTTGTAACATGTGCTAGCCCTGCTATGGGTATGGGTAATAATGCATACCATACCATACTCCATTTTGAAAGGCATTCAAAGTGTGAAAGTATAAATCGAAAGAAATGTGTTGGATTCAATTTCTTTGGATTCTGATTGGAAAATGTTGGACTGGTTGTGAGTGTGGCTTTAACTCGAGACATGTTGGGTTGTCCACATACCTTCCCTTCCTACGTGTTTGTTTTTCCTACCTCGAGGCCTGCCCTAACTTCGTAAGGTTAACTCAGTAGCACAGGTAGGATTCTCAAAATAAACCCCGCACTGCCCTCCACCAGCCGCGCACAAGCATCCCTGGGCGAATCCTCACCAATACCTACCTACCTTACACCCAAGCATCTGCATATCTGCATATCTGCACAACAGCACTGTACTGTACTGTATGACGCACATCTACAACTGCATCATTCTTAAATCTCTGCCGCCAGCCTCTTGCCAGGCTTCCTCTCTTTAACTTGGATTGTCCTGTTCCTGTCCACGTTCGTTCAGCACTTCCATTTCGCGACTCTCTCTCCCCTCACCATTGATTGCTCGAGCTTCCCGTTTCAACCCACCATCGAACGAACCAACCAAAACCAGCTGGCACCCACCTCATCCACCAAAGCTGAACTGCCCCTGGTAGCCACCCGCGGGCTACGGTAAAGTTGGGTTGGTAACGAAGGACTACTCCGTAGATCGAACCTGGAACCTGAACCCGCCCGCCAAGTAAGTTCCCAGCTTGATACTTGCACCTGCCTGCCCACAGTGCTACCGGACCAAGCATTACCAGCTACTTAATACCTGGACGGTCCCCCCTCGTCGACGACCTGGCCTTCCGTCAACATGGTCCGCATCTCGCTCCCAAACCGTCTCAAATCCTACACCAACAGCACGAACAACTCGCGCAGCTCAAGTCCGAACCCTGGTGCGAACAGTATGAGGAAGACGAATAGTGGCTCGGATGGAGGTCCGGACGGTGCGAAGGTCAATGGATTGATGTTGAAGGTGGTGGTTATCAAGGTACGCCAAACTCAAGAAGCTACAATAAGGTTAAAAGAGGGGGAGAGGAGAAGAAGTGGCAGATTGCAGGCATTCCGAGGCCAAGAACAGGATGTAGGTGAGATGCTGACAAGTGGAAACAACAGGCCAGGAATCTAGCAGCAAAGGATAGGAGCGGTACTTCTGACCCAGTAAGTATTTGAAGCCCGTGCAAAGCCTGGAAGGACTTCGAAAGCTAAAAAGTTCCAAAGTATCTTGTCCTGACGCTGGGCGATTCGAAGAACGCAACGCAATCCGTCCCCAAGACCCTCAATCCAGAATGGAACGTCACCGTGCAGATGCCAGTCAACAACGTCAGCGCCCTCCTCCTCGACTGCGTGTGCTGGGACAAAGACCGCTTTGGGAAAGACTACTTAGGAGAATTCGACCTGGCACTCGAGGACATATTCACAGGCGACAAGGTCGAGATCGAGCCACAATGGTTTACGCTCTCTAGTAAACGCACTGGAGGGAAGAAGAGCAGTAATGTTTCAGGAGACGTTCAGCTGCAGTTCACGCTCTACGATTCGAGCAATGTGTCTGCGACGCCCGCACAGATTCTAGAGAAGTTCCGTACGTTGGCTGGAGTGGTGGATCTGCCGGATACGCCCGGGAGACCACCAATGGGTGCTACAGAGGCAGATGAAGATCTTGATTTCGACGACGATGATGAGCCAAGTGACGAGACCGACGATCCTACAAAGCCCGAGAATGCAGAGAAGAGACGCAGGAAATTGAGATTGAAAGGTTTGCGGAAGAAGAAGCAATTGAACGCCTACGAATTTACTGGTGGTAGTGAGGTGGTGGGCATTGTCTTCTTGGAAATTGGAAAGATTACCGATCTACCGCCCGAACGCAACATGACCAGAACTTCGTTCGACATGGATCCGTTCGTTGTAGCTTCGTTAGGCAAGAAGACGTACAGAACTCGAGTGATCCGGCATAATCTGAACCCGGTGTTCAACGAGAAGATGATCTTCCAGGTGTTGAAGCATGAGCAGACATACTCGCTATCTTTCACTGTCATTGACCGTGATAAGCTGTCCGGAAACGATTTCATCGCAGCTAGCGTTCTGCCCTTGAAGGAAATTACGGATACTGCGCCAGATGCCAACCCCGAGACTGGTCTGTATTCTCTTAAGGAACCTCCGGATCCAAGCGCTTTCCCGGCCCAGCCCAATAGATCAAGATTCAAGTTGCCGTTATCCCGCTCGACATCATCCCAAAGTTTGAAAGGATTGACCCGACCTACCCTGCCAACCAGAACTTCAGCCCAGAATGTGTCATACAACAGCATCAATTCAGGAACATCTACGCCAACGCCTGGTCCGGCGCCAACAAGCAACCCAGCCGGGCTTCAACCTGGTGATAACGTGCCTGTGCCAAATGCTGTGGACAACGATGATGGAGTTGATGGAAACGGAGACCCTGACTTACACTCCTTTACGATCCCGTTGAAATTGAAGAATGCCGAGAAATGGGAGGAGAAGCACAGTCCGCAGCTATTCATCAAGGCTAAATATGTTCCATACCCCGCACTTCGTCAACAGTTCTGGAGAGCTATGTTGAGACAGTACGATACAGATGAGAGCGGATGTATCAGCAAGGTTGAGCTTACTACTATGCTTGATACGCTGGGCTCGACGCTGAAGGAGTCTACCATTGACGGATTCTTCAAACGTTTCCCACATGCGGCTACGAACGATGGTGAGGCTAATGCGGAGATGAGTTTCGATGAAGCTGTTATCTGTCTTGAGGATCAATTGGACCAGAAGTCTAAGCCGCAACAATCTATTGCAGATAGGATGAAGAGCCATCTCCCTCCACAGCTCGGAGGAACCTCTGGTCAAACACCTGCTTCTTCGTCTGTCTCGGGAACCGGATCTTCTACTCCTTCCAATTATGACAACAATACCAACCCATCACAACTCAGTGTCGAGGCACAGAGTGTGGAAGAGCTTGCCACTCCCGGGGAAGAAGGAGAGTATCTTGATAGAGACGATTTGAACGATAAGGGTGAAGAACATGTTGTTGAGATCAGAGAATGTCCCATCTGTCATCAGCCTCGTCTCAACAAGCGTTCCGATGCCGATATCATCACCCACATCGCTACCTGTGCAAGTCAGGATTGGCGTCAAGTCAACAATATTGTCATGGCTGGTTTCGTCACAGCTAGTCAAGCCCAGAGAAAGTGGTACTCCAAGGTCATCACCAAGATCTCTTACGGCGGCTACAAGCTTGGTGCAAACTCTGCCAACATTCTCGTACAAGACCGTATCACTGGTCAAATCAACGAGGAGCGAATGAGTGTGTATGTCAGACTGGGTATTAGGCTGCTATATAAGGGACTGAAATCTAAGGATATGGAGAAGAAGAGAAGTATGTTTGCTGGACGAATCTCTGTCACTTATTTCATGTTTGATGAAAAACCCAGTGTATCAATTGCTAACTATTTTGCAGTTCGCAAGCTCCTGAAAGGCCTGTCAATCAAGCAAGGTGTCAAATACGATGACCCAGCCTCGGCCAGTGAAATTCAAGGCTTCATCAACTTCCATCAACTTGACATGTCCGAGGTCTTGCTCCCAATCGAAAAGTTCAAGAGCTTCAACGAGTTCTTCTACCGCCAACTCAAGCCCAATGCTCGACCATGCTCCGCCCCAGATAACCCTCGCATCATCGTCTCTCCCGCCGACTGTCGCTCTGTTGTCTTCAATCGCATGGACGAAGCCACCAAGATCTGGGTCAAAGGCCGAGAGTTCTCTATTGAGCGCCTCCTCGGCAACGCTTATCCCCAAGACGCCGAACGCTACAAGAATGGTGCTCTGGGTATCTTCCGTCTCGCTCCCCAAGACTACCACCGCTTCCACATCCCCGTCGACGGCGTCATGGGCAAACCAGTCACCATCGAAGGCGAGTACTATACCGTCAACCCAATGGCTATCCGCTCTGCACTCGATGTCTACGGCGAGAATGTCCGCATCGTCATTCCGATCGACTCAGTCGCTCACGGTCGAGTCATGGTTATCTGTGTGGGCGCCATGATGGTGGGAAGTACAGTCATCACACGCAAGGAGGGTGAGAATGTCAAACGTGCCGAGGAACTTGGGTATTTCAAGTTTGGAGGTAGTACTATTCTGGTGTTGTTTGAGGAGAACGCTATGCGCTTTGACGATGACTTGGTTGATAATAGTAGCGGTGCGCTGGAAACATTGGTAAGTGCATTTCTCTCTTCTCCTTCGTTTTTTCCCATTGCCCTTCCCTATCAATGTATCCTTTGGAGAATCTGACTAATAAACTCTAGATCCGCGTCGGCATGTCTATCGGCCATCATCCCAACCAAGGCCAGCATACTCCCGATATGCGCAAGAAAGACGAGGATATCACCGAAGTCGAGAAGGCCGAGGCTAAGCGGAGAATCGAGGGCAGTATCGTGCAGGAGGGCAAGGGGAGTGGAGGTGCTGGAAAGCCGACGGTTGCTAGTATGGCTGGGTAGATGGAAGATGAAAGGTGGAAGATGGAAGATGGAAGATGGATTGGGGATGGTGGTACCTATGATATGAGTGACTTGGGAAGTGTGAGTGTGGGAAGGGTTGTGAAAGAAGGAAGGAAGGAAGGAAGGAAGGAAGGAAGGAAAGGAAGGGTTTGATGGGATTGTGAATTGTGATTGTGGATTGTGATTGTGATTATGATTGCATAGACGTTCAACATTTGAAGTGCTCGGGTTGAATGGGCTTGATTGGTTTTGGGGTTGGGTCGGGTTGGGGTTGGGTTGCGTGCGGTTTGTTTGTTTGTTTACTTTCCGGGGGTTTTTAACTTTACTTTCGGGGTGCGTGCGGTTTAAACTTCTTCGATGGGGTTTGATACAGTATCATAGGTAGGAGGGGTGTGTGTGTGGATGTGTGGATGTGTGGATGTGTGGATGTGTGTGTGTGTGTGTGTGTTTGGTTCGACCATACATAGGAAGCAAGCAAGTGAGCAAGCAAGCAACAAAAACGTAAAGCCAGCCAGACAGACAGGCAGACAGCAAGGCAGGCAGGCAGGCAGGTAGCAGCAGCAGACAGCGAAATGAAAACAAACAAACAAACAAACAAACAAATAAACCAATAAAGCGACGAGAAGCCGAGAAGCCGAGGAAAAGTAAAACGAGAAAAGCGAAAGCGACAGCGGAGTAAGTAATGAATAAGAATAAAAATAAGAATAAAAATAAAAATGGAATACAAAAAGCTGTATTTCCCCTGTGCATAGTATGTATACACAAAAGTCGATTCTCATAATCATCGGATTTCGGATTCGTTGATGTGGAATGGTGGAATGGGGAATGGTATGATTTCTTTGAGCGAGTTGCTTGTTGCTTGTTGATTGATCTAATTGTATGACTTCTTCTATTGATCTATTTATTGGTTTCGTAAAGTCTGTGTATCTTCTCTCTCTCTCTCTCTCTCTTTCTCCCATAACTCGGAAGAAATACTCAGCGTACTATCCTTTTCATTCATAACCTAGTATCAGAACAGCAACGCCAATTACAATGCCGCCTTCCCTTCCAAAACAAACCCATACCATAACACCACAGCAAGATCTCCTTCACCACTCCACTCCCCATCTCTACGCAGCAACACCCTCCGCGATCCCCGGCCCCTGCGGCTTAAACTCCGAGAAAGCTTCCGGCCACAAAAACATCCTCTCCTCCTTACTCGGCGTCTTCGCAACCAGCAACGGCACCGCCCTCTGCGAACTAACCCTCCTCCACATATTCGCCCTGGGATTAAACCTAACAGGAACCCCCCTGCCCCCAGTCTTAAGCTCATCCTCAACCCTCAACTTCTCAATCTCCCTCCTAATATCCTCAAACGTATCAAACGCCAAATACGGAATCCGATTCTCCACACAGTACTCCTCTAGCCTCAAGCCCCTCCTAGCAAACAGAACATCCGCTTCCCTCGCTGCAGGGAGGTCGGAGACCCCGTCCCCGATGAACACGATGAGTGGGATGGTCCCATCGTCGCATTCGAGGTTAGCTTGTGTGCGGGCTTCCGTGATGGAAAGAGCTTTATCATGACCCAGCTCGGTGTCATGTCTCCAAAGCGGTTTCCACGTCTCCCCACTCTCACTAATCTCCGCCTCGTTCGCCACGATATCGATATGTGCTGCTTGGTCCTCGCCTAGGAACTCGTCCAGCACGCGGCGCAGGATGGGTTTCAACCCCGCGGAGATGACGTTGAAGGGGATGGAGTGCGCGATGCAGTAGCTGTGGAAGGTGCGGAAGTCCGGGTCGATGGAGAGACTGGTGCGCATTACGTCGAAGCCGGAGTCGAAGGGGATGTGGAGGGAGCCCCACATCTCTTCGGAGACGTCGCGGAAGGAGCGTTCGCCGGATTTTATTTGTGAGTCGAGGAGGGTGCGGTGCGTTGGGCCGCAGCCGTGGGCGTCGAAGAGGATGTGGCCGGTGTCTTCCATGAAGATTGTGCCGTCGAAGTCTGGGGGTTGGTGTGTTAGGAGCTGATTTGAACAGTGTGAAGAGATGGATGTAGAGACTCAATGGTGTAGAAGATTATGAATTGAGTTGAGGAGATGATGAGGGAGGATAGAGCTTGACAGCGGGTGATCTACAGATCAACACACACGTACCTGAGAAACAGATGATCTTCCGTTTGGTGTTCGCCATATCTTTATTCTGATTCGAAAGTAGAGTCGGTCTTGGGACAGCGAGGTCTTTGGTCTGAGGGACCGTTGGGGGAGTGGTAGCAGCAGGCATGTTTGATGCTTCGAGCTCTTTTCTCTCTTGGTGGCAAAAGCAAATCTTCAGGTACGAAATGATGTATGGATGAGACAAGTGAATAAACCCGCTTGCAAGAATAAAGTGGATTTTTGACAAACTGTTCAAACGCAATGGTAGATGCCAATAAATCGTGGTTTATATCGAGGGGGAGGAAAGTCTTCTTATCCTCCTCCCGCCTTTTACCCACTTACCTATAGACTTGTCTCTCTGACGGCATTGAAGAACGTGCGCCGCCGGAAGGTAGCGGCAGGGGCATTGCCTGCCATCATTGAATCTTCTCACGATGATAACGGTCAAGTAGTACGAAAACGTCTTCCAGCTAGAGCCCCAGCTAGTCCACTTGCATGTGCAGAAGTTCCGAGGCGAGCCTGGCCACTCGAGCCACACTGACTTTGGGATCGGGATTGCTCCACCGCCATCGAGAACGTTAGTGTTGCCTGTCGATCTTGACACATTTCTAAACACTGGCTGGGTCTTCCGAGCGCTTGTTTGTGTTCCTGTTGGTTGAGGTGTTTGTGCTGAGAGGAAAACTATGACTGCATTATGCCTAGATGCTTGTCTAGACATGTGCTTCTCGCTTGCGGTGGGGCAGATGGGAATTGAAAAGTTTCTTGACAGGAGGTGTGGAGGGGCACAGCAGCGATAAGAAACGAGGGGAAGAAAGGCTCGACAGAACAGTTGTAAAAGAGCATCGCATTGAAAACAGCATGATAGCGCGGTCTACTGTAAGCTGGAAGAAGCAGAGATTGGCCATGCGGAATGCAGTGCTGTGAAAGAGGCTTACCTTAAGCAGAGGTAGGAGGAATGCTCGTGATGATGTCACTTGCCAAGCATCGAGTACAACTCCACTATCTCTCCTCTCCGTAAGCAATGGATGTTCTGTCCCATCAAATCCTTTCACGGAATGCAAGCACGGGATGTTGCAAGCAATTGAAGCCCACGATAGTCATGTAATAGAGAAGTGAGGTGATAGCGCTAGCTCCCGAGTCAGAGCGCTTCTTTCTCGACATCGATTCGAGGGGTCATTGGTAGAAGCGCGTCAGTTTGTCGGTGTGGAAGACATCCCCGTGCTCTCCGCATGAAGCTTTCGTGGGGGGCGTCAGCAAAAAGCGTCACTATGCATCTGAAATCTGTTATCTTTTGACCTTTGACCGTCTCGCAACGAGGTAGGTTGAGTTCAGGGTCGTTTGAGACTGGTGCGGAAACTGGTCGGTGGGATTGGTGATGTCAGTGTGCATTGTGAGGCTTTTTTGTCCGGAGCTTTTGCTCAATTCGAGTACGAACTCGGGGAGCCGCTTAACTATTGGCATCAGAACCACTCTTGAAATTTAACATTGTGATTGGATGAATGGATTGCTTTCGATTTCCCCCAATTTTTGAATAACCTAAAGCAACATCATGTGAATCCCACCCTGTCCCGTACGCCACATTATTCTATCGTTGGGTATTATGCTGCTGCCACTTTTGCCGAGTATTTTGTAGCCGCCTTATCGAACAACGAGGACTTTTCTTCGAGATCTTGGAGGAAATGGTGGTTTGGAGCAGTGTTTTGAAGATCACTAAAATGATCTGTTAGCTTCTCTCTAAGAAGAATCCAGTATGAGACATACGCCTTCAATTGCTTTGGATCCTTGCCAGCAATGATTTCGAGAACAATACTGTTGGCAATTGCCTCTATGTCCTTAGGGTCCTTCGCCAAAGCCTGCTTGAGTGCTGCCTCTGCCTCTTCTAATCGACCCAGGTGGATCTCCGCAACAGCTTGTGATATCAGACTTTGATTCGCAGATGTCGATGGAGCTTGTGCGAGTTCCTCGAAGACATAAAAGGCTTGTTGGTACTTCTCTCCGCCCTGTTTTTGTCAGTATATGGCCATTGCGGATGCCCTTCAAAACGCACCACTCGTAAGCCAAGCCACGACTCTGCAAGGTTGACAAGTAAACTATCTTGAGCCCATTTTCTGGCAGTCGCGACTTCTTTGATAGCTAAATCGGTGCGATTCTGCTCCAGGCGGATCTGAACGATAAGGGCAACAGCTTCAACTATAGGTTTGGATCAGCGTAAGTCCTACTTGGATGTAGAACCAGACTTACGATTCCCCTGATGTTGAGAGAGCAGTGCCAAAGCCTCTTCACTCTTCCCAGCAGCCTGCAGAACCGTCCCAGCCAGAACCTGGACCGTAGAATTATCCCCAGCCTCGCTCGCCAGCTTCTCGGCCGTCTTCACAGCCTTGCTCTCATTTCCAGCCTTGAGATCCGCCAGCGCTCCTACAGCCACCAACTCGACTTCCTGCTCGCCCTGCACATCTGCGACGACATCCTCAGCCTGTCCGAGGGCGATCTGGGCGCGGAGGGAGATGATGCGGGCGGGGAGCTTGTTCTCTTCGCAGAGGCCAGCGGTGTCGAAGTCGATGGCTTCTTGGAATTGGCCTTGGTGGAAGAAGTTGTGCAGGTTGAGCAACTCGCCTTCTGCTGAATATGGATCCATCGTGAGTTGTGTGATGTGATGTGAGCGTGGTTAAAGATTGAAGGTATTCGCAGATACGTGTTTGAAGGCCAGGGGAGCCAACGGATCTTGCCGGTGAGGGTTAGCGTCAACCAGGGTGGGGGCCCATCTGTGGGCCTGGGATTTCCGCCTCTGCTCACACCTCATCCAAACGTTGCTGCTCGTCCGAGATCTTCTTCTCTGAACGACATCGATATATTTCCGGATATCTGCCCTTCAACCTTTCCAAGTGTCTTTGCTCTTCCCAGCTTCTTCTTCTTCCCAGTCAATAAATCTCGAACTTCTTGTAAGTCGAGATCCTTCCCACTGGAAGGACAAATATTTGAGGGTCGCTTCCATCCAGCAGCCCTCTTCCTCATAAACCCCATATATGAGCATACGACTGTATCTCTATCTCCGTGATCATCTTCCGACTCTGTCATCAAATCAGATGTATCTGAGATCTCCGAATCATCAATAGCCAACGTCTCGTGCACATTCCTCCAATATTCTTTAACTACATCTTGTCGTCTTGTTTCCTGAACCTTGTGTTGAACCTCATGGCAAAGATTGTCGTAGAAGAGGGCGTCCATCCATTCGAGGTGGTGAGCTTCTTCCTCTTTCAAGCACCGCATTAATGGTTCGCCTTCGAAGTATCGACGATGCCTTTGAAGTTTCTGCTCCACGGTCTCCTCGATGTACTCCTCCACTTCTGACTCCATGCCGTTGTCGCTCTTCTCGTAGTCGCTCTCGCTACTGTCACTGCTCCACCTCGAAATATCTGTCTCAGCAGGCTCTATATTTCGTGATGTAGGCAGGCGGTCGATAAGGCTGTCAGTCAGGCCCAGTCCTATTCTTGAGACTCTCTGTCGGTTGAGCCGTGTTGGCTTCTCCCACCTATTTGACGAGCTCTGCAGTTCGTCCCTGAAATAAAGTCCAAGTCCCTGGAAGACTCTGGCTTTTTCAGCGATCGACGCGGCCTTTGACGCCATAATGTCTTTGAGATGAGTTAACAGACTAGAAAGACTCTTCTTTTGACTTCCATCTTTTGTTGACACTGCACGACCTTTAATAATAGCTTGAGTGGACCTGAATTATTCACTACCCACAGTCGCTGAGTCTATGTATAGTACGCTATGAGCTCTCAATACGTCTGAGCATTCACAACCCATTTGATTCATCGTCATAGGCTCACAGCCACTCTCGCCAGCTTTGCTATCTATTAAGCCTTCAATCTCAAGACTTCTCCTCAAAGGTCCAACCGAGGCAACTACCACTTACATCAAAAAATTCAAGCTCCAGCAGGATATCGAGATGGGGGCAAATAGGAGACTCAGCGACAAGCATAAAGAGGCGTTGAGGAATATTTATCCTGAACTCAAGGCGTTGCCTCCAACCTGGCAGTTCTTCATCGATGATAAAGATGAAGTGAATTATTATATCGATTCTGAGAACAGGAAAGTCAAGACTCGCGACCATCCTAGGCTTGGGAAATTACCCGAGCACTGGGTGTTCAAGGTTGTGGAGGAGAATAAAGACAATGGCTTCATCAGACTCGGGTACTACAATAAGAAGTCTCGAGAAGAAGAGCGCTTTGATCCGCGACATACTCCGAAAGCTTTCCAAAAGATTCAGAAAGCAGCAGAAAAGACAGATGGTCTGGAAATAGCGGCATCACTTAGGCGGTCCACGAGAAGAGAGCCCATGGAGTTGATGAAACGTCAGCCTATCGGTGACACCAATATTCGATCGAAATATGAGATTATGCACGTTATTGACGATGGCGGTGGAGGTCTTGGTGCGATGAATGGAGGTGTGTTTGTTGTTAGAATCAAAGGCCATACACGTCTTAGTGTCGAGAAACGGTATGCAGCATCTGCCGCATTCACTTTTGTTGTCATAAACTTGGAAACTATCCTCAGTAAACTTTCTGACCGTTCATAGATTCAAGCCAGACGGGTTGGTATATGGGTACAAGGAGACGGAAATGCTTCATCGACTGAAGCATGGATCCCTGTCTTTCTATACCGCCGGATTCATCGACAAGAGACTGGGCATAGGATCGGTTTATGTCGAGTTCTGTGATCGTGGTTCTATGGACGACGTCTTCGACAAGTACAATAAGCGCAACATATGGGCACGGGAAAACAACAAACCGCTGAATCGTGTCCCTGAAGGTTTTCTCTGGCATATCCTTATCGGCCTGGTCGACGCAATGGCATACCTCGCAAACGGACGTAGCTATGTGGACCCCTCCGTACTCGATACCAAGCCAGCAGACAATTGGATTCCCGTCGTACATAGGGACATCAAGCCCGACAATGTGCTGTTCAGATCGAGGGACACTCTGGGAAGTACCAAGTACCCTTACTGTGTCGTCAGCGACTTTGGGCTTGCAACCGATGATGTAGGCCCCAACCACGAAAAGGCAGACCACAATCACCTCGGAGGCTATCAGTGCGGAACAGCTACCTATTATGCACCAGAGCTATGCTGGCATCCATACCCCATGCCCGGCAGGAAGGAACAATCTCAAAAATTCGCTGACGGCAACAGACATACCAACAAGTCAGACGTCTGGGCTGTCGGCGCATGTGTCTACAACCTCGCCATCGCCGAATCACCACGTGTGAGTGGTCAAGCAAGATGGGGCGGTAGCCAGGCGTACGCGCATCTCAAATTCCCCGCACCGAAAAGTCTTGATATCACCGCCTGGATCCACGGAAGAGCTTCTCGCGTGATGGAACTCGATATTGGCGACGACATTGGATATTCCCCGCAGCTTCGCAAGGCGATCATCATGGCGACCGAGTGGGACCCTGATAAGAGACCACAGTCGGCCGAGTTAGTGCAGATGTATAAGAAGATGGTGAGGGAGGCGGGACATCATGTTATGGCTCCTGAGCAGTTGCCTGAGTGGGCGTTCAGGGTGCATGACTATCACAGTGAGAAGCCTCGTCCTGCTGAGTAAGAGGAGATAAAGACGAAAGCTTGTCCAGGTCGGTCTAGTGATCTCGACTTGTAACATCACGGTCCGAAACGACATGCTCCGTTGAGGGCACTAGTCTATGAAGGACCGAAAGCTCCCAGGAAGAGGCGTTATCTTATGTCAATCTTTTCTCCCAAGGTGTATTGTAATAGTAACAATAGTAGATAGGGTACAAGTTGTATATGGAGGGGGAAGTCTGGCTTTATGTTCTCTTACGTTCCAATCTACCATTGAGTGGTAATCCAATTGCATCAATACTCGTCCGACTTTTTCCACTTCAACTTCCCACAAATTAGTTCTCTTGCCAAACCGTGTTGGGCATTTCACGATCTCACGGGTTTGTAGGCCATATACTGTAGATGCTGTGGGATGTTCCCTGAGTTGTTGTAGTGAGAAGGTAGTTCCATCCCTCTCTTTTTGGTCACAGATTTGGCTGTGAACCAATTTGAATCCACAGTCAGCGAGACGTCAGATGAGGAGCGGGAGACGCGAGTCAGGCGCTTTTTCTTGTTTTCCCGTGAGCATCGAGCCGCAAGTGTAAGTCGATGGCACCTATCAGTAATTTATTTCGAGGATCTTCTTGTTCTGCTATGAGAGCAACGTTCAAATACTTCTGGAAGAACGTCACGAATTTCCTGCTGGAGATGCAGCTTTTGTCGAGGCTTCGCTGAGTACCGCAAAATCATGATGTACGAGTGACAAGAAAGCAGAAGCTGTTTCACCAGTTTACTGGGATACCGAAAAGCTTCACCTCGAAGTCTGAAAACCGGGGCCCTCAAAAAGCGGCTCTATTGTGGTGGGGACATTCGCGGTAGTTAGTCCATCAACCCGCTTTCGAAGCCCTCTTCAACGAATCACGATCAAAGAAAGTGTCCATCCGACAACCGAAGTAGAAGAACTCACCTAGAAGCCTGTCAAAACCTTCTCCACCACCCCGCTATGCACGGATTACCTCTTCCTGGAGCGAACCCTACCGAAAGGGTGAATTTTTTAAACTTTTGAAAAAATTCACCCGAGGAGTAGCACCGGGTCCACTTTTCCTGTACACGCTTCGGATTTCCTGGACGGGCTAGGATGTCACGACCAGGAGAGAGATGGTTCCTGACTTGCTTTCCCACAATTCCATCCGTATGTGGGAGTTTCTATGGAGAATGCGTATCTGGTTATACTTTGTGCTGGGGCACGGGGTTTGAGTTTTCCTCCGCAGAAAAACAAATCGGTCCGAAAAGAGGCCCATGGGGATGGGATGAGGAGTCCCCGTTGTTATGAAATGCCTTTTGCAACTGGGACCGATTCTTTGGGTCCGATCGTTCTATAAAGCTGTTAAAATTCCCCCGTCTGGGACGTGTTTCTGTATCCTGGATCATCAGCTTATCGGTTCTCTCATCGACGACGTCTAATCCTCGAATCGTCCAACATGGGTCTTATGCTTAAAAAGCCGGAGGGAACTCCAGGTCGATCATGGCCGGCTATCATGATTGGCTTGTTTGTAGCCTTTGGTGGAGTGTTGTTTGGGTATGTTAAAGTTCACCGAGTCCATGTACTGACCTCGGTACTGATGCGTCCTGCGATAGTTATGATACTGGAACCATTGGAGGTATCTTGGCTATGCCATACTGGCAGAAGGAATTCTCCACAGGATACATTGACAGCACCGGAAACCCCAACATCTCAGCTTCCGAGTCCGCTCTCATCGTCTCGATCCTGTCTGCTGGAACTTTCTTTGGAGCTCTTGCTGCTGCACCAATTGCTGATGCTATCGGTCGTCGTTGGGGCTTGATTGTCTCCACGGCTATCATTTTCAACTTGGGCGTTATTCTGCAGACTGCTGCTACTGAGCAACCAATGTTCATCGCTGGTCGCTTCTTTGCTGGTCTTGGTGTTGGTTTAATCTCCGCTATGAGTAGGTTCAAACACGTTCGATGAATTGAGTTATCATGCTTATGAATGTCTACAGTTCCACTTTACCAGTCCGAGACTGCACCCAAGTGGATTCGAGGTGTGATTGTTGGCTCATACCAACTTGCCATCACTATCGGTCTCTTGCTAGCCTCCATTGTTAACAACGCCACTCAACACCGCGACGACACAGGATCCTACCGTATCCCAATCGCAGTCCAGTTCGCCTGGGCCATCGTTCTCGTCGGCGGAATGCTAGTCCTCCCAGAGACCCCTCGCTTCATGATCAAGCAGGGTAAACTCGAGGCCGCGACCAAGGCCCTCGCCAAGATCAGACGACTTCCAGCCGATGACCCAGCTGTCGTGGATGAGCTTGCTGAAATCCAAGCCAACCACGAGTATGAGCTGAGTCTTGGAAAGTCTAGCTACGCAGACTGTTTCAAGGGCAACCTCCTCAAGCGTCTTCTTACTGGATGTGCTTTGCAAGCATTGCAGCAGTTGACTGGAATCAATTTCATCTTCTACGTAAGTCTCTTCAACAATGTAAATACATGTCTTTTGAGCCTTGGCTAACAATCAAAATAGTACGGAACTCAATTCTTCAAGAACTCCGGCTTCACCAACTCCTTCGTCATCAGCTTAATCACCAACTGCGTCAACACGGCCTCCACTTTCCCGGGCCTCTACGCCATCGAGAAATGGGGTCGCCGCCCAGTCCTCTTCTGGGGCGCCATCGGCATGTGCGTCTCGCAATTCATCGTCGCCATCCTCGGCACCACCACCACCGGCCAAGACATCGCCGGCAACATCATCGTGCACAACGAGCCCGCCCAGAAGGCCGCCATCGCATTCATCTGCATCTACATCTTCTTCTTCGCATCCACCTGGGGTCCCGTCGCCTGGGTCGTCACAGGCGAGATCTTCCCGCTCAAGGTCCGCGCCAAGTCCCTCTCTATGACTACCGCTACCAACTGGCTGCTCAACTGGGCTATTGCCTACTCCACTCCGTACCTTGTCAACTGGGGTCCTGGAAATGCGAATCTCCAATCTAAGATCTTCTTTGTTTGGGGAGGATGCTGTCTTATCTGTATTATCTTTGTGTATTTCATGATTTATGAGACCAAGGGTCTTACCCTTGAGCAGGTTGACGAGTTGTATGGTGAGGTTAGTGTTGCGAGGCATAGTATTGGGTGGGTTCCTACTGTGACGTTTAGGGAGATTCAGGATGGGAAGGGCCATGAGAAGGTGGAGCATGAGGATACCACCAAGGTGTAAGGCGAGCCGGGTAACCGTCAAGATTCACTTGGTTGAGTCGATGATAGTGAAGTGGCGGATGGTCATGACAAAATATGTCAAAAATAATGTTAGAATTAGATGTGTGTATACTCCACGACGAATGTTGTTCCGATAGAATAGAACTTACGAATGAAGATATTTCTTCCACGGTCGCTTGCCGTCGTATTTCGAGTTCGTTTCTGTAATGATATTATTTGCTGGATGGATTGCTTGTTGGTATTTGAACTGAAGAATTTATTTGTTGGAGCTGCAGTCAAACAAACAATGTCCATACTTGCTGCTGTGATTCACTGCATCAGCCTGCATCTACCGCCTGTGAATCGCCCAAGACGAATCCCGCATCGCCAGCAGTCTAGTAAAGGCTAGCAGTACCTCGCATCTTGATAAGAACCCCAGCAGTACGCGCCCAATGCTTCAAACTACACATCAAATGTTCTTCTTGATATTGATCTTCGAAGTTTTCGAACAAGGGAGTTGTTTTTGGATCGGCTAAGTTTCGCCAAGCGAGCCCTCTGCTTGTTCAGTGAAAACATTACTCGCCAGACAAGGTTCAATTCGCATCTCTCATCTCCCAAATCTATCACTGACTCAGCTCGGCTTCTACTATATATTGCTTAGGTGTCTATGAGCTATGATCGCATATATACATTCTAACGCTAGATTCTGTCCATGCAAATATCCAAATGTCCGAGTAATGAAGATGTAATAACAACATCGGAAGATGCCCCTCCCGGTTAGCCATAAATTCTCCTACCACTCCTCGAAGGACCCTCCATTCTCTAAAGATTACTCATATCATACGCACTCCTCTTCCTAATCTGCTTCCCAAACTTAAACAGCACCCAAGGAACCGGCATCAGCGCCACAGCGATGAAGCCCAGTAAGCTTGTCGCCCAATCGATTCCAAGATTTCTGTACATCTGAAGAGTAAAAAGCGGGAAGACACCACCGAGCGTGTACCGCAAAAGACCATTCGCTGCGACTGCAGAAGCGCCGTTCAGCGCTTGGTAGGCGTCGATGAGATATGTTGCTGCTGCGATGAAAATGCTGAGATTGCCCCAAGCGAAGGGTATTGCTGAGACGACGGGACTGGCCCAGGAGACGGATGAGCGGGCTGTCCATGCGAACCACTAGATACCCATTAGTATCATTCTCTCCAAGGATAATGCTCCTGTCCAGTCATACAGGAAGCAGATGCTCTCGTGTAAGTAGGGGACGCCTTACAAAAAGTCCTATTGGCAGCCCAAAACTTCCAATCATTGCAGGATATAACCTGTACTCGGGAGCCACAGCTCCACTCCCACCGTTCCGCTTTGCTTCTCTGACTTTCGGCTGATATAACCAGTAGTCACAGGCGAGTACAGTTGGAACTGCAAGGACACAGCCTATACCGATAGCTAGGAAGACCAATCCTGCTTGCTCGACTGTGAAGCCGTACACGCTCTTGAACACGTACGGATATGCGGCGAAGAAAGCAAAGAGGACGGAGAAGTTGAAGGCTACGTAGAGGCTGTTCGTGGCGTCAGACTCGTCCATCTCAAACATTCACGTTTCACGTGTCGGGAGAATTGTGAGGATGACTCACGAAAGGAAAGCCACGATCGGCTCGGTCATCAGCATGTGCAGTGGCCGGATCAACGTCACAGTGATCAAGAATCGAATCTTGGCCGAGCGGCTTGGGAATGGCGAAGGTGGTGGTGGAAGCTTGCGACGTCTTGCCCGCCTGGTCAAGATGGTGTTTTTGTGCGTTTCGCGGGCGAATGTGGTGAGTATGAAGGCGAAGATTGCGAAGAATATCAGCGTCCATTGTGTCCAGCGCCAGTCTTTGCGGACTGTTACGAATGCTCCGATCACAGGTCTGTTGATGTCAGCTATGTCCTTGTATATCGCAGTGAAAGTCCTTTTGAAGGATACGAGGGATAAGCCAGACTCGACTTAGGCAAGACGGAAAACATCCCCCAAGGCAGGCCCCAAGAACGGACTCAAGATGTAGAGCGCTGACGGCACAGCTCTATTTTCAGGCTTATTTACATCGGCAATGCTCCCAGCTCCAATGGCTAGTGCAGGGGAGAAAGCCAGGCCGGAGAAGAATCGAAGGATGCATAGCGTTTCGATATTTTGCGAGAAGCCAGTGCCCATGGTGAAAAGTGCGCCAAGTGGCGCGGATGTCAAGTAGACAATATGTCGACCATAGGTTTCGGAAAGAGGTGCTGCAATGATAGGTCCAAACCCCAAGGCCAGAACGTAGAGTGTCAGTGGGAGAAGAGCGACAGTTGAGGAGACATTCCATTTCTCCATGATGGTTGGGAAGGCTGGTGTGTATATTGATGAGCCTAGAGTGCTGGCGTGGTGTTAGATCTGGTTCAGAGACTCGACTTGATTGGATGGATGACTTACGCAGCGAAGGATATGACGGCCGGTGGTACAACATGGAATCGTCGTTTCCATTTTGGCCAATTTATGGGGTTTTCTGGGTCGTCGGGTCCGTCCCAGTCCAAAACTGCGGGACGAGTCTGCTGTTCCTCATTTCCTTTTTCAAGGTCTCCATTTGACGTATCTACAGGGTTTTCGGTTTCTTCTTTCTCAAGGTCTCTGTCTGCATCTCTATCGTGCCCATGAGTAGAGAGGGTGGCCGATGAGGAAGTGCGTGGTGAGTCTGCCATTCTGAGGAAGCGTCGAACATGCGTTTTAAAGTTGTGGAAACTTGGGGACATGACACTTTATATCCAGGCCAAGAACAGACTGTCAACGTAGTCTCTAAGACATATGCAAGTAAGACTTTGGTTGACCTCGTGGCTGTTGCTGAGATGCACACCCTTGGTGGTTACGTTCTGTATAATTACCAATCATCCAGTTGAGCCGTACAAATAAACAGATGATTGAATAGTAATCATATGAAACGACTGCCGAGAGCCGCACATGCGGTATGCAGGGTCTTGACAGAATCGAGTTACCGTTGCGAGCTTTAGAAATCCAGCGAGTTCTGAGATCTGGAAAGGTCGAATGGTGGATTTTCTCAGTAGAAATGATGCTGTATGGATCCACACAAACGTGTAGAATGACTGTGTCGGTCAGCCAGAAGGGACAGAAAAGTACAAACAGTGCGATCTAAACCGAAGAATCAAAGATTTTGTAAGAAGCCGGTCGCTGGGAATAGGGAATAGCAGCAATCCAGAACTTGCCCCGCTCCCCTACCAAGCTCGAAGCCACCGCGCAATACTTCATCCAGGGATCCTCGCTTCCATCGCTTGCACCAATCACAGCCGAACAACCAAGGAGCCTCCAAGCCACATTCGTGATAACTCAACGTCAGATTACTGATCATCAATTTAAGCTCGGCTTCCGCATATCTTCCGCACGCTATTCGATTTGAGTCTAGTCTTGCAATCGAGAAGAGCAACTTTGGGTACAGATGCAAATTGAGTATGAAAGCGGACAGGACTTGCTGTAGATCAAAAGAGGCTCCAAGGGCTTCGAGAAGCTATCATAGAGAAGTGGCAGGTTGAGATTGGTAAACTTACATCTGGCAAGGCAAAAAACGCAAGTCTTGGCACATCCTTTAGTGAAGAATGCCAATATGTACCAAGTATCAAGAAATCCATGTCACATATATAGGTTCATACGTCAAAGTAAGTCTATGCTTGCTGAAAGGATCAATAACACACTTTACTCAACGTCTTGCAACCACTTCCTACACGTGCTTGTTACTCGCTGTCTCCTCTCTTTCCGCTCTTCAACTTTCCTCAACTTCTCTAGTCTTTTCGATTCCTTCAACTCCTTCTCCTTCTCGAGAACCCGAGAACGTTTCTGTAAGTCGCGTTCTTTGCCACACAAAGTCCAGATTGTCTTCCCCACAAGGCCTACATCAATGAAAAATCCTGTCCAAGCCACGTAGTCCACTATGCCTTTCTCTCCGCCCCAGGGGCTGCGAGCATGCAACCCGTATCCCAGCAGCAAGATCGCGAAGCATAGTATAATCTCACAAAATGCGTTGCCTGCTTTTGTTTTCCATCTTACTTTCCATTCGGCTTCTCTATTTCCGGATTTGGCATGATGTGATCTCGTATCTTGTTTCCCTGCCGAAAGAGTCAGTTGTTGTTGAACGTCCCATCGCTCTGTGCAAAATCAGAATTTGGGTGAAAGCAACTTACCACAACTCATTAAAATGCATAGTACACCTGTCATGAGGCCAATGAGGCATAGCAGGATGTCACAAGAATCATTCGAAGCCACCTTCATCATTTCTCGGAAATTCGCTCCTTGCTTCGCTAGCTTCCCCCTGCACTTTGTTTGGGCGGTCTCCTCGAAGTACAGTTGAGGGCATGAAGAATACAGCTCTAAAGTGCAAACTGCATACTTTCAATTTTACTAGTCAATGATGTAGTGTGGTGCTAGTGATAGTCCACCTGTGACTTAGGGCCTGGTCCTGTTCTTCGTGCGGGGATGACGCCAGCTAAGCTCCATGCAGGCTTACTGAAATATATAATTTACATCGATAGGATGTTCTATCACGGTAGAGGTATACTTCTTTCTTCTACCTGAAGTCACGATCATAATTGCATGTAGACTCATTCAGAAGCGAAGCCAGCAAAAACTTCCATTCAGGTTCCACGTCTCCATCATGCCGCCCTCGCTTAACGTCCAACTATTATTGACATAGCGCGGCCGCCAGTTACACCCACACCCACGCACACACTATAATCCCATGAAATCGTCAAGCGCAACCCACAATGCGCAACAGCCGTAACTTCATGTTCCATTCATGAACATATTCCCTCAGTCAATCCATTGATCCCATCAACATGATACAATATTAGACATTCTTCCTCCACGATCTTCTTCTCGATTTCGTCTCCTCCTTTCCAATCCCGTTGCCATTATTATTATTTCCATTATCCAATGGCATATATATACCTTCCATTACAGCATCTGCATGATGTTTGAGAGACAATATAATACTGTATATTCCCATGCCATTATACAGGCCCAGCAGTGCTTCCCAATCCGTTCTGTCCATTGTGTATAATGTTGTTCCGAAGCCCGTGAATTTGTTGCATATTGCTTCTGCGTTTTGTGAGGTATATCGAAGTTGAACGACGCAAACTTCGTAGATCCAGGCTTTGCAGTGAGCATTTGTCCCTATGAAAACATAATGTTAGTATGCAAGCATGAGTCGGATACATATATGCATGTACTGAAAGAGTTACAGAACATTTAAGATTGTCTCAAGACATTGAAGATAGAGATGAATGCTTGGAGAATGACTTACATGTCCATTGTGGTATACTAGAAGCTGTGATTCTTGGTCTTGATGGTGATACTGTTCTTTGTCTCAAAGATGGTGTTGGTGATGGTATTGCGACATCTTTTTCTTGTTGTGGAGAGGAGGATTTCTTGAGCGTGATGTGGCGTCTGATGAAGGAGTGTGGGAGGATCTTGAAGCAATCCATCTTTGAGTTTTGTTTGCTTGATTGATTTTTGGAGACTTTATTGTTTAGAATGTGAAGTTGATATGATATTGTGGTGGGTTGTGGATGAAACTGAAGGTAGGAGGTACGCCTGCGCCGAATATATCTTGGAACTCAGCGCTACAGCCAAGCGTTGACCCACGAATAATTAGAAAATCAATTGAATAGCATCGTGATAATATAGTGCGAAAAATGTTCTCGAATATTCAATTCTGGCCATACTGCATGCTCGTCACGACGTGGACTCAGTACCATCTCTCTAGCGCAGCTCAGAACCACGATTCAACTTCTCGCTTATTTCACGCCTGCAATGTTGAACCAGACATTGGAATTGAGACTTTTCCCTATCAGAAGCTGTCGAACCGACTTTCCCATCCATTTGCTCATCTCATTCCCAGGAAGGACCTCGAATCCTCGAGGCACAGCCCTTTTCCCATCGCTCCTCTTAAGTAGTAAATCATATGTACTTCTCACTCTTTCCCTCACGAGTGACAAGATCCAGTTCGGCTCTTTGAGTGAGATATGAACTAGGTTCAAAGACTATATGAAGTTTCTCATAAGTGCCTAGCCTTCGTCTGCGGTGAAGTTGAGAAGCATGGTGTAGACAATAAGAGGCCATTTTCTGCTTTGAATGTTGGAATTCTCCTACTGGGGGGTATCATATGCTGTGAGATTCTGTGATGAAGGAACTGAAGTGGATGTTGCAACTCCTGTGCTTGAGGGTATGTGTGGCTAGACTTCACTTCCGGAACCTTGAGAACCAAGCAAGGACTGCCACACCATAACTAGCATATGCGCAACAGCTCGAATGGTATCACTTGACGTTGAAATAGCTCCTGAAGCGATACAACAGACAATTATAGATAGTGCCGAGTGCGTTAGAAGCAAAAAATATATTTGCGAATGACCACCCTGCGTCACCAGGCATGAAGCTCGTATTTTGTGGACCAGATCTGCTATCCAACTATCCTTTGCAACCAATGCAGCTTCAAACCTTTAACTGCCACCAATAACCATGAGTCCAAACTTTCCACTCTGCACCATAGCCAGCATGGCCAACCCTGTAAGCAACACCTCAACTTCCCGTCCTTCCATACCCCTCATGATCTCGAATCGTCCCAATTCAGTCGTAGAGAACACTTTATTGCGAAACCAAGCACACACCTCTCCCCTCTGATCCACCAGCTTAAAGTCCCCAGACATGATGTCCTCAGCTTCCCAATGCATCTTCTGCTCCAAGACTTTCTCGTCTGCGTACTCGTTGTTAGATGCGCCGGGGGAAACGTAGGTATAGGATCTTGTGAACATCTTCTCGCGATAGAGAAGAATTGATCGACTATGTAGGAGAAGCTTGACGTTCGTGGTGAGGATAGAGAAGGATGATGAGGCGATTGGTACGCCGTTGTTTGGCGTGGAAGGAAGGATCTGGAAGGCTAGTGGAAGACATTTGACTGTGTATAGGCTGGTTCTATCATCTGAGTCGAGGACTGAGAGTGCGAGGCCTTTGTAATAGACGTGTAAAATTTGAGCTGGAAGACCCATCTTTGTTGTGGACGAATGAGGACTGGAAATTTCTCGGATGAAGGATGTGGAGCTTGACAGTAATTGAAAGCTGTTCGATAATGCACGACTCATCTCTCTATGAATATCGTCGGGTTTATATGCACGGCATGGGCTCGTTCAGTCAACCTCGTTTAGTTGTCTCGTTTAGCGAGTGCAAAGGGTACATAACAGTTCCAGATGCTCAACTGAACGAGCGAGCCAATCTCATGCAATACGATTCTGTTCCCTAAATTTCCCTTAATGACCCTGGTAGCATGAGGAACACTCACTTCTGAGCAACTCAATGTCCTCCCTCTTCGGGATTAGTGATTTGTTGCTCCTCAACTGCCCAAACGAGCGGACCAATAAGCGATGTGGCTTGAGGCTAAATGAGGGCGGCACAGCCAATGGAACCTTGGATGTTCATTTCCATGGGACCCCGATCACCTGAAAGTTCTGATGGCATTCTCTCCGACACAGGAAAAAATTGCAGCGAATTCTTAGCTGGTGCCGCAGAATAAGATAGTCGGGTGTGGACGCTTCACTCGTCCAGCAACTTGAATTGCTCCTCCCAAATTACCAGCTCCCCATCGGACTCATGGCGGTACCTCGCACAAATCAACCTTCCCCATCCGATCCTCTCAGAATGAAATAGTACGAGAATATCAGAGCATCGTGCCACCTCTCCAACATCGCTACTTTCGAGGACAAATTTGCCCGCTCTGCGCTCCTCTAACTCTACAACTTTAGTCATAAACTTGGCAATCATCTTACCATCCCACATGCCTTCCTGACATGGTGCCTTTATCATCAAAGAGATAGCCTCGCGTCGTATGCGCGGGCATCGACATTTGTATGCTGTAAGATAGAGAGCTGGTATGATGCCCGAGTCGAGCGCGAAAACGGGAGTGGCTCTGCTTTTGGTGGACTGTAGGTCAAGATACTGCTTCGAAAGCTGCACCACTCTTTGAAACAATTCATTGAAATTGTCGCATAGTACTTCTTTTGTCGTCTGACATGTCGAAAGTAGTAGATATGCATAGAAATGCTGCAGTTCGAGTAAAATCAATGAACGCATGTGATCAAGCTGGACCCTGGGCCTATTCTTCAGCTCGTCAAAAGCTGAAGACCAGACCGATAGACTCTCTCCTAGTTCTCCAAGCTCGCATAATAGTAAAGGATGATCTTCGAAGTTTATCGATCTCGTGGAAGCATGGTCCCATAGATATCGAAACAATAGTTCAAGCGGGATTGCCGGGGTACATTGAGAACCAATCTCGAGAAGCTTCCCACGAAAGCGAAGCATGCCGTTGGACAGCATATCCATATATCTCCGGGCTTCAAGAATACTCTCAAATTTGGATGGTACATGCAATTTTTGATCGATGACCCCGGAGGATGTGACATGCAAGTGCGGGGCTCGTTGTCCAAACATCGTAGACTCAAAGTCTAGTCTTGTGAATGAAGCTGATAACTGGTCGACTAGATTTTCCGACGTAGGCTTCAATTTCAAGGTGTTCTTGTGTCCCAAGGTTTGCGATACTCGAGATGTCAGAATCTTGAGCCCCGTATCCAGATGGTTCAATGCAGTCATCGACTTGCCCCAGAGCAATTCGAGACAGACAAACAGCAGGCAGCACATCATCGCAACATCGTTTGCTCTCTCATCTCCCGGCTCACGAACATCATCAATCCTTTGACGCAGAAACTCGATAGCTTTGACGTATTGCCTGAGCCCGTTGGCCTGTCTCTTGTCCAAGCCATGGTAGAAAGCGTTTTGACGTGCCACTTGGGTATCGCTCTGATCGCGATGAACAATTCCCACTGCAATTGCAGCGTGAAGGACGGCTGGTTCCTGATGACAGACTTGTAGAACAAGTTGCTCCCAGAGATTCGATCGGAAAGCTCCTTGGATTTCGAAGACGGTGTTTTCGCGGAAAAACACAAATCCTTGTGCTTCACCAGATGCCAGATCAAGCGCGATTGTTGGAGTATATGTTATTGAAACTGTCTGTTTACGATCACATCTCGTCGCTGTCTGTGCGAGTATCTGAGAAGAAGCTTTATGAGTGAGGGACGGGGTATCGTATCCGTCGCACTTTCTCCCCGTCGAGGTGCAACGACGACACGCAGGTTTGGCTTCATCACACTTAACACGACGAATCCTTCTTATGTCAGTGATAAAGTCAAGGCAGGATATTTAGACAGTTGTGTGTTCAAGCTCACCGACAAGTCTTACACCCGGTTTTTGTCTTTGGTTTCTTAACCCGAATCCTTACCTTGGGGATAGTCATGAGGAACCACTGCTGAAGGCATCGATTAACGAGGTGGAATGCTCAGTGTAGAGTTTCTGCTTCGTTCGTGGCGGATGGAAGGGTACTTGTAATGAACTCGTCGAGTTGAAAGCGAGGATGCGACGTAAGAGGTGCTTACTGCTGCGGCACAAGCGTGCTTTCTCGCGTTATCCACGTGACATTTATTAGCAACCTGAGTACCGTACCTATAGGTACCTTACCTACACACTCAGCCCATTGGATGTTAAGGCTCTTGAGGTAATGATAGTATAAACTCAGTTGAATTGCTAGGTGCGAAGTCATACCAAGTCAATCACGCAAGTCAAGCAACACACGATAACTTTTCGCACTAAGTCAATAGCCAGATCGCCTCTCCTGTCTGGTCTTCGGCTTCGTCTACTCAAAAGAAAGAGAAACGCAACCTGAATCTCAAATTTCTTATGTTAAGTCCTGCAAGTCAGATCTAGGCTTCTCTCCAACAACTCATATCCCCGATAAACCAACAAAAGCGCAGTTACCGCAACTGCAAAGGCACAGCTCCAGACCAAAGTCCTTACCCCTTTCTGGTTTTCCTTCCATATGCATACCATCAGATGGCGAGTACGCTGGAGATAGACTGTCGTTGTTAGCCATCGTCAGACAACATACCAAGGTGATTGACCTTGACTTACACTGCTGTGAAAGACGAGATTTACCATGAATATGGTATGTCACTCCCGTGGGCCGTGGCCTCGACTCGATATCGGAGAATGACATTTTGTCTTGTTAAGAATTTTGTTGAGAGACATTACGTGAGCTGTATATCGAGAATATTGATACACCCTGAAAATCAGATTCGATTTTTGAGATTATATTAAGAGGTAGAATGATTGAGATGAAAAAATAAAATTGTTGAGCCTGCCAGGAATACAGCGACGAAATCAGGCGAAGATCGCATGCCATAAACACTTGCGAGAGAGGATAGAGGAGGTAATTAGATAATCATGATAGAACATCTGTCAGACAACCTCGGATGTTTATTACCTAGACTTGATAAGTTTGATCATGTATGATACAACTTCATAAGCAATCATTCCCTTCGTAACAGCCTGTGTTTCAATGTCAATAGACGCAAGCGAAAAAGCTAAAAGCTGTACAGCCACAACCCAACATCTCCATTAAGCTCTCACGCTCTAAAAACAAGAAAAATTCTTGATCAGAGAAATCAATTTATGAAGATTTCAGCTGCGAAATCAGTCATCATGATCCCATTTCTAGCTACCTATACCAACTCATCATTTTAGCTTAGTCAAATGACTCAGCAAGCTCGAGCTGCTGGGGCCAGGTATTTGATGCCTGAGTATAAGATGGCCAGTGCTTGAACTTTATCATCTACTATAGAACAATCTTATTGCCCCGAAACACGTTTTAGGCAGATACAAGCTCTCCTGAAAACCAATAATCCAGAAGGGTGGAGCCATGTCATGTAATCAGCCGTGACGCTTCAACTGCCCCGCGTCAAGGCGCGTTCTTTTTCTCCTCATCAATCAACCTCGGCAGCTGAACACCAGAAGCACACAAGCCACCATGCAACAGTCGTGGCCAGTTGTCAGAAGCTGAGGGTGTCTACTTACCCATCATGCAACATCACCGAGAGGATTGGGACCCATACTGTGTAGTTGGTCCTGCAAAACGCTCCATTCTGACGGGAAGTATAGAGGAGGTCAGAAGCGTCACGGAATTGCCTCTCGACGAGCGAACCAATTCAGTTCTGGCGAAGAGTACAATAGGACTTGATGGCGACTGGGTTTGCAGTTTCCTCTTTCGCTTTCATTCTTTCTTATATTCGGGTATATCTCTTCTACATCCTGCTTTTCTATTTCTATTTGAATCACCAAAGAGCTCCACCAAGTTTGGCTATGCTACATATTGACAGATTAGAACCAGAAATCCCAATATCTCTTCCACGCTGGCCATGTTGCCTTCTCCGTTCGCTCTGCATCCAACTCGGCCCTGAATGCGACAAAGTCGATTTCACGTCTGCCAGCATCGACATCAATATCAGCAAGCTTGACGCCAAGCTTCCAATCCCTAGTATACAGCTTGTATCCGAGGAAGAATGCGATCACAATTGGAGCGGCAAGATAACTTTGGAAGAATGCCTGGGCATCCGGTTTGCCTCCAATAGGCCACAAAGCGACATAAAATTGGGCGATTAGGCAGAGGATGTTGAGGCCAAGACCGATCCAAGAACCGATTGTTCCAAACATCGCGGCAAAAGGCAGGTCGTCTGTAGTACGCCCAGCGGCTGTCCAAGCCTGTCTGAACCGGATATGGGCAAAACAGACGCTCCCCCAAGTAAAGAAGTTGGACAGACCAGAAAGAGAGAGAAGCCAAGTGAAGATAGTTCCTCCATCCTTTGCCTCGTTGATGTATGCGAGGCAGCCAAAAAGGAGGACAACAATCAATACGACCCAGGGACGACCCTTTCTGTCAACCTTAGCACCAATTGCTGGTCCCATACCATTGGCGCAAAGAGCCTGGATAGTACGAGTGGAGGCGAAAGTGCAGGAGTTTGCAACTGAGATAACGGAGATCGTGATCACAGCGTTGAAAATGGATGGGAGAACTTTGATTCCTGCGAGTTGGAAGGACAAGACAAATGGAGAATAACGAGTGTTTCCTCCAGAAGCCGATGAAAGGTTCTCGTTATCGGATGGGACAATGAGTCCAAGGATGAACAAGGAGATGATATAGAAGAGGGCAATTCTCCAGAACACCTGCTTAGTGGCTTTTGGAATGGACTTGCGAGGATTGGCGGCTTCGGCTGCTGCCAAACCAACAAGTTCAGTTCCACCGAACGCGAAGGAGGCAGTGACGAAGACGGAACAAAAGCCCTTGAATCCGTTCTTGAAAGCTGCTGGATGGTGCCAGTATTTGGCTCCAATATAACCACGAGTGTCAGTTGGCACACCCCCGCAGTCAATGATTACACCGAGAATAATAAAGCCAATAATAGCGATGACTTTGATGCATCCGAGAACGAACTCGACTTCTCCGTATCCCTTGACACCGAAGAAGTTGATGGCACAAACTAGCACCAGGAAGACGGTTATCCAAACCCCGACGTCGATCGATGGGTTGCCCGAGCCATCCTTATCAGTCCAGAAGGCAATGGTGACACCAGCTACGGTCAACTCGAATGGCAAAACGACAAGCCAGTTCATCGCATAGTTCCAGCCCATGGCGAATCCCCAGGCAGGGTCGATAAATCGAATAGAGTAATTGTAGAAAGATCCAGCGACAGGGTAAAGGGCTACAACGAGTTAGTATGGAGCCGCTGTTACGAAAGGGTTGGGAACATACAAGCAAGTTCTCCGAGAGCATTTACAGTAAACAACAACATGAGTCCAGTGATCATGAAGTCGATGACAAGCGAACCAGGTCCTCCAGAGTTTAAGGCACTACCAGCTCCAACAAACAATCCCGCGCCGATGGAACCTCCAATAGCGATCATCTGCATGTGTCGACCCTTGAGGTTTCTCTTCAGCCCATGCTCGCCGACTTGGACATCTGGATGAGGGGAGGTAACAGATCCTGGGGATCCGCTCTCCAAGTCGGAGCCAATCTTCTCGTTGACGCCCATGTCTGTTAACCTTGTGTTTGCAACACAAGTATAGAGAAGTATATATAAGGAGGGTCGTCGACTCTGCACGCGCGGTGAGAGGAAGTGGTGAATTGATGGAGTTACACACGAGGCTTACTTTCCAGGTCCCAGGGAGGACATTCAGCCGGTTAAGTACTTCTCAGATGTTGCCTTATGCCACAGAACTCACCTCCCTTTAGTTGTCTAGCGGAGTCTTAGAGGAGACCCTGGGTATGGCCATATCAGCCCCGGCTAGCCGAAGATTGATGTCGCAGGTCTGCATGGGATCCGAGATACGGCCAAGACTTTTAATTGGCTGTCACGATCATTAGTGTTTCTCGCACGGCATGGCCGTCGCGACACAGGCACTAAACTATTTCAAAACCGCTCAGAAGGACAGGCTTACACGAGGGATGCCAGGATTTCTTGGACGATAATAAGCTTCCTTGGGGGCGCGAACCCGCTTTACCATCGGGCACAATAATCTAGCCTGTGGCCTGTCGGTATCCACCTGTCCCCAGTGGCGAATCCATAGATAAGGCTAGTGCCCGCTGTCGACGAGACCTCTGAGCCAACCAAGAATCGAATTGGCAAGGGCTACGAAGGAATTAGGCTTTAACTCAGGCCTTCGTTGGAATATCTAGCCAAGCTCGGGGGAGATTCTCAACACGCCAAACCCTCCGAATGTAACCTCAAAACCAAGTTGGTTGTATGCGAAACGGTACACAGAGATCAAAAGCATAACAAATTCTCACACAAGTTGACCTGACAGACCGAAAAGTTGATTCCTTCGATGGCAGCTCGATTTTGGATCCATTAACGTGGGTTTCAATGAGGGAGCATGGGGACTTGCGCGATAAGCCTCGACGTTCTGGCTTACCACAATAATATTTTAATCTGTTCCAGGGTCTGACATGTCGACTTTCCGAACGAGGAAAGCTTCTCGAAAAGGAACTCGTCGGGGTTTGAGAGTCAAGGTTCGAGACTGCGTCAGCCAACAGATCTCAAATGCTTAATCGGGCCGGATGCAGACCGAAATTGCACTTTCATTTTATTATTCACATATAATAGGCTGCTTATAATTTGGCGGAGAACGTCTATGGAATTATAGGCATGCGACTCGCGAGGTGCCGGGGAATTGGATGGGTCTCTGGAGAACCCTGTCAGTGTCATCAATGGTGAGACAGAGGAGGGGCTAGAGAGATATGCTCCACATATTGACCGGATTTCAAACACTTTGGGATGCTGTGCCATAAGTCGCATGGAATGACTTGCCTGACAGCTACAATAATCCATCGGAAGGTTTTGGCCGAATCAATTATCAAAAGCCAAAGACAGGCCGGAGCATCAACTGTGACTGGTTTTGTTGAATACTTACGACCATCCACACAACTAAAATATGCAGTCCTGGGGTCAAGACGCGCCACGAATCCCTTACATGGTGGACTATCTAGTGGCGAATATGCTACTTTGCGCATCTAGCCAACGAGAAGCCTGTCTCGACGCTTATGGCGCGAACCATCAAGAAGTTCCTGCAAAGAAGGAAGAAAAGCTTTCCGGAAAATTGCCTCATCTATCAAGGCGCTGTGCAACCATCTAGATTTGAAATTCTCAGCATCCCAAACGAGCGTCAAATAAGCCACGGCTTAATTCCGTATCTTTGCTATATTCGCTTTTCCTTGCTCGTGCAGGAACTGTTTCATCTTTCAACTTAACTCACTCTGGATATCTTCGGTTCAGCAATACACGGCTTTCTGAAGACGAGATACTCTTCGGAACTGGCAGTTCAGACGATTCCATTGCGAAATTTGCTGGTCTCTTCTCATTGGTACACTTGTCACCTTATCTCTGGGAAATTTAGGTGCTGACTTGCTTCCAAATTCTCTCCCGCCATCCGGTCAAAACGATGAGCCGTCCATCCTCCGGACGTCCCGCACCACTCAGACCAATAGCCAATCTATCGCCTCACGGGGGTGTCATATTCCTAATCGCAATCATCATCACGCGGTCGCTCATAATTACGGACTCCCCAATCAGTAAACATTCTGAGTGCTTTTTCTGCGACGAGAAATCGTCGATGCCGATTTATGATCAACCTAACGGAGGTAAGAGTGTCGTTGGAACGAAGCTTTGCCAACACCAATCGTCGCCGCCATGGCGCGGGCTCTTGGGCCTTGGCTACAGCGTTGCGCACTTGGCGGCTTCCAGACGCCTGGGGGCGGACGTGAATCCGTGCCGCTGTTGACAAGGTCATGCATACTCCACGGCGACTGTTTACCAGAACAGGCAGGTGTGTGACCGTTACTTCTGCGAGATCCTGTGCCGCATCTGCTATGATTAGGGACCTGGTACGAAGACGCCGATGGATGGATTTGTGTCTGGTGCACTGTTGTGGCATGTGTAGCTGTTTGGACTGCGCTCGTCCAACACTGTGTCGCCCCATGGGGTTTCATTCTAAACTCCCACGAGTCGCATTCGGTTTAAGGGCACTCCTGATACTTCGACGATAGATTCCATCGTCTCTGAAGGTTTGCACATCCCAGATATAGTTAGTGGATTATCAATCCCCTTCAAGCGCCCAAGGGTTCAGCAAATGCGCGGTTCCATTTCCTGCGCCATTATTCAATCCTCGAGCTCCTCCCTCTTTATCAGTCTTCTCTGACGGCTTCTGGGACTTCACGCCGTAGAAATATTTGTACCGACAATGCCTCAAAGATATATCCTCCAGGTGACTCAACCGCCAAGCTCTATTCGCTGAACAATTCCTACCAGATGTTCAGCAAACGATTCCGTTCGGGAAGACCCTGCCGCTACCATAATCAAGGCACATATACAAAAGACAAGGACGTTGTCCTACAATCAGGATTTCCAGGATGTGTCTGCGAACGATGTGATGCGACGGTACAACAGGATATTTATAACTGGCTTCGTAACTTGCCCGGACGTCCAGGTCAGATAGTAGTGCGAGTGCTGAAGTATTGCCGTTCCTGTATCTGCGATTGGAAATTCGGATTCTTCGAAGACATGCGGATGCTGGAAAGATGAATGAGCAAGAACATATCCACGTCAAGATTACTGATGATGTTGTGATAGTGGCATACACCTGCATGTTTCGGTATAACAAGATTCGAAACATCTCGGATGGGCATGAGGGCATCAGGGCAGGGTTCGCGATACCTTGTGCGGCAAGTTCAATATCTATCTTCGAGATTAGAATCTAGATTCATACCGGTTCTCACCAATTGAAGGCTCGATACCGAAGGATACGAGTGAACTTCCAGCAACGGATGGGATTTCGAGATACAGTAGTTTTCTTGTTTACGTGCTGTGTGAATGGTGGGAGTGCGCAGTCGAATGCTGGAGAGGCTACGTGGAGGATCCTGTTTGGATACGGTAATTCTCGCTCATCCTATGTTCTCTGTCTTCAGCAGCTTTCCCTTTCGCTTCTCGCAAATATTTTGCATTGTCCTCTTGCTTGTTGAGTGTCGTGGACAAGAAAACGCACTTTCAAACAAATACTGAGAGGTGCCAAGTTTAAATACGTGTGGAATAGATCAAGACGAATGTTTCGGAAAGAACTCGTGAGGCCAAACTACCAGGTCATATCTTCGTTTCCTTTGGTCGACTGGGGGTGGAGCAAAGTTTAAGTTGGTGTTGTAGACAAGAAATGCTTTTATTTCCATCTCCAGCTTCAGTTCCAGATCTTCTCATCAATTTCGTTGGGGAGAACCACTGCAGACACTCTAGGTGACCAGCAAAATGCTGTGAGCAGTCAGTTCTGCGGAGTTTAGCGAGCTTCTTTTACACTCCTTTGACACGTTAGCAAATCTCGGGATCGAAGGAGACACACTCTCAGTTCCTTTAAATTGCATGTTCGATATCCGTGTCGGGATTCATGTGTACAATGTGCGTGTTTGGATGAGGTGGGGAGTTTGATTATGCTGGACATTCTCCGAATCGAGATACTGCGACTCGCACTGAGCATCGAGGATCGATTTATTTTATGCTGACGGGGAAGCCTGCGAGCGGACTATGGAATGACATAGGCAGGTGATGTGAAAACGTCTCTCTCGACATGAGATCTGCTACGGGTTTGGGGATGCGGATTGGGGATGAAAGTGATTATGGGGAGTTGAGTTTATGATATGGTACGGTGAACGTTGTCCCTGCTAGCAGATTATGTTGGGGTCGGATCTGACAGTTCAGTCAGAGCCAGGTAGTGAATCTGGGGAGTGCTTGCCTGGGGTCAGCAAGCGTCGACGTTGAGGAATAATTGCTGGAATAGGTATGTTATTGACTGGTGGTACAGGCACTTTGTGGGGGGTTCAGAATCACGAAGCAAAGTTATGATTCCATGCGGAGGGAAGCCTATAGCAGAACTACAAAGAACATAGTTGTACGAGCTTCTAGGTGTTCTATATTAACACCGCATAAGAAATTCTCAAGCATATAAGTCGCTTCCAGGATGTTTGAAGGAAAACTACCAACTTGATGTCAACGGCGGACACCCAGAGTTGGGTGGGTATTCTTCTCACAGAAGAAAAGACTATCCTGGAGCCATCTGGCACTTTCAGCAGTAAAGATAAGAAGACTGTAAAGAAATGATAACACATGAGGTCGTCTGTACGTCAACTCATTGCCAGATTTGGCTCGCGTCCCTCAGTGGGGGCAAATCCACCATGTAGGGCTGATGGCGGGGTACATCTTGGCGATCTTCTTCCTGCCGCGACCCCACCATGGAATGCCTCAAGATCAACAACGTTCACGATTTTCATCTTCCGTCAAAGGCATTGATCCTGTTCTGATCTTATATTTATATTGATCACAACATTCAGGAATTAATCATCAGAAATCTCCAGAACACATCAACACGAACCATTAGCACGATCATCATGGCAACCATGAAAGCAGCAGTCATCTCCCAACCAGGCGGCCCCGAAGTCCTCAAAATCACAGAACTCCCCATACCAACTCCATCACCAGGCCAAGTCCTCATCCAAATCAAAGCCTTCGGACTAAACCGCTCCGAGCTCTTCACCCGCCAAGGCCACTCACCCAACGTCAAGTTCCCCCGCGTCCTCGGCATCGAAGCCACCGGCATCGTCGCCTCCTGCCCTGGCAAAGAGTTCTCCAAAGGCGACATCGTAGTCACAGCCATGGGTGGCATGGGCCGTGATTTTGATGGCGGCTACGCGGAATATACCTGTGTATCAGCTGGAAACGTTCAAGTCATCAAAACGGAATTACCGTGGGAAGTGCTTGGTGCGATGCCGGAGATGATGCAGACTGCTTGGGGGGCGCTGTTTAAGAGTTTGAGGCTGGGGAGGGGAGAGAGATTGCTTGTTAGGGGTGGGACGTCGAGTGTTGGGCTGGCGGCGGCGGCGATTGCGAAGGTGCATGGTGCGTATGTGGCGTCTACGAGTCGGAGGGGGGATAGAGAGGAGTTTCTTAAGGCGAGTGGTGCGGATGAGGTGATTGTTGATGATGGAAATGTTGCGAATAAGATTAAGAAAGGGGAAAGATTCGATAAAGTCCTCGAACTCATTGGGACAACCACACTTAGAGATTCTCTTAGATGTGCTGAAGAAGGAGGAACTGTCTGTATGGCGGGCATTGTGGGTAATCAGTGGACTTTTGAGAAATTCAGCCCCATGGAGGAGATTCCCATGGCGGTTAATTTGACGACTTATTCTGGAGGTCCGGAGGAATTTATGGCTACACCGTTGGAAGAGTTGGCGAGGCAGGTGAAGGAGGAAAAGTTGAAGGTACAGGTTGGGAGGGTGTTCAAGCTGGATGAGATTGTCGAGGCGCATAGGGTAATGGAGGAGAATAGTGCGGGTGGGAAGATTGTTGTTTTGACTTGAAGGATATTTTTCGATGTGGTTGGAAGGACCTTACTCCAGCTGTGATCCAAAACCAGTGAAGGAGAAGTTTGATAGTGTAAGTATTGTCCGCCAACGAGAAGTTATGAAAACAAAACTTTCAGTCCACCGTTCCAAGGGACTTCCTGAATCATCAAGCTGCATTCAGCTCTGCAGGCTGAATGGTCTCGATATCGATGTCAGTGGCTGGAAGTCCATGCATTTCCATGTTAGGTAAGATGGAAAGTTGCTCGCACAGGATACTGAAAGGAGACATCGTGCCGTCTGGCTGAGAAGCGAACCTGTGAGTGGACGAATAATGAGACGACAGGGGATGAAGTACAGGGCTGTGCTAAGCTTTCAGGATATCCTTGGCTGGCATGTGGAGCGGCTGTCAGCACTACTACCCCTCCATCAATTAACATTTCGGCAACAAACACCTTTTGCGCAGCTTCACCACAGCCAGACATCGCTCTAACCCACTCCGGTATACCAGAACGTTAGCCATTGAACGAAGAAGGGGGAGGCACAGATGGAATATATAACGGACGTTGGGCAGTCGCTCAACGCAATTCAAATCATTCCAACAATCCATCATATCCCTTGACGACAGAACCTCAATCATCCTTCTACCAATACCAACATGGTCCTCTTCATCAAGCTGATCACCAAAGGCATTGGATCTGGCATTGGTCTAGCTTCGGAATCCATCAAACACCATAAGGCGAAGAAGGCAGAGAAAAAGCATTATCAAACGCTGGCGAAGGCAGCAGCAACGCCGCATCTCGAGAACCCCAGTTCGACGAGCCTCCTCCCGAATACCTCGAAGTATCCGACGAACATGGCGAACAACTCATCGCAGAAGGCAAAGCTGTGCTGGTAGACCCCAAACATGTCGAGAAACATACACCTGAGGACGAGGACGATTCATCGTCATCCGACGAAGAAGGCGACGAAGAAGCATGGCAACTCGACGAAGCTACTGCTCCTTTCGAAGAATCCGAGTCCGAAGGCCCTCACAAAGATGTCATTACCCTCACAACCGAGTTTCTACAAAATCAGCCTCCTCCAGCATACACACAAATACGAGCACAGCTGCCATGTCCTGTGATTCTCCCACAGCGCAGACCGAGAGACAAGAAGCGGGGGTTTGTGAGGGCCTATGCACCTGTTCTTGAAGATGTTGGGATTGATCAGGCTACCTTCTTGGACTTCCTCAAGACGTTCAAGAAAGCTTGCGAGGCAGATGGGTGGTTACAAGCTGTCAATCTGGCAGCTTTCGCGGCAGGATTCGTCCCAAATCCTATCGCAATGGGTGTTACCACAGCAGTACAATTCGCCGTGGGGGTAGCCATGGAGGTACAGAGACTCACGAGGTATGCAATACTCAACTGTAACTTAAAACACAAACTGATAGTCCTTTAGAACAAACTCATTCCTTGATCGAATGAACGAGGAGTTTTTCAAACCCCGTGGTCTCTACTGCCTAATCATGACCTACAAGCCCGACTCAACAGCATCACACACCCGCGTCGACATCAACCAAACAATCGCCACATACTCCACACCCGCCTCAAACACCGCTCGTCAAACCCTCCGCAACCTACGCACCTCCTCCGGCAAAACCTACGGAGAGCTCGAGCTCCCCGAATCCGCACCCCTGATCTTCCCCGCCCTCGAAAAAGTCGCCAAGACACCAGCGAAGAAGGTATCAAGAAACAAAGCAAAATGCGCAGCACCGGCAAATTCCTCGACGACTATTTCGACCGCCGCGCACAAGCGAAATGGGCAGGCCAGAACCCAAACAGCAAACTTGTTGTCCCAGGCTCGAAACCGGAATTCATGAGTAGATACTCGGACCCGAATCACGCTGCTAATAATGGGAGTATTGTATCGCTTTTGACGGGCGGGAAGGTTAATCCTTGGGCGCATAAGGAGGAGAAGAGGTTGGCGAGGAGGCAGAGGAGGGCAATGAAAAGGGGGGAGCCGATGCCTACTTCTGGGGCGAGGAGGCAGCGGAAGGGGGGTTTGGTGAAGAGGGTTTTGACGAAGGTGAGTTGTTAGACTTGTGCGATTGAATACTAGAGAGCATGGCTAATTATTGAATAGGATGTGTTGTATTTGATGATTGTGAATTTGCCGACTGAGGCAGAGACGGCTGCTGGAAGACAGGCTGTTGCGAACGAGGCGAAGCAGTAGTAGTCAGGTCTTTGCCCAATGCCCATGGGCTTTCTTAACCTTTCCAATTTGATCCCGAATAGTGTTCTTCACTGCTTCTCTTTTCGAGTAAGTATCCAAGTTAATATCCTACGAGTACAAATGTATGGAGCCGCACACAGAATTGAAGTAATTATCGAAGTAGAATATCTCATTATTCTTTAGGCGGGAAGGTATACAACAACTTCTTAAGTTCCTGTGTTTGTTAGCTTATTGTAAAGAAGTGTCTGTAAAAATAACGGTGCATTGCAGTCAATGGGTGGATAGGTAGCTTACACTAGACTTCTATTTGTTGATCCTAAATATCTCTTGTGGACAAGTATATGGAATACTAGACGCGACGCGTTGATATCTGGTACCTTAGCTCTCATAGAGCCGATTCAAATAGATCAAATCCTATTGTTTTGCGAAAAGTCTCGCTTAGCAATATCTACACCAAAGCAGGCAAGCGAATAATGGCTATCTAGTCTGGAAAAGACCTCCAGAACTCAATGAAGTATAAGTCAGATTGCGGAAGATGCTTCAAACAATGACTACTATATAAGCACACAAGCTGGTGAGATATATACAGATATTCGGGTATCCGCCTCATTCTCGCCCGAAGTCGCCTATCACTTCCTCCGTTCTCTCCTTATTTCCCCTTCCGCACTCCCAATTCCTTTGTTCTCCTCCATTGGATTACGAACGAATCCTTCAACTACATCGCTGAACAGCCTCCTCAGTCGAAGCAGCGCTACTGGCTGCTGAAGTAGAACTGACAGTCGCAAATCCAATTGACCCCACGCTACTCGGAGCCGTACCATTCCCTTCCATCGTTCCAATGAAATCCCCACCACCGCTCCCCCCAGTAAAAGTGCTCTCAGTATTCTGATGTCCGCCATCAGCCTGTAAAGTAGCCGCAACAGCATAGTACGACGAGTCCGACTGATCAGCAGTAACGTTGATCCCGATCTGGATCCAAGCAAACAATCCATCCTCGATGCTATCTCCGAGATACAGATACTCCGGGAATGGATCAAAGTCATTCTCAGCCTGCACAATGGACCACATATCATCTGCGTTGGACGTGATATCCTGTGTGTTGGTGTTATACGGGTATGTGGCTTCGACTGCAGAGCGGAGTGTCTCTTGGTAGAACAGCTGCCCGATGTGCGAGACGGAGCCGCCTTGGATGGTACCGTTGGCGAGGACGGTTACGTTGTTGTGCGACAGCAGATGTGTATGGATGGCGCGGCCGCTGTAGTGGCCTGGGAAAATTGTCTCGAAGGAGGCGACACCGTCGGAGTCTGTGGGTTGGATACCACGAAGGAAGGTTGTGTCCCAGCCAACTTCATTGCCGGTTACGACAACACCGCTGAACCAATGGAAAGTCAGTAATGGGATCACTGTGTTTGAAAGGAAAAATGACGAAGCAGCGTACCTGTAGTATCCGGTGGAGTTGCAGTTCCAAATGTCGACGTAGACTTCGGGGACGGGCTCGCAGGTTGTGATGTCGATATATTGAACCTCGAGGTAGAGTGGGATTCCAGGCTCGCCTTCAGTCACGTTCTTGCGGATAAACTCACCAGTCACATAGTATGGGCCGTCTGTGTTCTCGGGAGACATTATGCAGCTGGTGTTGGCAGCGAATATGGTAGACTCTGCAGTCTCGGAAGTGTAATCGTCAACGCCGGTCATATTGTGGTTAACAGCCTCGAAAGTCTCGAGAGTTTCGAGATCGCGGCGATACTTCTTAGGCTCTGAGAGAAGAAGTCAGTGCACGGTCAATGATCAGAAAGAGGTTCAGATGTTGGAACTTACTGGTAGCGATTCCACGCTTTTGGCGGAGCTCGTTAAGAACCTCAGCACGGCGAGCGAGAGATCGAGCTGTGAGTTCACGGTGCTTGAGCGAGCTAGAACAAGTATCGAGAGATCTCTTTGCAGCAGTGGCCATTTGATCGCGAGCTTTGACTTGGCGTTTGATCTCGGCATGATCGTGGTGCTCGCCTGGATGGGCAATAATTGTGCTTGCAAAGCAGACAGCTGCAACTGCACCGACGAGCTTGGGAAAGTAGACCATTTTGAGATAATGGTATTCTAGTAAAGATTGAAAACGGCACAAAAGTGAGTGTGGTTTATGAAGAGAGGAAACGGAGGAGGGAAGAGACAGAAATGAGGATGTGGATGAGAGTGAAGAGAGAATCCCATTTGGAAGCAAAATAACGATATACTTATACTATAGTGTAAATCCCCTCCACTTCTGTTGTTTGCAAACAAATTGACGTCCACCTCAGCGTGTTCACGCTTCGTGGCTCAAGCTTCGTCAGCGGCTCCAGCCGAAATCGAAGAGTTTCGAAATAGACATCCATTAATTGGTTGCTCTCCCAAGTTCCACTTTACAATCGCCGTTTCTGAGGATCCCCCTCAGCCTCTCAATAGTTAAATAGACTGTGGAGAAACACATCGTGGCTGACGACTACGCCGGTAATTGTGGCCCATGCTCATCAAGCATTATTTTGTTTCATCGCTTCGAATGGCAAGCCCCTTCAAGCTTTGGCCAAGATGCAGTCGGAGAGTATGTTTATGGTGGAGATTGTGGGGGAAAAGACGCGCACGTCGCTTGTTCGTCCTCGAAGCTTTAAGTCTTGGCCCGAGACTTTTCGCCTCTGCTGGAAGAATCGGTAGGGGCCGGCTGATTATTATTGCATGGTCAGTACATACAATTTTCGTCATCATATAAAGAAATTCCGATTGCTTGGATCTGTGAAGAGTGACTGTGCTGTCTTGCCTCGTAGATCTGTTTTCTGCATTGATGGATTGGCCGCGTAAGCCTGTGTTTTCATTGCCCACGTGACCATCAGAAGCGAGCCCCTGAATGATTCGCGAGCTGATGCTGGCGGATCGGAGCTGTAACAAGCCAGTATGTAATGGCAGATGCTCATAGGATGGCGGACATTTCAGGAAGTAAATGCAAGCGTCTTTGGTTCTTCAAGAGACCGATGTTCTTCATGGACTAGATTAAGATCACAAAGAGCTAGCTGGCGTGCTTTGATTATCTATGTAATACTAAAGAACAGACAACACACCTTCAACTGTATAGGATAACTTCTGAGAACAAACTTGATGAGTCCTTATGACAACATTCGATTAATTAGTATCATATTAAGCTCTTCACCATCAAAGAAGGGAGAGAGCTCCTTGCAAACTGTTCCTGTTGCTTCCGATCCAGATCCCAAGAGTGGACCATGTCCAACCACAACAACTCCAATTTCTCTTTAGCAAATCCCTCCTGCCACAAAACAAGCCGCAGAGAGTCCCTCAAAGCATCCTTATCCCAAACTTGTAACTTCGTACAAACAACCACCATCTCTCTCACAAACGACAATCTCTCTAATCTACCCATGGCAGCAATACCGCCCACAAACAGAATCCATAACAGCCACAGCATCCTCTCTTTTGTCTTCATCCACCCCGTTGACAACTGTGTCACTATAGACTCCAGTAGCCTCTGGGCTATTATATGAACCAGTTCCGAGGATGGTGGTAGTTCGCGGATAGCTAGCCAAAGGTACAGGTGGGCTGCTGTCCTCAGCTGTACGGCTTCGAGGGTCAGAACAGAGTCCGATGGGCCTGAGGAGGTAGAGGGAGGTTTGCTGAGTAGTAATTCCAAGTTGTAGATTGCATTACTTGTTTCTATTCTGTCAGTGTTCATAATTCTTGCTGAGGATAGACTTCTAGACAGGAGTCGAAGAGTTTTGAAGATAGGCACGAGTGGTGAGTTTGCGCAGAAGAGATGGCGGAGGTTGAGGAGGGCGGGCTTCGTATCGGCGGAGGTGAGGTGATGATATTGACGTGAACGTGGGAAGAGGCGCGAGGAGGAGGGTTGACATGCCCAGACGGTTGCGTTACATAAGTCTGACCTAGCATTGAGCTTAAAACAATGGATCTCGGGCAACAAAGGCGGCTGCGTACCATGCCACTATTCGTCGGAAAACACCCTGGAGTGCATAAACTCCTCCTCGCAGATGGATCATCTTTTCTAAACCATTCTTATGTATCTCTGATAATCGATATCTTCCATTGAGATTCTGCGAATCTTCTCATTAGTAGTTGCGAGAAACGAAATGCGCAAGGAAGCTCGCCTCCTTCTTTACGAGCATTGCCACCGCGGCGATCGTCGCATCGCTGAGCATAAGATTGCTGTCTTAAGTCTTTCATTGACTGTGCTGAATGCTTGACTACCGTGGTGTAAAGATATGGGTGAGTCTACAAGGCCACATTTAAGATCGTAATGAAGTGACACAAGGTAGAGGATGGAGTGAAGTAAAGCGGGGTCCGCGTGAGAGAAGAAATCACCTTCAGGGTTGATGGCAATCGAGTTCATTTTATAGGTTGTATTATCTATAGTATGCCGTTAGCATATTCAAGGTTTATTCTGAAGTCATCATCTTGACTGGAAGATATTATGTAGAAAGGGTTTCAAGGCTGAAAGCCGTGGTGGATGAAAGGAAAAGCACTTTGAGACGATACAAAAGAACCACAATGGACAAGAAGCCTTTCACTCGCAGGGGTAAGTTCAATTGCGAGTGTGTTGAACGTATCTAGAGTCCTGAAACTAATGGCGAAGTCCAAGGTAAATGGTTGAGACGGCTGCCAGGCGTTCTGGTTAACAGTCGAGTTCACCTCCTCGCCAGCGACTTGATTTCTTTGGATGGGACCACATTTGCACCCAGTAATTTATCTCGATCGACTACTATCGTTTTCTCTTTAGACTTGTGTGTCCAAGTGTTCAATTTGAATTTGCCCTTGTACCGTCCAGGGTCTTCCGGATTTATGCTTTGGAGCGGCTCAACGACCCCGGAAATAGCGTGGCGGGTTTGCTTCCTCAGGTAGTCTTTCATGGCCTGGGTGCGTACTCTTCTGGAATTGATGCTTCTTGTTGTAGCTGATGGTGGCTGGTAATGCCGACGAATTCAAAGACTCGCTTTTCAAGACATATATCCATGTTGTCGTTTCAACCCAGCTGGTTGTCGTAACTTAGTGCTTCGACCTAGTTCCTGCATCTGTGTTAGATTTCACACGGAATCTCAATCATGTAGTAGTATTGTGGCGGGCCGCGACCCGAACACCCACACAACAAGAGAGGTAGCAATTCAAGGCACAAGGAGTACTTTGATACAAAGAAGCGGATCGGACAAATCTCGAGATATCTCATATCTAAAGTACGGGATTTGTCAAATAAGGGGTGGAGAAGAGAATGGATTAGATAGAATCTCTATAAAGAGTGTAATAATTGTGATAATTCCAAGTGGTGTGTTGATGATGATGTTGTAAAGGAGTGACAGTTCAGAATCTCCACGTACCACCGCACAGCTGCACTGGTAACGTGACCTCCCCCCACTAGGTACGCCAAGCATCAAAATCAGGTGGCCCTGCCACAGTATTCTCAGATAACGTACTTATTTCCAAGTCCAATTTTGATTGTGTGACGAATTCCGTGACTAGAACGTCAACAAGTCGGACAAAATTTTTCAATACATCCTCTGGCTATTTATCCCCGCCATTGTGACGAAGCACGGTAATAACTAGGACTACTTATATATAACGTTCAACTCTATTTAAGATAGAATAGATGATAGCTTGAGACACGTGGGTATGCAGACTGATTACAAATGCGCTTGCTTGATAGGAACGTTTGGTAGTGGCGGGCATCTACTCTAAGCGAGAACTGCGTGCGAAAGACCACCGGATGAGGAGTCATCTGTATAGGTAACGAGTCAGCTTAAAATCACATGCAAACAGGGTTGGAACTTGTTCATGACAACACCTTTGTCTTTATAAATGTAGCTAGTGACCCTTACAGCATTTTTTATGCCATTCGGCCGTGGTGGCCCTTTGTGCCATCACGTGTAATGCACACTTCACCATCAAGGCTGACAGACAGAGAGTACCTCAGATCTTGTCCATCATTCAATCAATGTTGACCCACCCTTGCTCATTATCCACTCGTTCGCCCCGTCGACGCCTGTGTAAGTAACCAACATTAACCACGCAATCTCATCAAGATCCTCTACGAGACCTTTTTCCATTATCTCATCCAGATCCATCTTCTCCACCCAAAGGCATCTCGTTTCTTTGCAAGCTTTCACAAAATACGAAGCACTCGGCGCTGCCCAAAGCCTACGTTGTGCAGTGAACGGGATCTCAGTCACAGCACCGACCATGGTGCAGAATCCCTGGCGCTGGATGGCGAACATTGATTGTGCCGTTCTCGACACTATGATTGTGCGGCGAATTGCTTCCTCGAACGTCCAGGTCTCCCAACCGCGATCAATTGAATTCAACGAGGACGACGTGACTCCTGTTCTTGCGGCGAGGCTGTCAGTCCAGGAGGTAAGGAGTTCTTCTTGCTGTTCCGCATCAGACCGTTGTTTGATATCTCCGTCGAACAAGCTGATGATCTGGAATATGACGAAAGCTTGCACGCATGCCAAGTGTTCTGCAACAGTCCAATATGGCTTCGGTTCTGTGAGTTGGGTCACCTTGGTAGTAATGATCTCCCATACCATGGCCTCATTCAACTCATTTTTGTTAATGTAGAGAGAAGACGCTGATATAGCATCTTGGAGAGATTTTGGCATCGTTGGTCGATAATTCTGCGGGTGTATGAATGTAGTCCTTCCGGTGTGAGCCAGCGATAATGGGTAAGATTTCAAACATCGAACACAATATGCAATACGTTCTCGATCCATGACACCGATTTCCAGGTAAGTATCAGCGAGGCCTCGATTGTCGAAGGCCATGAAGAAAGAATCGTCAATGATCGTGCCAGGACTGGGGTCCGCGACTCCAGTGGTGTCCAACAGAGCCAACGACAACGTACGATCAGTATTTGTGTCTGTTTCTAAGTGGTGTGTAAGCGGAGACCTCAAATCCATTGGCGTGTCGCTGAGAATGATCTCGGATGGCAATGGAACTTCCCGGACTCCCCTCGTTTGTCGGCGACGACCCGGCTTGTATTCGCATGCCATGGACTTCGATACACATCGAGCACATGGTGAGCTTTGATCACATTTCCTCTTCGCCGCAACACATGCTACGCAAGACTTTTGCCTCGTCCTAGGTACACCAGTTGTCATTGTGGAAATGGTGGAGATCATCTGGTAGGAGCTGGCATTGCGGAGTTGAAGGCTTAAATGATATAGGCATTAGACTGCTACGTACGTGAAGTCTAAGCACTCTCCGTGGGATAACCTCTTCTTTTAGAATCACATAATCTACCGGGAAGAAAGTGGCACTTGATTTGAGACAAACGTGGGAATTGTGAGGTGGTGGAGTTCCGCGGAGTTTGCGCTTGGCAGCTGACAAAGCGGCTGAACTCGAAGAATTCTCCCAAACTCCGCCCTCGACTCCATCTTTCCACGCCAACTTTAATCAAAGTCCGACGCAAGATACCTGGAAATACATACCAAACTGGGTCATATATGGAGTATCATCCTACTATGTGCTTTCAAACTGCCAGAAATCCGCCAGGATGGCCAGCTTGGCACAGTTATCAATGCTGGCGGGATTGCGGAGAATTCTCTTCTAATAATCTGGTCTGACTTGGTGAATGTTTTCTATCACGTCCGTTCACATATATACCTCTCCACATGCTTTGAGTGTCTTCTAATTTCCCGTCTCAATAAACAAATCCAACTTGCCTTTCATCACAACCAATTCGAACACCAAATCAACCCCGCAATATGTTTGCTCTTTCTACACTCCCTGCTCCAGTGGCTGCTTGTCTGGATGCTATAACGCAAAAGTCAACCCATGATTTTGTAGCCAGCTTCTCCGAAAATATCGTGTTCAACGATGAAGGAACATTCCAGTCAGGCATTGAAGCTCTCAGAAAATGGCACGACGATGGCGTCGTGGGCCACGGTGCCACAATTGACATCCAGAGCGGAGTGACCCTCGGAGAACATACAATCATACACTTGATCATGGACGGAGATTTTGAAGCAGATTACAACATCACGGATCCATTCCCTCTCTACTTCGACTTCACCCTCACAGACAACCTCATCACCGCCCTCACCATCACATCCCACAACCCAATCATGAACACCGTCTCGATCTCCAAACCAAATGATCAAGACCCAATCTCAGCAATCCATCTCTCCCAACGACCACAGAAGCCGGTCCCAGAAGGCTGGCTCAAAGTCAAGCTCCAAGCCGTCGGGCTCAACTACCACGACATCTTCACCATGCGCGGCTTCATCTCACAGCCCCTCACCCAACCTCTCATCCTCGGATGCGAAGGCACGGGTACACTTCCCGACGGCACTGAAGTCCTCATCTTCCCTCTCATGGGCGATGCAGATTTCAAAGGCGACGAGACACTCGATCCTCAACGACATGTCTTCAGTGAGAAAGTCAACGGCACTTTGGCTGAGTACGTGAATGTCCCGAAACGCAATGTCGTGATTAAGCCGAAGGAGATGGGCACGGAAGCTGCTGCTGTGATGGGTATTGCGTGGCTGACGGCTTACCGTATGCTGTTTACTAAGTCTGGATTGAGGGCTGGACAGACGATGTTGGTCCAAGGCTCATCTGGAGGCGTCACTACGGCGTTGATTCAGCTTGGGTCCGCGGCTGGTATGAGGGTTTGGTGTACTGGTCGAACAGCCGCCAAGCGAGAACTAGGATTGAAGCTTGGAGCTGAGAAAGCTTTTGAGTCGGGCGAGACACTACCTGAGAAGGTGGATGCGGTATTTGATACAAGCGGTGAGGTGACTTGGAAGCACAGTATCAACTCTGTAAAGAGTGGCGGTACTGTTGTTACATGCGGTGGCCACTCTGGAATGTCCGTTCCTATGGAATTATCGCATGTTTTCGTTGAGCAATTGACCGTCAAGGGAGCGTACCTGGGCACGTTGGAAGAGTACAAGGATTTGATTGCCTTTGTGGTGGCCAAGTCTATCAAGCCGCATATTGGGATTGTTTTGCCCATGGCGCAGACGGCTGAGGGTTTTCAAATGATGATTGAAGGGAAGACAGACGGGAAGGTCGTTGTCAGAATGTGAATTGTGTTGACGTACAGCTAGCGATGGATGAATATCATGGACCAAGATGACCGGTTGGTGTAATTCGCAGTATGTTCTTACAAGTCGCGATATAGAAATCAGAAAAAGTTGTGGGCAATGATATACACATCGAAAGTAACGAGAGCTTCGAGGGCATATCGGTCAGAGATGACAAGCTTGTTTGATTCCCGCAATCTATTTCATGCATGTATGTATGTGTGTGTAACCTCTATGGCCAATTTTCTATCTATTCATGGAAACGTCCCCAACAATGCATTCATGCAAATAGATCCATGCAGATGTCGGATCCCAAGACAAAAGAAAGACATTTCTCATACCATACGCATCCAATCTATGCCACAACACTTGCTCATTTTGTTTCTCCAAGGATTTAACTCCAACGCATTCGCCCATCCAGAAGAATAAACAAGAAGCAAGATATCTATGCCCAGATGACTCTGAACTTCTCATCAAACTCAGTTTTCAACTTTCTGAACGCCTTGTAGACATTCATCAATTTATCATACTCTTCATCGTCCGTCGCACCTGTCCCATTCAGGCCCTCGCCCTTGAGGTACTCCTCCTCAGCAACAAGCGCATCCTCTCCCGCATCCCAATCATCAACGACCTTCTTCTTCTTCACGAAAGTAGGCTGAGCGGGTGCTGAGTTGTACGCATTGTTGACGGTCGGTTCGGCGACTGTTGCGGCGGCTACTTCGGCATCCTCGTCGTTCTCGGCGGCATCACCGGAGCCCATCACGTCGAGCATTTCGGGGTCAGCGTCGCTGCCGAGACCGAGATGGAGGGCGAGGGATGTGGCGATGGTTGCGAGGACCATGGAGAAGTCATTTAGGACGAACCAGACCTAGAAATTTCGTCAGTATACAGTCGTAAAAAGATTGAGGCCAAGGCGTGAAGGACTTACATCAGACTTGCGAATTCCATTTGCCTCTTCGAGAGGAACGATAGACCCATGCATAAAGAAATCCAACAGATACGCATTCAACGGAGTTCGTGTCTCGTCTGGATGAAGCTCGAGATGGGGAATGACAGCCGATTCAAGGAACACGCCTTCGCGCGTGGAAGTACAGAGATCCTCGATGGTTGTGAAGTCATCACCTAATCCAGAAAGAGCCACGAAAGCTGAACGAGCATGAGGAGTGGGTAGGGTTGGAAGGAAACCAACAACAGATTCCTCGGCCTTGACGCCGTTGGTCTTGCCATTGGCGACTGCCTTTCCGTTTGCTCCGTTGACAGGAGGAGGTGCAAGACCGACATGTGTATGGGTAAGTGGCAAGTATCGCTCATCGTCCTTGACGTGCTGGGCAGCAAAGGTCTTGACGTAGGTCGTGAAGATGTCAAGTGTGTCCTTGTTGTGCTTTCGGAGAATGGTGGCGGCATCTTCTGGCATGGGTGGAAGGTAGACAATTGAGGGCGAACGCTTGATCTTCTCAGCTTCTTCGGGGTCGTCAACTTCGCGAGTTACACGACGACCGAAAAGGTGACTGAGCACAAGAATCATTGTCTGCAAAACCACATCCGTCTTGGTATCGATGTCGGCGCACAGAACGTGGAAGTAGCCGCCTTTCAGGAGTGCTGTGAGATAGTTAGCGTTGTTCCTGATTAATTTTGGAGAACATAGGTACCATGGAAAGCAAAACTTGAGTTCTCTGTAAAGTACAGATGAGACACACAGCTCGTAAAGTTGACTGGCTCTCCCTTTGGACCCAAAAGCTCGTTGCGACGCAAGTACTCGATAGAGAATCGCAAGTGATGAAGAACCTGCTCCTTGAAGCTCTGTCCACCCATGTATAATCGCGGCTGTGATAGAAGAGAATTGATGGCCTTGACAGCATATGGTGAGCTCTTGGAATCGTTCAAGAGAGTGAAGAGTCGAAGAACAAGAGTCGTGGTAATCGGGAAATGGCCTGTCATCTCGGGAAGTCTGGAGCTCAAAAGACGGCTAGCTCGCTCCTCGGACAAACCTTGGAACACAACATTACCTAGGAGATCGAAACCACGACGACCAGATCTACCGGCTGCTTGACGGAAATTCAAAGCAGTCAAGAACACTGAGTCTCCACTGAAAACAACTGTCGCACAAGGCATGTTGATACCTAAACTGAGAGTTCCGGTGGCGATGACAACTCGCAAGAAACCCTTGCGGAACAGCATCTCAACACACTGTCTGTACTTTCTGTTCATACCAGCGTGATGAACTCCGATTCCTCTCTTCAGCAAGTCAATGAGCTCTTCTCGAATGTGCTTCCAACGAAGAGAGCGCACATATTCGTCCAACTCTGCCTTTTGAAGCTGCTTTGGGTTGGCGAAGGAGAATTCGGGCTGTGGTGCCTCAGGATCGAATAGATCATAGATGGACGCACCGTCCGAGGACTCTTCACGCATTCGATCGGTCTTGGATCCGCCCTCATCGTCATCATTCTTGGCCTTCTTTACTGGCTTCGCAGGCTTTCTGGACTTCTTGTCCTTCAACTCTTGGTACTTTTCGTAACCTTCCATCAACTTCTTCCACGCTGGGCCCTCTTTCCATTTCGTTTCTGCGTCGACGAGCTGCTTCAACACTGATTCTGCGATCTCCTCACACTGATTTCTATCGTAGTTGAAGAGGATGGCTGGGAGAGCGCGACGCTTGTGTAGTTGATAAAGCAACGGTAGGGTGGTACACTTCAAGTCTAGGGTATCGAAATTGTCACTATCCGTGATAGACGATGCGGTGGAGGATGGAACTTGATCTACCGCCTCCTCGATCGGAGCTGGAATGCTCAATACTTGAACAACTTTGTCGAAGGGTGAATTCCCATCTGCCATCCACTGCATCAAGACTTTCTTCAATGCCTTCTCCCAAGCAAAGATATCAGCTTTGCGGACACAGGGCGGAAGAGCCTTCTCTGGATTCAAAGATTCTGGCACTTTGTAATCTGCAGTTTGAAATTTGACCATAGCTTTCCACAAAGTCAAGCAGTCACGAGGTTCGAAAGCCAAATCGTCTGGCATCCCACGAGATTTGTCAACAAGACTGGCCACGGGATGGAAGGCATTAAATCCAACCAAACCATCAAGACCAAGCCCAACGCCGAAAGATTTGCCAAGTCCAGAGAACTTGAAACTCTTGGGAGGATCGTACATGTATTTTCGCAGATCGGAGTATCGAGTACCATGTTGAATCATCTTCAACTCTGATCCAGAAGCCTTTTGTGTTTCAGTAAGCCATTCATTGAACTCTCCTGGGTTTCCGACTGTCGCTGAAAGGGCGATAATTGGACATGGAGCCAGCAGAAGAAGCTGCTCCCAGACAACACCGTCTTCGGCATTTCCAATGGAGTGGATTTCATCAAAGATGATTCGACGAACTCTTGGTGCCCACGATTTTGCGTTGGATGGAGACAGCAGCATGATCTGGAGAATATGTGGAACAGTGACGAGAATCTGGCATCCGGTAGAGTTATTGACACGGTAGTCACGAGTGTGGATTGCCCACACACCCTTACCAGGGACAGGAAATTTCTTGGAGAATCGACCTTTATTATGTTAGCCAGCTGGTTGATGGCGTCGGGGAAGAACATACCTTGAACTTCAGCAGCAATTTGATTCACCAATGCCTTAGTTGGTGCAACATAAACAAGGACACTGTCGTTGTCCGCTCTCAAGACTTGCTCCATTGCGTAGAAACTGATGAATGTCTTTCCAGCGGAAGTAGGAGCAACAACGAAGACGCTCTTATTCGAGTCAAGCTGATCAAGAACGTCTCTCTGCCATCCATCAGGGACGAAACTGGACACGCGTGGGTCAGGCTTGGCATCGAGCATACGGTCCATATACGGTCCACAGTAGTTCAGTTGAAACTCTGCCTGGGTCCCGACAATTCGCAGGTTCTGCTGCAGCGGAAATTTGAAATTGAAGGACAACTTTCGATCAACTGGAGTGGGGTTGAAGCCTGTCAATGCATCTGTGATGCCCAGTAAAGTGCAGATCTTGGTCATGATTTGGACGATTTCTTTCGAGACTGGTGCCTTCGACGTACACAACGACCGAATTGTAGTCCAGATGAGGGCCACAACGTGGTATCCTTGCGGCTTCTTTTCTGCCTTGCAATATGTTGACCACCAGGTAAGCAAAGACTGCAGAATATACGTGTAGACTTCCGCTTCGAGATAAGTCGACTTCGCGGAGTCCAGGCCGTTGAGATACTCCATGGTCTTGATGTACCGATCTTGGTCATCTGATATGACTTCAATACCCTTCATAACAGTTGTCCAGGCATTGAGAGCCTTTTCTGCTTCGTTCCCTCCCTTTCGCTCCTTATTATCTGCGATCATCTGGTCTTTCTTCGATAGTCCCGCGGCTGCAGCCTTGGTACCCTTCTTCGCGGCGCCCTTCTTGTTTAGCGCCTTAGGCTCCGGCTCCTCTTTCTTCGACTTCGCAGAAGGCTTTTCGGGTTTCTCCTCAGCAATCTTGACAAGCACCTTCGGTCCCACTGTAATAGTTTCAGCGTCCAACGCTTTGCCCTTGGCTCCTGTCAGACTGGCTGCGTATGAGGTCATCTCGTTCATGTAGAACTGGTTTGTACGGAGAGGGTTGCTATCAATCATTAGCAGCGCTAGAAAACAAGGAAGCTTAGACAATTCTCAATTATCCATAACTCACCGCCATTTTGATACCTTCGCTGCAGGGGCGTACTTTGGATTTAGAGGTTTTCGGTGATTATGCCAGTGAGAAGTCTCATGGTAGATCTTCAGAGCGCCAAGACGAGCAGGGAGCGATGCATCTGCCTTGACATGAATGCACTCCAGATGCTTGTCAAACACAGGGTTTGAGAATGACAAAACTGCGAGATCTTCGGATGTTGATTGAAAGTCGTCTGGCGTTGCCGTAGTTTCGGAAGACTCGGGATCCTCGCTTCCTTCTAAAGACAGATCGGCTCCTGCCAGTTCCTTCACCAGAGCCGATACAGCCTTCCAATCTGCCTGGAGTGGCTTGGGCAGAGCACGGTCAAAAGACTTGTCGCACATTGCTTGGATCACTGCTCGGAGCAAACGGCCGTCAATCAAGTCTATGGCATCTGTCTCGACTTCTTCCTCGTCCATCAACTCGTTCAATTTTGGACTTTCTACAGCGAACCTGAAAATATTCGAGATTCTGGTAATGTACTCGTCAACTTCTTCTTCAAACTCCTCATCGAACGTGACCAATGGCAGTCTTCTCTGTGACAATGGAATATGCTTCAAGACAATGCTGTGAAGTATGAACGCAGAAGCCATGAAAATGTCCGAATCCCCCTGCCGAAGAATCTTCGAGACACCGTAAATAGCAAGGAAATAACTTTCGCTCAAATCTTCATCTGAGAAAGCATCACTGAGCTTTGCCACGACTGATGGCTCCAGCGTTGATTTTGCGTCTAAGGCTTCGGTCACACTCGATCCCTTGAGCAACGTCTTGGCTGCTTGGGCCCCTTTGACGAGGTCTGCTGCCATGGCTAGCTTCAATTTGCTTGAGGCAGTGAAACTCTCAACAATCATCGTGAAGACCTTCGAGTCTCGGAATTCAATCCGGTTGATGAGCGCAACATTCAGCTTGTGTGTGTTGAACCACCAAATGATCGTGCGTAAAGAGCCTTTGGCTACCTTCTCGTTCCGGTTGTTCCCAGTAACTTCAGCCTTCGACTCTCTTCGAGATCCATCATGTGCCATGACAAAATGAACTGGCGATGAATGTAAGTATTCTTGGAACGATTCGGACTCTAGAGCTGGGAAAGTGTTGATAACTACATTTGGACATTCAGAAGGGAGATGTCGGGTCAAGTGACGTTTGATGACTGATCTGGCGAGAAGGTACCGTGCTTCATTTTCTGCTGGAACACCTGGTGGGATACACAATTGTGCATTTTCTACCGATGATGTTAGTTAGGATTCGGGTATTGAAGTAAAGAGGTAAGGCTTACCTTCAAAGAATGCAATGTGGAACTGGCAATGTCTCTTGATCAAGTCTGCGAGAAATCGTTCGACGACATACACCGCATGTAATATCTGAAATCCACCTGGAAAACCGATTAGCTGGCTTATACCATTTGAGATAGACTATCCGATGTGTTGAGCTGCTCAAGACTCCAAAACGCCATGCCCCAAAACAATTCAGTCATGTGATGACCCAAGAAAGATGTCCCAACAACATCCCACCCTATCGTAACCTTCTTGTGAGGAAGAAGCTCCCATCACCACATCGAAGCTTGGATGACGGCCAGAAAGCATGTGGCGAAGCTGAGGCATGAAGTAACCAAATTGGAGATCTGGGGCCTGGCTAGGTATGTTGGAACGCGAGTCACCAAGAACTTACCAGCGAAGTCTATTCTCTCGTCCTCGAAACACTCTCGAAGTAATGAGTCTCCTTCGACCAGAAAGAGTTCTTTTCCAGCGTAATCCCCAACCAGGTCGATCCACATAGGTCTAGTGCGGTCATACCAGCTCAGGATGCCGTCGTTGGGCACCTCCTGGCGCTCCAATTCCCCCGCCATCGTCACGGCGCGTGCCTAGACGCGTTTCTGCTCTTCTCGCCTTGCTGTCGTTAATCTTCTCAAATTAGTCCCCGAAATGAAGTGATATTGCCCGGTGGTCCTGGTTCTTCAGGATCGCGGCGAAATTTCTCTGTCAACGGTGTTGGTACAATCTTAGGAATTGTTTGTGGTTTTATGGTGTTTCTTGTCAAAATTTCGAAACAGGCAAACAGACAGACAGATAAATAACCCCGCTAACCTTATCGACATGTGATGGCCGCGCTAGACTTGGTTGGGCTAGTGGGCTGTAAGCGAGTGGTTTAAAGTCTTGGCAAGGGTCTGTCCGTCCCGCAGCTTTCCCCACAGCATGACCTTCGTTTTCTCTTCTGCAAGCCAATTTGACAATACCCATGTAATAATCCAAATCTGCTCCTTTACTCTACTCTTGACATAGAATCAAGAATTCTAGAGTCATGTACTGTCATCATCAAATCGCTCAATTATGCCTCAATTCATATATTTTTTGTATTGCCTCGTAACCAACATAGTTCGGAAATTTCTTTCGCAACTATAAACGGACCTGTCATATACACATCAGTTACCCAGTATCGCTCGCGCATCTCAGAGAGGTCTTGGAAGGGCTATTAAGGCATCCCAAGAATATTATCTTCATGAGACAAATCTGGTCTCACAGTCCTACAATTCACGGTCTATTATCGCGTCTCCAGGTTCGGAACTTCAGTTGAATCTCTTGGGTGCATTAATTTATCGTAGCGTTCTTAATAGAGACATTTATCTCTATATTTTCAATTCATCAAGAAATGTATGTGCTCGATCTATCTCCTCCGAAGAATCCTCTGCCAACCTCAACTCCTGAACGACACTCTCACCCCACATCCTCGCCCTTTCCAAATTTCCCGCCCTCTCCTCAAAAACAGCTATAAACCTGTACGCCTTCGCCCAATAATCAACTAATCCCTCTTCCCCCAGCATTCCCACCAACTTCTCGGCTCTCCTCGCCAATCTCTCATTAACTTCCGCCTTCTGGCTTCCAACCTCTACCTTCCCCTCCAAAACCTCCATCAAATCCGCAATCTTCCCCCTCCTCTTGCCACTCCCCGCACTCTCATCTTTACACGCCTCACAACCACACACAAACCCATACTGCGCCAGCCTAGCCTGTCTCTCTTTCAAAGTTTTCAACAGCGGAATATACGCCACCGTAATCTCCTCCCCAACCTCAATATCCCTCCCCGCATAAATAACCCTCTTCCCCAACCTCTCACTCCAATAATTCACCGAGTTCGGTCTACAAGAATGATTGATCCTTGCAATGAGCGGGAAAAGTCCTACTTCTGACGTACCAGTGTTGTACGCGTTACTGCGGAATATGGTGAGGAGGTGAGATTGGTTGGCTTCTTCGTCGCCCGGGAAGCGGTGATCGTGTAGGGAGAGGAATGTGGTTTGGGAGGCGGGCGAGAGGGAAGAGAAGGATGTGGTCAGGGAGGTGAGCATAGATGCTAGAGGGAAACCTTGGCCGGGGATGAGAGAGGGCATTGGGACTGTGACGAGAGAGGCTTCGATGATGATTTTCGTGCCGCGGGGAATGGGGACTTTGGCGATTACCCCGAGGCCTTTACCAGGGAGAGGAACTACATCATAGAGTGGTGAGGAGGCTACATAAGTGTTAGAAGTTTGTATAGGGGGATTCTTCTCGAACGGGAATACTCACGTGTTGCTGAATCTTCTTCCGTATGTTGTAACCCGACCCCGAAAGGTATCTGGTCTCTAGTGACACTAGCATTCTCGCCAAAACCGAGCTTTGGTCCTTGCTAGCAGCAGGGTTAGCTACCAAGGCACAATTCGACGCGCGAAAACTTACAGATAGACACATATGTCCAGCACTAAACATTGAAGCATCAACTGCGCAGGAGTCGCGTCGCAGAAGCTCGGGATTGTGGCTGGCGGTCCCACAAGCGAGGATTGCCCCTCCAAAAGTCAACATTAGTAGCGAGATGTACAGCGTAGAGTGTGAGACCGCCATGCTTGGCAGGTAGGTAGCTATATTGGTCAAGAGAACATGAATAGCGGATACAGAACGATGAGGATGTGGTTCTGAGAGAGGAGGCTCTTCTGGGACCTGGGACAGGCTTGAAACAAGAGGCGTTTCATTGTGAGCAGCAAGGCACGTGATCAACCCCACCCCCTCTTCAGCTTCTTCTCCTGCTAGGTACGCTCCATGGAGGAGATGTTTCATTGCTGACACTTGATTGGACTCACATCGTTTTCACCATACTATAACAGGTACCATGGATGGCGATATTTATGTCGAAGCTTGGTTTCCTGACGGGGTGCAGCATATCATCACAACTGGAGGTAGCCATTACATCGGGTCAATCAACGATTCCACAGTCCTGAAATATCCACACATCAAGGGAACTGGCTGCGAAGCACTCGATGTAGAAGCCCAAATTTTAGAGCATCTTGGCAAACATCACCGGATCATCGCATTCAAAGGTCGGCACAAGGATGGTTTGCTTCTAGAATATGCGCCGAACGGAACGCTCGAGAGACATCTTCAACAAGTAGATTTGCCAGTGAAGGAGAGAATCCGGCTTGCACGAGAAACTGCTGAAGGGGTTGTGTATGTCCATAAGAAGAACGTTCTGATCTGTGACATCAACGTTCGGAACGTTCTTCTGGACGCTGAATTTCATGTCAAGTTGTGCGATTTCCAAGGTCGGCTGTTGAGTCCGAATGGAGAGGTCCTTGTATCTGGAGGAGCCTCAGAAAATGCCGAATCCTATAAGCCTCGATGTGACAAGGACTACGCAGACACGAAGACAGACATCTTCGCTCTCGGGTCAACGATCTATTTCATTATGACTGGACACAGACCATACCCAGAGTACGATACTATCGACGACGAAGCCATATTTGAAGAGCTGTATCGCAAGGCCAAGTTTCCTCTATTAAATGCATCTCTAGGCGGAAACGTGGTTCAAAACTGTTGGACTGGCAAATATCAGTCAGCAGAGGAGGCAGTGAGCGATCTCTTGCTCTTGGAACATGCCATGTGATCAGCATATCCGTTTCGAGGCCCAAGCACTTTCAATCATCTCCGTTGGTTCACAGGGTGTATATTGGAAGACAGAGATTGTAGAGAAAGTTTGCCTAGATCTTTTGAGGCAGTAATTGAATGCCCAGGAAGCGTGGCAAAATAGTGGACAGTATTTTGAGCAGCTTGTAGAAGAATGTATCTTCTAGCATTGCTACTTCAACCGAGTTGAAACCCTCAAGGTGTTGTTCGCGCTGTCTAATCAGCACTGTATTCATTCAATGACTATGAGTATGATCATGACTATGCCCGTGCTCATGGTGATGATCATGGTCAGGTAAATTCGCATGTGTAGGATCAATCCACTTCACACTCTCCGGAGTCTCAACCGGCTTCAAATCCGGTAAATTAACCGCGATCGCCTCCCCATCACTCCTACACACACGTCAGTATTCCACTTCCCGCAATTCCTTCCACTCGCAGACCCCAGCTCAACCTACCTCATCAAAACACACTCCAGCTTCTCATCCTCCAAGGCGTTGATCTCCTGATGCGGCACATACGGCGGCACGAAAATGAAATCTCCCGGCCCAGCCTCAGCCGTAAACTCCAATTTCTCGCCCCGCCGCATCCTCGCTTTGCCTTTCAAGACGTAAATCACGCTCTCGAGATGTCCGTGGTGATGGGCCCCTGTCTTGGCGTTTGCGTCGATGGTTACGGTGCCGGCCCAGAGTTTCTGGGCGCCTACTCGCGCGAAGTTTATTGCTGCTGCGCGGGACATGCCTGGGTGGCGTTAGTGGTTGGCTGTGTGTTATCTTGGAATGATTGGATTGTAGTATGGTGGTAATTGAGGAGGAGGAGGGGTGAGAGGGAGGAAGTACCAGGTGTTTGTGCTGTGTTGGAGTCTAAGCTGTCAGCTGGTATGACTCGTACGCCTGTATGTTTCCAATCGTCTGATGGAGGAGCTGTTGGAGCTCCTGATTCTGCCATCTTGAATGTTTGATTTTGAATGTTGATCGGCTATCGGACCCAGGATGAGTGAAGTTCTATAGATGGACGAGATCAAAGGCTGAAGAGAAGATTGAAATCATGGATTGTGTATGAGACCGAGGAGCATCTGAGCCTTCGCCGCCAGATTGTAATTAGACACAAAAAGAGCAATTACAATATGAAATCGCGTGCTTAGGAAGTGGAGTTGTGAAGATGGAGGGAAGTGTTTACCCCACTTTGGAAATACCCCGCCATGGCACGTGATGTAATTAATTCTCACTTACAAACAAGTCAGACCTAAGGTAGCACAGAAGTTTCAAAGCATTATGTGTACTCTTTGATTGTTTCTCGGTTCTTAATATGCCGCCCAACATTTTTCATAATTGACGTTCCTCGGAATCCTAATCCCACGCGCAGTCGCTAAGAGCTGTGCTGCATGTCAACATTCGCTTCACATCGCTTTTCATCTCCACCACAATAGTCCGTATCTTACACTCAAATCCTCAACCTCCCCGCACCGGTAAGAATAACCTGATAACTATCCTCCCTAAAGTCATCCCTTAAAATCTCATTACTCAACGCCTTAAAATGCATCAACTCCCTCCCCTCTTTCCACTGCGGCCACTTCGGCAATCCCACAGTCCCAACATTCGGATCCAAAGTATTAATAAACGAAATATAGAACGCTTGAATCGAGCTCGACGGAATACCAGGAGCGATCCCATAAGTAGTCAGGATATCGGATGCGTGGAACGTGCCCAGGACTGGCGTACCGTAGAAATATGAGGCGAGGTACGACCATGTCGGTACGTCGGGATTGACCTGGCTTGCGACTTGGAGGAAGACACGACGGGTGAGCGTAAAGACTAGATCGCCGAGTATGGCAGCCACGCGCTTGTATTGTGGATAGACGTTATTGAGTGGTCCGGTGTTGAAGGGTGAACCGGCGGAGGGATCATCGGGGTATGTAGCGACTAGAGCCTCGACTTCAGCGCGGTCTGCGTCGTAGAAGAAGACGTCGACGAGGTAGTCGACTAGTTGTTCTGTTGTTGTGATGTTGGATTGTACGAGTGAGAATAGAGTTCCTTCGTCTTCTTGGTCGCCGATTATGAAGGGGACTTTGGCGTATTGACCGTTCAACGCCAGGATCTCGGGAGACGCGGCGAGGACTTTCCCATCTGGCCTTGGGACGTAGGAAAGCGCTACGGATTGATAATCAAATGCACCGGGGACGGATGTCGTGGCGCGGAGGAAGGTCAGGTAGTCGACACTGCGGAGACAGGCAAGTGTGTCTGCGGAGCCTGAGCATCCTGCTTCCTTGACGACTGCGTCGTAGACGCCTTGGGGTCTAGGACCGTCGACTGCATCGGCAGGTGTAATACTACCACTGTTCATGATTCCTCCTCGGAAGAGTGGCTTGCCCTTGTAAGTGTTGTCGCCGCTGTAAAGAGCCATTTGTCCGAACACTGAGATACTGCCTGCTGACTCTCCCCAGATAGTGACTTTGTCAGGATCACCTCCAAATTGAGCAATGTTGTCTGCAACCCATTGCAAGCCTGCACGTTGATCAAGGAAACCTAGGTTGGAAGACCCGTCGGCTTTGATTTCCTTGCCTCCAAGCCAGCCGAAACCTCCTACGCGGTAGTTGACTGAGACGTAGATGATGGGTTTCTGCTGTGCGATCGATGTCAAGATCAATTCGCTCGCATCGTATGTCTGTGTCGACCCGAACTCAAAAGCACCTCCGTACATCCAGAACACAACCGGGAGCTTCGAGCCTGCTTTCGCGGAAGATGGTCGCTGAACATTGACTGTTAAACAGTCTTCGCCAGCATTGGAGACAGCTTGAAAGAATCCCGTGTTTTGCAACTCAGTCAAGACATCGAAAGGAATGGAGGATGAGTTCGTCGAAGTGAGAAATTGGGGGCAAGCTCGTGGAATTCCAGTTGCTTGGACTGTTCCCAGGTTCTTGGTAAGAGGTTGTGGAGGCTTGAGACGGAGCTGTCCTACAGGAGGTTGAGCGTACGGAATTCCTTTGAACGAGTCGACGCCGAGAAAGCTGGATCCAACCACTCTTGCAGACTCAAGCTGTACAACCGGTGGTAGCAATTGACGCTTCTCCTCTGCTGGAGCCGCAAGAGTGAAAGGTAGGAGGCATGTTGCCAAGCTGATGAGGGACAACATGTTGTGGAACAAAGAAGATCGTCCGTTCACCTACGAATCGGAAGTCGCTGGAGGAATCTGGGGAAACCTTGCATTCCCTAAACATATTGCAGATGACTGGTACATATATATCTCAGGGTTGAAGAACCGTCTCCACACCAAGGGGTGGATATTCCCCAGACATTTTCTGGCTCGGTCGGTGTTGACCTCCCAGAACGAGGTCAGATCGACAGACTAGATAGAAGCCGAAGCTTGACAAGCCATGTACTTCAACTAGTCTCGCACACTTGTGGGAACGAATCAATTTTCATGTGCTCCACATGCAATTACCATGGTCCAAAAAGGGACACCTGGAGTGACATCACTGAGTCCAAGCTCAAGGTCTTGGTAAATGTGTTTTGCTGCCAAGCAACTGGACATCGTTAATCATCAGACAACCAAAAATCAACTTGAACGAAACAGCAGGACTCCCGGCTCAGGTTACACAACTGATGTCAAGACTGGAATAATACAAATCCTGGCAGGAGATCCCTAGGCACAACAGAGGCGGCCAACTCGCCGAGGTATCCACCCCGCACTTTTCATCAACACTAAATGAGTGCCGATCCCGTTCCCACACCTCTTCGGGTAATCCTCGTCCCTCAGGTAGTGCGAATGTCAATACTTGGATTTTCAGGAACTCTTGCAGATCCAGAGAGGCCCAAAGCTAGGTAGGCGGGATACGATTTTGTGGCGGAATAAATGCAGGCCGATTCCGAGGTATGTGTGAAGCAGAGGAAGGAGTAGCATGTGAGCTTTGAATTACCATTACATGTGTCTCAAAGGATACTATGAGGTATTTTGAGATCATCTTACACTGTACTACATGTCTTGCAACCTCCTCTCGAACACTTCCCGTGGTTTCAACTCTCTTGAGATCTGTGTCTGAATTTGTTCAAATTTTCTCAAAAACTTCTACCAGCTCGGTATAATTCAAAGTCTAGGCCACGCAAACTATGCTTTTGGCTTCTTGACTGGAACTTTGACCATCCAATGCAGGATTTCAAAAATGATCTGTCCGACCATGATGCCTGTCGATTCAGCAGCGTTGTCATATATCGGCGTATATTCAACAACATCAGATCCAATGATCTTCAAACCAGCGTTCGAGAGTCCATTGATGATTGCCAGCAACTATTTGATTAGTCTTTAACATCGCGACATAATCGCAGAAGAACTCACCTCTCTAGTCGTCCATCCACCGGGCTCAATCGTCCCTGTTGCAGGAGCAAAAGCAGGATCCAGCACATCAATATCAACACTCAGATAGACAAACTCATCACCAACTCTCTCAACGATCTTCTTGACGACTGCGTCTACTCCAAGCTTATCGAGTTCCCGAGCACGGATGTAGCTGAACCCGCAGCGGAGATCGTTGTTTAAATCGTAGTGCTTGTCGACCAGCGTACAGCGAGAGCCAAGATGCATATTGCTGTTGTTTGAAAGCAGACCTTCTCCATGTGCTATGTGAAGCATAGTGCCATGATTGACCTCAGATTGCTTGGTTAAGCCTCCACCAAGCTGTTTTGGATCCCAAGTATCGAGGTGGCTGTCGAAGTGCAGGACTGCAACACGACCCCATGTTGAGTGGAGAGCTCTAAGGATGGGTAAAGCTTGTTCCATCAGCATGTGAGATATGTTGCACGATTTGAGTCTTACTGATAGTATGGTCTCCTCCAATGGTAATAAGTCTCACTGCATCTCCAGCAGATTCGTTCTTTGGCTTAAGATCGTTGATCGCCTTCATCCCCTTTTCAAGTTCATGAATTGCCACCAGCTTATCAAATGGCGTGTTTGATATATCGCCGCAATCAACCACTTTAGCCCAATTCCTGAATGGATTGATTCCAGGGTGATCCATACTATCAAGAATCAGTCTCCCATGCCACACCAAAACAAGAAACCACACGTGACGTACTCATAGCCAACTTCTGGTGACAGCCTCCGTGCTCCTTGTCTTGCTCCATTAGGTCCGAACCGCGCTCCAGGTCGATAGGTCACACCTAGATCGAACGGATGGCCTACTATTCCAATGTCAAATGTCCCACTGTTCTCGAGTTTCGTGCATTCTGTGAAGTCGAGATGGGCAAAAGTGTTGATACCACCAAATAAACTATCATCTTGCTCCCGGTATTGATATGAGGGCGGTAAAGTGACTGGCTCTGAAAGCGACGAGATATCAATGTTACGACCGTATATTGAGGATTTTATGAAGTTGGATGATGGGTCATTGCCGAGTGGCTTCTGCTTGGATGCTGTGGCAAGCGAGCTCAACGCCGCGATTTGGATTAATAGATAACGCATTATGTCTAAAATATGGTGAAAGTATCAATTGGAATGATTGTGAGGATTGAAACAGAACATGATCAGGGAGAAGGTTTAAATATCCATCAAGTTCCTTGGTTGAGATGTTATCAAGTCCCAGATGGCTACCGCCAGAGGAGAGTGGGGTTTAGGGTGAACCGCTTCCGGAAAGTCCAACCGAGCCCATACATATCTTCACCTCCACAGTAGTTCCAAGCAAGGCCATTATCAATACCTCATCAACAACAGCATCGCCACTCTGCGTGGAATTCAATCTCAGATATGCAAGTTGACAGCTTTGTGTTGCCAGAAGTCGTTCTGCTTTGGGCTTTCGGTCTTGGGTTTACATGTCCTGGACCAGGCATGTCCTTCATCGAAGCGCTTCGCTTCCAGAGCCCTTCCCCCATGGCACACAAGTCAAGGGTATATCGAGGACACGAGAATCTGTGATCTAGACCCAGGTCGCATAGCGAAGGCGAAATGGGCTAACAACGCATTTCTTTGTAAATGAATATTCATTGCTGACACTCTTCAGGCAGAGCGACATTCATACCATCCCCTTCGCATACATTTCCCCATAATCCCATAGCTCTTCCAAATACCATCTCATATAATAACCTATCTATCAGCCTTGATTAACCAAGCTCAACTGAAAAATCGGGCCTGAAGAGGCTAACAAAGTGATGTTCAAATCAAACCGGTGGCCATATTCAACGAGACCAGATCCACAGCTCACACACCACTACTTCCAGGCACAGCATCTCTACGTGTGGACGAGAACCTGCCGATGTCTGGGAAACAAAAACACCTAAACCCAACATCCCTCAGGGCTTCACTCTCTTCGCAAAGAAAATAAAAATCCATTGGAAAGAAGTTGAAAGCTATTTTGAATCTAGTTGAATGCCTTATCAGTTTTCATACCCATACAAGAGATCAACGGTACTTGGATTGAGGTTCTGCCAAAAATCAGCAGCTTCTAGGGGGGAACTACCTATGTATGTGCTCATTAAATCACAGGGCAGGCCAAGTGTTACGATTCGGCATAATGGAATGGAAGAGAGCAAGTACATGAATTGGATACGCAGACAGAAAACGCCTGATATCTTCAGATCTCTAGCTACGCTATGCAAACAATTATACACCTACAATTATGAGCTCCTACACCTTGACATCCAGACAGAGCCATGCAGAAGCACCCAGCCCAGCAAGACTCTGTATATACCACTCCATACATCCTTTTCTTTGAACAATCCCACCAATGTCACCGTCACCTCCCCGCATTCTCATTCTCCTTATCCGAACCACTCTCTCCCCTCCCCCCATCAAGCTCCTTAACCTTCCTCATAAACCCCTCATTCGCACCCGCATTATTCGTAGCACCACCATCCACGCTCCTCGAGCTTAACCCCGTCCCCTTCCTCTCCACCAGCGCCTTCGTCCACCTCTTCTTATTCTTTCCCAGAACCCCCTCCCCATCCAACCCCAGCACCTCCCTCAGCTCTGGAATCTCAGCATGATCCCGGGTGTTGCGCATACGGTGACACCACGTCACGCGCTTCGCTTCCACAGGACCATGTTCCAACATGCCGCTCTCCCCCTTCGCAGCCCCTCCCAGATTCGCATTCGTGTTTTCGTTGGGAGTTGTCTTCTCGTCGGTGTCGTGACCCCCACCCCCACTTAGCATCTTCTCCAGCTCGCCCTCAGGTGTACCGACTGGACTTCCGTCATCGACAGGCTCGAACATGAACTCTCCGCCAACCTGGTACATATCACCGCCTTTGAGCGTCTGCCCGCTCTTCATCATCTTCATACTCTGCACGAAACCCGCGACCATGATGCTGAGGAGTTCCTTGCGCTGGTATTCGGGGCGGGCGCCGAGGTTGAGCGTTCGCAGCATACCGAGCTCGCTGTAGAGTTTCTTGGTGGGGTCGGCGTAGATGGGGAACGGGCAGGACGTCGCGGATTGGTACATGGATATCAGGGAGGGGGAGCCGCAGCCGACTATGGCGATGAAGGTTGGTGTTGGGAGGGAGAGGAGGGAGGCCGGGGTGATGGAGGCTGTGAGGGAGCGGATGTATTCTTGACAGTTCTGTTGGACGGATATTGTCAGTCTTTGTTCTTGGTAGGCTTTTCGCACCTTGGTGTGCTGCTGGTTTCAATTGGGGGTTATTCAAGGGGACGTACACCGCAGTAGAAATGCCGTACGAAAATAACCAATACCCTCCTCGTTACGTTCGGCCCAGTATATAAATTCTTGAAAGGTATCGATCTGCCATCCTGATCTAGAATTGGAAGGTTCTCGACGCGCTTCAATGTTTCTTGAGAGGGGATGTTGTTATTCGTGTTGACCTCACCGGAGAAGTCTGCGCTTGCGTCGTGGGAGGAGAGGCTGTCGGAGGAGTCTTTGGCGCACGCCATGTCGGGGGATGTGTTGACGTTCGTGGAGAGAGGTGGTGGTTTGTTTTGGGAGAAGAGGGAGGATGTTGATATCGCCATTGCGGCTTCTAAGGATATTTGATATAATACTGTCGCGGTGCAGTGGGCGTGTCCGATTGAGTCCTATGTCGGCAGATACAATTGTCTTTATTGTCCTAATCAGGATTTGTCCCTTCTCTCTTGTGGCAACCGTCTCTTTCCCAGCAGTCGAGAAGTCCGGTCACGGATCAGTGAAGGTCCAAGTCGTCCTGATTGCGATCCGATGAACAATGCTGCTTCCTATTTCGATTCGAGAGTCGAGTTCGGTCTTGAGGAGAGATACGCGCGCGAAGTCGGATTGAAGCTGTCGTCGCCACACAGAAGGACTGTCTTGTAGGTCGGAAGTGCCGGTGCCAATGGTGTTCCTTGAATCCAAGTATATTCTTGCTTCCCTGTACAAGGTTCGTTCTCGTATCTGCAAAAGCCGGGAATACCAACAAGATCTGATGCGCAATACCAAGGAGATGCAAACCTAAATCAAGTCGAGTCCTGCCTATCCCAGTCCAAGTCCCGGGTACAGGTCAAAATCAGAATCCAGGTACAAAAGTCAAGTTCAAGAAACGACAGCAAAGAAGAGAGCATAGCATCTGCGGGTCTGCTCCCCTGGCCACCAACCATACCGCACCAACCACCTCCCGGCAGAGGCAAAGACAACAACAAGCTCCACTCCATCTTCATCCTACCTATCAACATCGTTTGCCTGTGTCGGATATGGTCCAGGCTAGGGGTCTTTTGCCTCTCTTGTTGCTCTTTTCTGCTCCTGTCTGGCTCTGGCACCGTTTGCGTATCAGTTGGCAGAGACCATCCTGTTTGAAGTTGGTTTGAGGGACTAATGCTGGCGCTGGTGCGTGGGTGGCGCTTTGCAGACGCCGTGAGAGGTTCGCTTGGCCGGCTACTTTTAAGGTTAATCGCTGGCGCTTCAAGCCGAGGTTGAGTCCCAGCCAGTTTGATTTAGTCGTGGAGTACTGTATGGGAATTGCCCTCTGCTGGGTTTATTATTGTCTACTGTGGTGGATTTCTTCGGCCAAGTGTACCTCGTAGAGAAAATTGCTCTGTTTATATCCCCAAGAGAGGCCTACGTGGGCTTGCAATCCAATGCTGTTCTGAGATCTCGATTTCGAAACCCCGACACGCTCCTGACATTTTCTGTTACGGCTCAGGGATGCCAGGAGCGATCACCGCGGACCTGAATCAGAGTTGGTCAGCAGAATCGACATCACTACTCATGTCGGACTAGATATCCAATTGTCCCATCTTCCCAGAACACCATATAATTCAGCCTCGGACCTAGAGATATTGGAACCCAAGTTGAACCTTGGTTTGTCTTTGCTTTGACCAAAATTTAAATGCCAATCCGCGTTCTCGTGAAGCATTCCTTTCGTTCACATTGCCAGCGTTCAAGCTGCTTGGTACTCATCATAGAAACCTGTGTAGCAGAAGGCACTGCGGAAAACTGCTCGTCCGAAAGCAGAAGTGGTGTGGCTTTCCTTTCCACGTGTCACTTTACCCAGCTAGTGGCGGGAGGGTGGTGTTGAAAGGCATCGACGCCATTTCCGTTGATGATTGGGTATGGTCAATCCTTTCAATCAAGTGGCGACATGATGCGATCAAGTGGCGACATGATGCGATGGTTCAGTGGGATAGTGAGCAGCGTGACAGGCGGATTTCGTTATTTGTACGATGTGTCGTTCAGAGTTGGTTCAGTATCCCGAAACGTGGTCCAAAGTAATAACTTCGAAGTAGCATTTGTGTTGACTTGCCTTACAGATAATGTCAACCAAGTCTCATGGCCCAAAACGTATCTTTGTTCAAGTATAATAGATCTTGCCATAATATGGCATAGCTGTGGCATGGAGGGCCAGAGTTTCGTATAGAATAATCCCTCGTTGGGTATCTGTAGCTTAGTCATCCATTCTGTCCTGTTACGCATGCCGCAGCTGGTATATATTCTTATGCGAGTGCGAAGTTGCACAACGTCCTGTCAGAAGTTTAGATGGCCTTGTGTTGCCCTTTGGGCTGTGCCGCAGTGCTTGCGTGGTTGTTGGAGGTGATGGACAGGCAACTCCTGCAAGTCGTCGGACGGCGATAAGGTGAGCTAATTTTGGCGCACCTTTACAATATTCTCAATTTGTTTTTGGAACATGACTGTGTCAAATAAAGGGGCAACGAGAGATATCTCAGAGGGGGAAGAATGAAGCAAGGAAAAAAATAGTCTGCTATCAGAATAGAAGGTTTCCCACTGGTATGTTTTGATACTTGGAGGCTGGGACATTACGGGGTTTGCTCCGGCTATTTAGTGCACTCGAGACTCGATGTTCAATGTATGGCAGCAGCCAGCTTTCCTTCCCTCACAGCACCATCGCAACCACATCCAAACATAGCCATCAATGACCGCTTCGAGGCATATCAATTTGAAACGCAGATGCTACTGTATCACTTGCGAACTCCTATTGTTCTTGGCCCAGGGCTTTCGTCCGTCTGTCCCACGCACGATGTGAATTGGCGGCATATCGCCATTTAAATTGCCATGCTTCCAGCGGTCAGCCCCCACGAGTCTCGACCACGCCAACCCACGCCAACCTCCCAGCTGCCAACAAGCCTGTCAACAGGACATGGGGAACACTATCTACAGGGCTTCAAACGGCGAAGCACTAGAATCTTTCAGACGAGCCGCAGATGCATTTGGTCCAAGTTAGATTGCTCCTGGCTTGCCATACGGACTCCCAGCCAAACTGGGACAATTGAACCAACATATGGAGATATTTTCGGGGATTAATTCAAAAAGTGGATGGGCTTTGCAGTTGGAAAGCGTTGGCAAAGAGCTTGACGACTATCCTCTTTCCTCGCATTTGACGATCACTGGGAACATGTCTGGGCTTTATCTTTCAATTCTCGGCTCGATATGGCCTCATCACTGCTTCTCCATACTCGAACGCCTGAATATTGCTCACCTGTAGCGCTGTTCTCCAGGAGTGATCAATAGTGTCGTATCTACGAATCAGCAATACAAAATTTCGCCATTGAAAACGCCCGATTAGCACTATTCTTGAAGCCTTGCCCAGATAGGATGTCCCAAGTATTGGGCGATAAGGAACCCTGTTGGCTGCACTGTGTTTGTTAGGTTACCGAACATTCAGCTCCCCTGCTGGCTCCAGGAACGAACAACAAATCTGACAGCCTGACAGGACACTGTCAGCCTGACGGAGAGATCTGATCTCCCCGACTTTCTCGTCATCCATACTTTTTCGAAACGCCAAAAGAAATCCTTTCGTCAATTTTGTTGATCCTCAGTCTTCTTGACTTCGTTGTGGCGATTCCTCCCTGAATGCACTCCCCGAGCCTTGGCCACGCCGAATAAGCAATTAGACTTCTCGTCTCATCTGCACCACAACACTATTTGGGAGCTCGGCTCTTACTCTAGTAAGACATTGTGCAAGCCACAGGGCAGACCACGAAAACGTATCGATTTCTCAATAAATCGTTCAGCTTCCCATCTTTTTTCCAAAATTTGCCATGAGCAGGATCGCCGGCGGAAACCTTCGTCGACGATAGAGGGTTCTCGTTGGCCTGAGTCGCCATTATCAATCTTGTCTCAACACATATCTTCAGCGGCCAGCCTTGCGGAACCATTGATTTCCTGGAGATCTGAGCCGATCCGGAACTCACCAAGCACGAAAACAACCAATTGCTGCTGAGACATATTAGTAAGGAAGAGAAAGACAAAAGAAACCCCCGAAATTGTCTTCTGTGGAAATCAAAACACAGCTCGCCAGACAGCCTACAGCAGAACCCTCAATTTAAACGTCCGAAAAATCCAGATGCGGCCAGTTATTCTGTGACGGATATCTTTGACCATTTGCAGTTGTATATTCTTTGAGAATTGGGAAAGGCCGCGAGTTCAATTGATCGGGTATGAAAGTTGTCGAGACCGCGAACGGCAGCGTTCTATTTCGGAGGAGAGTGCTGATAGAGGAGTTGATTGCTGAGGGAGATTTATGAAGTACCGTGCTTGGATTGGGCAAGCCGTGTCGGCATTGTGAGGATCCCCCACTATTTCGACAGGACATGCTAACAATATCCAAGTACTGATGGAAACGGAAGTCGAAGAAAAGATGGAAATAAGAAGCGGAATACCCAGTCTGGCAAGTGGACAGGGGAGGAGGTGGCAGCAGAAGTACCAAGACTACCTATTGCCGAACAATTTTCATCCGAGAACTGGAAGTTGAGACTGGAAAGCTCCAAGCCAGTAGTCATTGAAAGCAGGAAAGCAGTGCCGATACAAATACCGGGAAAATCCATTCCCAAATTAGAAGAAGAGGAGGTGGAATGGAGTATATCCGGATCTACTTCTTCAGATACACTGCCTATGAGAGCAGACAGCCAAGCTTCGACTTCAAGTTCCTCGTCGGTTACGCTTTCAACTATCACGGAGTCGGCTCATGGATCGATTCCCTATGAACATGCTGAGCTCGACGGCTTAGCTTCTACATCATCAGCAACTCCTGCTTCCTTGTACGGGTCTTCAACTCAAGCCTTAATCAAAACTCAAGCTCCCACTCGTCCCTCGCTCCGATACCGAACGAAAAGCTTCTCATCAGTAATACTCGAACAGTCTCCATCAGCGCCAATAACCATCATACTTACAACACCGGACTCAGATCCACCATCACCAGATTACTCTTCACCACCCCCGTCATATTTCTCCAGCCAACACCAAGGTCATTTCTCACCAAGCTTTCATGGACCTTCATTGTCCAAGACAAAATACTACACAGCAGCTCGCCCGATACGCTCATTCTCCAGTCCATCCATACCCACTCTTGCGTCGTCTCCAGGCCTTCTCTCCCCCAACTGGTCCACAACCTCTCTCCCATCCACCTACATATCCCCCTTCCCAGATCCAAACAAACTCATAGCCCCATCTGAACAAGCCCTCGACATCAGCCGTCTCCGAAAAGCTCAAGAGTTCCGCCAAGTCAGAAAATTCATGATCGATTTCCTCAACGCAAAAGGCCATACCTTCCCACCTAAACTTCGCCTACGGATCTTAGCCGGGTATGGTATCGAAGAGAAAGAACTGCATCCTGAGACAGTAAAGCGATTTGCAATATCGGACTCAGTAGCCGAGACAGACGAAGGCGTCGCACTCGATGGAGTCTGCTTGGAGGACAGCAAAGCGAAGGGAATAAGTAATGCCGAGAATCTACGTATCCTCTCCATGGCATTCCAGAGCCAGATCCCCCTCGTGACGCCGCACCTCGAAGAGGCATACTTGAAAGCTACTCCTGGACGACTGCCTATGCATCGTCCAAGAACTCTGCTCGAGGAACGGGAGATGCGCTTATTGGGGAGAACCCTATCGACGTCTGATTTACCGCTTCGCCAATCGACATCTCAATCAAAGACTAGGAGCAGCATTTCTGAGTACGGATCTCTTAAAGCCAGTGCCTCCCCTCCAGACCTCTCGCGTCGATATCCTGTTACTCCCGATACCGCGAGCATGCCAAGGTCAGTCTCGGGGCGAACAGGCGAAAAGACTAAAATGCATGTTGTGGGCGATCGAAAACAAATGGGCATTGTGGAGCAGCAGACGAGGATTAAGAGACAGAGTATCATCTCTGGGGCTTTTGGGGCTGTGAGGGAAGCTATGGGAGGAGGGAGTGTAGGGAAGGAGAGGGAGAGGAGGAGGATTGCTGGTAGCTGGCGGTGAGGGGAGAAGCATCGAGTGGTTTACTTAATTTCCTGGACATTTGGAATTGTTCTTTCGGCGGTGGAGTTTGGTATATTACATGCGATGTACTGCAGTCAGGAGAGGAGACCTGGGACTCATGCTTCTACAGCTTTTCTTTTGTGGGACCTGGATATTATTTTTCTCGTAGCATGTTTGGCGTTCGGGTGAATAGATATTTTAAGTATATCCTGGAGTTATTACCAGCATATTCATTGTTCATGCAGCTTTTCTTGTTCGTCGGATCTTCCGTTTTTCAGAATACCGAGTTCTTTGACCACACTACCTCACGCTGCGATTACTCTCAATCACGACTTTCAAACTTCCCAACAAGCTAAGTTCGTCACCCCAACTTCTCCGAAAATCACAACGAGATGCAAGATGGAGGATATCTAGATTAATGGTATGTTTTTACATTTTCCCCCTTCCTTCCTTCCTTCTTCCTTGCTTTGTCTCTACCCGCCCTCCAATCTGCTGGACTGCTTTTCATTTATTCTCCACTCCAAAATCCAAGATACAGAAACGAACAAAACAAACAAAATAATCCGCATCCAAGCGAAAATGAGTATATCGCCGCAACCCCACCCATGCTTCCCTTACCACCCAGAACGCCTACACAATGCAGTTCAACGCAGTACAATGCAATATTTCCTACCCTCTCACATATACATATCTTCCTCCCCCCCCCTCCCTGCCCTTCCTTCCCTTCCCCGATTCGATTCTTTATGCAGCAACGCACCACCAAATATCCCATAAAATGGAATCGGCATTTGGCATTTGGCATTTGGCAGCGATGCAACGCGATAAGGCAGGTAGGCACGCATCTGCATCCACCCTACCTCATCTTCCCATCCAGAAACTGCTCAGCGATAACCGGCCACGAGAGGACGAGACCCATGAATGGGAAATAGCTGTTTACCCAGTCAGTCAGTTCAATTCCACGTTTGATACATACAACCACCACAAAATGTAATAAAAGGAAAATCAAATAAAGAAAAAGACAAAACTCACAACATCGCACTATCACCCACCCGTCTAGCCTGCCTCCCCCAATCGCCCCTCGCGGGTTTCTGTGTCGTGGGCATGCGCTCGAAGGGGTGAGGCTCGAAGGAGCGGGCGAGGGTGCGGACGCGGGTGGCGATGCTGAAGGCGCGGCGGGGGGTGGTGAGGTGGAGGAGGCGGATGGGGATTGGGGACATGGTTTTAGATTAGTTTGGGTTTGAGGTGGGGTGAATAATGGAGATAGTGGTTGATGGATAAACGGAGGTGAGGTGTGGTGTGTGAGCGAGATGAGATGAGGTGAGATGAGGTGAGGTGAGATGAGATTTTGTGTAGTGTAAAGTGTGTGATGAGGAGAGTTGGATGATTTTTTTTGTATTGTGTGAGGGGAGTTTTGAATTAGAGGACTGAGAGGAGTTGGAGTTGGTTGTTGAGTAGAGATGAGATGAGACGAGATGAGATTGTCTGTCTGTTTTCGTGTGGTACGAAGCTGATGATACTTCCAAAAAATCCTTCTGAGAAACAGGAGACCTTCCAAGATATATACCGTCCCCTGGACTCTTCTCTCCATCCTTTCCTCTACCACGTATCCTCACCTCATCCCCTGACAAAAATCCATATAATCACACAAAATACATGCAAAATGACCCGTAAATGACGTCCCTCTCACCACGCATCGTACGAAAGCGCACACCATTTCCCTCTCCTATCAGACGACAGCAAACAAAACCTACCAATAAGAAACAAGGTAATCAGCAGCGGAGAATGGGGAAACATGCGATGCGATATTCTTACGGAGGTTAAGAACTGCAGACTGCGGATACTGTGAGCTGAGATGGGAGTGGTGCAGATGATATGTGGTGTGAGGTTGTTTGGGTGTGGGCTGATTTTCTTTTGGTGGAGCGTTTTTCTGGGCAGGGGGTTGAGTAGTGTGCAACAGTGTGCAGGTGGTGTTGTTTTGACTGGGGCGGGGCGGGGAACTCCGATGAGAGGAACAGGGAGGGAGGGAGGGACGTGACTTGGAATATTGGTGTGGAGCATGGTACCTGAGAAAACGGACCAGATTATACTAGACTAGATTATTAGTTGGTATAGAAGTCAATCTGGAACAATTTCGAGACATATGGAGGGCCGATTGTTTCCAATGCCTCGACTTTTCTGAAACATTATTTTACATGCCTCACGACTTGAATATGTATGCCGCTTTATATAGCCTCTTTTAAACCTGTTTATACTTAAATAGAAGCGCGAAAGGAAAGGATTTTAGAGGGAAGGAATAAAGGTATACTTAAATAGAGGTATAAGGGCACAGTCAAATAGAGGCACACCTGTGGAGGCACACTTGTAGAGGCACACTTGTGGAGACATACTCGTGGAGGTATACTCGTGGAGGTATACTCGTAGAGGCATACTTGAAGGGAGGCACACTCGAATGGATGCACACTTAAATGGATGCACATTTGAATGAATACACACTTGAATAGATGCACACTTGTAGAGGCATACTTAAAGGGAGGCACACTCGAATAGATGCACATTCGAATGGATGCACACTCGGATGGATGCACACTTGTGGAGGCACACTTAAACAGAGGCACTCTCAAATAGAGGCACAATTGATAGGCAGTTCACTTGAAAAGTGTCAATTGTGTGAATAGCTTCATTTTTGTCCTAATATTATTCTACCTTCTCACGTCGTGTACATCACGTTACATAAAGCGGCATACAAATTTAGGTAGTGAGGCATGCAAAATAATGTTCTAGAAAAGTCGAGGCCTTTGAAACAATCGGCCCATATGGAGACTAACCATGTGTATCAGATCAAGAATCAAGTAATGGCTATGTCACGTGGAAAATGTAGCCCTCCTCCATCAGGCGAAGGCGTATCGTATCCTCATCAAAATAAGTTTCGTTTTCATTGGTGATATCAAGCATTTCCTGCTTGATGAAATGTCTACCGGCTTGCTTGACTCGATGATTCCAGATTGCAATTCGCCCACCACAGAAACCATTCAAAACTCCCAACTCCCAACTCCCAACTCCCAACTCCCAACTCCCAACTCCCAACTCCCAACTCCAACTTCCAACTTCCAACTCCAAACACTCCAATAGTTCCACTTAACCAGGGAGTGGCTTGCAGCTCCCCTGACGAAGTTCAGTACGCAGCTTTTCCACGAGCAAGGCTTTTAATGACTCGTCCTCTCGGAACATGAGGTGTCCCGTTTTCGTCAAACATGTACCGCTTAGGGCTAATGAGCGTCGTCTCCCAACCCTCTAAACACCAATTAGCATCCTAGCAACCCGATGTTTTACTATTTATCTTACCATCAGCATCCCAATATTGTAGGAAACTGGAATGGCTAACGATAGCGACAGCAACTGGCTTAGATGATTCCCCAGCAATTCGATTCACCAAACGCTTAACGAACCTGACATTCTCCTCTCCATCAGCATATCTTCCCTTGAATTCAATAAACTTCAAGTTCTCATTGTTCCAATATGCTGGTAACATGGTCAGATCAACTGAATCTCCATACCGCGCAGCACACAATTCCTCTAATGCAATGAGATTAAGCCCCGTCCCGTTGGGACCAATTGCTAATGTTTGGAGCTCTGCAACAGCCAAAACTTTTATACCAGATTAGATAGCTGTCTTGAAAACGATAGCTGCCGTCTCTAGTGTGCGTGACATTGGTGAAACCAGGAGGTGGGTGATGTTGACATTGTGCTTCGCTAAGCCAGTCTGCAGGACTTTTGCGGTTTCTCGGCTCTGCATCTCCCCGTTCAGGGTCAGACCTGGATCGTGGATATCGTTGAATATGTCATCTTTTTTTGTCAATCTATTGTAGACTTTGGATGTGGCCTGTGTTAAAGAACTTTTGTTAGATTCGCTGAGCTCTCGAGAGAATGTTTGGATGGTGCAGTTACATACCTCTGCATGTCTGCATAGGTACACTCTTCGAGGCACATTGGTGCTCCCAGTCAAAGGCAAGATTGGACTTTCCACACTGTCTTGACGGTTTGCGACATCTTGAGTAACAACTTGAGTCGCCAATGGCATGTCTGTGGCTTGTTGGCTCATTGTTATGTATGGTGTTGTTCGTTGTTGTTGATGCTCTCGATCTGGATCTCAATGCAAGACCCCAGATATGTAGGAGACACAATCTGCCTGATTGTGGGGAGATCTAAGCGTATGTTCTATTTGGAAAGCCATTGTAATCAGGCAGAGACTTGTTTTCAGTCTCAAGAAGATATCATTCTTCGAAGTGGGCCCTGAAGAAAAAGTCTAACCTCGAAGGCCACCCTGGAAGTCAAGTCTTTAGCCTCTAAACGACATAGCCTTAAGCACTTAGACAGTACAGCAATTTATCATTTACAGTCGTACTTGCAATGTCATCGGCTTTTTATGAGCGATCTACTACTCATGTTTACTTTCGTTCCCTGCACGCCGCTTATACCCCTAACACGCGAGGACTGGTCAAGACAAGTACATCTAAATCCAGTTAAATATCATCAAAACATCTTACCATATAGAATCATAGACCATAAATTTGAGTGAAAAAGCAGGTAAGTGATTACCAGGGCTCGTCCGTAATCATCAATGGCAACGGCAATAAAACAACCCCACCACTGTCTTCCCTCCCCTTCCCTTCCCTCCCCTCAAACCATATTCGCACCTCCCCGCCCCATCACTTTCGACAATGACAAAAGACAAACATGCATACACCTCCCTGGTGTCAATCAGCCTTTGAAATCAGAAAAAGCAGATACACCAAAGTCATCGCCTCCTGACAAAGATAATCGATAAGCCAGCCAGCCGCTCTCCCACATGGACGACGAGGCAACAACCCCGCTCGTAGCTTCAGCTTCTCACACCCCGTCTTCCAAGCCACAGGAATCAGATTCAGGCCCGAGCTTATTCATCCTCACCCTCTCGAAGGGCAAAATCACTACCGAGCCCCTGACAAGCACGCGGACTCGTCTCAGTAATCACAAGGTCATCGCCTCCTACTGTGAGGACTTTGTGAGCGACCCGAAAGAAATAGTTGAGCAGGTCAATCTAGACACGTTGAAAGAGAGGTAATAGTATCGGGACTTATATGAGAACATACTTATCTTTGTGCAACAATAAGGAAAAAACACGAAGCATTCAGTCATCTCATCATTCCATTGTTATTTTCCCCCTTGAACCGAACCGCCCATTTCGTACTTTCTTTCCAACAGAAAAACCAATCATTCGACTTCCCCAGCTCTCGTGCCACTTGTTGTTGTCAGCAGCGAAGCGAAACATCTCATCATTTTTCTATCATCATAATTCCCTGCATGAATCTCTCCCTACTCATCTACCTCGCCCCCAGACCAAAGAACCGACAATCCCTAGCCATATGTCCCCCACCACGACATAACCCACAATTCCCCTCACACTCCTCAATAACATGTCCCTGCGATCTGCAATTCACACAATATCCTCCGGTATCCCAACCAGGAGGAGGTAGACCTTGACCTGCCGCATTACCCTTGACCTGGTATCCGTCTTGCTGTACTTGTGGTGCCTGTGCCTGATGCGGTCCGGACCCATGTCCTATTGAAGCCTTGAACTGTTGATTCCCCTGCCCACCACTTTGGATACTCTGTCTTGGATAACCTTTCTTGTGACCTTGACTTTGACCTCGCGAAGCAATGATATCGCCAATTCTCGCACTGATAGGACCGTCAGGAACTCCTGGAGGAGTACCTCCAACACCCTGCTGAACACGGAAGCCATTGGAATTGACTTGCATACCCGAACGACCCATCGACTGAGCAGGAGGCAAGGCATCAGCTCTAAAATCGAACATTCTCTGCATCATTTTCTGAGGACCTTTTGGGAACCTATCATCCTGATAATTGAAATTGCCTCTTCCCCCTCCTTGTCTGCCATCATGAAATCTTCCATTCATCCTTTGCTGAGCTTCATTCTGCTGTTGGCGCTGAAACCCTCCCCTGACGTTATTCTGCGAGAACTTCGTATAACCATTGCCAGTCTCGCTTCTCATATATGTATTGCGAGGTTTCCAGCCAGGTAAAGGTCCCAGCTTAGCACGAGCTTCGTTGGCTTTTTGTCTTCCGTATTCTCGTGAGGTCATGCCATTTGGTAGGACGTGTCGCCGTGGGCCGATTGGTGGGGATGGATTGTTGTTGTTGGTGAATGGACCACCGAATCTTTGCTGGGAGTCTTGCGGACCTGCCATTTGAGGAGGAATCGGGTGGTGAGTTTGACCATTATTGTAGCCGTTTACGGCTTGATGACCTGGTGTTGGAGAATGAGATGAGATACTTCCATGGTTAGATCGTGCTCTCTGCTGCTGATAATCAAGTTTTGGTACTTGCGGCTTATCATGATGTCGACCTTCGTGGCTGCCATGACCTGAATTCGGCTGATGGACTAGTCCACCTTGGTTTTGTTGATCCATCGATTGATCCTCGAGTCGTCTCTTCTTCCATGATCTCTCATCCAGGCAGACTGGTCCTCGACTATACCTCGACCAAGGCTTCATCGTAGATTTCTGCGGTTCTTTCTGCATTTCCCCATCTCCATTAGAGCCTCGCTGAAGTTCTTGAACTGATCCATCGACTGCGGACACACCGTGCGTCTCCTCTCCCCTCAGTCTCCCATACTCATCAACTCCCCCCTCCGCAGCAGCTCTCTTCCCCTTCCATTTTCCCGAGCCACACCCACCACCAACAACCCCATCCTCATCACCACTCAAATCCACAACCTGCCTCCTATACGGACCCACCAGCTCCCTATCCAACGGATGAACCATCTTACCCACATTCGTCGTCCAATCCGTCCTCCCATACCAAATAGGATCAAGCACAATCTCATTCCAGCTCTGCACTACCCCCCTATCCCTCCTCTCCTTCGCAAACGCCGCAGTCTGCGGACGCATCGCGTTCGTATCATCCTGATACACACAATCCTTGAACTCCTTCCAATATCCGAGTCGAAAGTCCCAGCGGCATCTGAGAGGTGGTTTGCCGTGGCGTTTGGTGATCAGGTAGTGGTAGTCGTCGTGGGGGAGCTTTGGGCAGGGGCAGTCGGCGTAGTTGTGTTGGAGGGTGTTACATCGTGGACAGCCGTTGAGGTAGCCGTATTCGTCGATGTTGTAGGTGCAGTCTGCGAGGGAGTGGCCGGCTTGTGAACAGTTGCCGCAGATTACGGTTTCGGAATTCAGAGCACATTTATTTGCAGGGGTAGATGGAGATGTGGACATGTGTGTTGAGCAATCATCGTCTGTGTTTCTTCTGTCTTTCGATGGCTGTTCTCTGCTTCTTCCCTGGTGCCGGTTTTCCTTGTGGCTATGTTGACCCTTGGCGAGCTCCTCCTCGTCTTCAATGTTGCGATTATGGCCTCCATTGGCGTCTATCGAGGATTGCGTTGTATTTGGGGTCGCAGGTTGAGACTCATTATTTAGCTGGATACGTGGACTAGACTGCATAGAAATCTCCTTCATTATTGTAGAGCTGATCGTAACCTCTGGCTGAGCAACCACATCAGCAGGAAATGTTGCTGGGCTGGCTGCAGCGGGTGTTGTAGCCTGGACCTGACTTCGAGGATCAACACCTGGAAACACCTCTCCGGGCCCTGTCATGACAATAAGTAAGATATAACAGTAGAATTGAAGTTAACATACAATACGAAGCCCAAGTCTGGTGCTCAGCAACATACTGCTGACCATCTAGGTCGAGGTCAAGTCTGACCTGCGCGCGGAGGAGAGATACTCGATAGTACTTCAATATTTCATTGACTGCAATACCGTCATCTGCGGCTCGAGCGCGCATCAGTGGCATCTGTGAAATGTACGACATGGTGATGGGCGGCGGTGCTGCTTGGTGGAAGTGTCGTTGTGTGGTTGGTATGGGAATTTACGGATGGCAGAGCGCGTTTGATATAGATAGAAGGCAAATGAATATTACTCTTGAGGCTAGTTGATTACTAGTGTTTTTCTCGAGCCTATCATGGCGGAGCGCGTCGATGTCGCAGCTGAAAAGTGAAGGGCTGGGCCCTCCATCGACTGGTTGTTCGCTCCCGGCTGTCCAGCAACAACATCTTGGAGCAGTTGCATAGATTCATACATGTACGTTCGTATATACACTGGCCATGAAATATTAAAAAGACTTCGCCCAGTTCAGCGTGCGATTTGCTCTTGAAAACGAGCAAACTTGCCAATGTTGACATTCTTATCTTTCTCGCTTAGCTGAGGTGGGGCTTCCGTCACCATCTCTCCGACCCAGCACCTCTTTGGTTGTCGTCCAACGTGATCACTCGCAACCAAAATACAAAGCCATTGGAAGACAGTTCGAGTTAATAGAGAATATACAGAACGCTATCTGGGTTTGCCTCGCCCCTCCAACTTTAACATTCACATCTGTGCTCCACTGTACCAACCACAGATCCTACAGACCACCACGAAAGCGTACTCCAAAAGCCGGCTTGATAGTATTCAAAGGACCTTCTTACATGCCCAGTTAATTGATAGCCTCTATTAATCTACTGATGGAACTCTCAAGTCGTATACCCGCAAGTCGCCGATAAATTCACCACTTTCAAGGAACGACTAAGAGTCGCTGGATCCCTCTGCATCAAGACGGCGCTGTGTGTCTGGTGTGAAGTAACGTGACGAACCGTCATTTCCGTGGTCAGAAAATGCTCCATTGTGTTGCTCATATACTGGGTCGGTACCTTCCAGGGCATGAGCACGATCGATGTTAGTGGAGTCAGTCTTCAACCAGCTATTGCCCTCAGTATTCACGTCTGAAGGATCTTTTTCTACTGTTTGCTGGTCATCGAAAGTTCCTCCAGCTTCACTTTTCATAAACTTCTCATACATTTCCCTGAGAGTTATTAACCCTCCGGGCTGTCCCATACTTCCTACTGGAGGGATCGATCGATCGAGTTGACTCTGTAAGATAGATTTCGCTTCTCTGTCAAGGTTCAGACGTCTGCGCTTCCTAGGTGGCGCATCGCCCCCTGGTTTTCGATCATTGTACACTTCACCATCCGTATCGCTTTCAGATACTGAGCTCAGCTTTGGGCGTTCATAACGAGGGTTTTCACATTGTGCTCTTTGGCTTTCAGGCTGACAGATTGGCGATGGAGAGTCGTCATTGGTCGTCTCTCCTTCCTCAAAATATGGGAAAGCCCTGCTAGCATATGTGCTTGCCGTGTTTCTATAGTCAAACCTGTGGGGTATATCCCCTGTTATTTCACCGGTAGGCGGCGGCCGCTGGTTGGGGTTCCTGGTCTCGCAGTATCCAGTAGCACTCTGTTGCATTCTTATTATCCTTCTATTGACTCTCGCTTGTAGGCTACGTATAGTTGGAAGAAGTGGCTCTCTCGGTATGCTTGATAGACACGCTGAACACTCATGTAGAGCGTTTTGACCGCTTCGATGGAAGTATGATCTAGATAGAGGTTGCGAGAACCCCAAACTCTGAGCCGTCTCCCTTGTAATGTGAGGACGACTTGAGTTGGCTTGTCGGGATGATCTCTCTGCTTCTTCTCTATTCTCAAGAATTTTCAGCCTTTTCTGCCGAGAAAACGTCCTACGGCTTGGCTCTGGCCCTTTCGTGCCTGTCCTCGAAGTCATTGGCGTTGATTGAGATGGAGGCAACACCGCGTCCTCATTGTCATCAGAAGATAAAACTACTGGCGACTCAGATGAACCCACTAATATAGGCCGGCTCTTCTCAGCCTCATTGATAGTAATCGGGGTGGATGCAGTGCCCGATGGCCGTATCCTATCCCGGCGCGATGACCGCCTGGAATCTCTCCGCGCACTCAATCTTTGTCGTTGGGTCTCCTCCAGGGATCTCGAAATGACTGTTCTGCCAAGCATTGAATTGGACCCATTGAATGGACCTCTCGATCTCGAAGCATTTATGCTCGTATTCCCATCGTCTCCTCCTGACACTGGAAACATGGTGTTTGCGCCAGATCCCGACATCTCACGCCGCTCGCGGAATCTAGCCGTGCGTTTTTGCTTCGTCAACGTATTCTTCCTCACCTCTTCCTTTACATCTTCTCCCATATTCTCGTTCAACCTGGCATTCCCACTCTCGATGCCTCTAGTGTTTCGGGCAGCATGTAAGCCAACAGCCGATGGGCGATCTCCATCACCCCTCGCAAGAAGTCCAAGGCCCCTTAGCGATGGCAAAGACCGCCCAAAACTGCCCAAAGGCTCGCTTCCTACTATACTTTCCCCTCTGAAGCTCGATACTGGGCGTAATGCATTATCTTGCACTGCTGTGGAATGTCGATTTGACTCCCTTGCCGATGGAGCACCTGGTTCGATAAAGGGCATGATCCGGTCCTGGGTTAAAACATTGACGTCGGAATCCTCGCTCCTCAGTAAAGGTGAGTTGAGGGTGGGGGTCTGATCTGCAGGAGATTCTTTCTTTGGTACGTCGAGAACAAGTGTGTTTCCTGGTGTGAGGTTCGAGAGGGATTGAGATTGAGATGCCATGGCACTGAGGGTCGATCGGTATGGTGCAAAATCCCTCTTGATAAATGTACTTCTCTGAGGGCAAAAGTTAATAATGTTGAGAATACCTCCATTGATTTGTTTTTCAAACTTCAATTTTTATCTTTGGGATCTGTTTGGTTGAAGACCAAAATGGAAAGACCCGCTTGTTTGCTCGCTCCTTCTGCCACCATTACTGCCACCTACTCAGCTAACAGCACAACGCGAATACGCCCCCGGCGATAAGTTGTTTCTTTAAGAAAATACACAAGTCTCTCAGAAGAGTCCATCTGAATTTGACACGCCAACTATCTCATCCTCCACCAAGCGTGTCACTCCCCATGGAAAAATGGTTCCTAAATACGATTCACACTCCTCAACTTCTTCTCTTCCTTCTCTTCCTTCTCTTCCTTCTCTTCCTTCTCTTCCTTCTCTTCCTTCTCTTCCTTCTCTTCCTTCTCTTCCTTCTCTTCCTTCTCTTCCTTCTCTTTCCCTTGCCCCCTGCCCCCTTCCAATTCCTCAACCTGCTTCCCATCATACATCTCCTCAGCCTCGTCCTCTGTTTCAGGAGATTTTATGCGATATCAGGCAGGTAGGCAGGCGAGAACGACATTGCATTTGATGATTTTTTATGTTCAAAGACAACGCCGTTCCTTTTCTAGGTATCATTGCATAATAGAGAACGACTCGTGACAACCGTGCTATTGAGGTTGCAATGCACTACACTATTGCAAGATTTAATGCGGACGCACGTTTTTGGGAATCAGGAAACAGATCCTACTGAAAATAAATCACACTGAGAATACTCAAGTTTTAATTATTCAATCAAACAAGCAATCCCGTCATGCCAAATCTCGTGCAATATTTTGAATGACTCTTTTCCCTGCCATCCTCCTCCCTAGCCCAACCCCTCCCCCAAAATAAAGCTTCCTCCCAACTCTCTACCCTTCCATTCCACACCAATTTTTCTTTCCATTTATATTTATCTTCACGTACTCTCCTTAACAACCTGCTCCAACGCCTTCACATAATCCCCCACCTCCTGCGCCCCCTGCACCGTAATATCCCTCCTCCTCCCCTCCACAACCACAAACGGCACACTATCAACGCCATTCCCCGCCTGCTCCCTAATCTTGCTCTTCACCTCCAGCAAGCCCTCATCCTCATCCTCCACGACCTTCTTCGCCTCCCCCTCATCAATACCCGCCTCTTTACACGCCGCGAGCAACGTCTCTTTACTGCTGGGGTGCTTCTCTTCTTCGAAGTACATCTTGTAGAGGGCGTTGATGAGGGAGTCTGTTACGGTGGGGCCGTGGGTTTCTTGCATGTGCTGGATTAGCCGGTGCGATTGGAGCGTGTTGGCTACGGTGCCGTGGAATTTGTAGGAGATGCCGGCGGAGGCGCCGTAGGCGGTCATGAGGGTGGTGTACATTTTCATTTTTTCCTCAGAGTCGCCATATCTAAGGTCTATTAGCTACATATCGACACATAACAGTGTGAGAGCAAATGATTTGAAGACTAACTTGGACTTCTTGTACCACTCATACTTATCCTCTCCTTCAACACTAGCTCCGGGATACAGTTGGTACGGGTGGTACACGACTGTGAATTTTACTTTTGAGGACGCATCTGTTTCTCTCACGCGTCGGAGAGCTAGGATTTATTAGCTTGCTGTTCCACACTTCCAAAATTGATCTTCTTAAATCCAGTGTGTTTTGCTTCCGTAAGTACCCAGATACCAGGTAAAACAAGATTGAAAATCGTCACGTGAAATCAGAGGAGTGTCACGTGGCATGGGGAGCTGGTTGGGAGGTAAAGTGGAGGCTGAGGTACAGAGAAAGCGCAGCAAGCCACACGGAGAACATCTCTCTCAAACATACCTTCGTCGAGTCTATGCAACGTTCCATCATGTGTTAGCAAGATGCTCTCTCACATCCCATCTCCTCGCCTCTCGTTCTATCCCCTTGTCGCCTCTCGCCCCATACGAAACCACAACCCGCAAACCCAAAGTCCGAAATTCAAAATCCAATAGCCTACTACTCACCTCTTCTTAGCCAGATACGTCCCTGGTTTCAATCAGCCAATATTCTTTCGTATTCGTCTGTAAACTGGGGCAGGGTTAAAACTCGATATGGTATGGGAAGGCGTGAATAAGCGTGTTGGATGGGGGGGAAGCTAAGGGGAATGAGGAAAACGCTTGCTTGCTTGCTGGCTTGCTTACAGGGGCAGATAGTGTCGAGTGTGAAGTTTATGGTTGATTCGTACATGGTGGGTGAGTGAGTGGGTGGTAAATTACTGTGTAATGGGGGTGGGGATACGAGGTTGAGTCCGTACGTGGAATAATGATGGAGCCGAGGTGGGAGTAGGAGTGGCGGGCAAGTGACTGGCTTGATTTGGGTTGGGTGGTGGTGCGTGCGTGCTTACGAAGAGGATAGGTAAGGTTACCGTAGATGATGAGAGATGGTTGAGGAAGAGGTGGATTAAAGAAAGAGGGAGGAGATGAAGAGTAATGATTAGATCAAACAATGATTACACGTTGATTAATAATTGACGATGTGAGGAGATGCAAATCTCTCCACTTACTTGTGTCCATCTACCGTCTCCATTACCCCGCGGTTGGCTGCTGCTTGGTTGGTGCACGGAGGTGGTGGAGATCTCGATGGTTGTGGCGCTGATTTGTCATGGGGGACTGATTGGCTGCGGCATTAATTGGTCCAGTAGATTTACAACCTGCACCACAGTGAGGAAAGACCCCAATTCGCTGGAACCACCAGACACGAATGAAATTTCAGACGAAAAATGAAGGTGAAGCCACAATGATGTCGTTCGTGTTTGCTACGGCCTAAGTGAGTTCTCGCTCAATAGTGATGCACCGGGAGTTGTAAAGGGTTTTCCGACTTTGTCTTTTCTTCTCGGTTGATGTCGTGAAAGTGACAAGCTAGTACGGTAGGTACCGTTCTGGCGGGCTTCTTAAATAACTTTGCGATTAGAGTTGCATTGCATGCCAACTCTATTTATCCTCGAAGCGAGGAACTTTCTGCTTTCTTGGTATCGCCGTACGACCAACACTGCACTACTGTACTGTATACATCCCGTGACATGCCCTGCTCCTCGTATTCTCTCCCCCGGTCGCAATATATGGCTCACTCATGGTTGGTGAGTGATGACAGACCTCCTTGACAGTAAATTTACCTAGGTAAGTCAGTGAGCGCGAGATCAGACGACAAACCCCGACCGAGGGACACAACAGCGCCGCTCAATAATACTGTACGGTCCCGCACGGTGAGTCTTGCGGCGAAAACCTTAGTTGAGGCTCTGACTGGCACCAGACCAAAGAACGTAAATTAATACTTAGCAATAGCTAGCTAGCTACATGCTCAAAATAGATCTTCAGGTACCCCATTCCCATTCCCATTCCCATTCCCAGCCCTACCTATACGCTCTAAAATCGCGTGCGGAACAGCCGACCAGATTGGCATTGGCATTTGCATTTATCGCCAGTAGTAGTAGTCCCTTTTGCTCTTTCCCCCATCGTCTGCGGCTTCGTATTCGTCGGCTGCACCCCTGCTCGTGCAGCTCAGCCACACGGCCCACACGGCGACCCCTTGTTTGGACAGGCTCGCTTAAGTTTAGTGCTCGCCTTCCCCCGTCTGTTCCTGCCTGTTCCGGGAAGTTTCTTTCATCTTCGTCACGTTGTTGCGTGCATGACATGACAACCCCTACATCGCCTTCGCATGTCACCTAATGCAACCCAAATGTTGGTAAGGGCAGGTGGGTATTTTCCCGCCGAGCAGGATACGATGGGCATGGGCTGGTGGGTGAGACGGGAAGGCGCATGGTGGGGTGGGGTGAGGTGGGAAGATATAAAGTCATGCCTTCCTTCCATGCAGATCTCTCCTCATCACGTTCAACCAACACTCTGAATATACCTGCTTCCTCCAAGTATCTTTCTTGTCCCCCACTGTCGTTCACAGACCTCAACAACAACAACAACAGCAACAACAACAACAACAACAACAACAACAACAACAACAACAACAGTCACTCGCTCCTAGACTTTCGCTCAATAACCCGAAACAAAACAAACAACCTTCGAATACCTAGATACAATACAGACAAGATGAAGTACTCTGCTCTCCTCCTCGCCGCCACAGCTGCTTTTGCCAGCGCGCAAATCACCTAGTCAGTCCTATCATCTCCTCACTTTTCCATACCAACTAACACATCGCAGTGACGATGCTACAAGAAAGTTCATCTGCCCAGCAGACAAGCCCAACGGAGCCTTCTGCGCCGGCGATTCTCTCGACACAAACATCATCATCCGCTGCTCGAACGGTGTCGGCCAGCCAGGTAACTGCCACGACAACCTCGCTGGATACTTCCCATTCGGTGTCCAATCATCTCAATGCTGGCAATCATCCCCAACAAGTGGTATCGCCGCTTGCGCAAAGAACTGTATAGTTCAGGGTAGTTCGGGAACCTATAACGGCACATTCACTCTGCCAAATTGCACACCTATTCCTCAGTCTTCGAACTCTGCTAGCTCTACGGCCTCGTCAGGTTATCCTACGTACTCGCCTGAGCCGACCACGACCAAGACCGACATCAACCCTTACCCCACCAACGGCATTACCACAATCACTTCAACCGGCACCGTCACCACCACCTGCGTCACAGACGGCAAAACCACAACCAGCACAAGCACCTTCACAACCACCTACTGCCCGCCTACCAGCTCCCCTCATACCCTCTCAACCGGCCACCCCATCCCAAGTGGAAATGGCACAGTCCCAACTTCTACCAGGGGATCAGTAATAGCTACTCCAGTTGGTCCATCTGCATCTTCCACCACCGGCCCAGTCCTCGCCAATGGCGCAGCACTCAATACTGGTTCAAGCCTTGCTGCTTTGGGCTTGATTGTCGCTTACTTCCTGTAAATGGCCGTTTGATGAACTGCATATCTCGTCTTTCATTCCTTCAAGGAGGTAGCGATGGCGTTCTGGTCTTGGCGTTCTAATTCTACTTCGCTTCCTATACACCTGGCACTTTCACCTACAGCTTTTAATTCATGCAACTCGCAACACATTGGTATAATTTCGACCAACACGACGAAATGATTGCTCGAGACCGACGATTCACTCATTCACTCACGATACGCATACGTGCACGTACGATTTGCACGCGAAGTTATACATACTACTCTGCACTGGAAACTTTATCTCCTGAGATCGGGATTTGGATGGAGCGGAAATAGAATAGGGAAAAAAAACTTTGTAATGGACTTTCTGCGCTGACTTCCCAACCCTGAAGGTGGATATCAGGGTTTGTGACGGCGCTTTATTAGATTTTAATGGAAGACAGTTGATTGGGTTTGGGGCAGGATACCCTTGGTGGGTTTGGTTTGGTTTGGTTTGGTTTAGTGGGTTACCGGTGAGGAACGAAGAAAGAGGGAGAAGGAGAAGAAGCAGAAGAAGGAGAAGAAGACAATGGTGGTAATTAGATGAGATTAGTAATACTTAATTCATATTCAAATTCAAAAAGGCCATATTTTCAAATTGTCAGGATTTCTTTAACCCCCCCCCCCCCCCCCACTTTTTTTTTCTTTCCGAAAAAGTCTCGCGATCCTATCTTTAATTTGGCGGAAGTACCATGCCCATAGTGTGTGTGTGTGTGTGAATCTCCAATTCTTTTATAAATCAAATGATACCTTATCACAACAAATAAAAGTACGAGGTGGTGAGCATCAAAATTAAAAATTGAAGAATGCAAAGTACCTACCTACCTACCTACCTACCTAAATCTACTAGTAACCGGTTGAAGTAGCAAGTAGTAGCAAGTAGCAAGTAACAAGTATCAAGTATCAAGTATCAAGTATCAAGTGTTAAGTGTTAAGTGTTAAATGGGATGGAGGTGGAGATTATAAGGAAATATATATCATACATATATATCATATACTCAGTATGGCGTGCCGCGTTCTAGCCTGGCTCCTTTCTGGTTTGTTTACCTTACCTTACCTTTACCTTACCTTACCTTACCTTACCTTACCTTACCTTTACCTTACCTTACCTTACCTTACCTTACCTTACCTTTACCTTACCTGCCTATGTCAAGACTCAAGTCTCAAGAACGTACGGAGGTACGTATTCGGGTATGGGCATGGGTTGGGCTGGGTATGGTATGGTATGGTATGGTATGGTGTGGTATGGTGTTTGGTTGTGACTGAATGAACGAACGAACGAACCAACGAACGAACGAACGAATGAACGAACGAACGAACGAACGAATGGAGGTTCGGTTTGCTGGAGTCGGAAGTTGAATTTGACTCTTGTTAGTGGATGAAGGGGTGGGTAGATGAATGGATGGATGGATGGGTGGGTGGATGCAGGTGGAGAGGAGCGCCGGCGTGGGGTGGGATGGGGAGTGGGGGGAGAGGGGGGAGGAGGGAGGAGGGAGGAGGGGTGGGCTTGAAGGAATGGAATGAAATTTATGTATCTTTATTACCTATCTGTGGTAGAATAGATTGAGGGGGAGGGTAAGGCTAAGGGGAGTTTGAATGGGGTTGCAAGTTTGAGGGCTGAAGCTTGAAGGAGTGATCACGCAGGGAGGGAGAATTTTATATTTTATATATTTCAATAGAGATATTAGGGAGTTTGTATGAGATGAAATGGCCCTACAGGGGGTTTTTACAGATACTAACTGTACTTCCTACATATACTATTTGTAAATAGGCCTTTTAGATGTGTTTTTTATTTCTGTATTTTAGTTAATTATTTGTATTCTTTTTAGCTAGAAACTTTAATTTTAATTGATTGTTAGATATTTAGAATAGCAGTATAGATATTACCTGTAATTTAAAGTAAATACAACTACTATCTGTATTTCTTAATATTTTCTGACTAAAAAAGTTAACTTTTTCCCTATTTCCTACTCTGTTCCCCCCTCTCTCCCCCTCCCTCTCTCTCCCTCCCTCTCCCTCCCTTCAAAGTCTCCCTCTAAGGTAAGGTCTTCCTCTAAGGTAGGTCTCCCTCTTTCCCTTTCCAGGTAGGTCTACCCTCTCCCGTCTCCGAGTGTTCCAGAGATAAGTAGTAAGAGGTCTATGTTTAACTTTATACTAAAACATAAAAGTTCTAAGCTACTTAAACTCTTCTACCTACCTTTAATACACACTAATTTGTATGTGTTTTCTTTTTATTATATATTATAGCAGGCTTTATCTGAATTTTATCTGTAATATACTAATACAGAGAAAATGCAGATAAATTACAGTTATTATCTGTATAGAAACCCTTGTAGGGTGCCACGAAACTACAATTGCTACTGCCCTACAGGGGTTTTCATGCAGATAACATCTGTAAAGTGTTTATATTTTGTCTATGTTCCTAGTAGTAGTAAAATACAGATAAAATTCAGATAATATCTACTACAAGTATATCTAAAAAGTGCAGATAATATCTATAATAGACGTATTAAAAAGCACAGACAATTTAGTGTATATCACAGACTTTTTATGTTTTAATATAAAGTTAAACACAGACCTTTTACTACCTACCTCTAGAACACTCGGAAGGGAGACCACCTACCTTAGGAGGGAGGGTGGGAGACCTACCTTGGGAGGGAGGGTGGGAGACCTACCTTTGGAGGGAGACCTTAGAGGAGGGAGGGAGGGAGGGAGGGAGGGAGAGAGCAGGAAAAGGGAAGGAAAGGAAAGGGGGAGGGGAAATAGGAGAGGGGACATTAAACTTTATTAGTCAGGAAACTCTTAAAATACAGATAATAGCTGTGTTTTCCTTAGATTACAGGTAATATCTGTATTTTCAGTCTAAATCTTTAAAATTGATTAGAATTAGAGTTTCTAGCTGACAAAAATGCAGATAATTAACTAAAATACAGACAGAAAATCGGTCTAAAATGCCTATTTACAGATAGTATCTGTAAGAAGTGCAGTCAGTGTCTGTAAAAAAAACCCCCGTAGGGCTGCTATCAAGTGGACAGTCGCTGCCAATAATCTTAAGTACACTGTCAACTTCATTTGATCTTCTGACTGGGGATGGTAGAGGATAAAAACAGCCTGAGAACATGAAATGGCACGTAATATCAAATCTGTGTGCGATTTATGAATGGAAATAGACGTTTTGTGCCGTGGCTGCTTGTTTGATGTGAGAGGGGGAGGGGAGCGATATTTATGCTTGAATGCGGCAAGACTTGTCGTTTGGAATCGTGGGTCAAGGTCTGTAGGAAACGAAGTGAATGGTGGGAAAAGAGTTCTTCGGAAGTCGTGCAAGTGGAGCAAGGGTTTTCTAGTGACGAGGAAGTGTGGAAAGTATATCGACACCTTCCAAGGGTATAAAAAGATATTGAATTTATTCCATCTTCAAATCATCGCGGGTAGTTCAGCTACATAGAAAATCTTCTACCTTTCCACGGATCTACACCTTTCAATATGCTCTGGATGTCCAAATCTACCGAACTGCCGCGTATTTCTAAAGGAGTATTTGCCCAGGGTAGTCGTGGTTGTGGCCAAGGTAGTGACCCTTGCGGATCAATAGACACGTCGATCACATACTCCTTGGTTCTGTGAAATAGTGACTGCTGCACTCCTCGACGTCTTCTCATCTGGTACGACACCGAAGCTCCCGAACTCAAAAGTCGAGATACCCGATCCAAACTTCGCTCGTGCTCGGAGTATTCCCATTCTCTCCCTACTGCCGGCAAACCATCCTCAGGACAAATCATCTCAACCAATGGTGATTGATGAGTGAAGACTAACACAAGAACAAAACTAGCAACAAATTCTCCTCTAAATGCTACAGCCACGCTCCCGTAGCAATTGGACTTAAAGCTGATTGTGCTTATAGGATCTTTGTATGTACGCCAGGACCTTTCGCCATGGACAATCGTGGCCATACCTTTAATACGATATTCCGGTTGAGATATCAAGTTCACCGTGATATAAATAACCTTGTGATCATACTCCTCCGATCTTTGTCGAAAGTACGCTTCTTCATTGCGAAGATTGGGTGGCCGCCATTCATCTTCACACAAGTACAGCAAGTCTCGGTCTGTAATCCTTATGGAGTGGTCACCCAAGTCTACAACATACAACACAAGCAGCTGAGAAGTGCTTCCAACTCTCGTACAATTGACGGGCATGAGATATATCCTCGAATGCCCTACCTGGTATTTCTCACTTGTAGGGAGAAAGGGACCCTGTATTCGAAGGCCTTTATTCGTCATCCCATACGATGGCCCGTCGCGGGAAATTCTTTTACACCTGATAATGTTCGAAGATTGTTTGAAACTTGCCGCGGATTTTGCCAACAGGCCACCAGTCTTCTCTCCTTCTATCTCTGACCTCCAGGCAAAGATCGTTTCATCATCAGATGTGCGAAGTATCTCAAGCTGAAGCCTAAGGAAGGCTTTATTTCCTTCGCCGTAGAGAGGTCGCATGTGGATACCAAAAAGACCCATCAGGCAATACGCCTGGTCTTCGATACGAGTAGTGTGCCTCGCAGAAGCCCAGGACATGATCTGTGCAACCGATGCTCCTTCAGGATCAGCCAAATATTGGGTTGAGATTCCAGTGATGGAACTAAGTTCTCCCAGTAATCGCAGCTTCGTGTCGATATCCTTCCAATTCTTGTCGAAAAATATCAAAAACTCCGGAGCCAGCAATTCTTGCAATGTCCAGCCTCGAGTGAACCACTGACTTCTCCCAAAGCCCGATCGGCACTTCACATCAGACAGATAAACATAGCAGACCTGCGAGTCCTTGTACCACTTAAACATCGAGTTGATCGCTTCTGATAGTTCTGCACTACTCGTTTTATCGATGCAGCATGAATCCACCCAGGCATATTTCCAACCATCTAGCCTCGCCTGCCGACAGCAACCTGTGATCTTGGAGTAGCCTGGCATGTTTGGACCACGACCTTCGCGTAAGTCTTGGAATGTGACTTCTTCATTCTCCCAGCGATGAGAGAGGATTGCGTAGCCGGGGATGTTGTCGCCGATGAATTCTTCAAGGAGAAGAGTTGTGGTGTTGAGGAGCCGCATGCTGGTTTGGGGATGAGGACAGAATTTCAGATGAGCATTCATACACACTTATAAGCATATATCGGGAACGGTAAGGAGTGGTTGTGACTTTGTAGGTCTTCGATGGTATGCTCCTGTCCTTGAGAGGTGTTTCCATGTCGTCGAGATGAGCTGAAGTGCATTGTGATGAGGCAATCATGCAGCTTCCTAAGCGAGCGTCTCTCATAGGCAGCCAGAGGGACTTGCAAGCCACTTTCTGGCCCTGGATATTATTCGCTGGAAGGCTGGATTTTTCGGACACAAATAGAGCCCGCGAGAGCGATGCACTTACTACACGCCCATTGCTTCCCTATTTTCATACTCCAATAAGAGAAGTTTATGAAGTGATATACGTGGGTAGGTCCAGAAGAACAAGCGAGACGGCTTTAGCAAAAATGGAATGTTGTCAGCAGTGCATCTTCAGCTTGCTGCACCCTGTAGCTTCAGCGTTTTGGACGCCTAAAACGCCGAAAGCTAGCATCATCATGGCTATCTTCAGTGACCAACCGCCTGAAATTTACCACGGCTGTGGGTTTCATTACCCCGCACTTACCCCGCCATTGGGAAATTGATGTAAGATCTTACTTACACTGTATATTGCTCCACGAGATCCATTATCTATATACAACGAACTGCAAAGTTTATAATAATATACTTGAACTTCAAGGATTCTTTATTTACAAAGCTAATTACGCGATTATCATTGGCTCCCCATCAATCCATCACATCCCAACCAAAGTCAACAATCCAACCGCAAACGCAAGCGACGACACCGAAACCAATACACCCGATGCAGCATTTCCAGTAACAACAGGAGGCGTCGAAGTCGTCGTAGCCGTCGAATTAGAACTCACAATCGCCTCACAAGTCGTGAAATTCTGACCACCCAAAAAATTCCCCACAGTCTGCGCATCCGTAAGATGAATCTCATGCAGCGCCGCCGCCGCAACAGTCGTATTCGTAGCACAGAAATTGATCGTGAAATTAATAATACTCGCTTTGCCATCACAAGTCGGCGTTACAGTCGTGCCGTCGTAGTCTCCGTAGAAGCTCACATTGGCGGAAGGCAGAGTGACGAGATCAAGAGTGTGGATTTCTTCGTAGGGTCCGTTAGGAGGTTTAGAATAAACCGTGATGGTCTCGACGACGTGGGCGCCTGCTATGTCGTATGTGCGTGCGGTTCCGACGGTGTTATCGGTGCCGTTGAGGGTGACTGAGCCTTCGGGAGATCCGCTCCAAGTGAGATTTTGGTAGGAGCCGATGATGGACATTACTTGAGAATAGGTGTATGGAGTTGTGTAGATTACGGTGTCGGTTCCGGGGAAGAAGCCATCATTGCAGCCGTTGGCAGTTGAGGCATTGTTTTGTGCGGCAATACTTGGGGCGCCGGCAGTGGCAGATAGGATGAGTGAGGATCTCATGATGAGGTTTTGGAAATATCGAGATCGAGATGAGAGTGAGACTTGAGGAACAGTGTGGGAGAACCGGTCTATTTTATGGAAACATGAGGTCCTGATCTACTGTTAGCTACATTAGTTTCTCTGTTCCTCTAGCAGATACCAGCACAAGCTTTGAGGCTATCCAGAACACAGTATGGACCAAGCCATCGCAATGGTTGCTGCCGTCGTGTGCGGGGTCGCGTCTCGGGTTTAATGCTTCATTGGCTTCGAAAATTGCAAATCCTCAATAGGTTGCAGACAAGTGTGTCGTTCCTGGCGCTAGACTAACAGCTTAAGTTGGAGTCTGGCCCAGCCCGCTGGCGTCCATTGGCAACCCTCTATTTGGGAGAACTTCATTCCTTCAATCTGACGAATGCCTTATTCAACAAAAATGCAGTGAACTCAGATTGCTGATTATCCGAAGATTCCTCCGGAACGTCCTCACGATTCGGGATTATCTTACTCTACTTTTTCGATAATTCTGCCCACCATCATCACTACTCCCGTATGCTTTGAAAGTAACGCATTTATTACCAGACAATACATCCTGCCGTTACCCACAAGGAAGAATGTATCAGGACAAATTGGAACCCCTAGCAGCCAAATGGAAAGGTCCAATCCCTCCACCGTCCTTTGCTGCTTCCATATTGGAATTGTATTTCTCGATGAGCTCTCATATTGTCTTGAATATGCGTTTCGGTACGATGAATCATGCTGGACCAGCCATGACTCCGACATTTCGATAAATCCCGCCGTATCTCTGCCATAGCGTTGTCACTGCTGTGCCAGTTCCCAACTGGGTATCAGATCTGTGGATTCCTGTGATCAGGACTCGATGAGTGTCTTTGATGAGTTGTTCCGATAGCAGTTCTCTATCATTGATAATAGCTGTGGTGATTTGAAGGGGCGCTTTGGTATGCTGTATGAACTCCCTTCGACAGTGAAGAACAAGTCATCGAGTCTAATTTCGCAAGATCGTACTTGTACGCCGAAACCATAGTCCATATTGTCGACTGTGGCATGGTAGTTTTTGAAATTTCCTGAATAGCGTCGGCCTGAACATCATCCCCTCTTATACGTTTAGTCCTCGATAACATATCTCTATCGTTTGTTGCATGCGCAATCCGGCCTTTTCAATTGCTACCATCCTGTGTTTTGCTGTCGATCACTGCCATTTGTTTTTCGTACTCGCAATCGTCGACTGGTGGCTTGCAGACACTTGATCTTCCATATCCTAATTATTGACGCTGCCAATCGTGAAAATTTGATTTCCTTATGGCTCGAGCCCCTACGTTGGCGGACTTACTCGTAGGTACCTAGGTAGGCTTTCATCCACACCTCTCGACTCCGCTGAGTCATTTGTGATATTGGATTTATCGATGCCATGTTTCCATAATACCTCATTATTAGACGTTATATACTGGCATCAGAGTTCAGAAATCAAGTTCAGTCATTTAGCTGCACGTGTGCCTGCAACTGGTCAGAGTCTGAGGTGAGTTTGGTATGCACTGAGACTTAGCCTAGTGAATGAAAGCAGCTCTAGTAAGCATTTCGTAGGTGAGCGTATCAGACGTGCAGTCACCTCCAAGATTGGTGGGAAAAAAATTCAACTATTCATAGTGTTTGGAATCAAACCTGTCCAAGGGATACAATGATATCCACTCGATTTCAGGAACTGGCCTGGACACGCTTTAGTTCGGCGTGTCGAATTCCTGAATTAAAAAATCGGAGATGAGTTCTTACGTCTGATCCAAAGGTGTATGCTCTCTCCGAAAATTCATTCTGTACTGTCGTTCGCGACTTTGCTGTCATCTCCAAGCGCTTGTTGACAAAACCAAGATTCTCACGTGTATACCAAGAATCTATTTCTGGTGCAGAAGACGGGTGAACATGATGCAGTCTTCGAAGCTAAAGTTTGGCAGTGAATCAATTCCATGAGTTTCGCTCTACCCATCTATACATGGGGTGTTTCTGTTCGGATTGAACTATCGTCTTGCCTGGAAGGAAAGTGTTGCACTCAGCTACCGGGACTAATTATCCCATTGTCGATTCACCAATCACCACACACAACAACTCCAAACGATCCATCAAACATCTCTGCAATCAACCAAGTTACACCTCCCACACCAACTTCCCTATTCATCAACCAATAGAAATAAATACCGAAAACGCAACTTCGCAACATCGCAACATCGCAACAACTCAAAACCAAAACCAATTCTCCAATTCCAAGCCGGTCCGGAGACAAACACCGCCGAACGCATCAATGAGCTTTATCTTCCCGAGCCCCGAAGTTCTGATAAGGTTAAAGTTGAATCATTGAGATGAGGTGAGGCGGGTAGGTGACTGGTTTGGTGTTTCGACGGTGTTTTGAAACGCGGGTGACGAATAAGCTTTGCCATGCACGAAAACAAGGGATATTGACGTTCCTGGGCGGCCGGGTGGCTGGGTGGTTTGCCGTCTCTGTTTTCTGTTGGTGGATGGAGGAAGTTTAGTGGGTTTGAATCGTTGAGGTTGGGCTGATAGGCTAAGGGCTGGTTTGTGTCTTCGATGGGAGAATGGCAAAGGTGGAAGACAAGAGGATAGAGATAGATTCATAGGGAGCGAGATTATTAGCAAGCATCTATTGTTTTAAGGAGTGTATTCAGTGAATTCGTCTATATAAATTTTTCCTCATCACCAAAAGAATGTCAGAATCTCAGATTCAGATCATCCCAACCACCTAGACAACTTCCCACAAACGACCCTGCTAAATATGTACTTTACTTGAGACATAAGAGAAAAAGCACTACCAACATCCATTATATACAATCACCCCCATCAATCATTAAACCGTCATCATCATTCTCATCCCGAGCAGCAAGTTTACTGCTGGTTGGCGAGCGAGCGTGCGAAGCGGCGCTTGCTGAGATTATACTCGATGGCACGCTTCTTGGCAGCAGCAGACTGTGTGAAGGCGATGGAGCCACCAAATGGGCCCGCAAGAGCAGCATTCTTGAGCCTAGCAATGCAGACGTTGCTGGCGCCTCCGACAGAGCCGGAGCAAGTCATGCCAGCTGGCATGGCGATAGCGACGGGGAAGTCCATGGTCTGAGCAGCGGAGAGACCCCCGATGCCGATACCTGGGACGTTCTGGGTGACCTCTGCATTTTGGAAGGCAGCTGGGTCGGTTCCGCCGGAGGAGGGGTCGATCGCGGCGGTCAATGGGCCGGCGCCATCTTGGTTGACTTGGTGGAAGGTCATGGTGACTGTGCCATCGTCGGAGGTGGTTGGGAGACCAGATGAGGCTCCTGCACCGGCTGCGGCCTTGACGCCTGTCTCCGTGGTGCCCTTGGGGGTCTTGGTACCGCCGTTGGCAGCACGCTCACCGAGAGAGCGGCGGAGAACGTTGGCAGTGTGGAGCTCACGAGCTTCGACGGCATCTGTGGAGTTTGCATCACCACCCATGAAGAGTGAGATCATCTTGGCGGCATCGACTGGTCCGCCTCCTTGAGTTCGGCCGAGAGCTGAGGCCTTGGCGGTACCAATCTCTCTGTCGCGGATAATGGAAGTGTCGGCCTCAGAGCCACAGGCTGGAGAAGCACAATCACGAGGGGTTCCATCGGCGACTAGGTAATGTTAGGTACGCTCAGATGATGGAGATGAACGTTGACGTACCTGAGAGACCTGGCATGGTTACTTTGTTGGCACCGACGATAGAGTCAACGACACCATGAGCGAAGACATTGGTGGCGGCGAAGGCCACAAGGAGGATTGCTGATGAGTATTGCATCTTGACTGTATGTGAAGTAGAAGATCGAAAGCAAAGATATTAAATGAAAGATAGTTGAAGTTGGAAAAACTGCGACCGGCACCTGGCTGGACTGAAAGAAGGCTTGAAGTAAGAAAGAAGAAGATGCTGAAGCTGCTGAGGATGAGAAGAGAAAAAGGTTGAGAGGGCTACTGAGAAGTACTTATACATGAATGCCAAGACACGTATCTAGGCAAAAGCTTAAACGAGAAAGACCGGATGCCGATGCTTGGTACAGCTTGGTACAGCTTGGCTCGGAGAGTAAGGCTTCTGACAGAGGAGTTAGATCTCTGACTTGTTTAGAAACTGTCTTACGGCGGATTTGTCAATGTCCGACTCGTTCTTGGACAAGCGCATCTTCCTATCGAGACGCCGTGTATGCTTGAAGATCCGACAAGAGATCCGAGCTGTATGATTGGGTCATGATAAGCAGTGGAAACGGGGCCCAGTGACGACAGATCTGAAGGAAGAACCGGCTGCGAACAAGAGTGTCCAATCGAAACTCTCTTTTGTATGTGCCTGCATGGATCATCCACTAATGAAGATCGTGGGGGATCATAGACTATCCATTATGGTGGCTGATTTCCAAGGGCTTGGAAGCTGAGGCTCTGCACGTTTGAGTCTTGGCCAGAATTTGACAGCTCGTCCCACATGAATAGATTCGATTGGAGTGCATCCTGTTTCTGGTGGACGTTTCTGGTAGACGAAGCGAGTGAAAAACAAACATGCCCGTAGGGCCTGACTCCAGATTTCCGTCTTGGATCTGAAGAAGTGGTCAGGGATCATGTAGATCTTCAAACGTTTCGTTCTTCACGTCGAAAGGGCTCGGACTCTGTGTACACCAATGATGTCCTCCGACATTCTTGAACTGGAGGCATTTGTCGCGACCTCACCCAATTGAGGCTCGGTTGAAGACTAAAAAGAAAGTCGTGGAGCAGAAGCTTGTATCAGAGTCTAGTAAAACTCTAACCCTTCGCATCGGGACGTTTGTAACGTCTTAGCGTCATGAAGATGCAACACCACTCTCAACACAGCCACGGCCAGGAATTGGGTTGTTTGGAGCCACATTTGGAGATTGAAGGCGATGCTTTTCGATTGACTCGTTCGATACGGTGACAGCAGCGAAAAGCGCATTTAAGGCTTAGATGGATGGAAGTATGCAATGAAGGACTTACCCAAACATGCCTTTGCATTTGGCACCGGAGAGGCACAGAAACTCATTCGATCTTTCTCGGATCGGGTTTTTGCTTCTCCCAAGTCCAATTCGGAGGCTCGGCCGTCCAGTCGTGAGCAGCTTGGGTTGTGCGCGGACAGACTGGAGCTTCATGTTTATCGTGATGGTGGTGTTGAGTGTTTCAAGTCGTCGAGCCATCATCGGAAACGATCCGAAGCAAGCAAAACGTGACACTAAGCAGCATCATGGGAAGCACTTCGTAGAACTTCGATTTTGTAACCATGAAAACGATTCAATGCATATATGAGTAAACCCGTAGTGACATGAACCCGACGTACCCGCTCCATCGTAGTGGTGCGGCCAAAGTCACATGAGCAAGCTCACTCGCTTAGCACAGTAGCGCCAGCCAGTCCAGTTGACCAAGCTACCTACCTTCCCAAAGCATCCCCAAAACCAACAACCTCACAATGCCCTCAAAAGCAAGTTCACACTCCCGCATCATGATACCCCTCTCAATCTCTCATCTCCAACTTTGCTATCCTTCGGAGGAACATGCTTCCGTCCTATCCTCAGCCTCGTTGAGGCTATTTAAGGCTTGGGCGTTCCTCGGCCGGGCCTGGACTTGTGTGGCGCAACCCTGACAGCGTCGTCCGCACAATTCGATCTAGATGCGTCAAGTGCAGTGTCCGAGTATATTTATATCTATAATCTATATGCTAAGTTCATAACAAGTTCATAATCAATAGTTTGATTAATGCCGTTATTCCATGAGATATTGGTTCTCGGGTTTTTGTTTCGGGGAGCTTTTCAGCTGTCAATTGTCTATGGGTCGAGCCGAGGTTTAGGGGGTTGGAGAGTCTGGTAGACTGTTCTAGGTAAACAATCCCATTGACTTGGGTATGCGGGATAGACGAAGCTTACCACAGAAGACTGTGTTACATGGGGCCAATTTCCGCCCTGGTTTCAGCCTCGTGATGTTGTGCTACCTTTTGCTCAAGATGCTCTTCGTCATACTTCAAGATCATATTGAAAACCAAACAGTTTTGGTCATTCAAGTCTCTATTCATTATGCAATATCTGATTTTCGCTCCTCAGCCACCCCACTCCATTCCAAGAATATGTACCCAATATCAACACCCAATAATCCAAAATCCATCTATGCGCCGTGTCCCAGAAATAAATGCACAAATACGCCATTGTCCCACCCCGCACCCGCCACAAGATCCCCAGTCTCATTTTCAGCGCCGTCCTCCCAAACCACATGTCGCAAGTCTCAGCCACTTTTGCTTGTTCGGCCCTTCCATCCACAGCACGTGACGTGTGCTTACACCACCTCGCTCCTTCATTGTCGATATCTGACCCTTCGTATCGGAATACCACATACCAAGCAATGTTTCAGATCGTATGCATTACCTGCTTACTCCCTCCTCAAAATTGAATGGCCATTTCTACTGCCAGCGCAGCAGGAGATGTCACACGTGGTTAGAATCAGGACGATTCTCTTCTCGCGCTCAATCCATCTCAAACCCTCTTGTCCAACCCCTCCCGTTCCTCCTCCTCCTTCTTCCGTGCTAGTCAGGCGGTCATCCGTCTCTCGGACTCCTCACACGCGATGCAGACTCCTCCTCCAAATACCCGGGTATGGCGTCTCCATCCCTCGGCCATCAATACCTCTCCCTGAACCTCCACTCCCCCCGCAGTAGTCTTCGTGTAGCTTCTCCGTCTTGGCAATTCCGTTCCTCCCGCCTCGAAGGAATCAAATGTAGAGATGATGGGAGAATCAGAGACGGGAGAATCGTAGTACGAAGCATTCTCACCCATGCCGAAATTGAGATCTTGTGTTGCAACCAGAGGCATAGGTGGTGTGAATGGCAGCGGCTGGGGAGGTCTCTGAATGCGAACTGTCGTATGCTCAACCACTGATGAGATGTCCCTCTCTGCTATGCTGTCCGTCCCGTCTCTGGATTGGGCAATTTCTACATCCTTTTCTGAGAATATAGGAGCCTGCGTTGGGGTCGCGCTTGATCGTCTTCTTCTCATGACGAAAGAGCATATACCGAGCAATGCGAAAGCGAGCAGGATATATGGTGCACCCATGGCCGCATGGGCATATGGTTCTGAAAGGACAGGCATGGCGACCGTATAGGTATGTGAAGAGAAGCGGGGAAGATATACACGGCTGGCCCGATGGAGGAAGTCGAGAAGGTAGGAGTACGTGAGATGAGAGATCAGGAGGACTCGGGTATCGTAATGAGGAGAGACAGGTAACCAAGCATGAGAATTAAATCGGGTCGAGGAGGGATTCCGAGGTGCTTATGTAGAGATGGCCATGGCATTCTGCCCCTCACCCGCGCTCATCTCATCCTAATCTTAAGCCCAGTACGACTTTGACGAGCGCCTCCAACGCCGCCAAAGTTCCAACCTGGGAACGAGGCCGGGGCAGGCCTTGGGCTTGCATGGTTTGGGATTTGAGTTGGGATGAGAAGACGAGAACGAGCAGGGGGCATGGCGAGTATGGTGGTTAGCGTGGTAGGGCAGACAACAGATGGATGGTGGATGGATGTCAGCCGTGATCTGACGCGCATGGCATGGATGTTGGATGGAACCCAGAGGCAAAGGCTTGGCAGGCCGAAGGCAAGCAGTAGTAGCGAACAACAGACGCTTATCTCACCTGAATGAGGAAAGCCATGCGCACAATTACCATTCTTTCATGTCAGGGCATGTGTAGTGCATTGCATGACATGGCATGTCAAATTCTCGACGTACATTTTTTGTCGCTCACCCAGCTCATGAGAGTCGGACCCGCCAATCCTGTGGAGACGCCTCGCTTGTGACAGGCCAACTAGCGAAGACTAGGGGGCAAACAGAACCCTGCAAGGCGTAAATTCAAGCTCCGAAGCAAAAAGATCGTCGATTAAACCTCCTCGTTAGCTGGCTTTCTTCAGCCCAGTATGGATCTCGAGTATGGAGAAAAATAGCAGTACTTGGCACGACATAACCTGAGACAAATCGGCACATGAGAGCCTTTCCTGCCGCCCCCTTTGAGGTAAAAAATACAAGCTGGCATCCCAGCTTAAATCTCTGTCCCGCTACACGGCAGTCCTCTCTCAACTTTCAATGGAACCAGTCAGCTCAACCAACAAAGTGGTCACGGCCTGGGAACCTTGAAAGGAAAGTGGTGTAGTGTGATCAGTCTGTAGGGCTGTCCTCAAACCAACACAAACACCAGGCTAGCAACTCATCTCCCTCTCATCAGCTCACGTCGATCTCCCGCCCCGCCTGTACGACGAGCGCTTCTCCCCCCTCGGAGACCTCGATTCAGTATGTCCGAATGAAGGGTACAGCTCACCTCGTTCTTCAAAGTCTCACCAGGAGACCAGGTAGATCTTAGTTCGGATCGCAATGAATGAATAATCAGATCTAGCTCCACGCCTCTCCACACGGAGATAAAATCAAGGGACAAAGGGATTCATCGAACTAGGCTGTACACCGCAAGACGGCCTGACAGACGCCTCGCTACTTACCGCCTCCTGGAAATAGAGTTATGTGGGAACTGTCAATCAGATCAATAATACCTGCAAAAGGAGGGGTAGGTAATACGGTACCTACTACCCACAAGAGGGTATCGCCCGGCCGAGCATGGTATGTACATACGAGGCGGCTACAGATTCGTTAGCGATGCGATGAGGGGTGAGAGCAACAAGTGACAGCCGGCCTCTTTTTTGACCTCGACTCTTGACTCCTGACTTTCTCACTCTACTCAGGCCCTGTGCCGCCGTAAACAAACCAATGGAAAGAAAGATGCAGCGCTTGCTGATATTCATGCTCATGCTCATCTTCAAGGTCAAGGAACATGGTCCGAAGAGGGAAACTCAGTCAGTTCATCAAGCAGTCGAGAACAGTATTCCCGTACGTACACGACGTCAGCAGGGTCAATCAAATTGCCGCGCGAGGCATGGCATGGCTGAAGGCAACGCAGCGAGTTTCGCACGCATGTACGTCGAACCGGCATGGCATCACAATTACCATACCCCTCGTCTACAATTGTCACATCACACGGAAGGAAAGTTACTTCAAGTCATCGGCTTACCATCCCAAATGTCCAGTACAAGTGAAATACACAAAAGTACCTAATCTTACCCATCACTACTGTATCATCAATATCACGCCACTCTATAGATATTTCCCCCTCTCCCCTCTCCTCTCCTCTCCTCTCCTCTACTCACTCCCAGCTCCAACTCTCTCGCCTTCCTCCCTCATACCTACGACTCAAGATCCCAACCCCAAAATTCCAACCCCCCCAAAAAGCCCCAAATCAAATCCTCCGGAAGCAGACAAGTCCCCCGATTTTCAGCTGACGTTGGAGAGCTCGGGCCAACTAGCGCCTCTAGACAGGGTTGCGAGTGGAGCGCCGCCCGGTGGGACATGCGCGGATTTACGGAGGGGGGACAGGGGGGGTTCAGCTCGCCTGTTCAGTTCCAAGTCCAAGTCCAAGTCCAAGTCCAAGTCCAAGGCCTGGGAAAAAGGGACAGGGAATTACTTGGTTTATGTTATGCGTAGTTATGATCAACCTGCGGCTGTTTTGATGGATTACAGGACAATTGATTGATTTGATTTTGCTCGGGCCTCATTTATGATTTCCCTTTGTTGTTTAAATCCCGCGTTGTGTTTATTTATTTTACTCTCTATTTCGAGGTGGAAACAAGAGATAATAATAGACGTAGGTAATAAGGGTATCCTGGTTCGGAAAAGGAGAGTAAGAGAGAGATCTGGTGTTCCTACACGACTTTCCTTTCCCATCCCATAACCAAGAGGCAAACAAACAAGCAAGCAACCTGTAACCAAATGCAGCTTTACACTATTCTATATTACCTTACAGATAGATGCACCTGTACATGCACATGCACATGTACTGTAAAGATGCCATGCAAGTCCGTCTCCGTCCACACACAACCCCGGAACACAAGCGCATATTCGCTTCGTGAGGCTATATCTCAGCACTCAGAATTCATCATCATCGGGATGTGGGAAAGGAAAGAAAAGGACAGGAAAAGACTTCCTAATTCTGTCGTGAGGCTTGAGGGGTTCGTGTATAATTGTGTGTGTGTGTGCGTGGATATTAATCAAATACCAAGTCCTCTGCATTTGAGCTGCAGTGTATTTGTTGGTGGCCAACTCCACCCTCATAGTAGTTAGGAATAAAGATTCGACGTTAATAGGCGCAAGGTACGAGTATATGGTCTTGCATCAGCTGTACATGTATCTGTATTTGTATTTGTATTTCTTCTCCGATTTCGGTCTCGTTTATCCCCTTTACTCCCTACTTTTTCAATGCCGATCTGCTCTCTGCCATCTTCTGATACTCGCCCATCAACACCCCAGAGCGAATATTACCTATGCACCGGCGCCTCACACCTCCAAATCCACCCCACCAGGTCAGAGTACCCGCGAGCACACTGGACGAGAATACGACACATCCCATTCAAGAACAATCTCCATCCTAGTCCTCAAATCCCCATCTCATCTCATCTCATCTCATCTCATCTCATCAAACAAGCGAATCCGATCGGATAAATGAACAGCGAGGCATGGTAAAGCAAGCCCAGGTGAGGCCAGGTGAGGAAGGAGGAAGGATTCAAGCTGACTCCATCAATCCTTCTAGAAGGATTATGGAAGGAGTCTATTTTTTGGTCTGAGTCTGACTGGCTGACAGGGGTAGGTAAGGTAGGTAGACATCGCCCCCCCCCCCCCCAGCCTGACCTCACCCCTCACCTCTCAAGTCCGTATACCACACGACGGATAGCTACGTATATGGCTGCATTATTGATTTAGTTAATTATAAGAGTCGTCACCACTTACAACGATTCTCATTCAATGCAACTACCGGACTTCGACAATCTAGCAAGTAAGCAAGCAAATCAGCACTTCCGTTTTGAGGCAAACTGAAAGAACCTACCTTACAGTAGTGAACTCAAAACTTAAATGCTCTCATCAGATCAAATCAAATCAAATCATATAAACGAACCAACCAACCACCCCCCTCAAATCGTGCATTAACCTTTCCCGAGGATCACCTCACCTCCCATCACACATCTTATCACATTGTCACCGTCTCACGCCGCACTTTACATTACTGCGAGGAACATTTTCACCCAATTTCTGCCGGTATGACTATGGATGGGACGAGCTTCTCACCTCGTGCGTGAATGGACTTCTTTGTACGAGAAGCGAATTTCTCGTGATTGCATTTTCGATTTATGTTGTCATTGATGGCGGGCAGGTAAGTGGCCTGCCTGCCTTTCCGTCGAGAGTGGAAAGTCGGGAGTGAAGCTCTCTGGTGCCTCGCTCGCTCTATCGAGCGATTGCTTAGTCGCAGTGTCATTTCGTAAATCCCAAATTCTAACTGACTGTGTCCATGTTCAATTCCCTCCTTGCCCTCCACATTTATTACTCGTTCCCTTCTTCCCTCGAATTTCACCTCCCCAGCGTAGTACGTAGTCCCGTCCAGCTTCGAGTTTAAATTTGGGTCTACATGTAGCCTTTGATAGGTAGGATTGATGCAGTACAGTCACACGAACATAATATACACATGACCCCCCCCCCCCCACCACCCAACGATATATCGGAGTTCCGTATTCTATATCTATATCTATACACATACACATACACATACACATACCTACACACCATAAGGCATCAATCAAGTCAGCGTCTCTCCCATTCCCTCCTTATCATATCATGTATTGACATGGATCACCTGCTTAACAAGCAGCAATAGCAGTAGCAGCCGAGGAAGTGGAGGAGGAAAAGGAAAAGGAAGGGAAAAAAAAAGAATTCTTCCTATCCTATTCATATAAATGAACAGAAAAATATCATCACACTACCCTGGCCCTCCATATCTGCTATAATATCGAATAATATAATATAATATAATATACTGTATATATCCCAATGTAATCCAATGAGTCCAATCCCATCCACTCTTACTCTTCAAACAAATCATGAAAAGTGTAAAGATGAGAATTTCAAACGACCATTCATTCGAGTATCAAGTATGTAAAAAAAACAAAGTTAGAAAAGAATGGACCTGGACCTGGACCTGGTCTCGCTAAGTGCATTTCACATCACAACACATCAATACAAAACCCAAAAAACACCTCCCATCCCACCAAACATCATATCTCCCGCCTCCCCCCTCTCCCCTCTCCCCTCTCCCTCTCCCCCAGCTCGGCTACTCAATCGCACTAACATTCCTCTCCAACCCCGCCAACCTCTGATTCCTCGCCGCAGCCTCCTGACTCTCCCTAAAATTCTCCCACGCTTCGGGATCCTGCTCCATAAGCCTCTGCCTAAGCACACTCGCCTCATCGCTCAGCTGCTCGAGCACCGCATCCGCCCCCTGGTTATTAATCTGATCCCTCATCTCCTCGCCGCCTAGACCCTCCACCATGGCTCGTAAAAGCTGCAGATGTCTAGGCTGGTCTTCGAGGCCAGTAGTGCCGTGCAGCTGGTCCTCTTGTTCGGGCTTGAGGATCTCGCGCCGGAACTGCTGCCCGAAGCGGTGCATGCGGCCTTCTTCCTGGGAGAGGGCGCGCGAAGCGAGAGACACGTCAGAGTTGTGCCGGGAGAGCATGGGGCGGATTTCGCCGCCGGGGGCGGCGTCGTCGTCTTCTGAGCCTGGGGCTTGCTCGTCGAAGGGGGTGGGGTCGGAGGTGTTGGTGTCGTTGCGGGAGAGAGATAATTCGAGGTCGTTGGGGCTGGCTTGGTCGGGTGGGAGCTGGTCGTTGTTGGGGAGGGGCGGTGAGGTGATGGTGGATGGGAGGCGGGTTTCGGGGTATTCGTCTTCGAATCGTTTGATCATTCCTTCTAGAGTTTGGTCTAGGAATTGTAGACGTCCTGTGGATATTGTTAGTCCTGTTCATCTTACGATTGGCGGGAAAGTATGGCACTTACGATACGCGTTCTGATCCACCGACCGCGACTCTTTCACCAAGGCAGGTTGTAACCGTGCTCGTATCTTGCGTGCACTTCCAAGTAAGTTCTTCGACATATCCTTGGCCTTGCCACCTTTGACAGGGGTTCTCGGAGTCACCGAACCACTACCGCCTTCTGTCAAATCGCAGAAGGGATCTGCAGATGCTCGTCTAGAGTCGTTGCCTCTATTTCGTAAACAAATACCCAGTGCCTTTACCACTCCTGTGCCACCAATGACATAGTCATCATCTGGCGCCGGTTCGTCATCGTCATGGTTATGCATTCCTTCGACATGACCAACGAGATGTAATAACACGTCTGGAACTGCAACTTCCTTCTCACCGCCATGAGGTTCCGATAGTGCTGCAGCTGCTTCGCCAATTTCAGCTACTGTGCCCTTCTCCATATTCCACAAGCAATAAGCAACAACCTGTTTAGCCAATGCCTTGACGACTTCACTCGAATCCGCTGATGGTACCTCAATATCAATGCAGATGATTGTCTGTGAGACACGGACAGCGGCCATTAGCGAGGCATACAGAGCGCATGCCTCTTCTTGGTTGGCTTCCTCCTTCGCATTGGCTAATGCCGCCAAACCAGGATTTTCCATAATGTTCACATGAGCCAGGTTCGGGCTTTCCGGTAGGATCTCTGCAAGAGCGATGGCCTGTTCGGGGGTCATTGACACATCTGTAAGATGTATCCGCTTGAGTGTTGGGATTCTAGGTAGATATCTAAGACATTGTTAGCGTGACTATTCCATATCACAAAACATGCAGATACATCACAGCTATTGGAAGCATTCATCCACGAATCGCTGATTAGATGTGATCATAGGGGCATAGGGCTGAGGTCATAGGGCTGATGTTCCAACAGAGACCTGTCAGCCGAGGCGGCTTGAGCCGCAAAATCAGCCGCACCAACAATCCCAGTTTGGGATGTGAATCGGCCGCGTCTAGGTCGCCCAATCGCTGACTGCACAAGAAAGATATCACGTACCTTCGGAGTAACGAAAGTGCACTAGGCTCCGACTCAAACAGACCATGGTTCTGAGAAAGGTCAATAAAACGGAAATTATTCAGCTTCGCCAGTGCCGGGAACAGGCTCCAAAGCGAATCCGGGGTAAGATTGCAGTCGGCTAAGCTCAAGGCGTAAAGCGCGTTATTATCGTTCAAAGCACTGGCTATTACTCCAAGTTGATCCTTCAGGTCGTTTCCACCAAGATCCAAACCTTCACATTTCCCTTCTCGGACATAGCGAGCAACGTGCTGGATACCTTCTGGCGAGATGTGATTTCCGGCGATGCCGAGACGTCGTAAACCAGACTTGATGACTCCATCAATGATGTCACCGAGTTGCACCATACTCATCCCACACTCAGCAAGGTTGATAAGCTCAAATTCTCTTCCAGCTAATCTTTCACCAATAGCCTTTCCGAGGATGGAAGAGATGTCGGGATTGGATGTCGTAGAACTTGTTGTTTTCGTGAGTTGGAATTGAGTTGCATGAGCTGGAGGTGTTGCAGGTGCCGGGGTCGGTTGAGGAAAGGGAACTTTCGACAAGTCCATCGATTTCAGAGACCGACACATGGTGATGAACGTTGATATGTATCGCCAACCATCTCTCCCTATCTTTGAGTTGTTTTTGAACACTATCCTCTCCACGAAGCCTCCTTGGGGAACTTCTCCCCATTTGCCCTTTTTCTGCTTTTTCCTTTCCCAGTCCGGATATTTCGCTGCCAGCAAACCGGCCAGGACAACTCGAACCCCTTCATCTGTAAGTCCGCAGTTTTCCATTATGACCTCTTTGACGGGGACAACTGCAAGATAATCTCCCAAAGTTATGAGATCAGGAAGCTGAAGCCAATAGCCTGTCAAATCCAGCTTTGAGACCACACCAGGTGACACCTGTCGTCCAGTTGGATTCGCCAGTTGTTCCGTTATCCTCTTCAATATAGGCGTTTCCCGTAACTGACAACACCTTCGGTATATCCGTACGGGGTCTGTCGTAGGTGAAGCCTGCGTCCTAGGCGTCCCTGTACTTGTTGGGGATCCAGGGCCAGAACTATCACTGGCATTCCTGACCACTTCAACCGGCACAGTTCCGTTCGCCTCAGCCAGTTTCCGCTTCTTCTCTTTCCTCGCTTTCCGCTCTTCTTCACTCCTCTTCTTCTTCTCCTTCTTCTTAGTATTCTCTCCTGATGGGGCTTCCACTTCCGTGGTTGTCGTTTCCAACCCATCTTTCCCATTCGCGGGAAGAACTTCTCCGGTATCTTCACCTTCGGCAGTGACCACGCCATCCGTCTCCTTTTCCTCTTTCACCATATTCGGATTCTTCAGCGCCTCAGCCTCGCCCTTCTCAACTATCCGTTTCTTCTCCTTCTTTTCCTCTTTCGGCTTTTCATCTGGCACTTTCTCATCCAGATACCTCGGCCCGGACGCAATCTCAACATCCACGCAGAATGCCACTCTGCGAAGTTTCGACTGATCCAATTCCGCAATATGACACCTCTCCCGATTCTTATCCACATTCAACACCTTCCGCTCGCATATCCCATGATTAAGTCCTTTCCCAGGCGGTGGCAATTGTCCTCCAGAACTCGATAACCTCCTCAAAGCACTCTGTAGAAAGTTCGGCTGTGTAGACTTCGGCGGCGCGGGAGTATACGGCACATCACCAGCAGGCTTGACCGCATGAGGCAGGATCGCATTCTTCGGCGCGCTGGGCCCAGTAGGTACAGGCGGCTCATCCGTTCCATTACTGGCTTGCGGTGAGGCTGTAGACTGCACGACATGAGGATGTGGGCTGGGCGACGAGGAGAATTTAGACGATATACTCGAGAGCCATGAATTCCGCCGCGAACTCGGGGAGGGCGACACGGATTTCGGGAGGCTGCCATTCAAAGTGGTCGTCTTTTCCGTCGAGGCAGTCCGCGAGAACTTTGGCCTGCTGGGTATGGCTTTCGGAGCGGTCGGTTGTTCTGCAGAAGGAGTGTGGCCGTTGCTTGTTCCATTCCCATTGTGTATGATCTTTGCCTTTTCGGGCGGGGAGGTGCTGCTGCGGGCTACGTGTGGACGGGTATCTAGATAGTAGAAGGAATTGATCAGTCTTTTGTCTTGCCTCTGTTCCTGTGCTGGCAGATCTTGGAATGGGTTGCACTGCGTTGCTGCCAACGATGCTATTCCATGCCATCATGCGAGACGGAAGTCTGCCTTTTGTTCTTCTTTCTGCCCACCTACCTTTTGGACTGTGCTTGCTCATCCAGCTCACATCGACGCCGTGTACACTCTCCATGATGTGCCGATTGTGATTGTACAGGAAATGTGCTTGCTGTCGTCCCTCTGCCTTGTCCCTTGGGCCTTGGGAAGAAAGAATTGTGGAAGGCCGGGATTATCAAAGGCTCCGGCTGCGGCTGAACACTCGCTGGATGTCGGTGACTTGGCCCTGATATCCTATCCTGCCCTATCCTATCCTTTCCAGTGCTCTCCTATCCGTCCTATCGTGGTCGTCCTTCTGGATGGCGACACTCAGCTGAGATAAGCAGGCCAGCAGTTCAGCGGCAGCTACCTTACTATTGATTCATACTGAGCCCTGCGCCACGTTGGTAATGCTGCGTCTGCGTTGTGCTGATCAAAGATGTTTCTTTCGTGAGAAGTGCTCGAAGATTGACGAGTCTGTGGTTGTAGCCAGCAAGCTTTCTTGTCTTGGGTCTGCCAATTCCGGTAGTAGAGTTCATGGCCTGGCCTGGGGAATTGATATTCGGTGGTTCGAGCGGGCGGGCAATGCGGGCGCTGGTCGAGCGAGAGAGACCGAAAGAGGGGAATGGCAGTAATAGAGGGTGGTGATTGGGTGTATTCATGCCAGCGTGGGGCCGGAAGGGGCGGGGATTTCCGTCATCGCACAGTGAGGACTGAGGACCGGGTCAGTCCCAGCGGGATGGCTCGGCTACTGTTCCTACCAGTGTTTTGCTGAAGAACAGAAAAGATTGTGTATCCTACGAGCTTGAAGGCATTAATAATCTCCTCTTTGACATCTTTCGAATTCTACATAATTCTGACACTATTGCCACCGTATGAATGTCAACACAGATGAGCCTCTTCCCCACACCCCCGCTCCAGCCTCCAGGAAAATTGAAACAGAAACAGACCAAGCCCAAGAGCCGTCAGTCTGTGCCGAAACCTGCCAACCCAACCCATGCCACAGTACAGACGAGTCGAGCGAGTAGTACAGTAGTGAGTGACGGGACATGCACATCGCTGAGTGTGCTGAATGATCGTAAATACTGGACACGGCACAAAAGGCCCATGACTGAGAAAGTGTAAAGAGTTGAATAGCATGTTTAACATTCCGTCCACACCCGACTGCTTGCTTGAGCAACAGGTGATTTGATAGGTAAGGGGGCAAGATCTACACACTTAATAACCCAACCTCTGCCTCAAATTCCTCGATATACCATTCCTCCCCTCCCCTCTTGGTCTACCAGCCTCTCAAAACTGAACTTACCTACAAATCAGACTTTCAGTAGGCCATGAGACCGAAAGCTGTATTCCTTCCGGCTATTGCTCATGAAAAAGGACCCTTCCATCTCATGATCAGCGAGACCTCGGAGCCCGGAGGCGTGCCTGTGGGTGTGCCGGGCTTGCTGTGTAAGCAATCCGAAGTCGGATGTCCCGAGATATATCCTTTCCTTCCTCGATAAACCCAGCTTCGCGCTCCGTCTGGCCGGCCTTTGACTTCAATATTTGAATATCATTTCATGCTGGTAAATTTAGAAAGGATGAATTGGCTTTTGGTGACGAAGTTGGGCCAGGGAATGTGTCACTAGAGCATTACTGGGAGTATAAAGAATGACAGGTTGAATATCGACTGGGAACAAGAATGCGGAATGGCCCGTTCATTATATGCTGGCGTGAGTACTGAGGATGGTGCTTCATGGTCCCACAATTGTAGAGAGGAAGCATCAACTTTATTTATGGACAGAAACAGTATTGCTTTAGGTCATTGCATTCAGGTTTATTCCTGTCGATATCGTATCAACTCCGCATGAACACGAGCATGCATTTTTGAAGAGCAGAGCGAGCCGAGCAAATCCCCCAGTCCAGAAAGACGCCAAGGAAGACAAGACAGCAAGCTTATTCCTTGAGCTCTGCAATCTTGGCCTTGACTCTCTCAACCTTCTCCTCCTTGGTGAGCTTGCGGCCCTTGTACTTGAGAGCCTCCTTCTTCCACTCCTCCTTGGTCTTCTTCTCACCGGCATCATCAACCTTCTTAAATGGGTCCTCACGGATAGCCTTATGGGCCTCGGTGTAGAGCTCCTCCAATCCATCAGCCTCAATCTCGTCGTCGATGTAGCCCTGGAATTGGGACTTGTATCGCTCCTCATCGTCGTCGGCGAGGGTCTCCATGTACTCAGCGACGTGGCCGCCGAAGATGTACTTGCGGAGGGTGTCGGAATCGAGCTCCTTGCTCTCGATATCGTAACCTGGGAAACGGTTCTCGGAGTGGGGGATGAGGATACCACCGTCGGAAGCACCCTTCATGGCACCGAAGATACGGGCACCAGTGGAAGTGCGGGCAAGACCAACATCAAGGAAAGCCTTGAATGGGCGTCTGGAGTCCTCGTCCTCACCAGCCTCGGTCAACTTGTACTCTCCATCAGCCTCCTCAACACCGGCGAAATCCTCGTCCATGCCGAGCTTCTTGAGAACACGACGGGCGATCAGGAGACCAGTGCAGTATGCGGCGGCCCAGTTGGTAAGACCGTGCTCAATGCCGTAGGCGCGGAGCTCGTGGGAGTAGGCAGCGCAGAAGACCTTGTCGCCAGTAATCTCGGAGGTGACGATCTGCATGACAATGTCGCGGTTGGTGAAGCGGACGACGAGACGGTACTTTGGCGCATTGTACTTGTTCTTGGCTTGGGTGATGAGGCGCTTGCGGGCATAGTAATCGGTCTTTCCGACACGACGGCGCTTGTACTTAGTCTGGTAGCGACTGGGAGAAGTTAGCATTGAAAGTGGAAAGATTGAAGTTGGACCTGGTTGTCGAGGATGGAGTCGAGGATTGCGCCTCGACCTCGAGAACTTAAGCTCCGCAGATGTAGAAAAGGAGATTGACTGACCTGTAGTACGCCGAGTTCTTCTGCAACTTGGTGAAAGGCTGTAATCACGCAAAATAATTAGCCCAAATTCCTCGTCCTCGAATCCGCAGTTGACATTTCAGGACCACTGCCCGAACATTCTGCAAGGACTCTCGCGGTCCTCGTTGGCATTCCTGCTCATTGGAGGGACTCTGTTCACAGAGCAGACTGTCGAACAGTCGGATCTGATCCGTCGTGGTAGAGACTCACCATCTTGAGAGATTGGCCGCACTGTTGCTGGTCGTTGAATTTGGATTGAAGGAGGAAGAAAACGAAGTCGCACGATAAGATTTTCGGATATCACAGTGTGCGGGCTCGCTAAAGCGAAAAGTTCCCCGCCAGCCGCAGAGTGGAGTTGGGGAAAAAGGTCGTCGACGAGCACGTTTTGAAGCGAAATAATCAGCAGGAGTGCACTAAAAAGCATGGGATTATTTCATATTGATTATCTACCTCTACTATCTCGTATAAATGCTCTTTCTCTTCCATCTCAGCCCTTCAACCACAATGATTTCTTTTTCTATAAGCACGTGACTCGCACTCATCGTCGAGAACAACGGCCCGATGATAATCCGGCCCATGTCCCACTATCCCGAAGCCTCGGCTTGAGATCAGTGATCCTTCTCCAGCATCTCCAGCAACAGCTTACTTTTGACTTATTTCGCCATTCATTTTCATGTCTCAACAGGACTATCCAACAGAATTTGTATTAGAGAGTATAGAAGCCATAATGTCAACATCTAAACAACCGAAAGTTCTGTAAGTCTTTTACCCCACTTCATGCAGAGGTGCTTCGGCTGATGAGAAACCTAGACTTTTTGATATTGGAGGAGTTTGTGTAAGAACATTTTGCTGTTCGAATTGAAACACCAAATGCGATGGCGATTTTCTAGTACTTTTCTTCTTTCTATTTCTTTTGACTTTTCTAGTTGCATATCCATCTCAAATCCACCAATACGGACAATCATCAAGTGGTTGCTTCAACACTTCGAGTTGACACAGCACTATGTCGCCTTCTGATACATGTCCATTTCTCCAATCGTCTTCAAGTTTGTGTCACAATACAAGTCTATGTTCATTATTCTGCATTGCAATATTTACAATTCTGTTGCAAGAAGTCTCCTTCACTGTGAGCTTCTGGGCCATCAAGAATTATCTTTCTCAGTCGGTCAACTCGATTTGTGTTTGATTTATTTACTTTTGATTTTGAAGATTGCACAACTACTGTTATTCATGCCAAAGCGTCCCTTTTCATACCAATGCCCTGCTCCAACTGCTTGTTTTACGTTGGCTATCCTCTCCAAATACTCCCTCGTATCATCCACTTCTCAACTCCACTCCCATCAACCAACTGACACAAGCACAACAGGTCCTCTCCCCAATGCAAGCCATCCTCAACTACGAACTCTCCCACTCTATACCACCAGGCTGGGTAAACCACAGCATATCCAAGACCTCTCCCCACGGATTCTGGCACCGTCTTGAACGCGGCGAGCTCCCCATGGACAGTAAATTCTTCGCCGGCTTCTCAGAAGACCTACATAATCCCTCGATATGGAGGAATTTCTACCTTGAGAAAGCACGGAAAGCAGATCCCAGTTTACCAAAGGAAGTGGTATGTGAAACTGCTCCCTGGCCCATGTGATATGTTATCTTAGTACCATGTCATATCATTTCTTCGTCAGCTAACAGCGTCTTTTCTCAGCCCCCCGTACCAAAAGTCGAAGCGGAATACCTCTTCTGGCAAATGATGGCCCATAGCCGTGATTTCGATCCTTGGATGTACCCAGCACTGCAAGCCCTCAAGAAAAGCGGGAAGTACATCCTCGCAGCACTAAGCAACACGGTGATCTTCCCCAGCGACCACCCGTACGCGAATCCACCAGAAGAGAAAGATATCAGGAGGATATTTGACGTTTTTGTCTCGAGTGCTCATGTCGGGTAAGATACTACACAATTTCCATTTCCAAATCAGACATCACCTTTCCTTCCACTCAGAGCGAAAGCTAATAACCCATCCCCTCTTTGCAGCCTCCGCAAACCCGACCCAGCAGTCTACGCCTACACCCTGAAAGAAATCGATTCCTACGCACGATCTCACGCTTCCTCAGCACGTGGTAAATCACTCGGCTGGGAAAATGGCATCCAACCTTCCGATATAGTGTTCTCCGATGACATCGGCGAGAACTTGAAAGCAGGTAAAGCGTTTGGCTTTCGTACTATCAAAGTCCACCTTGGCCGTGCGTATGAAGCTGTTGATCAATTGGAGGAGGTGACAGGTTTGAAGCTGGCGGGGAGTCATCCGAGGGTACCGATTACGCCTGTGATTAGGAAGCCTGGGGCGAAGCTGTAGTAAGATGTGGCTGGAGAGTGAGTGCGGTGTGTGATGCGAGGGCAGACTCTGAGTCTAGTTGGGTATGACTTGATATGTGATTAAATCGGATGGATTACGTGTAGGACTGGCTATAGACAGACATATGGTGAGCAGTTGGCGTTACGGCTACACAATACAGGCTTTAACATGAAAAGTATACATATCTCATTTTTAAAATTAGCCATGAACTTTCGAAATATCACATCTAAGTAAACCCTCAACCAAAACTCCAACCATAGAATACTGTACGTTAATTGGCAAGACCTACTTGTTCCAGAAACCTAGATTTACACTACATACATGCTACTCGTATTCACACACTCATTCCATTCCTCAAAATACCAATCTCGAGTTCCCAAGTTTCCAACTCAACACAAGTCAATACCTACAATTCCTCCATCGACTGCCACTCTCAACTCTCATCAGAACATCAAACGTATCAATCGTGTACCTCCAAACCCATACCCCATGTCTCCACTTCTCTCCATACCAGACCCTCCTCTATCCATCTATCCCTTCATCAAACCCCAAAGCAACCAAGGTGTGACTGCCACACTCACACAGAAGAAGTCCAGCACCATGAACTCGCAATGAGGTGGAAAACCCCGGTCTCTGTGGCTTCTTCCAATTCCATTGCATGGAGGGGGAAGGTGGTTTACCTTATATACTTACCCAGTTTCTCAAACGAGGCGGTGGAAAACGAGAAATCAGGGAGGGAGGGTGAAAATCTGTAGTGACTTAGTCAGTGAATCAACTGTGGGTTGACTTCAAGGTACAATGTCTGGAAGTATTGAGTATCAAAAGTGAAGCTTGGTCTGCCTGTGATAGCGTGTTCTGGTGAATGTGAATATGAATATGAAGAACATACTTCTATTCTCAGCCTACAATTACTCCTTACAAAAACTCTCACAAGACTCTAGATTTTCACAGCATCAAAGCACAAAGATTCAAATCAAAGAAGAAGAAGAAGGTCGAACAAAACAATGGTATTCATCACCCCCTCTCATCCCCTGTCTCCTACCCTCTCTCTACCTCCCAAATTAAATGTAATTCAATGCAATGCAGTATACAAGAAAGCGAAATCGCTTCTCATCAATCACAATTAAGTAGAATCATAAAATCATCACCCGCAATGTACAAGCATCCATCCAACAAACACAAAAGTGACTTGTCCCCTCCAAAAACGCTATAAAATACACCTTCCCACTCCCTCCACCTACATCCCCTCTCTGAACTCTCCCTCACTTCTCACTTCTCCGGACTCGCACCTCCCACCCCCGCACCCCCCAAAATCAAACTCTCCAACTCCCACGGACTAAGCGTGCTCCTCCTCCTACTCGCTCTCCCCTGCCCCTTATCCCTCCCTGTCCCTGTGCCCAACTCCCTCGCTTTCCGTTTCCTCGATCTAGCATCATTGTTGATATTCGAATTAACATTCTCGGCATCCATTTCTGTATCCCTATCTCTGCTCCGGGCTAGCTCCGCGTCATGAGATCGAGAATGAGACTGTGCGTCCTGAGACTGAGGTGGCTGAGCCGGTTGTGACCGTTTCGGCGTAGGCGGAGGCGGCATCAACTTCCTCTCCTCCTCACTCCTCTTCAAATCTCTCTCCGAAATCCCCCCAGCACCAGCAGCAGCTGTGTTCCTGGCCCCTCTAGACGAGGCTGTCACAGCAGCAGTAGCCACGCCGCCCTTCCCCCTCGCAGCCTTAATCTTGGCTCTCACCCTCGCTGCATCAGCCTCTCGTTCACTAGCCGCTAATTTCGCAGCGATACTAGCCATCGTGAGAGGACTCTGCATAGGGGGCTGTTCCCTTGGGCGAGGGAGTCTAGATTCTGCTCCTGTACCTCCAGACGCTGTATTGCTTAGTTTGAGTCTGGGTGTTGCTTGGGCTTGGTTGAGACGAGCGGATGAAGGTTTGGATGAATGCGAGGATTTCGTGGGCGATGAGGAGCCAGAGCGGGAATGTGGTTGTGGTTGTTGGAGGAGAGGTGGTGGGAATGAGGTTCGAAGGAGGGAGACCTCGTCTGGTGAGGATGAACTGGCCGCAGCTCTTCCAGTTGGCGTATTCTCTTTCTTTGCTCCTCTGTCTCTTCCTAGTGACTGTGGAGTGGATCTCGCAGATGCTTGTTTCTTAGGCGATGCCAATTGCAAGAGATCATATGTATTCTCCTCGACAATAGTCGTGAAACCGTCCAGCTCCCTATCCTTCCTTGGGAGATATGGTGGACTTGGAGCAGCTGCTCTGGCATTGCCACTGCTCTCTTTCAGAGGTGACAACTGTGGAGGTGGACCTGGTGACATAGACGATGCAGTGTGGATGGTATAGTTCGCCTCTTCATCCTCTTGCTCTTGGTCTTCCTCGACGTCGGCTTCATCCTCCAGAGGTTCTTCTTCGAATAGGCTCGACTCAGAATCCTCCATCTCATCATCGAAATCGCCAAGATCGGGATCAGGCATCTCTGAATCATCCATAGCATCGATATCAGCCTGGGTATCACCTTCTGCGTCCTCTTCAGCAACCATGCTCAAGCCAAAGCCATCTCCGTTGCCATTCGCAGCACCGTCATCCTTGTTCTTCAATGGGCTGAGCATCAATCCCATCTTCAGCTCCTCGAGGTTGACAGTTTGTCCACTCCTAGCCATGCGTTTCCTCCAGCCATCCATCATGCTAACCGCATCGCGCCAGCGGCTCTCCATCCTTTCCCAACCCTCTCTAAGTCTGATAATCTCCTCTTCCCTAATCTCCACCTCTTCCAACGGCACGAAACTCGGGTTCGTAAGCAGAGTCCTCACATGCTCAAGGACAGCCTCAGTCTCCTGAGCCAGGTTATCATATCCGCTCTCCGTCTGCACGATCATATCCCTCTGTCCTTCACTGGCAGACTCATGATGTTCCTTCTCCCAGCCACTCAGCGTCCTCAGGGTCTCGACAGTCCGTCTCGCCAACGCAGCAAGATGTTCATTCTCCTCTGACAGACCCCTCGCCAGCTCAGTGAGGAACTCATTCGTCTCACTCCTGAGATCATATCCATCTTCTCCAACACCCACACTGCCCATCACACCACCCCGCTCATCCACCTCTCCGATCCCAGCAACGACTGTAATCTCTCTACTTCCCACGACTTTCCCACCGCCTCTCACGCGACCATCGCCAACATGTTTCTTCAGTCCTTCGAGCGTCCGTTCGCGTTTCCGTACTTCAACAGCGCATTGACTTCTCGTCTGTTGTACTAAGACTTTCATCCGCGCCATCTCTTCTTTCAGGACTCGATTCGCTTGTTCCGCGCTCTTGAGTTGCAATTTCATCGCGCGTTCAGTGGATTCTGCGATGCCGAGTTTGCGCTGCGCTTCGGTGTGTTTGGTAGAAAGACGTTCCATATCTGTGGTATGGCGGAGTGTATCTGCGCGGAGGGTTCGTAGGGTTGTAGTGAGGGATTCGCGTTGTGTTGCGTCGCGCTGTTGTAGTTTCATCAGCTTGTATCCTAATTATTGCACCCATACGTTCTCCGTTTCCATCTCCATGTCTTCACCGTCCGCCCAATACCCTTCAATAATCCCCAAAGAATGTTGGGAAGTAAATACTCACATCTCTCCTCAAAATCAAATCATTAACCACACTCATCACCCTCCCCATCGTCTTTTCCAACCCCTCCCCACCATCAGCAACTGCCCTATCCGGACGCGCAAAATCGATATTCTGGCCATTGCGCAATAGGCCGCGCGATAGAAGCTGATTGTTGATGTAGAGGGACGCCGTGCGGAGGTTGTCAGGGTCCATGATTGGCTTGTGTTTGTATTACGAGAGCTCAACGAGCTCGAGGCGCTGAGGATGTTTGTGTTTGTGGTGCAAGTACGTAATGTTGTTGTTCGATCATGTAAGAACTCGATTGTCGGGGGGTGCGTATGCGCAAATCGAGACGCAAGATCCGTCTGCGCAGTCACCAATCCCAGGAATCAATCCTTTCTCTCTTATCCTACGTTTGCACCGGCTCGTCGTTCCAATTCTCTGTCTTGCCGCCTCGAATTCAGTCCATAGGTTCCAGTATAGATTGACCGTGTCGTAATTATCACAGCGTCTCAAAAAGTGATAGAGTTCCGGCGGGGTGGTGTGGTGCGGCTCTTCCTTATTATGCAGGGCTGTGATCGAATATTTTTGTCGCGATGTTGCGGTTGCCGTGTAAACAAAGCCAGCGCATGCTTGTGCAGGGATAACGCGAAACCTTATATTCACGTGACTGTGCAACCACAGCAAGCTTCCTAGGTTTGGTGAAGAGGAAGAATATACTTAGTTTAATGGGAGAATCATTAGGAGATTTGGTTCAATTATGGAAATAATGGCAGAAGGTGCTTCTTCGTGTTGAAAATATAAAAAGATATGTGCACTAATCATCTAAAAGCAGCAAGAAAAGGACCAGCTCCAATCTTCAACTTCCAGCCATCAGCATCTTCAACGTCCATTTACAAACCACCTATCATTTATTAAAAAAGCCGCAACAGTCACATCAAATCCAAGGTTCACAAATACAAAGTCAAAGTAATCCATTAAGCGATTCATCTCATTCTCTGCTCATCTCTCTTATTGGTATTTACTCTACGCTGCGTAGGTACCCCCAATCCATTTCTATCTCCTGAGACCTCAATGTTTTCTTACGTATGCAACCACTTCCATCCTCCCCCACCCTCTTCACTCGTCCTGCTCCCTCTACCAACCCACCACAAATCCCACCAGCACCAACACCAAAACAAAGCCCCTCCTCTACCTTCAAAACCTCCTCCAACTCCTTCCCAACCCAGCTAGCTAGCTAGCAAAAGCGAAGCCAGCCAACCAACCAACCAGCCAGCCCGGAAGAGGAGAACAAACCCCACCAAGACGAAGAAGCAGAAGAAGAAGAAAAGGGAATGAAGCAAGAGGAGCAGAAGAGAAGGAACAAAGGCACGGATATTAATATACATACATTCAATAAGGTAACTTATGAACCACCTCCCTCCACTCTTCCTCCGTCACAATACCTCACCCAATGCATATTAAACATCACCACCCCCCGCCAAAAATGAAGAGGAAAAAAAAATAACCCACAGGAAATCCGTTCTATGCGTGCCAGTTCTGCCTGCCAGTTGTGCTTGCATGCATGCTCATGTTGTATGCAATCCATTCCATTCCTTTTGCTTTACGTTTCTTTCATTTATGTAAGGGTAAACCATCTACCACCAACCTCGTCACTCTTCCTTGCTCACAAGGTAGGATGCTAGGAAGCCAAGCCGCTCAAAAAAACGCCAATCAATCAATCATCAACCACCCACCCCACCCCACACCCACACCCATCCCCATCCCCGTCTTGAAGAAGCAGCCCTTTCTATATCGAGAATCAGAGCAGCAGCAGCAGAAGAAGAAGGTAGAAGCACATTAAAAAAGTGTTCAAAAAAGCCCAGCTAGTTAGAGCTAAGCCAAAGCCAAGAGGCAAAAGTAGTTAAAAAGGGTATGTGTGAAGGAACGACTCGAACAACCAAGCAAAAACAAAAATGGTACGCCGCGCCGGAAAACAAAGACCAGATCAGACCAGACCACAATGCAACCATGCAGCCATGCATGCATGTACGCACATTTCGCCAGCTTTCATCTCATCTCATCGCGAGTCGAGTATAGCCAGCCCATACATCCGTCAATCCATCATTCTCATGCCAACCATGTCTATGCTCATGCTCATGCTCATTTCACATGTACCCAACCCAATCCATCCATCCATCCATCCATCGTGACATGATATAACAACATTCCTCATGAGCAGTTCGCCTATGCGTCTATGCGCGTTTATTCATAGCCGCACTCGCACCCGCAGAAGCCATACCGCCCCCGCCGCCGCCACCATCCAGCTTCCCACTAACACTCCTCGTAACCCTCGGCAGACCACTATTCCCCTGCGCCATATTCCCACCAGTACTCGTCCGCTTACTGCCCGTAGTCGAAGCAAGACCGTTAATATTCGACTGTCGTCGCGGCGGCGCGGCATTCTTGACAGGACTCGATCCAGAAGTCTCTCTCGATCTGACAGCCGTGCCATTCTTGAAGCTCGTAGCAGGCGGTTCAGGAAGAGGACGATGAGAACCAGATGGAGTTGTAGCTATGGTGTTGGTTCTCTTGATAGGCGATTCATTTCTGACTGCCATGCGGGGTAGAGGAGCAGCGGGTTTCTGACCAGTGAGGAATTCGTGGCGGATGGCTTCCTCTGGCTTCATGCGAGTGTCGGGATCCCAGCGGAGACAGCGTGCAAGGAAGTCGAGGAAAGCCTCGTCGTCGCACTTCAGGACTTGTTGGAGGGTCTTGGAAGATGGCTTGCGTCGGCGTCCCTTGGAGGAGACAGTCAGACGAGGCTTGCCCATTGAGTCAAAGAAGAGTTTCTTGCGGGTGCTCTTGTCGATCAGGTGCTTGCCAGGTGGACCAAAGACCTCCATGATACACGAAAGTTGCTCCTGCTCGTTTTCACCAGGGAATATGGGTACACCAGTATACAACTCTGCCAATATACATCCCAAACTCCACATATCGATAGGCATACCGTATGTCATTCCAAGGATAACTTCTGGGGAGCGGTAGAATCGTGATTGGATGTACGTATAGACCTTCTCATTCTCGAAGCAACTGGATCCGAAATCGATGACCTTAATCTCGGAGTGCATTGGGTGGGCAAGGAGGATATTCTCAGGCTTCAGATCGCAATGAATAACCTTGTGTTGTTTCAACAGTAACAAACTGCTGAGCATCTGCTTGGTGAAACGGCGGACAATCTTCAAGGAGAATCCTTTGAAGGCATTGGACTTTATAAACTCATAGAGATTCATGTCGAGAAGTTCGGTAGAGATACAAAGATGACCACGGAAGTAGAAGCTTTGAGTGAAGTTGACCATGCTGTGCTTGTTTTTGGGGTCCTAGAATCTGGTCAGTAATGCTTCTTTTGCACAACAGCGGCCAACATACCCATTCGCGCAGCTTTTGCAAGATGTTCACTTCTACCAAAGCTTGCTGATGGAAACGCTTCTTGTTGCGAATGATCTTCACAGCAACCAGTGTACCCAGCTTGTGATCAATGCATCGCACAACCTGTCCGAAACTTCCCTTGCCAAGCACATCAATGATCTCGTACCTGTAAGACAAGTGATCTCCAGGAATGATGCTGTAATCTCCTCTCTCATCATCGTAGCCAAAATTAGCCGTATCAGTAGCCAATTGCCCAACATGCTTGGCAGCGTTTGGTGTTCCAGCAAAGTATACATCTTTGTAGTCCACGATCTCTCCACGTTCAAAGATATTGAGATTGAGAACTTGCAAAGCTGATTGAGGTGATATGCGATCTTGGGGAACAGCACGTTGACGAAGCGCGTCCAGAATCGTAGCTGCTTGTTCGGTGTCTTTACGTCTCGTGGCGAGCTTCTTGACCTCAGACTCTGCAATCATGTCGTCTTTGTCCAGATCAGCGGTCCAACGATCTGTAGATCGAATTGTGTTGCTTGAAGCCTTTGAATTCAGCATCTTGTGCATAACAGATGACGTTGAACGTGAAGATGGAAGAGTTCTGTCGCTTTGTGTCGAGTGCTCTTTCTTTGGGCTGCCGTTGAGACCCCAAGAATCGCTGCGAGTTCTGTCGTGGCCGTTGAACATGGTCATGCTTGAAATTGAGCTCTTTCGACGCTTGGAGTCAAGATAGGTCGTGGACTTGACACTAGGGCTAGGGCTTGATACACTTTGGCTATTCGAAGTGCTGATGATTGCGGATGCAGGAAGACGTGGTGGAGGCATGTTGTCATGCTTTGGTGGTTGAGGAGGATACTCAGATTCTCGCTCGCTAGCTGCATGTGACGCGTTGATATTACTCTTCGAAGTGCTCCTCTTCCAGCCCAGGCTTAGCTTTCGACGGAGAGAAGTACCAGAAGATGGAGTTGAAGGCTCTTCAGGACTAGAGGCTCTAGTGGGCGTCTCATTCTTTACTGGCTTTGCTAACTTTTGAGCACGTGGTCCAGTCAATCTAGCAGGTCGTTGAGGCTCAGCAGTGGATGTATCTGGAGCGGAAACATCACCGCTAGTCTTAGATCTTGGCATGAATGAGTGTTCTCCGCCATTCTTCGGTAGAGAAGAAGAGATAAATGGCGATACAGCTTGCCTCGTTTGTCGAGAGCTGATTGGGATAGGCTTACTAGCCTCGGGTCCACTGCCACCAAGTTGAGACGAGGATTCCGATTGTAAGAAGTGAATTGAGCTACTGCTTCTCATATGAGAAAGAGTATCTTCCGCCTTGGAGTCTGTTCGTTTCCTAGAGAAGAACGAGGCCTTTGAAGCAGTCATAGGTGTACTTGGAGTTTTGGTATTTACACGTCGAGGAGGCGGGGTTGTTTGTCCATCCGAGTATGGGGTATCCTTGTCCTGAAGGGCTGCAATCTTCGCCGTTGTGGGAGTACTCAATGGCAGCAGATTTATAGGTGGGAGTCGTAGAGGTTGTAAATTCTTCTTCTTCACAGGTGTAGGGTTGTGCTGATCATCTGATATTGCCGTCGGACCGTACTTCCTGGCCTTTGGTTCTCGATCGTTCTTTGGCGGATCTCGAATCGAACCTCTCCCAGATAAACTATTGGTAGATGTACTATTGATACTGCTGGCATCAAATGGCATGCTCGACTTTCTCTTGAAGAATGGAGGATCTGCTGGAGAGTCTTTCGGCGATTCGTATGCTTTTGGTATCGCTGGTACAGGCGGCACTTCCTCCTCTTCGTTATTCCCAGTAGAACTATGCACATTTCTCGGCTTCGGCGTGGGTAATCTGGACGAGGAAGGTGGAAGTTGCATTCGCGGTTGTAATGAGCCTGTCGAAGTACGAGAAGTGTTATAGCTTGCATTGGAGGCATTCGAAAGACCAGAACTGTAAGACTTACGGTTAAGGTCCGGTGTAGTTCTAGAAGAAGAGGGAGTCGAGGCTTTTCTCGGTAGCATAGAAGGGGACCTCGAGGATGTTCGGATCGTGGATGTTTCGGGTTGTGGAGTTGGCGGGGTGTTTGGCATCGGAGGAGGGCCTTGTAGAACTGATAAACGCTTTGCTCTCCGTGCATCTGTGGGACTGACTGTTCGTGCACCGAGTCCAGTGGCATGAGACGACGAAGTTGGCATCCCTGGTATCACAGACATCCGCTTGTTCGAGGAAGATGGAGTAGTAGTGCCTCGTCCATTGGGTCGGCCTGGGGATCTGCCAGCAAAAGAGGATGATCTGGTGTGATCTGGAGTACCGGTCTTTGCTACCAGATGTGTCTGTCCTTGCCTGGAAGGCGGCTGGAGGGATTTGGTCTTTGCTGCTCTTGAAGCAGTAAGTCCACGAGCCCCATCGGTATATGTTGGTGCTCCTCCAATATTGACACGCGTAGACACTCCTCCTGCATCAGAGAGACCCTGTGAAGACACACTTGATGCCAGACTTGGCCGCCTTCTCTGTGTTGCCCGTGTATAATCCGGATCTGTACCTGTAACTCCTGGTCCTATAGATTTCCTCGGGGCTTTGGCAGCATTGGCCGTGGCACTACCAGATATTGGGGGATATTGACTTTGCCGCCGGGATCTCATAGCAAGGGGAGCACTTGGGGGATCCATAGTTCCAGTTGCCCCAGACGCAGTGGAGGATACGCTGCTCTGTCTCGTTGATGTACTCTGCCGCCGTAATATCGAACCTGCCCTCCCTGGCCTGGTTCCAGTGGAAGGAACACGCCCTGTCCCATTCGCTCTCACGTCTCCCGTAGATGTATTCATTGCTTCGTTTGTTCGTTTCCCTCCTATCACGCTGCTCTCTAACACACTTGATCGTTCGAAATTGAAATCATTAGACGCGGTTGCAATACTGCTCTGGAGGTCGTCGAAGCTTGGGGAGGGTAGGAATTCGTAAGATCCGCCTAGATTCTCATCTGCACCGGTCTGCCCGCCAAAAGAAAAGAGTGAATGGTTATTCCGAGTCGAGGCATGGAGGGTCGGTTCTCGCACAGATGCTGCAGGCGCTCTTGCGCCTGGATCGTAATTTTCTTGTCTGCCAGAGGGATAGAAGTCAGCAGGGCCCAGGGGCAGGTTCTCGACAGTGAGATTGGCGTACGCCTTGGACGGTGAGTAGTCCGGCCTTGGACCTGAGGGAGCTTTCTTTTCTCGAAGCATTGGAAGGGTCTCGAGTCGCCCGCCAGCACCAGCAATTGAACACAAGCAGCTTGATCAGGGTCCTCCCGTTCCGTTCCTTTGTCTGTCCTGATCGAAGCTCAGTCCGTCCAAGGGCCGAGGTGTTCGCCGGGCTATCTCATCTCAAGGGCAGGTCGGAAGGGTTCTCCTACAGGGTAGACGTTGTGAGGAAGAGCGGTGCCCCCAGGTTTTACTTCGAGGGTGGTCTGGTGAGCGTTCGAGTCGTGACGGTCGCTGCAGCTGAGGCTGCTCGGTCGCAGACAGTGCTGGGAGCAGATGCAGATGCAGCAGTCAGGCTGTCAAGACTGCGACTGTTCAGTGCGTCTGGTGTAGAAGAATCGAATATTGTGGTTCCTGCAGTCGGCCACGGCCGTCGGTCGTGAAATTGGATGCTGTCTGTGGTACTCTTACTTTCGATTCGACTACTGCACCGCTTCCCTACCGCTTTCGCGAGGCAGTCTGCCGTATCCGTAGAAACTAAACAGCACAGGGGTGTGGTAGGCTGCGCTGGACGCAGTGGAGCGGATAGTCACCCGTCAGGGCAAGGGGAGCGGGACAAGCGAGATGGACGGGGCATAGAGCGAATAGGAGCCCGCTAACGAGATATACCACAGTGTCAATAATGCCTGAATGTTATGATTATGGACGTGTTGCAGCTTGTTTACGGGGTAGATCAATAGATCAAGAGCGTGAGAGATGGCCAGTTTGACACGATACTCGCAGTAGTAGCGATTCTATTGCTGCACATGCCTTGTTTTCCCCCAGCTAGGTATGAAGCTGTTCGTCTCTCCTTGATTCCCTTGCCTCGCCTTTCATCCAGTCCAGTAAATTTACAATAGCATGGATATATCCAGGCATGTAAACTCACAGATGCCTCGGTTTCAACCAGCCACTGTGGCCAGAATCCGGATCTTTCACTCATCTCGTTGTACGATGTTGTCCTCCTGCTTCTTTCCATCTTCCCGCTCGCTCGCCGCCATGCTTCATTAGCACTACCGGTCCCCCTATTCTGCTCTTCTCGGCAACGGAAATTTTACCCCTGAACAGCCTTAACTACATCGCCCGCACCACACGCCTCTGTACTGTAGTCACTGATCTGCCCCTATCCGCTCGCGGGGGCGTTTGGCACGTCCACTACTAAACCAGATACTGCTGGACGCCGTCTGGTCTCTGTAGCGCGCTGTATCTAGCTAACGAATGACAGTCAGCAGCCCCTTTTATATTCCCTACCTTAGCAAAGGAGCAAACAAGATCTCCGCATCCCCTCCTCCCGTAATTCTGCCGTCATTTGTTCATGGGATTATTTGTTTATTTCGATTTCTTGGGATTTGTTTACAGTCCGTGCTATGCGATTCATGCAATCAATATTTCTTGCCTGGCGAGGCAGAATTGCTGGTAGAATTGGCGGGCTCGCGGGCCAAGGAACGTCTCGGCAATCGGGGGTTTTGCGGGAAATTGAATATCTTTTCTCCGAGATACAAACGTCAATATTACCCACAACTTCATTCTTCGCTCAGCCTCTGACTGCTAGATTTTGCTGCAAGGGCATTGACAGCCGACATGATGGCATGCCGAGGCATTTTCCAGCCAGACTTCGTATCAACAGTCGGCCTTCGTCGCTGGTTTTTCCTTTTCGTCACATTCTCGTTGTCATCTCCTCTCCCATTATTAAAGGTTACGCTTTTCAGTCGAGAATGGAAACAGAACGTACAAGAAACTTTCTGGAACACCCAGACACCTATTCCAGTTATTTGGTAGCCATTCTTAATTCAAGGTCACCAAATGCCATTAGTTACAAACAGCAAGACGGCCTCCTGTGTCTTCTCTTCTGAATCATCCGAATAAGAGTGCTGAGATCGACTTGTTCTCAAACCAGAAGACATATATACCTTAGGGACCGCCTTGGTTCTCCTTCCGTCTTGCTTCGATGCACTCGCGCCATAACCCAATGCCGCGGTCTATCACTCTATTGTATCTAACCAGCACTGCTGCCTTGTTTATCCTGTGGCCCGCCTCTCTAATTCAATCTCAAATCCCTTGCTTTCACGTTACCACTTCGCAAGGCTATAAAATCTTCCCATCTTCCACTTGAGGCTCACTAATCGTTGGGATGGAATTAACATTCAGCAGCAAATGCTCCTCCAGCTGACACCGTGAATGAATTTCCGATCACATTAAGCATGCAAAGGCTTATTGTACCAAACCAGAAAGAATTCTCTTCGATCTCGCCCTAGGTCATGGACCAGATTTGCTGTATCTGACTTGTTCCTTCGATTAATCAAATCATTGTTGTCACTCCTCTTATCACCATCAACACGTCCAATATTTCCTCCCTCTCATAATCCAGACCTTCATGTCTGGAACACGTTTTAGATTAACCTATCACCTTCATCGTATGAGTTGCCTATCACTCCCGCCACCCTGCAACAAATTTCCTCTCTTGACCCAGCAACGCCAAATCAGAGTTCATTACTCCGCATCGTTCTCAACTCGTGCACTTGTTAACCGCCCGACTTCTTCATGAGATCTTGACAGCCAAGTTCTCTATATACTGCAACATTCCTAGACATAACGGTCTCTTGCACTCCGAACAATTGTGAAGCAGAGTGATTGATTGAACGCGATAAAACCCTCATCCACCCTCAAAACACAACAACGATTCAGCCATGCTTGAGGGTCAGATCCTCCATTCACTACAATCACTTTATCTGCTCACTATAAAAGTTCTAAAGACATCCCTTTCTTCGGAGATATGCCACACTCATCTGGTTACACCCAGTCGGTATGGCTTGCTTTGGCAGTAGTCAAATATTTCCCCTGCTTTGCTCAGCCCCCGAGGCTTACGTATCTTTTCCAAAGTAAATCCTCCTAAAATCAAGAAGACTTTTCTGCTGCGGTCCCTTTCTTGATCGCCTCATGGTTTCGTTAACAAAACCATCGCTATCGACAACAACATATTCACCGATAATGGGTAGGGCTTTTCAATGACCTCAAAGTGCTCAAATTGCTAGCAGCTTCTCTAGTAACGTTTCATTGCTGACAGCAGTAACAAAAATATGAACAGCTCGAGACCTGGAGCTACAAACCATCGCAACCCAACCTGCCCTACTGCCACCACGGCTCCCCAATATCAAGCTGGTCTTGTAGGGTTTGGTTCCCCTGGAGGTACCATTCGGATCTCCATTCATTCTCCAATATATAGTTCTTGGAATCTCAGGTGATTGTCAGCACTAGTAGGATATCAAATATTTGCGAACCCGAATTTCACTGTATCGTTTGCTTTGCCTCAATTCGAAGAGTTCCAAGGCAGCGCTATCGTATGACGAGATAAATTGAATGCAAACCGGGGTTTGTGATTTTAGGACTCCTCATCACACTGGTTGCATACTTCCTAGCTATGTACCAATTCCACAGTATAAAACCAGCCAGTGTGAGTAACACCAGATCTCTTTCACACCAAAATCATTCTGGATCAAAGACGCTGATGGGCCGGACTGACTCCCAGGTATTTCAAAGACCAAGGCTCATTGAACGATACCTCAAATTTTTTCTTCAGCATGTAGCGCACATGTGCAGCATATCAGCTAGACAAAAACAAACATGAGCGCTATACAATCAATCCAAGGCTGGGAACGAGCCGTATCTAACATATGACGTTGTCAACTTCAATTTCGCCGTCAATTCCTATTAATTCAACGCCTTTGAATATCCGTTCCACTTTGTACAAGAGACACATAGGTTAGGATCCTGTTGTTGCCGTGGCAGGGTCTTGTATCCAAGCATATCGGATAAGTCGCACACTCCCATACAAAGACTGTAAGAATTTTGTTCTTGATGTGGCAGCTGCTTGGGGTGTCTCGGTTCAGGAGATGTGCTTTATTTTATATCTGTAAAAGAGGCCACCTGATATTCCATCGAGCTCCCAATTCCATCGAGACTTCCTCACTGCTTTACGGCCTTAGACTGCGCTCAAGTATTTTCAGTAAGCTTTTCTACCGCCAAGCCACAGCATTCGCCTTCGTAACTCACAGATTTACTTCAATAATCTCATTTTGAGAAATGTTGCCTTGAGGCTGCTCTACATAAAGGCACAGTGGTTTCCCAGCACATGAGAGTTTTTAATTTAGACCAAAACACACCGTACTGAGAGCTGTTCTATGGAGGCTTGCATACATTTCCAAGCCTTGCCTCCAAGCTTTGGAGCGCATTTTGAGTCGAATTTGCATCGGAGTATAATCCGATAAATTCAACACTCATTTGTACGGCCTTGTGTTCAATTTAGGTGTTCATGGGGTGACAGGTATTCCAGCAGCTTTCAAAAGCAGGTGATAGAACATCGACAACCGAAAGCAACATGACAGTAAGCAAATTCGTGACAACAAGCTAATGTGGACCCGATAAAAGTTCCACTTCTTAACAGGTTCTTGGCTTTTTTGTTCCAAAGCTGGAGCACTCATCATACCCATCAGGTGAACTTCTTCAAAGCCGACTCGCAAGAAAATATCAAAGATTCTTAGAGCACCACAAGAGATAGTCTGCTCGCAGCACCGGACTGCGTTCTTGAGGACTACGGATTGCGCGTCCTGGTTTTATTTATACCCTTCTCCACGAAGGTACACAAAATGTTTGGCTGCTTCATATTTTTCTCAAGGCGTTTGATTCCTAAAGTGATTTAATACTGAATACTCACCTTCTTCCTCATCGCCACAGGGCCTTGACCGCTGATAGAAGCAAACGAGGTTCACGAAGGTAGAGAATAGATTGAAGAAGTATTATGAAACATGGATTGAAGTGGAGACGCAAGATGTGCAGGTCCTGTTCGAGACTCATGTTATATTTTCACTATGCCTTAGAGTTTAAGTCAGCAATTGAGAATATGTCAAGCATTAATCGTTCATTGACTGTCTTGGTTTTATGTCTTTCGGTTCTGGAAGCTTGACATCTGGTATTCTCCAGGCTACGAAGCATGGTATTCAAGTAGATCTTACAGTGGTGACATATATGGTTGTATTTGGGACTCCAAGTGTAGGAACTGTGCAGGCTTTACTGATGATCTGAATTCGAGAACTGGATGAGAATGGAGGGGTAATTGCGGGGTAACTTTCAAGTCAACATTTGGGCTCGTAACTTCGTAAGCGAGTAAGTAATTCAGGGGCAGGTCGCCAAAATTTAGGCTTCTCGCCTGCTGAAGCTAACATTCTCTGTGAAGTCAACATGCCATAGATATTTTATTAACACATGATGATTACACCTCAGCATTCGTCCAAGATTAAATCTGCTTTGCAGCCGAGGTACTCAAACGCCTGTGGAGCAACCCACCTCGTTTCGACGAAAATCCTTACCAGCCAGCTTACTGTTAGAGCCAAGATGGGAAATGGTAATATTTACTGATGAATTTGAGCCCAATCGCATTCCCTACGAATGCATTTACACACTGTCGAGCTTAGCAGGATTCCCGATAAAATCGTAGTGTACTGAACCGATGCCATACCACCCAAGCTAGCTTAAATTGTATTCTTACAGCTAAATGCAGCTCGACCTGCTTACCTTTCATGTAACCCCACACCTGAATTTCGGATTCGGGTCACATCTCAACTTTTGGACGGACATGCTTGTTCCGGACGAATCGGACTGACGACCAATCAAAGCCGCGCCTGCTGGTAAGCGCTACCCTTGCATCAGCTTCGGGGGAGTTCTGATAGAACATAAATAATGAGTTGAGCCTCCTGAACTCTTCCCATCTTCTATTTTTTTTCTTCATAGTTCTACACATATACTCGTGAATTTTGAAAGATACGGCACAAGATGGACGTGGGCCCTTCCCTCAACGCCATGCCTGCTCACCCGGCAGACACTTCCTCGTCAGACAACCTCGCCGAACAATATGACTTTATCATCATCGGAGGCGGTACAGCAGGTCTAGTCCTCGCCGCCAGATTAACGGAAGATCCATCGGTGCAAGTCCTTGTCCTTGAAGCTGGATCAAACAGACAAGATGATCCCATGATCATGACTCCCGGCCTTGCTTTTGGCATGTACGAGAATCCCAATTATGATTGGTGTCTGCAAACCGTTCCTCAGGTAAGTTTTCCCTTCTATTTCTCTTTTTCATTGTAGCCAGGGACACAAGTTGACAACCCAGGCTGGTCTCAACAATCGCATCCTCCCCCAACAACGAGGCAAGGTCCTCGGAGGAAGCAGTTCCATCTTCCAAATGCAAATGGTCTACACCTCCGCACCAGCCTTCGACGCTTGGGAAAAACTCGGCAACCCAGGCTGGAATTGGGAAGCCATGCTTCCCTACCTCCGTAAATTCCACACTCACCACAATCCAAGTCCAGCCGAGGCAGCCAACGAGATTCTCAGCATCGCAAGTCACGACGACGCGTTGGAATCTAGTGAAGGACCTGTCCAGACGTCGTTTAGTGAGACCAGTGATGTGGATAAGGCTTGGTATGAGTCTTGGGGAAAGATTATGAGGGATTTGAAGTATGAAGGGAAGGATATTGGGGGACTTGCTCATCCTGCTTCAATTGATCCCAAGACGAGGACGAGAAGTTCAGCAACGTCGGCGTACTACGCCGCGGATGTTTCTTCAAGAACGAATCTGCGCGTGGTGACTGATGCATTGGTCTCAAAGATCGTGCTTGAGAGAAAAGATGAAGAGGTTATTGCAACAGGCGTGCAATTTGTGTCCAAATCTGGGAAAGCCATCATCGTCAAAGCAAAGAGAGAAGTCATCCTGTCAGCTGGGACTATGAAATCACCTCAGATCTTGGAACTTTCCGGGATTGGCGACACCAAATTGCTCGATCAGCACGGAATCGAGACATTCGTCCACAACCCAAACGTCGGCGAGAGCCTCCAAGATCATCTCATCGTATCCGTCTCATTCGAAGCAGAAGATGGAGTCCAAACGGGCGAAGTCATGATGCGCGACCCATCCGTCATGCCCGCCCTGATGGCAATGTACCAAAAAGACCACTCCGGCCCTCTCGCACACAACTTCGTGCCCATTGCACAATTCCGCCTCCCCGAAACATTCGCACCCAACGGACACGAGTACATCCCATCTCTCCTCCAGAAAATATCTCCCAAGCCCACCTCCGAGCATCAACAACTCAGAGATAAAATCACAGCAGATCTCCTCTCCTCAGCCACAATGCAGCAAATGCTCTCAAAAATGCAATTCAACATCTCCGCCGGCTCAAAACTCGCCGATATGGTCAAAGGCGATGTAGAAGGCAACTACATCTCCTTCATGTCTGTTCTCAACCACCCTTTCTCTCGCGGAAACATCCACATTGCATCATCCTCACCAACCGACGATCCACTCATCGACCCCAAATACCTCTCTCACCCCATGGACATCGAACTCCACGCCCGCCACGTGCAATTTCTCTCCACTCTCACCTGCACGCCTCCCTTATCGCAATACCTCAAGCGCAACGGGCGGAGAATTCCAGCTCATGCGTTTGCGGATGGTAAGCAGGAGATGGATCTCGAGACTGCGAAGAAGGTGGTTAGAGAGCATAGTATCTCGAATTATCATCCTGCAGGGACGTGTGGGATGGGGCCGAGGGAGAAGGGGGGAGTGGTGGACGCGGAATTGAAGGTTTATGGTGTGAGAGGATTGAGGGTCGTGGATGCGAGTGTGTTCCCGATTATGCCGAGAGGGAATATTATTACTAGTGTTTATGCGGTGGCGGAGAGGGCGGCGGACATGATTAAGGCTGAGTGGAAGGGGAAGTGAGATGGGGTTGTGATATTGTAGAGAGGCTATTCAAGGTAACCTTTGAAAGTGCTCCCGGCCCCTCACTGTGAGTGGGTGGTCGGTGATGAATAGGAAGTTGACATCTCTTCGCATGACTCACTCAAGACACATGAAGAAGAAACAAATATGAAATCTAGATGACATCAGGCTAATCAGGGATGGGATACTTATTATCCATTCTACCATCTACTCATCAAATCTATATACATCGAAAAAGAAGTATTCAAACCCATCGGGTCTACACACAATATGTTTTTATACAAGAAAACCCCTTCTCAGCACACCCCCAAAATCTAGCAATCATCCTCTCCCTCAGTCTCAGGAGCAGGTGTCGCAACAGGAGTAGCAATAGCAGTAGCCAAAGTAGTCGGCACAGCAGATAGAACCACACCAGTAGCAACAGGCACAGTTGAGTTACCAGCCGGGAATGGAGGAGAGACGGGGACAGCAGTCGAAGTCGCAACTGGAGCGGCAGCAGATGTAGCAACTGGCGTAGTCGTATTTCCAGATCCGGATCCTGATCCAGCGCCGAAAACAGCTGGGCCTGGAATGACATACTCGAGATCATTGGTGTAGATGTTGACGAGGATTCCTGGGTCGGTCTCCTTGTACAGAGCAGTTCCGAGCGTACCGACTGGGACATCGCTTCCGCCACCGGTGACTTCAAGGTTAAGGCAGAAGGGGTAGAGTTGTGCGCCGTTGGCGGATCCGGCACCGTGGAGGGCGATGATTTCGTGGCGGAGGACGTAGTTTCCTGGGGCGATGGTGGCGGGGATGGTTACTGCCCATGAAGCATTGTTGTTCATCAGCTCGTCGGACGCCCATGATCCAGCCTCGAGTCCCTTCTCGTCGATCTTGAAGAATCTATGGATGTTAATACGATATTACGAGGCGAGTCTGATCCAGAAAACTTACTCGAGAGCGGTCTTGTCGACGGTGGAGCAGTCACCCTTGCAAGATGCAAGGTAGTCAATGACTGGGCCCTTGTGGGAGTCGGGCCATCCGGACCAGAAAACCTCCATGGTGGTACCGGCAGCGATTTTTGCTGAGAGGGCACCGTTCTTGGCGCCCAAGTGGCAGATGATATCAGGCTCGGCGAGAGCAGCTGGGGAGACGAAGCCCAGATCTAGAGCAGTCTCAGACCAACCGAATGATTCGGGAGGGCTTGGGTTGTAGGCATAATCGACGAGCCAGCCAGTTTGACTGTAGATATTAGCGCTCGACCTACAACTGGGGATTGATATGTAGCTTACTAGACCCCATCGATAGAAACACCCTTCACGAAACCGTGAGCAGCGACAGAAGTGGCAGAGGCCAGAGCCAAAAGGGAGTTGGTAAGCATGGAAGGCATCTTGTAAAGAATGTGTATTTGTTGTTTGGTGGAACGAGTTTGAAGGTGGATAACGAGTGTAATGGTTCCAGACCAATCGATTGAAAAAAGAAGGTAATTTTCTGTAGAGAAAGAATTTCAGGCTGGCTGCGATGATGAGGAAACCTGAGAGAGGTAGACAGAGAAGTATATATACGCCATCTCCTGTGGCTCGCAAGAATGGTGCTCAGACATGATGAGGCTCGACTGATCCACCAGCATCCACTGTTGGCGCATGTACATCATGAAGTTTCAAGCAAACAGAAGACAGGACGAACGTCAAATGAGCGCCCAGCTCTTTTTGGGTTATCCCGCCAGTGACAATCCGGGTTTTCGGGCGGCCCTTGTTTCAACATCGATGTCGACGTGAGAAACAAATTGAATAACTGGGGTCTTTGGCGCAAGGAGCTTAGATGAGGCGCAAGGAGATGCGGCGTTCCTGCATTTTGATCTTGGCAGTGCTCAAATAAAGTGTGCTCGGGGCGCCTTGCTGGGATGGGTAAGTGGGGCCGAAGATGAGATGGGATGAATTGTTTCAAAACAAACGACCAACGACCAGCAAGGGGAAGAAGGAGAAGCATAACTAGATGCTTAAATCTGTACTGATCAGAAGAAGTGCGATGGAAGTATAAATTCAGCCTCAATAATTGCTTCAGAAAACAAGAAGAACAGACGAGTCAACAAATGATAGCATTCTCATCCTCAAGCAGACGCCTCTCTTGCAAGCGCTTCCCGTCGTCCCGTACTTTGTGGATCTAGATATGGCCGCTCACCGAGACTAACAGCTCGCTGTCCGGTCCTCTCACCAAGATTAAGATCTATATAGTCTGGAGTTGCAGCATGATAGACGCTCCTGTTGTCCCAGATTGCTAGGTCATTAGGATTCTGCCATCTGTGGCGCACCTGCAAATCGTGGTTGTCAACAATCAGTCGAACGAACCAGTCAAGCAAGGCTTTGCTCTCCTCAGGAGCTACATCGTTTATGTGTTGGACGTGGTGTCCGACTGCGAAAATGGACTTCCATCCAGTCACGGGATTTGTTCGAATGACTGGGTGGATGGCTTCCAGCTTCTCGCCCACGTTTTCGGGAGCACCACGTGGTTCTACAATTAATCAGTCTCTAGGACAAGCCATTGAAGTTTGGCTGCGCTTACCTGAGTAGATCTTGAAGCCATTCTTGTCAGCCGCCTCGTTAAATCTGGGCTGAGCGTATGTTGCTGTAAGCGACTCAAGGAATTTCTGGTATGGAGCCGACAGGCGGTCGTAGACTTCATATCCAGATGCCCATAGTGTGTCTAGTGCTGCGGGTCAGACCTATCATATTGTGGAATGGGAAACCTCGACTTACCACCGCCAGTCTTTGGCAGTTGAGTCAACCGCAACAAAGCGTAGTCACTGGGGATTGGCTCAAAGGTGATATCTGAATGCCACTGTTCCTTGCTACTCTGCTTCTTCTCTGATTGGAAGAGTATTCTATCTTTGTAGATCTTCTTGGCTTGCTCAGAAGAGATCACGCTGATCTCATCATCCTTTCCTCCCAGCTCACGACCGGAGTTCGAAACTGGATGGATGTGAAGCTTCGAGGTAGCTGGCTTGCCGGAGAGTTCTCCAAGACGCTGGACAAGCTCCTTTTGAAGCTCATTTGTGATATCATCCTGCTTGCGGAAGAACACAACTCCACGTCGAGAAACTGATACACTTTGTGAGCACAAGAACCCGTGTAGGAGGGCAGTATACTTACTGGTGATAGCTAGATCCCTGATCAGTTCATCTGAGTTTGGTGCCCGGAGCCAATTTGCAAGATTCACGTTGACAAATTCCCGGCCTATAGTTGGTGTCACGTCGAAGCTCTCGAAATGATCAAGAGCTCCTGAGAGCTTGAGTGGCTCCTTGTGCTGAGCTTCTTGAGAAGGGGCTTGAACGGCGGGAGCTGGACCGTCCTCTTTTTGATTCTCCGCAGGTTTATTGCCATTTCCCAGGGAAACATTTGCGAGCTTCTTCTGAATCGCATCCGAGGTTTGAGAAACAGTTTCGGTGATTGAGGGAGCCATTTCGCGAAAGCCTTGGAATGTTCAGGTTCTGAATGTATTTGGTGTTCCACCAAGAGATACGTGTGGATCTGTTTGAAAAGTAATGGGGGCTGGGATTGAAGAATCTTTCGATGGTCATTACCCCGCCATATGTAAGGTCCAAAAGATGACCCCTCCTGTTGTGCTCCCCAAGGAAGAGAATTGCATCAGACTTCCATTACTGACACCATACTTCTAGACCTGTTACTATTGACGGAAGTAATCAATTAACACCGGCCGCCAAAGATCAGTTGAAGGACAAAGTCGCACCATGGCTGGTGGTGTTGACCTCCTGTCGAATGAAATGAACTGAACATGGGATGACGAAGAAAGACGCGGGATTATGAGAAGAGGCTTGGAGGTGCGGGGTGTGGGTTAATGATATGAGAGATACCATGAACATGTTCGACAATCATGCATAAATGATACAAATCGCCCTGTCTCTTGCGTGCGAGCGATCACAGCCATTTTGGACAGGAACCACTGGGCTCCAAGGTCTTCCAATGATATCTTTTGAAGTCTTATCAGGACCCTAGTAATTATGCGAACTGATTACGACGAAGCGAGAAATGGTCGACGACGATCGTTGTCGTGTTGTTGAATACCTTGGGGAGGTTGAGCAAGAAGGAGGAGAAGTTGCGTCAACATGGGGGAAATGGCGCGGTCGTGGAGCAGCACACGTGACCAGTCCGCGAACCCCCATTTCCTTGTGAAACAATTGCAAGCGACGACCAACCTGCTCAGCTCCATCGATATCCATCAACAACGAGGGAGAAACGAAGCCCAGACAAGCATCCGAAGCAATATTGGCAGAGTTCTTGATGTTTCTCGATCACAAGGAAGATGCGGTCGACCAAGGCTGGTGCGAAGTCAATGCTTGGACCACAACCACTTCGATATATTGAATGATGGCAAAAAGCTCTGGACCACGACGAACGCCATGACTGGGTACCAGACACCCTTCTTATCTTGCCGAATGCCTTCTTTCCTTTTTGTCCCCCATCATTGGTAGGCTGGCTTGACGTGAAGGAGGAGGCAGGCGTTAGGTTTGGGGGTCCATGGCCACTTAGCCTCCTTGTATCCTGTCCCGGCCACATTTTCTACCCAAGTGGTGAGGGTCCAGATCCGTCAGCAGCCTGGTTCCTGCTGCTACTTCGACCAATCAAGTCGATTTAGTTTGCATTGTACTTTGAACAGACCTCTTGTCCATGAAAGACCAGACGGCGATCAGTATTCTCGAGCTAATGACGCGAAGCTCGCTTCACAAGTCGCGATTTCTTGGCTGGAAAACACTGTTATCTTGTTATCTCTACGATTCGTCCAGAAGCTGGAAAGTTTGTCCTAGAGAAGGCATGGCTTTACTGTACTGTTGGTCTGGGATAGATGGAGCAAGTCTGGACCCAGAAAACGTCCCAGTGGCGCCTTTGGGACCATCCAGAGACTCGGGACGCTCATCCAGTGGCACAAGGAATGGTACAGTCGCATGGTGATGAAATATCTGCCGCTGATCACGACCATATGGAGGCTTACTTTCCACCCCTCATGAGTCCTGGTCCGGTTTCCCACACCATGGGAGCGGGTCTGACAGTCCTGGACATGCGAATGGGCTGTATATAAGTATATACTCAAGCTCACCCAAGATTATCCAAGCAGTTACCAAGAAGAAATCATTTCCTTCACAACCCAGTTGCCTCTTGGAAAGAATAGCAAGCCATGTCCACCGCTCTTGCAAAAGAGATTGACCTCCGGGCTCCCGCTGGCGGGGTCATCTCTTCTGACACCTCGTCCTCACAAGCATCTTCTGACGACCTAGGAAATGTCAGACCAAGCGAGAAAACTGCAGGTGTCAGAAGCAACGAGGTCTCAACCGCACTTCCTCTTGGAGTCCCAGCCCAGGAGAAACGGTTCTGGTTTCAACGCAACAAGACAAACTACGACCCAAATGCTATTGCTACACAGCCGTCAGTTTTCGATGATCCAGATACCGCAAAAGAGTATCAGCCTCCGGCAAGTTGGGAAAACATCCATCGATTTGACCCCTCCGCACGATGGACTTGGGGCGAAGAATACAGCCTGGTGCGAAAAATTGACTGGAAAATCATGGTATGCCTAGCAAGCGCATAGCAAACTTATTTTACTGATACCCGAATAAGATCTGGGCTTGCGTTATGTTCATGGCACTTGAACTAGATCGTGCCAATATCCAACAAGCCGTTACCGATAACTTCTTGAAGGAGCTACATTTAGACACCAATGGTATGTGAAAAAGTGAAAGCCTTACACGGGAACTGGGCAGAACTATGACTGATTCTATGTCACAGACTTCAATCTTGGAAACACAGTCTTCAAATTGTCTTTCCTCTGTGCCGAACTCCCATCGCAGCTAGTATCGAAGTGGATCGGTCCCGATCGCTGGATCCCAGCTCAAATGGTTCTCTGGTCAATCGTTGCGTCGTGCCAATTCTGGTTGAGTGGAAGACGAAGCTTTTTGGTTTGCCGCTCCTTGTTGGGTATCCTCCAGGGTGGATTCATCCCAGATGTAGGTCATCAAACATAATGGATGGACAGGTCTAACACTTGACAGATCATTCTGTATCTTTCATATTTCTACAAGCATCATGAGCTTTCTCTCAGACTCGGGTTCTTCTGGACGGCTATGTCCATTGCAGATGTGATTGCTGCATTCTTGGCATTCGGCTTACTTCACCTTCGTGGTCTCCATGGCTACTCCGGCTGGAGATGGCTATTTCTCATTGAAGTATGCTTGCTCTGCATACTTCAAACTATGTTCAGCCGCTAATAGTGATAGGGACTTATCACACTCGTCCTCGGTCTCATCGCGTTTATCCTCATGCCGCCCAGCCCAACGCAGACAGCAAGCAAGCTGCGCGGGAAGAAGGGTTGGTTTACTGAAAGGTATGCGACATTCCATTCAATGCAGTAGACAGTTCTCTAATCAAGCTTGCAGGGAAGAAATCATCATCATTAACCGCGTCATCCGAGAAGATCCAACAAAGAGCGGGATGCACAACAGAGAACCCATCACGCCAAAGCTATTGTGGAAGAGCATAAAAGATTACGACCTCTGGCCCCTCTACATCCTCGGCCTCATGTTCCAAATTCCCGAAACCACTCCCACCCAATACTTGACACAAACCCTGAAAGGCCTCGGCTTCGACACCTTCAAGACCAATCTCCTCGTCATCCCATCGACAGTTGCGCACATGATCACCATGATGGCACTCACCTACATCGCCGAGATCTGGGGCGAGCTGACCTTCACATCTATGATTGGACAGATCTGGGCCTTCCCTTTCCTAGTCTACATCTACATGGTGGACATCACCAAAATCCACAAATGGACAGCCTTCGGCATCATGACCTTACTCCTCAGCTACCCCAGCGCGCACCCCATTCAAGTCGCCTGGAACTCTCGCAACTCAAACGCAGTCCGCTCTCGAACAGTCTCAGCCGCTTTGTACAACATGTTTGTGCAAGCATCCGGAATCATCGCTTCCAATGTCTACAGAAAAGATGATGCGCCGCGATATAAGAGGGGTAATCGTGTTTTGCTGTCTATATGTATTGTTAATATGGGTTTGTATACTTTCACGAAATTCTACTATTTGAAGCGCAATGCGTATCGGGAGAAGAAGTGGGGAGCTATGACTGAGGATGAGAGAATTCATTATTTGGCTACGACGACGGATGAAGGTAACAAGAGACTGGATTTCAGGTTTGCTCACTAGAATTACGACTTTATGACGGAGAGGCTGGGTAGAGGCTGGGTAGGCGGAACGCATGTTGGCCTGAATTAAAAATAGTTGGGTCATGTTGTCAAATGGTGTAGAGCTTAGAGTGAATAAGTTCATGCTTGTTAGGGACGGAATAAACCACTTCGCAGATTCTTTGTTCCTAAATCAGTCTATTATCCCTTGAATGTTCTCACAAATGGAGCTATATGTCCACGATCTATCTCGAATGTGCCAAGTGCTTGTTCCAACCTCGCCTCTACATCTCAGCCTATCTCAAACCCTTTCTGAAATGGATGAGAAAATAATATCCTCTTCAAACATATCCTAGGTCACACCGAAAGACCAGTCGCAGTCGTTCTCGCCTCCTTAGAATCAGCATCCGAAGACGACCTCCCACCTTTCTCATCCTGCGATCCCGAACCATTTACACCAACACCTCTATTCCGCAGCCTCCCAACCGCATCGTGTTTCTCATCCCACGCCGGAATATCCTGTAGCGGAACCTTCGAAACCCGATGACTCTCGGCTCTACCGCCCAACTCAACAAGTTCCTGTCGGAGTTCATAACCCCTCCATTTTGGAATGAGTTTGGCCCAGAGGAAGTAGTAGATGCCGCATAGCGCCAAACTATACAAAAAGAGAAGATCAGCATGAGTCAATGGGAATGCTGTAAATGCGTGAGGGGGGTCTTACAAGCCAACTCCAGTGACACAATACGTCCCATACCAGAAACTGACATCTGCCTTTCCTTTTGGAGGAGGATACCAAGGCATAACCAAAAGGTACAGCTGTACGCAAATATTGAATATCACAAGTGCATCCCAAGCCTTGAACTCCGGCTTTGGCAGATTCGCTCTCTTGCGACGCCATCGCACAACATAGAGACCAAATGCCATAGCGAAATTGAACGCAGCAGATGGAACGACAGACAGATCAGCAACTGTTCACCAAACCATTAGCACGACATTCATTCTCAGGTAGTAGATTTTCAAGGACAGCACAAACCAAAATTAAACGCATCCCCCGTCGGAATCGCCAAAATCATCAACGCCGTGATCGCCCACATAAACAAATACGGCCCCAACGGCGTCCCAAACGGCCTCGTCCCCGCCCAAAACCCCGTAAACGGCAGAACACCCTGTCGTCCACACTCTCTAATCATTCTGGATCTGCCAAGTGCGACGGAAACCATATTTCCAAACGAGCTGAGTGCGATGAGGAAGTTGAGGCCGCGGACTTTGCTGCTTGAGCCGAGGACGTTGGTGAACCAGAGACTGGCAGTGGTGAGCTTCGAGTGCGAGAGGTCGTACTTGGAAACGGCGGCGAACCAGGATACGTTAGTGAGCATGTAGAGAATGTAGACCGTCAAGAGAGCGAGGGAGGCGTTTTTCTTGAGGGATTTGACGGGGTTCTGGGAGAAGGGTAGGATCAGCAAACGTCACGATGTTGGGGTTGGAGTTTTAAACTGAGGTGGGGATTGACTGACCTTGATCTCGTTCGCAACATTGAATGCATTGTTGTACCCTCCATACGAAAATATGATTCGATACAGTGCATTCGTCAAGCCATAAGCTGAAGCATCTTGCGTTCCTCCGAAAGAGTTCCTGAAGTTTGCTTTTGGATCCTTGACTCTTGTCCCACCGCCGAGCACAACGAAGCCTGCAATGATAATAAAGAGCAGAGTGAAGACCTTGACGACACCAATAGCGTTGGATAGATGGTATGATACTTTGGTGTGGAAGATCACGACTGTTCTTGGTCAGCTTAAGGGCAGCCTGAGATGGGTGGGAGGGATCTAAGTAAGCGAATGCTTACCCAATATTACGATAGTGTATCCTGCAAGTGCAACACCCTTAACTTGCCAATCCGTGCCCGTTTTCCCAGCACACTTGAACATGTAATTCGACAGGACTACAAAACGAAGTCAGTCTCTGTCAACTACTGGAGTGAAGGAAAGCTACCAATTGCATTACTGCTGCTAAACGAGAATATTACGTTCTGAGCAGCGAAGACCGTCGGGAAGAACCACGCAGGCCGAGGATATGCTTGTTCGAGAAACACAACTTCTGATCCTGATCTGCTGGGAAAGTAGGCTGTGAATTCAAGGTACACAGAACCCATAGCAATACATAGAATGAAACCCCTGTGAACAGCCATTAGCACAAATAAACTCACGGGGGGGGGGGGGGGGGGGGGGGGGGTGGGGGGGGAGGCTAGAGCCTACAAAGTCCAATAAATGAAACTCAATCCAACCGAGCCAGTACCCGTAAGAATCGCAGATGCTAGAAAGTATCAGCACTCATTCTTTCAAGCCAAGCCGAAGATTCTGCGGATCAAACATACGAGTCGAAAATATCCCCGTCCCAATCATCATATTGATGTTCAAGAACAAAATCGTAAACGAATTGACCGAATATCCCATTGGCGACTTGCTCTCCACTGGGGCTCCAGACGCTTCCTGGAATGTTGCACCAGCATTATTACCCCCTTTATTTCCAACATAAGTGAGACTGCCATCTGATATCTCGGAGGCAGTGTCATGTCCGAAATCGTCTGAGGAATCGGAGCCGTCATGACGGCTGAAGAGATTTCGCCAGAACGACATGGTCTTGTGGCTTGACGGCTGTGAAGCTTGAATGAATAGCGTTGCTTGTCTTGAGGCTCAGAAAACCAAGAAAGACTGTTTCTTAAGTACTTTTAAACATGATTTCTCTTCCCACACCCCACTGTTGTCATTCTCCAGAAGCATTGGTATAGCACGTCTGCGGAGGGATCTATGAGATCACCCAAATGGTTCCACCGTTACCCGGACGGCAGAGGACATCCGGACGACTCGCAAAACGGTTGATGGTCGGGTTGTCATGCATAAGTTCACGTTTATCAACATGTTACGTACTGTGGGGTAATTCCTTGATTCTATTATAAATGTAACTTCTGAATGTTTTATTGCTTTCGAAAAACAGGAAAGGAGGATATGCATTCAGATCCAATCAATCCCCCCACGAACTTCTCCTTCTGATCTCCCCAATGTCAAAAAGATGCTATACTTGGCCTTCAATGGAACAGGCATAACTAAATCACCGTCTTGAATCTTGTCGGAGTTATAAAGTGCACATAATATCATACCATTCGGCTCGGCCCGGGCTGGCAGCATTGGCAGGGACGTGCATGATTGCAAATGGCGACGAAATGGCGCAATAAGACGACCCTATGCAAGTCGCCACCTCGCCATTTCTACCAGCAAAACAGGCTCGATCATGTTTAAGAGCCATGTTTGAGTTAAGGAACCCCCGCCTTTGTAATGCCCAGCTGACTCTTGGTATAGGCTTCGGCACGACCCAATTTGTGTTTTTACATCCACGTGATGTGCCGATCTGTGAACAAGCGAAAGTCAACAAAAGCTCTGAACACGCGCCAGGTCTGTCAAGAGAAGCCCAATGTTTGACGGCGTGATGTCGGATATCTCGGAATAATGGCTTTAGATCCATACCATTTGCTCAAGCACTTATCACTGAGATGAATACTCCCTCTTGTGCTCGAGACAAGTTTCGATGTCAGAGATCATTGAGTGGAGGTGGTTGAACTTGAATAGAGCAAAATTTCGAGTTATCAGTTGCGTCAATTGCACCGCTTTAATTCATTCGCTGTGATGGCTATGTAGATACAGAGCCGTGGCAGAATCGCGTGCCACTCATAATCGCATACTGTGATCATTTTCGCTTGGCTCCTTTGCGCCAACTCCCCAAGCAATACCTTCATCTTCCTCTTCATCCATTGTGAGCATGACAACGCCCGAAGGCCTCTTCAAATCTCTAAATGGAGTATGTGCTGTTGATTGAGCCTCCTTTTCCAAGGAATCGACTCTGATTCCATGGCCAATCTCGATACTTTCCTTGAAGAGGTGCGGCAGCGATTCGTCGATGACCTCCCATACATCAACCACCGATTCTTTCCCATTATCCTGGTGACTTATGTTCTCTACTTGTGGATATCCTCCGGAATCGCTGTGGAAGTATCCTAGAAGCGCATCAAAATCCTTCACAATAGTGCCAGCCTCCTCGACCTCAGCTATAGCACTCGTGACAGCATCGATTTCCCCACCAGCCTGGCGGGTCATAAGATCATCTTCTGCCAAAGCCATTTCGTAGTTGGCTTTTCTATTGAACTCTGTCGCTTGATACCATCCTGTCCATCCAATGAGCTTCCTCGTCCGTGATAACTTCTTCACATAGGAGTTCAACATGTCCTTTCCAATCACAAGCATCTTGGAGGAAGGGGCGTCCGCTTCAATAACTTCAGTGTCTTCAAGCAGTAACTCTGCCATTTCCAGTGGCCTAATAGGGCTATTCGTGCTTTTGTTTTTGACAATTCGTGCCAAGATGATTAGATTGTTGGAGATTGGAAAGGCGGCATATGATGCGTTCCTTTGAATACTAACCAATACACGCGAAAACTTGGATGTATACTGCATAGCGGACATCATACGGTGCCTAGCCTGATCTGGGTGTAGAGTCTCGTCTGGCGCCGTGATCGCAGCGGTGTAGTCTCTTGGATCACCAAACTTGAGGATATCCAGCAGTTCGTTCTCCAATTCGTGGAACTGAGCTATCAAGCCACAGAGAACTTCCATTTTATGAGACTCCTGGAACAACTCTGCGGCATTTTGCAATGCTAACCTGACAAGGTCCCGTATCATTTCCTGCGAATGTACAGTACGGTTAAGGCTTCGAGCACCAACAGGCAATCCTGAGCTTCCAATTTCACTCTCCAGTGTAAACTCGGGTACCAAAGGGTTGAGTTTGGGCGAAGGTGGAGCAAAGCTGGGGCGAGCTTGTGCTTGTGGGACGAATGGCTTTGCACTGCCTTGAAGAGGAGTTGGCGCAGGCTTCATTACATTGGAATTATGTTCCATATTCTGTGAGACCGTGTTGGGAGACATTGGGGGCCACGGGGTAATCTTTGGTAGATCCTTGAGCTGCGGTAGATGTTCGAAAAGAGTGTGGCGCACTGGCGAGGGGTTGCTGACTGACGCCGAAACTTTTCTGGTCTTAAGGGTGGGAGCTTTTAAGACTTCGCAACTGTCCGCGAAGAAGTGTGTATTTGGACTAATGGAATATATGGTAAAACTGCGTGGGAGTGATTGTGTGTTGTCGCTTCCGCCGATGACGATCGGAACTGGTGGTTGATTTGCGAGGTAATGATGATTGACGTTCAGAAAAGAGATCTTGATAGTTAAATATTTGATGATTGTTAGAAAAACCAAATGCATGTCAGGCGGCGAGCTTTGAGGACTGAAGGAAAACAGATGTCGAGGAAGTCACGTCAGGAGTTATGATCAAGCTGTGTTGTTGACGAGGAAAGCACGAAGCTCCAACCACACCACAAAATGAATGCACTCTCCGCTAGGGAAGAAAGCCATTGAACGATCGAATACACGATCCAAGTATTAGACTTTTGACAGGATGATAAATATTTCTCTAGATGTGTGGCAGAGAATTTCCACAATCAAATCCCATAGGACGCAAACTTTTACACTTCGAGTTTGATTGGCGGAGCTACCAAGCATTGTATTGAAACTCAATCCATCATCATGTCAGGATCCCGAATATCTCCATACCCAAGATATTCGACGATATTCCTTTCCTCGGTTCCTTGTACTTCATCCAAATACAGAGTTATTATCGGGACATGCACTGCAATACATAATCTTCGTGCTTTGGTATATAGCTCTGGTGAGGGAATCCGTATCGCATCGTCCGATCCTTTACTACCGCTAAAGTTAAACTTACAACGAGCCTTTCGTTATCCATTGAAGATAGGAGATATTATATATCTTTAATCGCTTAACAGCTAAGTGCTAATATGCCTCTGAATCCTTTTCACTTACTAGTGGTTAGTTGCAAAGGGTTTTTTAAGCTCTGTAAAATGTTAGGTTGAGCTAAAAATTTCTACGTCTTGTAGTATGTATTTGTATATACTTTTGAAAATCTACTGCTGTAGTGCTAGAAAGTATGTCTATTGTTTTAACAGATTAGGGCTTGTATAAGTCTGCTAATGGAGCCCCATGTCCTGGAGCTTTTGTCTGTCTAGATACAAGGCAGCTTTAAGAGGAGTGTGTAGCAGGCACGTATGTATTCTTTAAATATCGTAGGTCGCGAGACTCAGCTTCTTGTTGACCTCGCTGTTCGTCCCCCGCGGATCTTTGTTCCTGTTCTGCTCGCTCTCCGGCCCCTCCCCCACCCCGCCCCCCCCCAAAAGCGGTGGTTCGGTAACGTCTTTTAACGTCTTGGCGGGCAAAACCCTCACTAGAAATCAAGTTCAGAGAACTAACTACCACGTCTCTATCATTTACTATGATACCGGGTAAAACATGCTGTTTTGCGAAATGTGACCTTAAAAATTTACAGTCAAATATTAAAGCTCTCCTATTTCTGGATTCTTGAATAATCAAAGGGAGATCAGTAACAAGAAGCTCTCTAATAAAGGTTCTTTCATCTAACATGATAACCCCCTAACCCCACCCCCCCCCCCCCTGCTCTGCACATCTTACATCTTACACAATTCCCTTTTAGTTCAAGGCGCTCTAATATATACCTAAACTCCTAGAAAGCTCCCCAAGGTCTTTCAGAGTGAATATCAAAGCTGATTTACGTCTCCAGTTTTGCGCAAATCTGAGCCATCAACCTCCCGCAGTTCGTAAACCCAGGCACGAATTGCCGCTCCGGTTGACATGCAAACACTTCGCGTGCATTACCTGCCAACTGCACCAGTGTTTTTGCAAATCGATGCTCATCGAAATTCTCTTTATTTTCGCTCTTCTAACAAACTTCGCCCTTTAATTCGCCTTGGCTTTGCCCACAATTTGTCATTGAGATTTTGCGATACGTTAGCACAATAATCACAAAATTCAAAGCTAAGAAAAATACCCAATAAGATAAAACATGCAACACAATTATATTTACGCTTCGAACTTAGGGTAATACTTGCAAGTCTTCCTGAGATTATGTGATTATAAATATGACCAGTACAGTTCAATAATGCGACTCGTTCAGGGAATGTGAAGGAGAAGCTATCCAGACTTTTGGTCAAGTTTTGGAAAGAGCGACGTATATAGTAAGTAACGTCATTGAGTTTAAGGGCAAAGAGTACGTGATTAATATTAAGAAGTCAATTGGAGGTAGGATCAATAGATCAGTCCTGGTTCCAGCAACAAAAAAGGTCTCAACATTGTGTCAATTATGAAGCATTTAATTATTCCTGCAGCAGAGCACTTAAGGTTCCCAGAAACTACACTCTCTCTGTTTTCACTCTCTATCGTTTCCACCATTCTCCATAAAACCTGACGGCCCCTTCTTCTTCATTTTTCATCTATTATCGTCCCTGGGACTTTCATGTTGGCTCATCTTCACCTGACGTTATAATAGTTCACCCACAAAGTCTAGGCTAAATGTTCAACCAAGCTCCTGATTAGTCCATCTTTGACAGCCTGTTCACACTCCTCTCTATGGTTTTCGAGCGTGTTTTGGTCGAGGACAGGAGTGCTTTCAACCTGCCCTGTGAGCGATTCGATCTCGCTATGAAGCTCTTCAACGGTCCTGAATTTTCCTTCCCAGCAACAGCTGATCACGGTATCCCACTGGTGAGTGTCTAATTGAGGGAATTCTCGATTCTGAAGCAACTTCCCCATATGAATCCTATGACCCTTGCCGAACCACTCATTTTCGTAAGGTTGGTATCCTCGTGTCAAACAAAACAAGATTGAGCCTATTGCGAACAGCTCGGTAACAGGGCCAGCTAAGCCATACGATCCGTCAACTAATTTCCTTGCAAATGGTTCAGTGCCAATATCCAACGGTGAATCAACATGGACAGAGTGGTCGAAATCAATGACTTTAGCATGATCGCCATCGATGACAATATTCTCCGGGCGTAGGTCACAGTGTGCTAAGCCAATCTGTTCCAGCCAGGCACAAGCTCCAGATATCTCTGTTCTCCAGTGAATAGGGTAGTCGGATGAGGCGGAAAGAACACGACGGGTTTTTGGATCTCGTGTCTGGTTTTGCTGAAGAATGAATTGGAGGTTTGTGCCCGCGGATTCTAGAAAAGTCACACCCGGAGCCCGGTAAAAGCTGGTGACCAGATTCGGGAATCGTCCATAGCGTTCGATAATGTCGAAGGCGGCCTGTTCTAATGCATGGGCCTCTTCGTCCCCTTTCTCGCGGGGTACTTTCACCAGGATGAAGGGATTCAACCGATAGATTTTGCTAGAACCTCCAATGAATTCCAGCCTGGCCATATTGTGAACTTTTTGAAATCAGAGAGATTTGTAACAATGTAGATGAGGAGAAAGAGGCAGAAGCCAAGAATTTGTGAGGTGCAAAGGTGAAAAGTAGTCGAGATACGCTTGATTGTATTGAATAACGACAGTGTTAAGTAGAAGGCAGTCCCGCAAATAATCGCCAAAGACATGGGTGCGCTAAGAGGTGTTGAACCACCAGCCCCCAAAGAAGCAAATCCCAGGCCCACTTGTGCCCCCACCCCAGCAATTTATGCCTTAACCCATTTTCCATCATCCTCCTGCACCCAGGTTCCATTCGCTTGACAATCATCACAAGGAACCTTTTTCTTTGTCGATCCCATGTACACGGGCTCTTCGCCATTGTCTATCCCGCAACCCCCGCAATCATCGACCGGCATAAGCTGAGCCGGCTGTTCAACCTCATCATCACAAAGATAAATTTCTGTTGGGATGCTTTGTCTACACATGTTGCTAGACAGTTGTTTAGCTCAAGGGATATCATAATTAGACAGGCTACTTACGAGGTCTGCGGATCTGGTCGTGCAGTGTGTGATCAACAGTGAGTCCGGTGGGATGCTGACGTTTGTGGTATCGATAGGTAAAGTTGACTGATTGAAGATGGATGGTAAAGATAAAACGATGCTTTGGAAGAAGGAGGAGGATTGAGCTGCTTATAAGTTCGAGAAGGTAGCAGTATCTCCTAGGTTGTTCTTCTTAGTGTATTGTAGAGGCGGGTACTATTTCCGCCATGTCTGCAGTACATACTTCACAAGATACACATCGTGCTATCATCACTGGTGATCACCGTAATGGCCTAATACAAAGGAATGGGAATATCTACCGAGTGCCACCAACTTGTGTGTGCCGGCATGTTGATCCTTGCACAGCTGAGTTGCTTTGTGGCTATTTCGATGGTCTCTGGGGACTGGAAGAGTTGGTGATTAGGAAGCCCTAATCGTAACGATCTATTTTCTCGCCTGTGGTATAAAAAGCGACGACGATGTGCAGGAAAGGCGGAAATGATGTATCGCTGTCAATGAGGTAGTGGTCAGCATCAAGCCAGCCTGCACAGCGCCAACCAGCAATTGAAGTATGCAGGAACGACAGAAGTCCGCAGGCACGATGGAAGTTTGCAGAGTCGATGGCAGCCTTCACAACGCATTCTGCCACTAATGTATCGTTGTTCTCCAGAATTCACACGCCAACTGATTTTTTCTTACGGAGCCCGTACCTGTATATCGGTGCGACTTTTAAGTAGCCGATTTTGGCAAGACTCCTGAACCACGAGAAACTGGTGTTTCTAGCCACGATAATCTAATAAAAGATATGAAAAAAGAATGCGAGGTTATTAATAGTCGGTCCCCTGTATGAGGCTGCGGGCACTTTGTCAGCGGCTAAGCGGAGACTGAAAGGGAACAGACTATTAGCTAGTCAATTATAAAGCCTTCACAAAGACTGATAATATTTGGAATCGTAATAGGTTGTATGATTGTTGCTTTAAAGTGTTAACTCGGGTAGTCTGCCCGTGCCTCAGTAATCAGCCACTTAAAAGTCGCATCAATAGCCTGTCTGTCACGCGATGCTTTAGTGGAGATCCGATGCCCTGGCCTCCTACCTGATGGAAGCATTGGTCAAGCTGTATCTCTTCACCAGCCATCTCCCCTACCAACCTGCAGTAACTTCCCACCATTCTTGCGAACTTCTGCCAGCCTTTTAAGCCTTCCCCATTCTTGTGCACTTCTACTATCCTGCGAATTTCCGCCATTCTTGCAAATCTCTATCATCTGCGAACTTCCCTCACTCTTACGAACACCCACCACAATAGCAATTCTTTAATGGCGCTTATCCACGTCGCAGCATTTGATTTATGTCAGCTGTGATTCGGTTGGAGTCGCTATCGGATACAAAAAAAAAGGTTTGCTTTGGCGAGTCTATGAAACGATATCTGAAGGTTCTGCGAGAAGCCCTATGCGATGCAGAGAAACCTCAAAGTCAGCCATATTTCTTCCCTCCTATCCAGAGTCTCGATAACGAAATTAGTTTACAGCAACTTAGAGTTCACTTTTATAGCACTCTAGAATCAACTAAGCAGAATTGGCTTCCAAAGGGAAACATCGAGAACGTTATCCGAACCTGCGTCCACGGACAATGTGACAAATCCGACTATCACAATCGACTTTTATCGCTATGGAGATATCTATGCAGTCATTGCACTCTACTTAGCTACGAAGGGTGACAATAACTGGGTATTTGCACGGATAGAGGCGTTGCCACAAGAATGGCGAAAAACCCTAATAGAGGAAGTCATGAAGATTAGGATTAACGACCATATCCCAATATGGATCCGTAATTGTATTAAATCTCCAAGTATCATCTCTTCTTTTTCCACTGTAGTTTTTAATTGACTAAATTAGTTCGTGATAATGAAGAAACACCATATCTGAATCGCCATGCTCCGGCTAAGGAAAAGCCAGGAGCACGTCCCAAGAGACAACGATTTAGAAAAACATGGTGCTATAGCGCCTCTCAGTCGTCTCCACCACCTACCCCCCACAATAGCCTGACGCTACTTCTTCCCGTAGCGAAAGCTCCGTCACTCTTGGAATCGACGCAGTCTCACCGAAATGTGCCACCATATCAGACCGCACCTCACTTTTCGCAAGCAGTCTCTAGCGTCACCCATTCACATGATAATCAAAATCGTCCAGGTCTGAAAGCCTAACCCCTCATCATTGGATTATCTGATCCTCATTCTGTCTAGATGACGTTGAGATAGAACGCTAACATGGACGCGTTTTGATCAGCAATATGATGAATCCCATTCCACAGAAGCAACATATTATGACCCGTTATCAAATTACAGATGAACGGCCATCGAAGCGTCTCCCGTTGGCATCGGAGCAGGTTCCAGGTTTGTGAATTGGGACCTTGATAAGACGTCGCTTCTGTTGTTAACATTGCCAGGCAATCTTGAATTGCCAGGACAGGGCCCTTATTACTCTTTCTCATGCATGAGGCGCTGTATGGCTGAAAACCTCCCCGAGCCATATCGAACGGGGATGAAAACGAGTAATTTATGGTGCAAAGAAAAGGAGAGTGGAGGATTGGCGATCACAAATGCGCTAAAGATATACCTACCAGAAACTCCCAACGAGGATACTCTCTTTATGCTTATGCTTAGCTACTACCAAGGATTTAATATCTGTGATTTGTTCGGTTTAGGGGACCCAGAGATTCGGAATCTCAGATTCCGGAATCCGAGCAAGCGGCTGCAGAAGATGTTAGTGATTGAAAAGCATACACCGCTTCGGATTACCACTTGGCACCAAGCTAGCTCTAAATGTATGTGCAAAAATGACAAATGCTTTGCATTTTTAATTCTGACTTCCTTTCAAACTTGACCCATGCCCTAATCACGTAACACCGATAACCAGCAATGACCTCTCTTGACACTTGTCCATGTACTTCACTTAATTGTTCGACTACGTTCCCTTCACTGTCTATATATTACATGATTTCCCCTGGAATTCCAATGTCATATTCTCTGTTATATCAAATGTTTTCGCTGAGATCTTTTCCCATTCTCCATTGAGCGCCTTATCCCCGCTCTGAACAGACATGATTCTTTGGTGATCGGTAGGAGATAGATTCGAACGGCAACGCACGCAGCTCGATAAGGTGGATGTTTATCAAGCAGAAGTGTTCTACATCGACTTCGCAAATTGTTCGCGATCGCGGATAGTTTGCCAAAGGGTTGTTGGCCTACACAACATCAGTAGCTGCACAGACTGCTGGGGATATTCTGGAATCACATTTACAAGTATTTGCAAGGTTAGTTGCCGGCCCGATAGTGATACTATTGTGGTGCTTGATTGCAAGAGGTACGAGAATGAGGCCGCCAATGGACGCGCCAAAGGTAAAGTTGAGTCTTCGAATGTGAGGTATCCTCTGCGCCTTTGATAGCAGAGACAGATTGTGGTTTGCGGCCTCTGGAAGTTCAATGCCCATGTGATTTGCTCAGCAATCCAGTTCTGACCAACAGTGACCCAAGTTTTTGGTCGCAGAAACGTTCTTCCGAGCACCCTCAAACATTCTCATGGTGTCTCTATGATTTCACCACAAGCCTGGAATAAGGGGGGCGCCTAGCCCGTTGCCTGGACAATAATGAGTGGGCCAGCCAAATACGATCGCCTAATCTATACTTTTGCTTCGACAACAAGCTCACATCTACAAGATGTCGTCACGACTGGACTCGGATTTTGCGCGCCTAGGTCAATTGCCTCGGGAAGAGCGGCGCGATCGACAGGAAGGTAGCGCCGATTCAATCGAGAGAGGCTTGAAGGTGTTCTCTTCTCTTTACTCCGTGGGGTTTTTGATGAGGGCTGGGCGAATTGAATAAGCGAGATACAACCAAAAGTCACCAACTTTCAACTTTTATATCTTTGATTAAGATTCAAATTACTCCTCTTTACAAAATAGGTTGACCTATAATAGCTAGAAGGGAATATTCATTTTAAGTATAGCGATGCAAGGAAGTAACTGACTTGGATAATGTTAGCGCGATTCTCTCACTCAAGGCCTTGGTGAGAGCCTGAGGTGCCAGTCGTCATCAAAAACCCCACCGAGTAACATCCTCGCTTCGTCCAAAATAAAAAAGTCATGGAATGTTCCTTGAAACGACGCGGGTATTGATCTTCTCTTGTTCGTCATATGATTCATTTGCCTCTCCCAGTCTCAGCATGTCCGCCCCCCTTCGTCAACCAGTGTGCTGGATCTGCCGATCATACAGTAGAGATGTCTGTGGCGCTCCGAGGTCTGCGTCGCTGAAGCCAGCGCGGATTAGCTTTTCCCCTCTGGAGATCTGGACTGCTTACCCCTCATCTTCGATATTTCTCAGATGAACTCAATTCTCGTCTTGCAGTAGGCTGTGCACCACTGCAGGTTCCCCTTTGCTGTGCATCAATTAGATCGTCACTCGGAATTTGGTCAGTAAGCTTGGGGCTTGGTGGGCATTCCTGGATATCTTGACATTCTCAACTCCAGTACTCCAGTTTCATTCCAATTACGAGCCTCCCCAATTAAATCACTACACATTACCACGTCGCGCTGTCCGTGGGTGGCAACCCAAATTTATGTCCTTGTTTTCTTCCTTTTCCTCGCTTCCGGATATCGTGTTTTCCATCAATTCGCCCACGACCGCCCTGCCAAGATCTTGTTCCTGCATTGGGCCTGGATACCAAGCAATCTTTCATTCCGGGATCCATTCCCGCTCCGCTGGGATCGCCCGCAGTCGTTCGTGGTTGAAGTTGCGGTCGAGACTGCGTTGGCAGTGTGGTGGACGTTTTGGGCTCTCACTTCATAAGCCAATCAGCACACCCAGTCAGCAAGTAATTTCCACATCCGCACTTGGACGCTCACAACATCTTTGGCAATGTCCAATAGGCAATTGAGGTACGACTATGGTCTTTCGACACGTCCTCTTGCATGCAGCCTTATGAAACGCAAAAGCTCGGCATCAATCTCAGTCGTGATCAAATACTTTGTGGTTCCCGAGATCTCAAGTCAGGCAAAAGCGCTGCTTTCACAATGACTTCGCTAAAGGCTCTGCTACTGCTACTCGCATCCAACTTGCTTGCATTGCAAGTCGCAGCAACAGCACATGAACATCAACATCAACACCAACACATCCATGAGCAACGACATGCGGAGCCTATTGAAGAGCCTCTTGAGGAGCACAACTCTACACTAGAGTCTCGCTATGTCCTTTCCTACCCCTACAACCCACTCAGCCCGTTGAAGCGAGGTCTCCCATTCAACAACCCTTCTAAGTACATCCAAAGCTTCAAAGGAGCAGGCAGTAAGATCGCATGGGCATATAACTGGGACTCGTACATGGACCCGGGGTTCCCGACAAACATCGAATTCGTTCCAATGCTCTGGGGAGACGGCGCTGACCACACGACGAACGTAAGGATGACCCGTAGCTAAATATTTACCATCTCGCTAACTTTCCCAGTGGGTCAAAAACGTCAACGATGCCATCAACCGCGGATCTCGCCACATCGTTGCTTTCAACGAGCCAGATGGATGCGTTGGAGGAGGATCCTGCATGTCTCCCCAACAGGCCGTCAACGCCTACAAGAAGTACATCCAACCCTTCAAAGGCAGAGCATACCTAGGCGCACCAGCCGTCACGAACGGCCCCGCTGGTCTTCCATGGCTCAAGGAATTCCTCCGATTGTGCACCGGCTGTCAAGTCGACTTTCTTCCCGTACATTGGTATGATAGTGCGACCAATGATGCTTGGTTTAAGCTGTATATGTCCCAAGCATATGCCGCAACCGGAAATCTCAAGCTCAAGCTTTGGGTGACTGAGGTATGTTCTTGCCTTTCCGTGCTAGAACCCAAATTGACAGTAAGCAGTTCAATGGCGCTGGCACAGCTGCTCAGAAAACAGATTTTCTCCGCCGCATCATGCCATGGATGGACTCCCAAAGCTACATTGCGCGCTACTCGTGGTTTTGGTGCGATCCGAAATCCACGATGGGCCCTCTCGTCGACGGCAGTGGCAACCCGAGCGCGCTCGGCAATGTTTATACTTACTCCTGATCGCGGAGTCCTTACTTAAGAATGGGCTTGGGTATATATGGATGTTTCCGGCGCTCAAAAAAGTATGTACAGTGGCGCACTGGTGCTTATATACTGGGGGTTCTTGATGAAAGGGGTGTTCGGTGTTCTTTTCGCGGACGGCTGAGGACTTACCTACGATATCCCCTTTCATGTTCAGGTGTTCTTGCTTTATTTCTCCGGCCAGCAGGCACATTTACCATTTTATGTAGAGTCAATAGAAAGTCCTTGATTTATGGCTTCCAACCTGGCTAGAGTGCAAGTCGATGATGGAAACTAAATTCTCACTTCCCAGAAGAAGGTCAAGTAACATCACCTGACACAACCGAAAACCGTAAATACCAACATCACTATCCTAGCAAATCAACAGCGAATAGTGGTGTGATTACTGTAGCATGGAGGAAAACGCGGAACAGGCCGTGGATTCTGTGACGAAACCTTCCGCAGGTTTTGCAATTGCACAACATCTGGCTACCAGCTGACCCAAGGTGATTGGCCTTGGATATTACAGATGGTTCTTTTGAAATCTGCGAGCGAACGAAGAGATAAAGAGGCGACCCGAAAGAAAAGTGCCGAATCTCACTAGAAAGAGCAAGGTGATCATTTTTACACATCAGTTAGTCAGATTCAAGAAGCGATGAGGTTTCTCAGCGAACATTGTTGATTCACTCGCTTAGAATCCTTCGCGAAAGGGGTAACATGAAAGCTCAAGAAAAGGTTCACCTAAGAAATTCTGCGTGCACCTGGTACCCTACCCCTCCTAACTATGACCATAAGCCAGAGTGGTTGATATAAAATGCTGCTACCAACAGATTTGCTGAAATCCATCATCATCCACCACCCATAGCAGATCCTACCACTCCAAAACCATCGTCCCATCTATCCCTCCATCACTTCACCTCCTCACATCCCCACCCAACACCTCCTCCAAAGCCCTCACAACACCCCCAATATACATCAACAAACCCCTCAAACTCTCCCTGTCAACCCTCTGTGCCTCCCCAATAATCAGCTCCACAAACGGGATCTTCGAACACATACTCTCTTTCTCCTCCTCATCCCTTTTCCCATGCCCCTCAACTGCCTCCATCCCTTGCAGCGCTTCACCACCCCGCTCCATCCTCTCAGTCTGCCGGTCCTCCTCATCCCTCAGTATCTGCAACTCAACATTCTCGAGAGCAGTGCTGAGTGCTAGAAGCGATCTCCCTTGCTCTGTACCGTGTCGTTCGAAGGCGAGGAGGTTGATTACTGCTATGGCTTTCGCCATGGGACTGCTTGAGATGGATCTGGTTGGTTGTTGTGCTTGTACTTCGGTAGGAAATATGGATGGGACGTTAGAGCTGGATCGAGATTCTTGGCTGAGAGGATCGCGTGCAACGGCTTGATGTCGAGTTGAGTATTTGTGCTGGGGTGCTTCAGATGCTTGGGAATCCGCCATTTTGGTTGTCGCTGAGACGATTTGCTGCGATGTGATGTGGGAGATATGTTTCGAAGTACTGGATTTTATGTGGTGCCAGCTTTGGTGGCTCGATGGAGTTGGTCAAAGAAGAAGTTCAGGAGGGGAGGATTCCATAATTGTGAAAGTGCCGGTCATTTTTGTAGGGTTATTGAATAAAGAAGAAAAAAATCAGGTTGAAGGGTCGAAGGCAGGAGGGCTTTCTGAAATGATTGTATTTGTGAACAAAGTCATGAAAGTCTGAAAGGCTCAAAGAAGCGATAAAACAGTCTGCTTCGAAATCGATTTCTTTGATTTGATTCAGTGTTTTGTAAAATCTCCAGTCATTGTTAAAGGCGAAAGAGAGGCTTGAAGACTCTTGCCGCCAGCAGAAATCCTTGAGTCTGAAGCTGATGGTTGGAGCTGATCATCAAAGGAGTAGAACATCGAGCGTTAAAGTGAGAAAGGATATGTACTAATATTCAAAGGGCTTCCATTATTCACGAGAAGCATTGGTTGCTGCGAAAAGTTAGTTGACAGTCATAAGAACTGGTGACAAAAGGTGTAGATTAGAGAATAGCAGCACTATCTAACACACGTAGCTAGCTGGGATCCCCAAGCTCGCGAGAACTAATCATCCGAACTACAATAGCACCATGTGCTTCCAACCCCGTCACCAATTTTCCATAACATCTCTGCACACGCAACAACACTCATCTTTTCAGTTCAGTTGAGTTCACCAGTAAAGCAATCCACCACAAACATTCTCCGCACTTCCAATTTCAGTGTCTGTCGACATTGGTAGCATCGTACCTAGGTTGGGCCAAAATGCCAGCCATGCGAAGCATGACAGGTAGCAGGTAGCAGTAACCCACGGCAGTTGGTCAGCAGTCAGTCGTATGTATCGATCGACGAGATCCAGGTTGCTGGGCGATAGATAGGACAGGCGATTCCTGTCCGCTATGTATCTCGGGCAATCCGATTCGGTCATCAAAAGTCTATGTCGTGTAAAATACAGACATCTCGGAAGTCGATCAATCATAGCCTCCTCCAACTTGGCTAGCAAATGCAGTAGAGACACTCTTCTCATCATCGTCCAGTCGACGGCCACTCAACAACGAGCTGCCCCCAAAGATGCTGCCAGCGTCGCCTGTCTTGTAATCAGCCATGCGGCCACCAGACTCAACGTAGCGTTTCAATCGATCGGATTGACTTAAACTAGTCTGCTTTTGAGTGCTGTCCAAACCCAAGCCGCCCAGACTGACGCCACCTTGTCCAAGTCCCTTTCCGTCAAGAACGCTGCTGGTTGTATCGGTGAGCTCACTAGCCGCAATTGACTCGCCAGCAATACTGTCAGCAGCACGACCTCTACCCTTTTGACCATTTGGACGAGCACGAGGATCAAGACCGGGCCAGGTTTCAGGGGTGAATTGAGAGAACATTTGAGGATAAGCGGATCCGAGACCGACTCCACCCAGAGCAGAAGAGTGAACGGATGAGACATCGTCAGCGATGTAACCCATCATGGAGCCAGCATCGCTAAAATCGCGAGGAGCTTTTCCGTTGGTACCGGAGCGTCCGTTGAATGTGGCATGAGACATCTGGTAGCGTTGTGGACCACGGTAAGTAGCCTTCGGTCTGCTGAACTGGAGAAGGGAAGTTTGCAAGTTCGAGAGCGGACCTTCGACCAAGCAGTTGCGTTCCTTGAAGTGGAGCAAAAGGTAATGCCACAGTGGATGTTTGGAGAGAACCTTGGGATTGCCGAGAATGACAAGACCGTACTTGGCACGAGTGAGAGCGACGTTCAGACGACGGGGATCACTCAAGAAACCGATGCCCTGGTGATCGTTGGATCTGACGCAGGACAGGACGATAAAATCCTTTTCACGACCTTGGAAAGCATCGACAGAGGCGACTTCGATTTCCTTGTAATTCTCCTTTTTGAATGTACCAGTGTTCTGCATAGAGCTGACAACGTAGCTGCGTTGACCTTCGTAAGGGGTGATGACTCCAATATCGGCGGGCTGAACTCCAGCTTTGAAGAAGCGTGTAACAATCTTCTCGACGTTCGAGGCTTCAGTGCGATTGAGATACGAAGTTCCAGAAGCCGATATTTCTTCATTGCCGAGATTGGACCAGAACATCATTGGAGTATCGCCTACAGGCCATGGGAAATCGACGTCGCGTCGAAGTCGCTGTTGCATCGTAACGCCATTTTGAAGCGAGCCTTCGTAGAACATGTTCGACGGGAATTCCGAGAGGCAGGGATGCATACGATACTGGACATTGAGACGAATGGGAGCTAGACCGAGGATGACAAGACGTTCAAAAAGTGACTGGTTGAGACCTGCCTTGGCAGCCTTCTTGTTCATAATGACAGGCCCTAACTGTTGGTGATCTCCTACCAGGACAACTTGCTTGCATCCGAGGACCAGAGGAATCATGCACTCGGGTTCGGCTGATTGGGTAGATTCATCAATGAGGACAGTTCGGAACTTCGTCTTTGCGAGGCGAGGATCGCCAGCACCAACACAGGTGCAGCAGATGACATCGGCATTGGTGAGGATCTCACGTTCGGCAGCCCTGGTCAAGGTCTTGAACTTCTTCTCATCCTGGCTGGACAATTCGCCGAGTTCACTCTTCAACTGAGAGAGCTTGGTCAACTCAAGGTTGCTGTCGTTCATGCGGACCTGCTCATGGAGAGACAGGAAGCCAACTGATGATTCGACATCCTCGCGGGACTTGGCTGTAAGACGCACGACCTTCAAGCCGGTACGGTGAATTCTCTCACAGAGTTGGTCGACAGCAACGTTAGAGGGGGCGCAGACAAGGACTTGACCTCCATTAACCTTAGCCAAGTGGTAAATGACAGTTGCAGAAGTAACGGTTTTGCCGGTTCCTGGCGGTCCCTGGATCAAACTCAGAGGTTTTTGCAAGACGCTCTTGACTGCGTTGATCTGACTGCTATTCAACTCTGGCAAACCTGGAACGCTGAACTTCTTGGGCATCTGGATCTTCATAGGAGCTGCAGCTACCTCGTGACCAAGTAACTTGTGGAAAATGTAACCAGATACACTCATTTCGTCGATAGCAAAGGTCTTCATGGCGAACTGCATACGATCATAAGAAGTGGCCTTCCAGACGTAGTCGGCAGAGAAGTTGTGGGTGCATTCTGTGGGGACCGACTTGTCACTTCCAACTTTGCGCAACTCGATTGTAACCTCATCCGATTGGTTGTTTGGGATCTTGACAACATACCCAACTCCCTCCCAGACAGGTCGTAGTTCGCCCTTGTATTTGAGTCGCATCTCATCTCCAACTGCAAGTTTGACGTCTCCAAGCTCAATTTTCGGCAGAACGAAGCTGGCCAAATGCTTGTTGTTGAGACCATAATCCCAGCGAATGATCAAACCATCTTCTGACTGTGCCTCCTTCAGCTTGCGATCGTAGTCGGCCTCGATCTTGACTAGGGGGCCGAACACATTCTGGTATTGATATGCATCATCATACTTGAGGAGGACTGGGGCTGGGTCATCGTCGATTCCAGCAGCTTTCTCGAGGTCCGAAATAGTAGCACTCGCGTTGTCCTTCCACATCTCCTCCAACTTGGCGATCATAGGAGGTGTAAGATGTCTGGCGCGCAACTGCTCGGCATCGGTTGGGACAGATACAAGCCATGGGAGAAATGATCGGTCTTCGATAAGAGGTTGCCATCTTGAAATATCCCAACTCATATCCTTCGAGGATGGTGTAGAAGCACAGGGCTGACGGCACAGAAGAACCACAACGGTATCTGATTTGGCAGGAATGAAGCCAAGTAGGAAAACATTCTTTGTACCACAGTTGTAGCATTCGAGTACGGTATCTCCCAGCGTTGAAAGTGGGTGGAGCTGGACTTCCTTGTGTCTGGCACGGACTAGATGATTGACAATGTGAGAAGAGGTAGCATTTCCACGGGCACTGCAGAACCATTTCGTACACCCTAGGCACTTGACAACACAACTTGGAGAATGGATCCCACAGTATCTTCAAGGTGTCAGCTTCCTTTTTGTTCTCAACAACCTTCGTGTTTGCCACAAGCACTTACGCGCACGCATGAGCAGGAAGCTCCTTTTCGTCCTCGATGCCCCTCAAGCCCAGGTTCTTCATGCCATCCACTGGCACACTTGCCAGACTCTCAGCGTCATCGTCGTCAAAGACCTCAGTTTCATTGTCGTCGTCGTCGTTTCTTCGTCTTGTCGGTCCTAAACCACCACGTCCTCCGTACGGTCCATACAGTAAGGTCTCGTCTGGATCAATGTTCGAGAGATCATCTGCACCGGCATTGATTGCAGCGGCAGAGTCTGAAATGAGGTGGTTTCCGAGGTGAGTGAAAGCGCCTTCCATATTGAAGGTTTTGCTCGGTATCTGAGAATAGTTCGAAGTCAGCCCTTGGCCCTCGCTGAAACTGTAAGTTCAGAGCAGAAAGAGAGCCATTGCCCGCCTCCGTGGCCCAGTGATCCTTGGATATGCTCAGCTGGGTTGGGGACTCACCTTTCGAATTGTAGTGCAGCCTTGTGGCGCGAGAGGTAGGGAGGGTTGTCACAAACGCCGATGGGCTCTCAAGTCATTTCTGTGCAGCTCGAGTAGGGACAGCTTCTGGCAGAGGCTGCTATCGCTAGTTGAGGTTGTAGAAACGTGTGGACCTTCACGGTGGTTTGTCGTGTTAAAGAAAGAATGTGGATGTGGGATGGGCAAAGAAAGCATTGACATCTGGAGCCGCACCAGTTCAGTGCCGCAAGGTACATTTCTTAGCGCGGGCCAGACGCCAAGCATCTATGACGCTAGTACAGAAATTTATATTCTTCAGCCCTCGCTCCCTCGTCTTTGCGCCGATGACCATTCACGACCGCAACCATGAATACTGCTATTGTAAGTTTCAATGTCCTGCAATCTGATTGTAGCTTTATTTGTTGAAAAGAATACTTCCATTGGAAGAGAGCTACCGACAGCTTTGCTCATTCTTCAAGCAACTCTTAACATTACAGCAGAAAGCCTTGCTAACTCAATCCGCAGAGAAAACGACAACGACAAAGGAAAGATTATATCTACCGCAGAGCAGTAACCCTTCGAGATGCCGAGATAGCAGAAAAACGATCAAAGCTTCGAGCATCATTAGCTTCTGGCAAGCCTCTTGACCCTTCGATCGCAAACGACAAGAAGCTACGGGAGGACTACAAGTACGATGAATCCAAAGCAGATTTGAGCGCAAACGACGCCCTAGATTTGGATGATGAATACGCTCAATTATCTGGGATCGTAGACCCTCGAGTACTCGTCACAACCTCGCGAGACCCCTCAACAAGACTGTCTTCATTTGCAAAGGAAATCCGATTGCTTCTCCCAACATCCATACGACTCAACAGAGGAAATCTTATCCTACCCAACCTCGTTTCCTCCGCACAAGCATCAGGTCTTTCAGATATCGTCCTGCTGCACGAGCACAGAGGTGTTCCAACGGCCCTGACATTATCCCACTTCCCTCACGGTCCGACAGTCTCCTTCTCCCTTCACAACGTCGTCCTCCGCCACGATATCCCAAACAGCTCGCGAGGCACAGTCAGCGAATCCTATCCACACCTGATCTTTGAAGGCTTCACATCCAAGCTCGGTCTGCGCATGGTCCGGATCCTGAAGCACATCTTCCCACCTCGGGAAGCCATCACCAACAAAACGAAAGTCGGAAGCAGAGTCGTGACGTTCAAGAACATCGAGGATAGTATTGAAGTCCGCCATCATGTTTTCGTAAGAACCGGATACCAGAGTGTGGAGTTGGCAGAGGTTGGACCGCGAATGACAATGCGCTGTTTCGAGATCAGAGGGGGAACGCTGGAAAATAAGGATGGTGATGTTGAGTGGCGCTTGAACCAGTACACAAGAACGAGCCGAAAGAAAGATTACTTGTGAAGCTGTTAAACGAAAGATCTGCTTGTTTAGCGTGGCGTTTCGGAAATGGTAAAATTACTTACTGATTGAAAATGGAACTGGAAAAATCGCCAGCGAAACCAGATGGCTATGAAGTATGCGAAGCCGAGAATGTGAGCTTGGAGGTGGAAAAGATCAATGATCTCCATCCATACTCGAGCACTTTCTTGAAGGTGTGGCCAGAGCGAAATCGTGAAGGCTGTGCGGTAGGCTTCATTCATGACGCCATGGATGAATTTGATACTGAGAAGTGATTGGGACATGGTAGCAAGGACCAAAACTGTGGATCAAAGTACTAAGATCGCCGGGTTTCCATCTTATCTATCGAAAGTGCTGTTGTTGTCCTTTGCCTGAGACTATGCAGGGTGAGGTGTGACTGGGACGGAACGGACTGGACTGAGCCCAGATTCTTTCTTCTTTGATGGAGCATATCTCGGAATCCTAGCCTGGTATCTCCAACCAAAAATTGTCTGTCCACTTCGGTGCAGCTTCTCCTTGTGTCAGACTTGAAAAATATATGACTGTTTGTTGCACCAAGATTCGACCGATGCCTTCTAGTCAGCAATGTGCAATAGTCCAAGAACATCGTGATACCTATTGAGCAATTGTTGATGGGCTAGATGAAATAATGTTTTCTGCAGTGCTCAAAGCCCATATGCAAGAATGCATCTTCTTCACTGCCAGAGTTCGGTATACCTGCTAGTATGAATCTCATTATCCTTAGGCGCGACTGCTCCACCAGCGACATTTCCCTTCACCAGTACACATTCTCTGGCCTCATCTAAGTCTTTGCTCGTCAACTCCTTGCCTTCCAAACGCGCCACCGCCATAGGTAAGAACGGCACTCGATCGCCCAACGGAGCATCCGCCCCAACAGTCTCCCTCCAAGGCTTACACACCTTCAACCACCACCTACCAAACCAAGCGAGATGCTCCTCCCAAAACTCAGGCGTATCCTCCTTCTTCCGGTCCAGGATCACATATACAGTTTCCATTCCCCATGTGTATCCGCAGGTTCTCGGATCCCAATCACGCCGATTGAAGAATGACACCGGGAGAATGACATGCTGCACACCATGAGACTGGAGCCCCCTAAACGGAGCCTCTGACGCAAACAGCAGACAAGCTGGTCTGAAAGCCTTCCAAAAGCGATTGTATTGAATAACCAGCATGACATCAATACCTGGCCGCCAGTACATGTCCAGCATCGGTAAAACTGGGTCGCCCATTAGAAAGCGGGCGAGTTCAGCGCGCTCGATGTCAATCCCTCCATCAGGCTCAAAGCCGCGTTTGTACACTGCCAAGGAGGCTTCTCGACTCTCTACGCATACGTGGAAGATGCTGGGTACAGTTCTTGGAGGTACAAGCAAGGGATTATGTCTGTCCCCAGGTGAGGTTTCTATGGCGTTGGTAACATGAATTATTTCTCGATCCGGTTGAGCTAGGAGCCAGATTTTGAGCCTGAGCTCGGTAGGGAGCTGAGAAAATGGGTGGAATGTTTGTCTGCTCATGATGGAGAGCTTGGTGAAGCCGGCGAAAACAAATGCAGACTTTAAGGGCTATCAGCAACAGGATGTCTTTCAAAAGTCTGTATCTCTGGATTACAGCTTGCCGCACCTACAACCTCAGTTATCTAGTTCAGTGAGTCGAGTTGACGGAACGGGCGGTATGACAGGATAGACTTTCTGATGTGAACAAATGGGACAAGTGCTGCCACTCGAAACCCTTCTTCAGCTGACGTTGAGTAGAATTAAGACTGGGAACTATATATACCCTGAACGTTCACGCGCGTGAAATTCTAGGAGTCAATACCTATCAGTTTATTGTTCCGGAGATGAGTGTGTCTGGAAGGAATAAAGAAGTCTACGATGAGATGTTGTCTTGGGAAGGTCTCTTGGCGCGTATGTGCCGAGCCAATGGCTGCTCGAGCCCCACTTAAACAACAAAAGGGCACCTCGCCTCCAGGCACCCTCACCGCCAAACATCCCTTCCGACTTGAAATCCTCTCTTCAATTCAGGAGAAGCAGACGATCAACTTTCTACTCGATGTTGCACCTTGTTCTCATAACTTAAGTTTATTCCAGCTTCAGCTTTGACATTTTCTTTCTCAAGTTATAACTTATCATTCATCTCTCTTGTTTGACCAATGACATACTGTATATCGTCTTGAATGCTGAGTCGGCCAACCATTGCCACCAGATTCCAATGTTCTGTTGTTCCTTCTATATTCAGTACCGGCAGACTGACCATCATTTCAGCCTATTTTCACAAGTATGAAGACTCAATCTTTCAGACCCTTCCCAAGGCTTCCAGCCGAACTTCGCCTCAAAATATATTCATTCGCTCTCTCAGAACCCACCATCATCACATTTAACAACCGGAGACTCGATGACCGCACGCGTGAAGGGACCAATGTAGCCTGGGGTCACTGCAAGGGCGACAACCACATTTTTGTCAGACATCGGCCAGTACCCAGTCTGTTCCACGTCTGCGCCGAGTCACGAGCGGTATGTCTTCAACACCATACCCAAGGTTTCGAGGTCTTTGTCACAAAACGGAAAAGCGCAATCATGTCGCCATGCACCGTACATGGACATTACCACGACGGCGTAAACACAACCCGCAAACCTCGTTGCCGTCATGAGAACACCATGTCCTCTGGAAAGCTTAAACACATCTACTGGAATCCCAACGTGGATATCATACATATGAAACGACTGCCTATAACCGATGGTGGTATCGGAGAAGATGGTTGGGACGACAGTAAGACCGCCGCCTATCTTTGGGCAGATTACCATTGGTGCAGCTACAAGCTTGCCATCTGTGGAATCCGTCGAGTTGCAATGAGCCTTGTCATGTTCAAGCGATGGTATAGGGCTCCGAGGCAGAGGATTGTGAGGGGCGTTGAAGTGGTATATGTCCTTCTCAATCGCCAAGTCGGCGATGGAGACCAAGAATGGGATGAACATGTCAAATGGTTTGGGAGGTGGTTTGCTCCTCACATGAAGTCTCTCCTTGAGGATGAGATGGTGAAGGCTGATCCGCTTCCTTTCGACACATTCCAGTTGAAATTGGTTGGATTGATAGGAGAAGAGGGATTGGAACCGAGAGATCTTCTGAACGCCATAGATTGGGTGGAAGATACAACTGGTACCTGGAGTTCCGAAGACCAGGAATTCCAGAAACAACGGTACCCAGAGATATTCAGATGAAAATTCCAGAGGTCAATACAGGCGAGGCTACAGGTCGTTCCAGATGTAATTGGTTTCCCAATCACGCCAATAATTTGATGAAACATGTCTGACCTGTCCCCTGCTGAGTCGGGGCACCGGTCTCCGTTTCTTCAAGTTTCTTAAAAGAATGTATAGGTACATCACCGCCTCCATCTCACAATATCTGAGAATTCCTTTTAGGAAAGTCATCATCTTCTCTCTTGACGATCTTAATTCTCTTCCCGTGCATAAGCCAGATACGACTATGGAAATTGCCAGACAACAAAGAGCAAATATAGTTTACTTTATTTTGGCACTCCAGTCTATATAGTCAACACCACCCAGGCACCATTACGGGTCCAACTCTTGATTCAACCGGAAGCTACGGCTTAGGACCTTGGCTCATGGTCTGACAGCTCGCTTACGAAGTGAGGCAAACCACTCCAATGGAGCTAAATGCCGTGGTGGACAATGGAAAAGACGGTTTACTCTTCCAGATTGCCGTTACTTTCTTTATTCTTGGGAATGACAATGGAGCCTCCGAGACAGATCTTCGCCCGGAGGTTCTAGCAATAGAGTGGACAGGAAGTCCAACTCGCTTCTCGACTACTGAAGTCCGAATCTGCCGGTAATAGATTTGTATGCTTCTTAAGCCTTCTGAGACACCTTTACCTTGATAGTCAAGTGTAAACCTCAGTGACGCTGCTAAGAGGCCTAAGGCTAGCGTTAAGACCTAAGTTTTATTGAAAGAAAAATACTCGAGACAATGTGTTATTCTGCCTGTTTGCTTGAATTTGCTTTGTTTGAATACAAAGAACGTTCCTGCTCAAGCGCTGCACAGCCTTTAATCCCCTGACGTCGTTCGGTATTAGTTGCTCCATTGTCAGACCCAAGAATAAAAGGAGTATTTGGCCTGGATGAAATTTTCTCGGCCCACGACACAATTCGAGAAATTTGACTAGGCGTATAGTGGAGTATCCGCGCAGTTGCTACTCGATCCACTTGTGGATTTTTTTGTCAATTTCATTCAGCCGATACCATACCAAGTCAGCCGTGACGCAGCCACCTTCACACATCATGGCTTCGACTGTCCTCCCGTTCTATGCCAGCAGGGACACACTCCCGGCGGATCTGCCGACGGACGAGGAGATTGAGAACTCCGTGGAAATATATGTTGACCAAACTGCACGCAAAGTAGTTGGAGTTGGGCCACATTTCGTCGTCAAGTACGGCCGGCAAATTGACCTCATCGAAGGCAAGAACATGCTCTATATTCAGCAAAACACATCAGTCCATGTCCCCAGAGTATATGCACTGTACTCGAAGCCGGACAACGGGAAGCATTACATCGTGATGCAGAGAGTCGTGGGCGAAACGCTGGCCAGTCTATGGCCGACGCTCGATGTCTCCCAAAAGACAGCTATTTCCAGAAGTCTCCATAGTGCTATGAACACCCTCCGAGTACTGCCATCCCCGGGCGGATATTGTAGCTTGGGGAGGCAGCCGCTCCAGGACGGTATTTTCTGGACTGGCAATGATAGAAAGATGTCGCCAATAAATGGTCCGTTTGAGACCGAGGACGAAGTAAATGCAGCAATGGTCCAAAAGTATATTTACAACAATCTACCAGTCCAGAAAGCCGACTTTTACTCACGAACTCTCAAGATAGTACTGCAGCATCACCAGCCGGTTTTTACTCACGGAGACATGCAGCGAAAGAACATCCTGGTGAGGCCAAGACGGCTGCTGGCAGCACAGCCAAGCGGTGCAGAAACAGCTGCGCAAGATTTCGAGATCACTATTCTGGACTGGGAGACAGCAGGGTGGTATCCGAGCTACTGGGAGTATTCGAGAGCAATGCTTGGATGCGGGAGATGGGAGGATGACTGGCATGTCTTCTTAGCTCAGATATTGGAAGAATACCTGTTAGAGTGGGCATGGGTAAACATGATGCTCGTAGAGCTGTGGTCATGAAGCATGCGTGGGATTAGCGAACAAGTATTCACGTCCGGATGTTATCTAGAATGGCAATTTGTATAAGAATGCTTCATAAATCTCCCTCACCTACCTAGATGCAGATAAAGGGATACATACCTACCAAGGTAAGGTTATTTATTATATGTACCTAGGTCTAGACTCTAGATCTACCCAGGTACCTTGGCTTATAGGTCATCTATTGGCTGCAGCAAAAGGTGGCCGATTCAGCCAGGTGCCTAGTTACTTGAATGTCGTATTTTTCCCAACAAAACTCTTTCAAATCTCACTTAAAAATCACTAGAAGATCGAGGTACTATTTTCAAAACTATTTCTAATGATCGAATTTAATTTTTGTCACCATGTGTTCTGAAAGTGATGTGATGTTCTACCTGTGCCTGAATTGGATCGGCCACCTTTTTCTGCAGCCATTAGGTACTGTTGTTTCAGACGACAGTGTCACGACACTGTAGCGTCTGTTATTCGGACATTATCAAAACTGAATTTCTGACGTGGACTCATTCGTCATGGACGACCTCGGAGACACAAAATCTTCCAGCACACCCTCCTTTCCCAATGTGTGAACAACATCCACCATCCATTCCTGGCATCTCCGCACTGGTTCCTGCGGAAATAGCCTCTTCGGTCCATCGAACTGCCTTTTCGGCTCCGGCACAGTTTCCACCACTTCCTGAACCCTCCCATTCTCGAAAGCTTCTACTCCGATACTGCCGATTTGCGCCATGGAAATGAAGTCCACCTCTGCAGACGGTGGCGGGGCCGGTTTATGATTGAAGAACATTCCGTTTTATATGTTGCCCGAGACTTGGTAGATGTAGCCACTTCCTGAAGGGGAGGTTTGGATGAAAAGGGAGTGGTGGTCTCGTGGAAGGCCGAGAGTTTTGAGAAGATAGGCTGGATATGACATTGTTTCCGAAGACTCAATTTGTTGCAGAATTGGTAAAGCTTTTAGGCACCGAGCAAGAATATCCATTAATTTGATGCCTTTTGTGAGTGGTCTGGTAACGATAATTCTGCCAATATAGGCATTCGCCGAGGTGGATTTTCGACACATGAGCGGATGGTATTGATACAAACTCGTAAATCGAGCAGAACAGTATATGCGATTGTCCGACTGCTTACTAAGGTATGACTGAAAAGCTTTGTTGACAAACAAAGAAGAGTTTTAGGTTTGAAATTTCTAGGTTCTGGCCCTGTGTTAATGTCACTGAGTCAACACTCCAGATCACACCAATCAGGATAACGTTACCAATCTACTTTGACTCCCATTGGGGAATCATGATGGATCCTCTCTGGTGAACTCCGCAAAATTGACATTCACCGAATGTTCGAAAGTGAAGTCATTCCCAAAGAGGGAAACAGTCATGTGACCCATTACGCGCCTTTTTGATCACTTCCCACGGCGCGTCTTCTTTCGTCCAACACGAACTTTCCCATTACACGACCACCACGATCACCAAAATCGACGCCGCAAACTCTCGCCCTGGCTCTGCATACTTCGCAATCGCGTGGAATCCTCCAATATCGACGCGTTTGACGCGTAATTCTCTTCAGCCCCACGCGTCCCTCGAAATCACTCAATCTCGCGGGTAATTGGCGCCTCACTTGCACCAAGACGACCTCATTCGACCTCTTTCGCATCCCTCTACCCTCTGTCAATATCATACCAGCAGCCAAGATGGTCAAGCCAGCTGGTCCAGGAGTATACTCGGCGACCTACAGTAATGTATGTGCTCTGTGGGAGGGAAGCGGTGGTGCAGTTCTGACCTCGTTAGATCCCCGTCTATGAATTCCAATTCGGAGAAGGCCTCAAGGAACATGGTGAGCTGCGGCCTCGTTTACTCTTTCCACGCATGTGCTGACGAATGCGAATAGTTATGCGCCGTCGGGGCGATGATTGGATCAATGCGACACACATCTTGAAAGCTGCCGGTTTCGACAAGCCAGCCAGAACCCGTATCCTGGAGCGCGAAGTCCAGAAAGAGACGCACGAGAAGGTTCAAGGTGGATATGGCAAATACCAAGGTGCGCTTGATAGTTGTGGGATTGCGGAGCTCCTGTCTGACAGTGATAGGAACTTGGGTCCCTCTTGAACAGGGTGAAGCTCTGGCGCAACGAAATAATGTCTACGAAAAACTGCGGACCATCTTCGAGTTCACCCCCGGCAATATCAGTCCTCCTCCTGCCCCAAAACATACGACAGCAAAGCCAAAGCCGCAGAAGAAAAATCCAGCTGTCCCAAAATTTGCGACAAGTAAGGCTCAGAAGCGTCAAATCGCACATAGCAGCACTAACGGCATAGAACCAGTGGCCGCACCCGCTCGTATGATCCATGATGAATATGATGACAATTCCCAGATGGATAACGAGAGTATTGCGGATGATATGACAGTTGGCTCTGCCTCGTTCATGGCCGAGGATGATCGATATGACATGTCCCAGCAGAATACCGGCCATCGTAAGCGCAAGCGTGAAGAGCAGCTACAAAGTGCCACTGATCGAGATCATGTTTTATACGCCGATGAACTGCTGGATTACTTCATGCTCCCCCATGGCGGTCCAAAGCCGGAACCACCGATCAACTTCCAGCCAGATTGGATCATTGATTCTGACGGACACACCGCACTTCATTGGGCTGCTGCAATGGGTGATGTCGAGATCATGAAAGAATTACGAAGATTTAATGCCAACCCAACCGCTCAAAATATCCGAGGAGAGACACCTTTAATGCGCTGTGTTTTGTTCACGAATTGTCAGGATAAGCAAACGATGCCAGCAGTGGTCAAGGATTTGATTGACACCATCGACTGTGTCGACTTCTGCCAAGCCACTGCCCTTCACCACGCAGCAGCAATGACAATAAGTCGCCAGAAGCATCAATGCGCCCGATACTACCTGGATATCTTGCTCAATAAGATGTTAGAAGTCCTCGATCCGGACCATTTCCAGCGTATTATTGATGCACGGGACATCAACGGTAATACTGCTCTTCACATTGCTGCGAAAAACATGGCCCGCAAATCAGTCAGAGCTTTGCTTGGTCGAGGAGCTACACCCAGCCTCCAAAACGCAGAGAAGGTCACCGCCGAAGAACTGATTCAAGACCTGAACGAAAACCGACGATCACAACGAAATCGTCAAGGTTCATCCTCACCTTATGGACCGGACTCTCGATCGGTATGGGAGATGCCAGAAGAGCCCAATCGCGCCGTGCCTCATCATGAGTCTGAGGCCGCCATGTCTATCGAGTCTCGCATTGCACCAATGATGCTTGAGAAGTTACAAGGCTTGGCGAACTCCTTCGATGATGAGCTTGTTGAGAAGGAGACTTCAGAGAAAGAAGCAAGACGTATTTTGACTAGCACGAAACAGGAACTGGAAGCAACCAAGGTTATGAGCGCCGAGATGGCCCTGCAGAAGGAGAACCCAGACGTCGTTGCTCAATCGATGGAGAATCTCGCTTACATGGAGAACAAGGTTACAGGAATCATCGAGCAACAGCAAAAACTCCAACTCTTGGCCTACGCTCAACATGAAGAGCAGAAAAGCAACGGACACATGTCGAGTGGAGAAGACGATATCGGAGAGAGAGTCATGCTGGCAAAGATGCTACAAGAAGAAGAGAACAAGCGTAAAAACAACGTCACCAAATACTCGGACGCTTTGAGCAAAGCCGGAGCTGGCGAGAAGGGCGACCAGTATCGCAAACTTCTCTCCCTCAGCCTTGGTGCAGAGGTCGAGCACATGGATGAGAATATCGATACCTTGCTCCAACAACTTGCCGAGGACGAAGACGGCCAAGAAGGCGAGACTGTCCTTCCGCACGTTTCCTGATCTTTACTGTCCACGTATTTGTTTGCCCGCTTGGGGTCTTGCCACCAATCTGTGGGCCATCTATCTGATTGTTCATTGTTTCCCCTCTTTTCCTCAAATCTGGGTATGAATCATAGGAAGCATAAAAGGACAGGCGTTTGTTGTTTGTTGTTGTCTCCCTGGCGTTGGGTTCGCCTGTCAGGTCTACTTGTCGAAAACCCATTTGTACAGCACTGGGTCTGGTATGGTATGGTATTCTTTTTTGGGCGTTGTCGCTGGCGATACGGGGTATTTACGACGTTACGGACATCTGACACCAAGGGCGGTTTTCTTCACATATGCGCGAAAGGCGCGAGGTCAGATCAGGCATGCATGGATAGGATGAACGGCATTGGGGTGGATCTATTGTGTATGAGTTCTCGCCTGTATTGGAGTATCATCGGACTCGTTGTTCTGCTTTGTTTGTCAAACGAACCTATCGTTGTTCTATCTGTTAGGGGCATGCATTGGTCTTTGTGGGAGTGGTCACGGTTTGCCTTTCGGCATTGTAAGCTTTGTGTACCCGGCCAAGGAAGACAAAGCAGCTTATTTGTTAATTCCCTGCCTGCCTTACAATGCATTGTCCTACGAGTAGTTAAGATGGCTGGTGTGTAAGCAGCCACAATACACCACATCATCCTCTCTACTTCTCGTTTCTTCGGGTTCGTGGTAGATGTGAGTATCGAGACTGGAGTCTCTATTTCTCTCTTCCTCAATTCGTTCGCCACCCACTCCGCTCAATTCCGTTTCAGGGAAACGAGCATACACACCTGCTCACCATGAAATCCGACTCCTTCCTCCTCCGCCCCCTCCGCACCAGCTGCAAAACCAAAAGGGGATACGCTCGCCGCTCTCCATCGAATCCTCTCATCCTCTCACCCTCACCATCATCTTCCTCCTCGTCCTCATCCTCATCCTCCTCTCACGTCCCATCGGACAGCCACACCGCCATCAAAGCACACTTCCAGCGACTCATCCACTCTTCAAAACAAAAACCACGCCAGTCTCCTCCCTCTCAACTCCACTCCAAAGCCACAAACAACTTCTCTTCCACGTTCTCTGCCTCAGCAGACGGAAGTCTCCGTATTCAACACGACATCAAACTCCAAGATGTGGAGGGCCAGAAGCGGAACCAGCCCCAAAACCAGATTCCTCAACTCGTCTACGAGCATGAGCTAGTCGACGGTGTGGTGCATGATGCGGAAAGGGGCGAGGTTTGTGTGGTTCTTGAGGTGGGTGTTGCGCGGGTAGTGGGCGTGGAGAGGGTGAGGTGGTGGGAGGTTGGGGTTGTGGATTTAGATCTGGAGGCCGATTTGGGTGTGGTTGGGAGGGAGGGGGATAGGAAGAGGCAGAGGTGGATAGAGGAGGAAGATATTGGGAGGGCGTTTTGAGAGTGTTGAGAGTGACAAGGGGTGGTATCTGCGAGGCTTTGGAGAAGGGAATGATAGTCTAATTGTCATCTCGGCATCGGTAGGGATTTTGTTAGGTGCGGTTGTTTTTGACCGGCTTCGTTGTTGCGCCTGCTCGCTTACGAGCTATGGATCAACTTTGTGGGCAGGCCTCTCAAATGAAATAAACTTTTGGAACAGTTGGAGGTTGTAAACAAGTGCATGATGCGTGACAATATGATTATTGTGTAAGATTTAATTGAATTATCTCGGTGCTAATGAAATGTCGTCACTTGCCCATATTGTGGTCATGAGAGGAAAGCTTGGGTCTCTGAATGGCACAATCTTTCACTGCTGAAGCTACTCATACATAGAAAGGCAGATGATTATTCTCCAATTTTAGTTTGATTTCCTGAAGCAAAGATATGTCTCTAGGGTAGGTAGGTGGAGTAAACATGGAACCGAGAGTGTTGAAGTCTAGAAGTCATGTGACATAAAACTTGATTACCCAATCATTGCATCTTGACTCGCGACCCCCACTCATCTCAACTTCGTCCCATGGTCTTCAAACCGCGTCAATATCATCATCATTTCGCTGCTTACGTGCCATTCTCGTCTGAGAGACGACTCCTATAGAGATTCCTGGTCCCTTCAACTACATACCTCAACAGGAGGGTTTGCAGTCCGCTGCAGTCAAACGTTGCACCCAGCCACCTCGTTTATCTCGCGTTTGCCAGACCGACAATAGATAACGACAATATCGAAACGATGGGGGCTTACGATCCAGAGAAGGAGATTCGACAACCATTGCTGAAAGACAGGCAGTCTTCCGATCCGGCAGAATCGATACAACCGAGCAGGAAATCAACTTCATCTTCGTCCTCGTCCGAGAAGCGGCGGAAACCCACTGTATCGACCGTTGCATTTTCACTTGTCCTTCTTGGAGCTATTTTAGCATTCTTCTCATCGTTGACTCTCCTGCTAGCACTCGCCAACACGTTATCGAGTTCGCCTGCAGAAAAGCTGGAGGCATGTGCCTGGGAAACCCTCAAAACTCACGTGTCGCTTCTCGACGTCCCCCAAATCAGCCATGAGGAGTTTCTCAAGCGTCAATCCATTTTGGCCGCCGCATTGGACGAAGCTGGTGTCGATGCTTTTATCGCCGAACCGTCAGCCTCTTCCAGCTATTATGCCAATATCTCCTCTTCATACGATTTGTCCGAACGTCCATTCTTGATGATCTTGGACCGAACAGGCAAATTCTCTTACCTGGCACCGAAATTCGAGCTAGGTCGCATTGCTGGCCTCGACATGGTCTTCACGGAGAAGACAGTCATTGAATGGGCTGAAGAGGAATCACCCTACGAAGTCTTGAAGCGGGAAACCGGGTACAAGAAGATCATGCTGGATGAGCATGTCCGATTCATGATTGCCGCCGGTGTCCAAGCTACTGGCATCGACGTCGTTCCCATGTCCCAAGCTATCCAGTCACTCCGCTCAGTTAAGACTGAAGCTGAACTTGCTATCCTCCGCGGGATTAATGGCTTCACTCTGGAGCTGGTTCGCTCACTTCAGAAATGTATCGACATCGGCATGTCACAAGAAACCATCAACACAGCTGCCCACAGTCTCTTCTCTCGAGCTGATGTCGGAGCAGGATATTGGGCAATCATCCTCTTCGGCGAGCAAGCAGCTAGTCCTCATGGTGGATCTTCAGGAAAGACATTGCAAAACGGAGAGTTCGTACTCATCGATATTGGATCCAGCCTGCACCGCTACGGAAGCGACGTTACTCGCACAATACTCCCTTCTAAATCTACTGTCAGCAAGGAGCTCATGGGTATCTGGAAGACTGTTCATGCTTCGCAGATTGCAGCTGTGGCTCTTATGCGTGTCAATGAGACGTGTTCGGACGTGGACGCTGCGTCGAGGAAGGTCATTACTGACGCGGGGTATGGTCAGTTTTTCACTCATCGACTTGGGCATGGTCTGGGATTGGAGATGCATGAGCATCCTTATTTAAATGGTGCCAATTCGGAGAAGTTGAAGGTTGGAGAGGTGGTAACGAACGAGCCGGTATGTTTTCTTCCTAGCTTTTCTCAGTTCATTTGTCCTTCCTGAATCAATTGCTGATTTCGGTGTAAGGGTATTTATGTCACTGGTGAGCAAGCAAAGGGATTAGGCAAAAGCGTTGGATTTGGCGTTAGACTTGAAGATCCGATTTTGGTCACTGCACATGGCGGTGTGCCAATGACCGGTTCCAGAGCCAAGTCGCCCTACGAGCCATGAACAAAATACCTATTTTGTCATCTTGAAGCCGTTTTCGGTATTGATATGAGGATGTCATATAAACTGTATATTTCAGACCCGCAATTACATATCCTTCCCTTCCAATATTTTCTTTGGACAAAATAATGTTCCAAGGTTTGTGCTCCAAATGGTGAAGGCTTTGTTGCACAATTCTGGTCAACCGTCACCGCTCTCGCTTATTGTTGGTTTTGATTTCGCCTGACTCACCTTCCAACAGTTCAGCTCCTCGATCCATACAACAATTAATACAACTCCTCCAGCGAGTTGCTCCGCAGTTCTCCTTTATTAAACACTCACAACCGCCATCATGCAGTCTCCCACCTTCCATGTTTTCCCTCTCCTGCCTAAAGAGCTCAGATTGGAAATATGGAGACATGCTCTACCACCACCAAGGATCATCGAAGTCCTATTCACAAATGCAAATTGGCCGTCACAAAGCATCTCAGATTTCTCAGTAGATCACCTAATTGGCTGGGGTTGGATTGTCTCGATGGACGATGTTCCTCTACCGCTGCTACGAGTTAATATCGAAGCTAGAGAACTCACACTGAGCATTTACGATCGACTTCCGTCCGGTCTCCATATTGGTTTAACCAATCTTTACCGATACATCTCTTTCGACAGGGATACATTTTATGCTGCAAGACACTTGCAAGAATGCCTCTTCAACGCGTTGGGAGGGGTGTTCTACGATATCCAAAATCCAAAGCATCTGGACATCCAAGACTCAATCACTAGCTATGAATCTCGGGTCTCTTTCAAAAGGGCCGTGGACTTGGGACCTTCCCACACATCCTGAACTTGAGCGCCTCTCTGACCTAGGAGGTCGAAATGAACCATCACTTTTCCTGATGACTCTCTTCCGTTCATTCCCAAAGCTCAAAGAATTCATCGTGATAATGGACAGGAAGGTTCCTGATGACCGACCACCCATTGGGACTCCACAGTTCTCAATACACTTCGAAGACTCTCACGACCTCGCAGGTGGAGATATCTCAGGGCGTTGGATCCCAGGAGCTCTCAAGCATTTGAAAGAATTGTTTCCAGACTTACACCAGCCTCATGTTTGTCTGGCCCGTTTGACGGAGGAGAGTAACCCATCAATCCTCAGACGTCGTGATAATTATCTTCATGCCTGCTGTAAGTACTGTGAGGCAGGACTCGATAGGCAGCGATCGGAGTTTGCATCTGTCTCACCTCCTGGATCGGATGCTGCAAACCCAATATTGCCAATGTCTAGCTCTTAGTTTTTTCGGGTCATAGTGGTATCTACTGAGGATATCGTGGTCCCAAGGTAGAAATCACTATCGCCGTGATACATACCTGCCGTCCATGATAAGGAGTATAATAACGCTCTTTTTTGACAAATCCGTGAGAGCCAGGTAGGGCGGGGTTCGATCAGTTGCATATCTGCAGTATTGCTGCGACGGTAACCTGATTGGATGCCCTTGAGGTCGGACTGGGTGGCAAAGACAAGCACGGCATAGGCTTGAGAGACATTCAGCTGCGGGGTTCGAAGGGAATAAGAGCTTTGGTAGTACAATCTAGCTGTGGGGCGCGAAATTTCCTTCTCAATTGTTAGCTGCTGTAGTTTTAGACGTTTACAGCGTTCCAGCATACTTTCATTACGGTATTTTACGGAGGCTGCAGAGGAACCACTCCAGAGATTCCGACGTAGATATGCATCGGTTTCACACTGAAATGTCAGAATCTAGTCTAGCTTTAACTTTCATCATGCCATCCATTCCATCTAAGGGTTTCTGGCGTTTTAATGCCTTTGCTTGTGGCGTGCCACAATTCACTTTATTCTAAAGTAATGTGATAGCTGCGCTGTAGCCTGTGCTGTAGCGAACAGCGCTGATGATGGAATCTTGGCCCCTCGCTTCAACTGCTCTCGCTTGTTGTTGGTTTTCATCTCGTCTGAGTCACCTCTTCCCATTGCCATCCTTTCACTCTTCAATCTGTATTTATATAGATCGCTGCTCCTCCTTCAGCAAGCCTTTTTTTTTTTGGCTTCTTCTCTATCAAGTGTTTTGAAGCAATACCCCACAATATCAAACATGGCACCCCAATCATTCCACCTCTTCCCGCTTCTCCCTAAGGAGCTCAGAATAGAGATTTGGAAAATAGCTCTCCCAGACCCACGAGTTATCGAACTGTCCCTCATCTAGCACTTTGACCCTCCCCGTCTACCACAACGGTATCGCCAAGCCTGCCGCGGAGCATGGGCCTGGATTGCCACAGCGTCCCCAACGGTCTTCCCACTCATCCACATCAATGCCGAATCTCGCGCCTGCGCCCTCGCATCTTACGAGCCCTGTGATATGCCAAACCAGAGCAACCTTACTAGACATCCAATGTATATTGACTACTCCAAAGATACCATTTTTATTAGTCGTTATACTCAAGACCAGCTGCGGGATGTCTTGTTGGGATATTATCAAGCTGTACGCTTCACGAACTGGAGGTTGAAGGTTCGAAATCTGGCAATGTCTTTGGCTGTCCTGAAGAAATCTCGGTATTCTCGAGTGGCTCTGTTTCCTGGTCCCGAGCCAGCTGATCCAAATGGTTATGAAGAAGCAACTCGTTACCTGGCTAATGTCATCCGTATGTTCCCCAAATTACATGACCTGAGTTTTGTCATCGATGGACGGAATCCAGGCTTTGGAGGAAATGTAGAGATTGTGGAAGCATCTTCGGAGCATGAGGATTACGATGTTGTAGGTGGCAGAGATCTGGCTTCCGCATGGATACCTCAAGTCTTCGAAAACCTGAAAACTGTATTATCAGATGGGAAGATTCCTTCTGTTCGAGTCGCACTTTTGATCAACGGACGGGATACACCCAATCTAGAGCGACGATGGAGCTACCTTCGTATTCGCTGTGGAGTGTGCCATCCAGATGGTGCAGACCCGGAACCAGAACCTCCTAGCCAACGGTCAGGTATAGCTGCTAGCCGGTACTGGTACCCAGGGAATGATTTGAGCACTTCTGAGAGTGAAAGCAGTGAAGATGGCTCAGCTGTAGCAGGGGAAGGGGAAGATGGACCATCTGGGCCTGGATCTGATTCTAAGACTGATGCCGACAACCACGGGAGTAGCACTCCTGTGAAGAGAAATTTCATTTGTCGTTTCGACAATCCTAGCTCCTCCGACGATGAAGATGATGGCCCAAGTTTCGCATTTCCGTCATTGCAAAACGAGCGGTCATCGCATTTTCGGGCAACACTGTTGTGAAGGTACAGATGAAGCGTAATGTGGTTGGAGTAAACATGTAAGAACAGGAGAACTGGAGAATAGTCACCTAGGCTTATTTCAAAATCGATTTCTCGTAGATAACCTCATACTCTTCTCAGCAAATTGAGGAACCTGGATATACTAACTAGTCAGGGCAGCTGCTCCATGCATGTGGACAGTCTTTTGCAGCGTTAGGTCTATCGTGCGCAGGGTAAAATGTTACCATCGCCAAAATACCATGCATCACAAATGGATTTAAGAATGCCATCTATCAGGTTGGGGAGGTAAGACATCGCCAGGGTTTCAGGTCGGTCTGGAGAAGTGGGGAAGAAAATCGAGGTCGCCGTCCTGGAAGATATTTACATACTTTGTTGGTTCCTCAATGGATATTCTTCTGGAGATGGATGCATATCTGATCTCTGTATTCGAATACGAATCAAGAGTCCACACAGCACAATACCCGGAAACGCGATCAATTGCAAGTCAGCTTTGCGCTGGCGCGAAGGATCGCAATGTATGAGCCGCAAGGCCTTATACGCATACCTTGAACGAAGAGACACAAAAAGAGTCATGTTTACAATCAAGCGAATCCGGATGATTTCTCGGACCTTTGCCGTCTAGTGTTGCGTAGAGGCAGTCGACTCGATACGTCGTATTGCCCTGAAGCTAAATCCCCCTAGGCAAGAGTGGAGCAATTTCGGCGCCCCTCATGATCTCCCTCGCTTAGCTATTTTGAATCACCCCTTTTCTAAGAGTGTATCCACATCATGCATTTCCATTCGCTTCAGTCCCCGATAAATTCCCAAATAGATGGTGGATACTTGATGATTGGATTTCTAGTACAGGAGAGTCAGTCGTCGATCTTCCGTTGGGATGAACCGCTGTCTGGAAGTGTGGCTGTTCACTCTCCGGGAGATTGAAGTGGGCTCGAAGGCCTTGTCTGTAACGATTGAGTCGCTGCTACCAGGATGTGGTGTTATCCGTATTTATCGTATTGGATGGTACGGTAATCGCATACGATAGGGCTGGCCGCTTTGATTTCTTCCATAACTTATAAGCTGTGTGCCTGGACACCAACATTGCTTGATACAACACTCGGTCGTCCATCCATTCGTTTTTTTCATTCGGTCGTTCGTCATCCACTCATTTATCATCAACTCAACTCTTCAAGAAGCAGAACTCCGTCAATCAGCCAGAAACTTCTTCGAGCAAGACATTCATTCCAATTTATTAGCGGCTCGTTGTTGCATTGGCATACGCAACGTCCTTCCGTGACATACCGTCGATTATTTTGCATCAAATAACAAACTCTTACCAAAGAAAGATCTTCAGCTTTTCGAAATCAGAAACCAGCCAGGAAATTTCCATCATGGCAATAGATCGAGCCGCCAATGGGCTGTACCCATACAAGCCAAACAGCACAATGTGCATCCCAGTGGCCATCCTCTTTGGTGCAAGCGCAGGGTATCACATCTTCCAAATGATTCGAAAGAAGACATGGTTCTACACACCTCTGGTCGTCGGATCAGTCAGTAAGTACTGCCATCTTCCATTCTTTACTCCATCGACTGACCTATCTAGTGATGACACTTGGTTACATTGCAAGATACCTTTCCACCAAGAGCCCAAACTCTCTAATGCCATATATCGCCCAATCGATGTTCATCATCCTCCCACCTTCCCTGTATGCCGCAACACTGTACATGATATTTGGTCGTATCGTTCTGCTGGTCGACAACCCAAAAGCCTCGATCATCCGACCAACTCGCGTCACCAAGATATTCGTGGGAGGAGATGTGCTTGCCTTCTTGATGCAGTCAGGAGGCGGCGGCATGATGGTGGTACAATCCATGGCAGCTATGGGCCAAAACGTCATGCTGGCCGGCCTATTCGTCCAGCTGTTATTCTTCGGCTTCTTCCTGGTAGTATCCCTGATATTCTTCCAACGGATGCGAGCCTCGCCATTACGGCACACCGTCCCGACATACGGCAAACATACTTGGGCTGGTCTGCTCAACCTCCTATTCGCAGCAGCAGCATTGATCATCTTGAGATGTATATTCAGGGCGATCGAGTTTGGCCAGGGACATGATGGTGGATATTTGGCTAGCCATGAGGTTTACATGTATCTTTTTGATACAGCGCCTATGTTTATTGTTCAGGTTATGTTTCACGTTGTTCATGCGGGGGATGTCTTCCCTCCGCATTTTGGAATGGGCAAGCTGGCAAATGATAGCAAGGATGACATCTACTTACAGAGTCGAGTGTAGTTAGATAATCGCAGACTTACAGTACTTAACCACAGCAATAATTTAACGAATTAGCCTTCCATTATGGAGATTAGTTCAAACGTCTTCTCAGCCCTATTATCATAGCAGACTTCCAAATAGTTTCAATTCGATTCATTGAGTCGTGAATATGGTTTGCTCTGCATTAGGGCTCCCAATCCCACGCATCTTCAGATACGATGGTTTCATCGAACGGCGTGCTCAGTAGCTTGGATAAAGCCTTTTCATGATTTGGAGGCCACAGGGAAAGCGAATACGAATACGACAGGGACGTGAGACACGGAGATTGTTCTATGTCAACATGCCTTTGGCATTCAAGGCGTGAATTCCAAAGGATCTATAAGACGCCGTATGTCACTGTCGGTTCAAACAATCATACCGAAGAAATGCTTTCTGTCGTCCAGTCTGGATCGTGCATTTTTGATTGGCTCGGCTGATTCCACAGGGTCATCACATCCCTGGGCATGAAGTTGACCTGAACTTTACTTACTGAGGATTTCAATGGTAAGGCTTCAAAGTTCCAAGAGTCTGTCAAGACATTTGCTAATCATCCAGAGCCAATTTGAATAGGGTATCCGCCTGCTCATAGAGATTGTCGATGTTGAGCTTCCCCAACCCGTCGTACTCGACTCCTTGTGTTGCACATTTAGCTCCAGTCCGCAGGAAGATTTGACCAACAAAACAATCAAGCAATGCTTTCTCTCAGGTGATCGACGATGTCAAAAATGGCAATCGAATTCAGAAGAAGAGTTCAAGTTGTCCAAACGACAAAATCGAGCTGACAAAGCAAGCACACGACCAACTTCCTAATCGTCTATCTCCCTTCCCCAGTTGCTTGGCTCCTTGGCATATGAAGACGCTTGACCCAGATAGTCAGGTGCTGTCACATCCTTTCACATCAAGCCCTGCTGTCGCCGCATCCCGAAGATAAATCTTTGGTAGCTGAAAGCTTGCATAAGTCTTCCTGTCTTCTGCTTGGTCAATTGCTAAGAGTGACGGTGAGCGATCTTCGGAGATCATCCCAACTTGGCGATGGCAATCTACTTCTTCCGCATCACGATGTGTACAAGTAGCTCGCTTTTGCCGGCTGGTCTTTGAAAAGAAACAGTGGGAGGATCCCTTGACTTTTCTATCTAGTGAAATCGGTCAATTCTCTTGTCCGTAAAAATTTCAGAGCATACCGTTCATCATGCTTTTGTCCAACCTCCTCGCCGCTTGTTCGGTGTTAGCTGGCGCAGCAGCATGGAACACAGATGTTCACAATCAAATCGGATTTCTGGCTGAGGAATTCCTATCTCGCGACACAATAGGCATCATCAAGAAGATCCTCGAGCCCCAATACGAAGGATCAATTGGCAGAGCCGCCGCATGGGCTGATGCCTACCGCCGCGAGCCAGGCGGAGAGTACACATATCAATTTCATTGGATAGATTCATTGGATACTCCCCCTTCAGTCTGTAACACGTATTACAACCGTGACTGCACGAAAGGCGGTTGTATTGTGTCGGCCATCGCAAACCAGAGCATGATCCTGAGGGGCTGCATCCGCCTCGCTAAGGACAACAAGATCAAGAACGGGAACAACCTCACCTGTTCCTATGCTCTGAAATTCGTTACGCACTTCACCAGCGATCTTGCTCAGCCGCTTCATACCTCAAATCTTGGTGCTGGAGGCAATGCGTTCAATGTTTCGTTTCGAGGCAAGACGAACAATTCGGTTCTGCACTCAATCTGGGACGGTGCCATCATCTACTCCCGCGCCAACGTCACATCCTTTAGCAACCAGACCATCGCGCCTTACTTCTCCGCCCTGGCAAAACGCATTAAGAAAGACGACTTCTTTACGCCAACTGCCAAATGGATTTCCTGCACCGATCCAGCCACTCCAGTTGCCTGCGCTATGGACTGGGCTGTCGATTCCAATATCTGGAATTGTGATTATGTGTATAGTCAGGATTTCAGCGCGCCGGATCTGAAGACTAGTGGGTACTTTGCGGGTGCGTACCCCATTGTGGAGATTCAAGTAAGCAAGGCGGCGTATCGGCTGGCGACTTGGTTGAATGCTTTGGTGGATGGGAGGTATGATAAGGAAAGGGAGGTTATTTTGAGGGTCAACCCTGCTTGGAAGGAGTTGTGAGGGTACGTAATGTGTAATGATTGAACTGCTCATGAGGTTATACAAGACCGAGTCTTGAATGCGACCTTTGAGATTAGTAATTCACATGTGAGGTTCGAGCATGGGATTTCACGCGCTACGATTGGCATGAATTCTACCCATGCCCGCTCTCAATTTTTCCGCTTCTTCCCACGTCGTCGCCCAGCTTCAGGATCATATGCCCAACTCCCAAAAGCAGAAGGATCAAAATCCACCATCCACTCAGCAAAGATCTCCGCCCTCTCAATAATATCCATATTCTCCCCCTCAATAACCCCCAGCCTCTCCCAAGTCCTCTTCGCAATCCCCCTCGTCTTCTCACTAACATGCTTATCCACCGAAATTTCCTCAAACCTCCTCTTCCACAGCCGCCATCTCTCCAGACAAAACCCGGCTTTCTTTCCCTTCCATGTACCGACTCCTTTCGCACCAGAACCACGATACTGATCAGACCTGAGCAGTTTTTCGCCAATGATATCAATCCACAGCGCTGCAACGGGAAGGCGTGCGTCTATTCTGGGAGCGCCTTTCTGAGTGGCCTGAGCGCGCCACCATGCTGGTGCGGTGGGTGAGGGTTCGTCTTCCAGGATGTCTCGGAAAGAATAGATGGTCCATGTGGAGAAGTCTCGGATTGAGTCTCGCGTTAGTTTTGCGCTGAAGGAGTAGAGGTTAATTTCCTCTTGGGTGCCTTGCTCGGTATCTGGTACTGTATGTTAGCCGCGTACTCACAACTCTGGTTTACTTCTATCCCTTCCACACCAAAAAGATACGTCTTGGTACTTTTGGTGCCTGGTGGAGCTGTGGGGAAGACAAGCAGACAAACGAGCCTCATCAACCAGTACTGGAAATCTTGGGAGCCCTAGACTGAAACTGAAGATGTCCTCGCTTCAGCAGCCAGATCCTGGGACTATGCTCCAGAAGAGCGTGTACCGACAAAGTGTGGCTTTTTGGTGTGGAAGTTAATGTATTTATCTGTACAGTGTGCTTACCATTCTGGGCTTCCCATGCAGCCATTCCAAAATCGTCCAATACCCTCCACTTGCGATCCAAATCATCGTGTACATCTTGCTTAGCGGCGGCGAACTTTACTGAGATTTCTTGGGCAGGAGAGTGATATGGTATTTGTGGTACGATGAACCAGAATTCAGTCCAAAGCCACCACAGGAAGGAGCTTTCATCTCGTCCAAGTTCCTCCTCCAAATTTTGTTGTGACCACTGGAGATATAATTGGTTGACTTCCTGTACGACAACTTCGACGGACGGATGGGGATGGAGAAGCATATCGGTAATAATTGTGGAGATGCGGAGTGTTATTTCTTCCTTCTCGCAGAAGGGGCTGCGGTGGATTGTGAGGAGCATGGTGAGCTTTGTTGGTATGGATAATACAAATGTTGAGGAAATAAATTTAGAACTTATAAGATATTTATTGGGGATTGACCAGTCCAATTCCGATTTGGATAGTATGGCTTAAGATGGCCCTTCCTAATACGGAAGTGCCCCAATTTTGACGCTAAAGGTATGGAAAACCGCATTTGAAGTAGCAAGTATGATGTATAACAGGAACAGTAATGAAATTCATTTCAATGTCATAATATTGGGTGAGGACATTGGGGGATTGCATTTTAGGCCATGAAGATTTATCTGTTCGAAGGAGAGTACGAAATTCAAAAAAGTATCTCCAATGTCTTACACGAACTTCGCAACATTCAGACGTCGAATGCCATTCTCAAAGCCGAGTACAGGTAGTCTATGACCTAGAAATTGCAGCAAGGAAAGTGCGTCCAACTCGACCTTGAACGGAGAAGAGAACAAGGGAAGGATACTTCAAACTACTGAGAGCTCTTCCAATTAATGTCGTAGCACTGGGCTACAAGATTGAAAACACTGCTTCTCGAGGCCCACATGGATCCATCAGATAACATTTGGATGTAAATCCGAAAAGCATCCACAATGTCCCATCCCAACTTCGCGACTTTCAGAACTGAAATGCCTCACATGCTATGCGCCAGGATTGTAAGGAGGAACTGCATTCGAATCGACTTGGCTAAATAGAAAACAAGAATGGTATTTCATGTCGTCTTCCACTTTCACAATATCGCTGCGCTAGCTTAGAATATTGAGAACACTGCTTCTTGAGACATCGGTAGATACCAGGATACGTACTGGATATCGTTACAAAACTAATTTCCAATGTACCACCAAAATTCGCAACATTCAAACCCAGAATTTGATACCACCGAAATTCAATCCTCGTTGCTGACTAATCCCAATCCACGCTAGTCCCCATCTCCAAACCTCAACCTCAAAGCAGCCCTGGGTTCCCCTCCCTCCCCTCCACAAGCCCACACCTCAAACACAATGACCGTCACCGAAGCCGTCAAATCCGCCGTCGGGCTCAGCTCATCACCAGCTCGTACGTGTCCTTCCTTCTTTCCTGGAGCTCAATTAGCCCTGCTAACGGAGAACATAGCTGCGACGAGAGAGCAGATGCGCGATGCCAATCTGCCGATCCAGTACCGTGATAGCTGTGCGAATCTGCTGATACCGCTGAATCGATGCCGGTATGAGGAGTACTATCTGCCGTGGAAGTGTGAGGTGAGTTCGTTCTGCTGTGTTGGGGTTGGGGACGTGGGCGTTGGTTTAGAGCTTGGGATGGGAGATGGGACGGGATGTTTGGGGAGGGGATTCAGGATTGGGGACTGGGGACATTGGGAATGGGAGATAATTTGGAATAGAAAGGCTGACGATTGGCGCATTGCAGACCGAGAGACACAGTTACGAGAAGTGCCAGTACGAGGAGTTCAAGAAGCGGGTTGCGAAGATGGATGAGTTGAGGGCTGCGAAGGGTGGTGAGAGGAGCAATTGAGTGGATGGCATGGGATTGATTGGACTGGGAGTCCTTGGGATCGATGGGAGAAAGGATTTCGAAACGGTGCTGTACATATATCGCTGCGGATGGTATCGAATACAATGGCAATAGTCTAACAAGGATTTGGGTGGCTGCGGATGATGTGTGCATAGCGTCGGAGCATGCGGATCTTTCGGCATGCTGTATGCTAACATATGACGAGTGGTGGAAGGTACCTTGATAATGATGTGGAGAGCTGTCGTGTTGGAATACCGCAGTGGACAGGTGAAGGCAAGAGACATCTGGGTAGAGGAACTGCTGTCTCTCGAACCACTGGGAACATATTTAACGTACTCAAATCCTGATCTACATACTTCGATGACCCTAAGTCTTGATCATCACACGCCAGGCCTGATACTCAAAGAATGGCGAACGCGATATACATCCCTACAACCCCCTTCTACACGCATGCTAATATCTATCACCACAGACTCGACTCCGAGAGAGCAAAACAAGACAGCATCTTGCCAGAGGAGCTCTTGCATGTCTCGCAAACTCTGGCATCGGGTTTGTTTACTCTTGGCTACACTACAAATTCACACCACCTTAGGGTACATTTACCAGTCTCAGATAACCTCGGCGAGCTATCCAACATCCCAGATGTGGTTTTGTCTTTCACATAGACAGTGACAATTTCAGGGGCAGATATGAAGCCATTGTTGATAGAATGAATCGTAGGTCTTGAGGTTATGGTTAAGGCTTGTTTTGAGATGGAGGCGTATAGTAGCAGGCTTAGGTACTGTATGTTACTGTGTAGGGGTATTCGTAATATGAGATGAGTTCAATAGACAGCGACTCCAGGCTCGGGTATAAAATGTGGAGGGAGATGAGAGGGAGTACCAATCGGCAGTAGGAGAGTTCCTTGGACCCATCTATGCAACAGTCATGATCTCTTCTTGTTCCCTCGAGACAACTCCAATCTCACGTCATCTTTTGGGAAAAGCTGAAGAATGTGACAAGCATGACATTTCAATACTTTGCTTACTTCCTCGGTAAAGTCCTCATCAACCCCTCCAGCAACGCAATACCTGCCTTAACTCCATCCAAAATATGAATATCCTTCGCCTCAAACTCCCCTAACTCCTCCACCAACGCCTCATAAACATCATCATCCATCCCCACCATCCCTGCACACCCCAAACAAATAACCTTAATATCCCGATCTCTCACCAACCTCTTCGTCGCCTCCTTCATCTTCCTCTTCACCAACGCCGGATCAGCAGAATGCAGCTCACCCGCCGACAACCCCGTGCTCTCCACGCCCTTAAACCGTCCAGTTGCATCCACACTCTGTAAATCCAAAAACCGCCTCACTCCATCTGACAGCTCTTCCTCCCAGTAACTGCCCGTACTCACAATTCCGAACTTCTGGCGGGTTTCTAGACGCTCTAGTTTGGGATCGGCGTACACCATTGGTAGTAATGATAAGGCAGTTGTGATGCTGGCTTCGAAGATACCGGTCACATGAATCCCAGTGGGAACTTCATCTTGCAGTCCGGCTACTAATGGATGGACGCTGTAGCATGCTACGAGATGAGCATCGTAATCTTCTAGTTTAGGACGTAGGTCCTCATATACGATGCGTGCAGAGGCCATGCAATCGTCGCTGTTATCTATGCTGGCGGGACCCTCGGGTGCGGTGTATGTTGTTATTTTGGTGGTGGTTGGGAACTCGGTATTGAGCTTTTTAATCAATTGCTCGACCGAGGCTGTCATAGCCTTTGAGGTGTTGGGGTTGATGACTAGGAGTTTCTTGGACTTGGGTGCCATGGTTGCGGTTGATCTTGTATCAGATGAGATGATAATGAGTATGTAAATGACCAAATTTAGATCAGCTTTGAAGAATTAGGTCAAAGGTTGAGAGGTTGAATGGTGTAGAAAGAAGATAACTTGTAACACCAAATGTATCAAAAAAATCTTTCGCATGAAAGTGGCAAATGCGACTCGTGAAAATTGTCCGAAAGCGGCAATAACGAGGCTCAAACTGCAGCCTCGTCGGCGGGGAAGTTGCGCCTCGCTTGAACTACGGCGCCCCATTCGACCACCGCTCATCGAAGCTACGCTTCGTCAACTCCCCCACCAACCCCCCCCATACCTTACCTAGGTAGCCAACTCTAATTGCATCTCCACGACTTCACATCCTCACTTCTCCCACATACTACCATCGAACAGTCTGAAAAATGGCGGCGGAACCTCCAATAGGTATGATACCTCTCCACAACCACATCAGAAGCATCTATTGACTCCATTCCACAGTCCTGGACGGAGGAACCGGATTCCTCAAAGTTGGATACGCCGCACAGGTATACATGCGCCTCTCCCTCTCCAGCTATATCCCAAGCTGATTGTCTCCTCTCCAGAACTTCCCCGAATTCCAATACCCCTCGATTGTCGGTCGACCCATCCTACGGTCCGAAGAGAAGGGCAATGATGGCCTCGTCATCAAGGACATCATGTGCGGAGACGAGGCGGCAGCAGCTAGAACTATGCTCCAGGTATCATATCCCATGGAGAACGGTATTGTGAAGAAGTGGGACGATATGCAGCATCTATGGGACTACACTTTCTACGAGAAGATGAAGGTCGACACTACTGGGCGCAAGATCCTGCTTACGGAACCACCAATGAATCCCTTGCGCAACAGGGAGCAGATGTGCGAGGTTATGTTTGAGAGATACCAGTTTGGAGGTGTTTACGTGGCTATTCAAGCTGTGCTGGCTCTATACGCGCAGGGTAGGTCGTCAGATATGAATGTGTAGGAATGATGCTGATTGGAATAGGTCTTAGCTCAGGAGTAGTTGTTGATTCCGGAGATGGAGTTACCCATATTGTCCCCGTCTACGAATCAGTCGTCCTCAACCACCTTACCCGTAGATTAGACGTAGCAGGTCGAGACGTCACCCGCAACCTGATTGCCCTCCTCCTCCGCCGCGGATACGCCCTCAACCGAACAGCTGATTTCGAGACTGTCCGCCAAATCAAAGAGAAGCTATGCTACGTTTCCTACGATCTAGAACTCGACCAGAGATTGAGCGAGGATACCACAGTTCTGGTAGAGAGCTATACCCTCCCTGACGGCCGCGTAATCCGTGTTGGCAGCGAACGCTTCGAAGCCCCAGAATGCCTCTTCCAACCCCACCTCGTCGACGTCGAACAGCCCGGTATCGCCGAATTCCTCTTCAACACCATCCAAGCCGCCGACGTCGACGTCCGCTCCTCTCTCTTCAAAGCCATCGTCCTCTCCGGCGGAAGCAGCATGTACCCCGGTCTCCCGTCGCGATTAGAGAAGGAATTGAAACAGCTCTGGCTCACCAAAGTCCTCGGCGGAAACCCAGAGAGGCTGAGCAAGTTCAAGGTCCGCATCGAGGATCCGCCGAGGAGGAGACATATGGTTTTCTTGGGGGGTGCGGTGCTGGCGAATATCATGGCGGATAAGGAGAATATGTGGATCAGTAAACAGGAGTGGGAGGAGCAGGGAAGTAGAGTACTGGAAAAGCTTGGTCCTAGATAGGTTGGTGCATAGTTGCATGAGTTTTTTTTGGAAGCTGGGAAGGGAATGACGAAAATGAAGCTGATGATTGTTTTTGCGCCGACCACGAACTTTTTTTCTTGATACAGATGATTTTGACTTGTATCTGCGTGTTTGAAGCTGTGGCAAGCAATGAGAGAAGTAGAGGAAGTCCTCCGAAATACCAATCTCATTTACTTCTCCTTCTCTTCCTTCTGTACAATTTTTGAAAGCTGACTGCGGCGGAAATGCCCATACCGCTGTTGCCATGTCTGGCTGAGATGCTTCCAGCTCCAGCGAGTTACTCTACGTCCTTGAATGTCTCTGAGTATATGCCTGTGGGAGGGTATAGCAAATATCAAAAGCCTCAGACTATTTCCTTGAGCGCAGCAGCAGCAGCCGCAGCAGCAACCTGGTAGATGCAGAGGCGAAGCTGTGTTTGCGTATTTACTTTCTTATTTATCATTCTCTATGTGAGATGATAAGTGAGTTCCCGATTTAGGGAGAAAATGCTGGGATGGAGGTGGGGATGGGGCTTCAATGAATGAGCGAGCTTGCTGGTAAGAGAATGATATCAGGTCAGATGGCTGGAAAAGCAGTAAGTGAAATTGGACTTGGACTGAGAGAGGTGTAAGTCGTTGAGGATGAGGATGGTTGGTGTGCTGGGAATCATTTTCCGGTATTATCGAGTGGTAAAATTGGGGATCTGTGCTGCGCTTGTCATGTTCTTGTCCAGTTTGATATACCGGAGTTCAAAATCCAGATCTACCAGGAGGGAAAAGTTCAGTAACCACCTGGTCTGGGTTGGTTTGGATTCTTAACTACTTCTGTTGTGATTCCCACCTTGCGTGTCTTTTCCTCGTAATTTACATGATTTTGAGCCTGGGGTGGAGATTTCTATCCTTGCAAGGTTCGCACTTCTCTTACCTTTTGATGCAGAGAAAATTTATGTCCTTCTCCTTGTGTTGCGTGTGCCGAAACTTCATGACTTATTCTGTGTTTAGCTTGGAATATAATTTCTCTCTTTCCTTTTCACTGATGAAGCCGATTGAGTGATATAGTTCCGATCGGATTTTTCCGTGAATATTCCGCTTCAGCAAGTGAGAAGTGGGAAGCTGGTAAGCTGATGGAGTGTGGAGCCTAGAAACGATTCGAAATCTTTGGTATGTGCTCCTGGTGCAGCGAAAGATAATTAAGATGCTGTCTTGGAGAACGAAACTGGATTGGGTTGGGGAATATCTTCATGGAAGCTCAAGCATGTCTAGGGGCTCGCTTACAGATTGCAGGCATGACAAAACCCCCACGGACGAGCCTAGAAAAAGGTTCTTTAGAGGACGGGTCTAGAATGATGTTTTATAAATTTTATCAGGGATCTGCAGTTCCTACTGGTATTCGAGACCTTGCTAGCTGCTGCATCTTCAAAAAAGCGATTAATTGAGCCCAGATGGCGTGCTGCTAGATAAGTCGAAGTTGTGCTGGGCATTATTGCTTCTGCTCTTAGCGCATCTTTGTTGATCATAGTTTCTTAGGACCAGGTTGCTACGTATTCTCTCCATTTTGATGCAGGTGCTCCTTTTTACTCTCTGCCAATTTAGACTTCGAAGGATTGTCATGCCCTTTCGAGGCCCTCTCCAGGCCCTCGCTCTGCAGCATTATTGCTACCCAGCGCTGACTCCGAAGGTCGAGGCATGTCTTAAAATGCAAGAAGCCGGAACAACACACAGAGCGAAAAGGGAATCTTGGATAATCTTGGCCGTGCACGGGATACAAACGCGCCTTAGGATTGGTTCTAGATAACCTCTGTGCTGGCTTGACGCTGAGCTGAGGGACGGGAAGGTTCGAGCCTCGACAGCTTTGGGAAGAATTAAGCTTCAGCTCTCCACTTTGAGTGTAGTTCGAGATAGCATAACCTTCTCAGCTCAGCCTCATCGAGCTTCAGCTCGCTTCTGTCCCGAGCGGCAATTAAAGCGGCTCATAGATGTGGATCTATCTACAACATGCATTAGGCCGCAATGAGTCCAAGTTCTAGATTTTGACTCGAGTAGCGGTGTGTTGTCGCTTTGTTAGTCGAAGGTTAGAAGCAGCCAAGGATCGTGAGCCTCATGTATCTAGTGATATGTGACACTGATATTTATGTTTCGAGATATACATCCAGTCATAATCTATTACCTGGTCCCTCTACCCAAAATCAAAGACGCCAGCTTTCCCATGCCCAAATTCCATTCATTTCCAGTCTAGATCTTACATCTTCAGCGTAGGCCCCGATGACGGTGGTCCAGTCGCCAATCTCCTGTACAAATTCTGCGCAAACTTAACCGCTGGATCATCAATAAACCTCGTCGTGATCTCCGCCAACCAAAATGTAACAGGGAGTAAAATGATATGTGGTGCCAAGAACGCAAACTCCAAACCAAGTGGTCCTGCCATACTCAACGGGAATGCGTTCGGCCACTGCGGCATGTTCTTCAAGTGTCGAATCCGTACGAATCCAACTGCGCTGTAAAGTCTGTCCGCAAGGATGAAAATAACAGGTCCATGGACCAGGTAGAGACCGAATGAGATCTTGCCCAAATACTGACAGAATCTCCCCTCAAAAAACCTCCTCAGCCATCCAATCCGAGGAATCGATGCGGTGGTGAAAGTCGCCGCCCAGAATAGATAAAACCATTTATAGTCGAATGTAGCCTGTGGCTTGAGATACGCAAGGTAGTACCATCCTCTTGCCTTCCATACATTGTTCATATCCATGTTGCGGGCTGGGACACCGCTGAGGTACAAACCGATGACGAGGAGGTGGTAGAAGATAATCTGCTTGTATGGCTCTAGACGCTTGATGAAGCGCGGGAGGTCGTTATTGATTGCCAGCAGATCCAGGTCGCAGAGTAACATGCCGGCTATGAACATGGCAAAGAAACAGCCGTCGGTGACCCAGATGAAATACCAGATGAGAACACATTCCGCAAACAGTCGTGAATTTCTAGGGAATCGAGAAAATGAAACGAGTGCGACGTAGACTGCTATTGAGCCTTTGAACTCCTGAGGGATCGTCCAGATATGTCCGTTGTATGGAAAGAATGGATTCCCGCTGGTGTCGAACATGAAGCTGAAATTCTTGATGTTGGAGTACCATTCCCATATTTCCTCCCGGTATGTCGCCTTGTGGAAATAATCGTCGGTGTAAAACCCTGGATAATGTGCCATCGTCATGTAAATGTATGTCGTTATAGCTACCGGAATCCAAAGACGCATCCATCGTCTGAAAAGTGCGGACGACAGATTCTCAAACAATTTTATCGTTTCCCCTGACTGCATTAGAGTCAGGGGCTTTGCAGACAAAACATAACCGGAAATGACAAAGAAGACTGGGACGGCGAAATGGCCTCCTGTCCAGAAGACTCGAAGGAAAGGGAATGTCGCTAGGTAATGTTTGCCTGTGTATCCAAATGCATTCTCGAAAATCTCATCGTCGCCGCTGGTCTCCCGTACCCAGGAGTTGTGATGCTGCCAATACACCAGAAATGCTGCAAATCCTCTCAACCCATCCAAATAACCAGTCCGGGAAAGCGGTTTCTTGTTTGCTGGAGCTTTCGTCAGGATCATCGGCCGGACGAAATCCAGAACCTTGTACAGAGCTCGAGTGTGCAGAGGGACCTTCGATTCTGCTTTCGTGCTCTGCCAGTACCCCTTCTCCAAGACGTTGTCGTTCTCGTGCGCCATGTTGACCTTGTGCCAGTTGGTCGGCGAGTCGGGGTTGTAGTTCGACATTGTAGATGACGACGTCGACGACGAGAACAAAACCGCGAAACAGTCTCAATTAAGGTCGAAGACCGACAATACCAAACCCCAGAAAAATGTTGACGAGGGGTCTGCCAAGACTACAAATAGGGGAATTTCTTTGGTGGGCCAGAAGCCATTAACTACCCTTTCGGTAAGGGTTGGTTATCTTCAATAAATCTAGTCTAGATCGCATTGATCAATAGTTTGCAGCTGATCAAAGGCTTCTGGATGGATCAACACAGGCCTTGGTGGGCCAGCACGGCCAGCAAGTGAATCAAACTCATGCAATGCACTTCCTAGTCGGCTAGTCATCTGTTATCAGCTCTCGACCACGATAATCTTCAACGCCGTCGAGTCGAGGACCCATCTCAGCTCTCCATCTTCACATGCTATGATTGATTGAGGCAGGCCCGGGTGTTGGAGTGGGACAGTCAACATTCAGTAGCACACCTCCGAGGTTGCGTAGCATTCTGCAGCATGTGGATAGCGGGGGATATCATATCTGCACCCGCAAGGGGCAGAGGCTTAGCCGGATGGTCAACCAAAAACACCAGCCGTGTTTTCTCGGTTGCTCTAAGCGAAAAGGGGTAAGAAAGAGAACAACAAGCGAGCCGACTCATTGGACGAATGTCTGCGCCATTGCCGACAGGGGACACCAGACAAACCTAAACTCTGGATCCGGTCCTGGGTGTGCCTCCGAGCATGGCTCAAGCATGGGCACGGCACGAGTGCGCTGTTTTGCTGAGCCTGCTTCCCTGCCGCACTGGGTGTTGTTCCTGAAATCAAACTCAAAATCTTGCGTGGCCCTGTGCGAATGGGATGTTTAAAGCCCGATACTTCCGCCACGAATCCTTGGCTTATCTGAAGGCTGCCTGTGAGAGCTGGAAAATATTTGAGCGCTTCAGCTTTCCAACATCACGACTGATACATGCTGGATGATGTTAGCAGCGCTATAATTGGAGACTCTCCAATAATCGACATGAGGGCTGCAGCGGCCATGCGAGGCAGCAGGCTTCCCCTCCATGCCCTCGGAGCACTGCACTGTTTTTGTACTTCCATGCGTAATTGCCCTGATTTTTCCAAGAAGCGGGATGCTGCCGATTTCTTCCTGAAGAAAGGAAGCTTTCGATCTACCGCCTGTGCGGACGGGCAGTGCCCCTGAAAGACGTTAGTGATCGTCTTGCGCCCCACCCCCGCCTTCTAAGCTATCCCTGCAACGGCTTAGATTGGACGACGGACAACTACCCTAATCATTTTAGAGTCGTAGTATTTCAATTTTGTGATGAAGGACAAGACGGAATTTCCGTTGGGCGCTCAGCGACTAAAAAGGATGGTGGAAACTCTATTGCCCCCTAAGCAACAACACAGCTTCGTTGAATGACGCCTCATGTTGTGATAAGGGGTCCACGACCTTCTGGATGGGCAGTGATGGAGGTGTTCACAGATAAAAGCAAAGTAAAGAAGCAGACGAGATGCTACAATATCGATAGAAAACAAATATGTAATTCTACAGCTCCGAAAATTTGTATGTTGACTGGCAAAAGGGGACAGACACCGTAGATGCCGTGTTCCGTAACTGTTCACCACTTTGTGGATTCCACCGCAGAAGTTTCCTGGAAATTTTGATCTGGAAGATTGGCTAGATATGCAGCCCAGCGACAGATATCCCGCTGAAGATAAGCCATCACGGTCTGAGCCCGTTGAACAATGGTGAGCTCATGAAGTGAAAGACGGATCCTGATGTGAAGTTGAGCATTCGAAGGAGGAGAAAACTTCGTGAACAAAGCATGAGATGTGCCCCCTTGATTAAAATGAGCCCCCGAGGAAGAAACAGTCTGGAAGACAGACGACGAGCTTCGGAGATTTGAGGGAATCCAAATCCTTCTGCACCTGGAGGCTGACGATATTTTAAGAAAACAAAGAGCAACCACAGCGGCTATGGCTGTTCATTTCCACAATCGATCGCACGGGGACTCATCTCTTTTTGGACTTACTCGTAGCCAGTGCAACCTGACGATACTACAGTAGTAGCATGGGTGGCAGAGCATGGCAGATTTGGGAACGTGTTGAGGCGGCTTATGGCTGTGGCGACCTGGGCTTCTGGTGGGAAATTACTAACTGCCCTAGACAAACGAGCTGGTTCTTGGCACCTCTGACTGACTTCACATCATGCCCTCCGATTTTGCTTCTGTGAGCAATGTGGTCGTTGTATTCCTCGGAATCTACCACTTCCTCCCCCCCCCATCACCCAAATCCTTTGCCTCAATGACGTCGCACTTGGAATATTGGTCCTCGGCTCACTTGTGATTCTCTTCTCCGCATCTTCTACTCCGCATCTCTTCACACCCTCACCACGATTATTATCGGATGACAGCAAGGACGAGGAGTGGGCTAAGAACATGTCAGCGAGGAGGCCAAATGTCGCTTAATTTTCGGCTGGCGAATAGGAGGGCGATAATTGGATGTCGGCTAAGCACGCAGGTACCGGCTTGATGTGTTTGGCTGATCTTGCACCTAAATAGAAACCTAAACCCGACCTAGAAATCTTATCACCTCGGTCAATGCTGACTCCCATGCCTGTTTTGGGAGTCTTGTCCTCGAATAGTATATACTAGCTTCTAGCTCCCCTGTAGTACACATGTCTTGCTGCGCGCGACCTCGGTCGCCGCCATTACTCCTCTTCTCGGTCGAGATCATGGTGGGTTGCTGTTGACGTTGAGTGGCGCCCACCAATGATGCCCAGGCCAAGTTTCTAAAAATTTGTGATGTTTGTGTTGCTCTGCGGGAACAGGCAGGCATAGTGGCTGGAGTAAGCGAATCACAGCTGGTGTTTCTCACAGCAAACCATCGGATTATTGCATCGTTGCACTTGTCTTCCCCCACCCATCCTCCAGCATCATTACCAAGGTTGTTGAATCCTACAGTATTAGCCGAATCGCCCTATCTAGGAAGAGTCTGGAAGATTGCTTGCTTGTGATGATGATGACAGACCTTGACGAAGTTGAGATTTGGTGGTAATTGAAGCTCTTAGACCCTGGCTAGACTCGGAATCCACCCAAACAAGCTGGCACCTGGTCGAGCGGGAGAGGCGAACGGTGATTTGGTCAAGCACCTTACCCGTTGTGTAGGGTAATAAGCCATCAGAAAAATTAGTCAAGCCACAAGCACACGACCAACCTGATCGAGCCAAGTGCTATCTCTCCCATCAAAGAGGTGCCATTCCCTCCCCCGTCTTGCTCTTGATCTCGAACGCCTTTCAGCTTTCCTTCTTGCATACTCACGAGCGTCTTCGAGTTCGAGTATCAAGTTCAGCGTCGACAAGAACAAGGTCACTCGTTTTCGAAAAATCGACAACATGCGACTCTCGTACGCTTTCGTCTTCGCCGTCTCGTCGACACTGGTCGCCTCGCAGAGTGCCTCCAGCCTGGTTGCGCAGCTGCCTTCGTGTGCAATCAGTTGTCTGGCGAGCGCGTCAACAACAAATGGATGTGGAATCTCAGACTACGCATGTCAATGCGGTGCAAAGAAGGCGGATATCACCAAGACTGCTACCCCATGTGTTCTCTCTGCTTGCTCTCAAGACGATGCCCTGAGTATGTTTACATTTTTCTCGCTGTCGCTGGCTCAGGTACTTGGAAATACAGGTTGACTGACTTGTCCTAGAAACCAACTCCTTGACCGGCCAAATATGTAAGGCAGCTTCTTCAGTTCAGACTTCGGCGACCAACGGTGGATCGTACGCCTCCTACTTCCCAAGCACCAGCAAGTCATCAGCTACCAGCGTACCATCTGTTAGCTATCCCGCAAACCCACCACCAGCCAGTACACCGGCGGCGTCCGCACCAGCTTCAAATCCACCAGCTACCTATCCACCAGCTTCAAATCCACCAGCAGCAACCGTATCGTCAGCTCCATCCGCAACGACCAGTGGTCCCATTCAAGCAACCGGCGCAGCCTCGAGGGTCAATGGAGGAGTATTCGCTGCCGCTGCTGTCGTTCTTGCCGCTTTTGCTCTGTAAAGTAAAAGGTCTATGAGTGGATGAAGTAGACGGGCGTTTCTCAACTTTCTTCTTCGGTTACGGGTTGGAGGCCTTTTCGGCGTAGACGGTATTGGAAATCGGCACGAACTTTTTACGACGATTCATCAAGTTCTTGGAGTTTTACTTTTGGTCGCTAATGGAGGAAGAGGTGTGGTGGAGAGATTGGGATCCGAGGGGGTGGAAGGGATGCAGTCGACGGAGGTGGGGAAAATGTAGATATGGAAGACGACGGATGGATCAGATCTGGCCATGTGGGAGGGAGCTTTCACTCTCTTAGCGACCTGTTATATACCCAGATCCGGAGGGCATATCTAATAGACTCAACGTCAATTTTCTTCTGTCATGTATTGCTTAATTCTAATCACACTCCTTTTGACCACGCCCGGGTCGCACTTTTTTTTTAAGCAACCTGAACACCAGCAAAGTATTTCCTTTCAGTCAATCACAGAAACTTTCAAATAACTCAAAGGGTCCAACCTGAGAGTGAAACGTCGAGCCTGTCAATTCGCAGCGCACATGCAATTAACCTGTGTTCCCAAAGTTTGAAAACTGGGGATTTCATTTGACAGCTACATGATCGTCGCTGTCACTTGTGCAGTTCATGCCGTCTGTCAAAATTTGAGTTTTAGACAGCCGGCACGTCGTTGTCGCATCTGAGACTGCGGATGCTGCGCCGACACGGGTAAGGGGTTATCTTAACGAATAAAATTGGCTGAATCCTAGAAGGATTCCTTCTCATTAATGAGCTGCAATTCACAGCAGAAAATCAAGACAACTTCCCCAACCATCGGGCTAGCAATTTCGGGTGATTTATGGTTATTTTCATGCATGGGTCAGGTCTCCTCAATTGTCAACTGCCTAAGTCACATGTTACTTCCTCACAAGAACTTGCTGACATCCAACGGACAAGGCGTTCCTGCACGATCTGACTTTATCGTATAAGGTCGAAATTAATGCTACTCAGATCGGATATGAATTATGAACTTGAAATCGCACAATGCTGTGCAATTGGTCATGTGACTTTCTAATCCTCCTTTCATTTCTTTTGCTGCGCCAAGATCCCAGACTTCAGCTCCTTCATGAATCATGAGCCATACAGGAGCTGATGAAACAGGTTCAATGTCTACAACCTCACACGTGTTGATGAATCTTCTTGGGGTATTATTCCAGCCGCAGCCACCAAAAGTCCAGATGCTACTCACCATTTGTGTCGTCATACTTCCTGACTTTAGAGCATCGAAATTGTGGGTACATTTGTACGCCTCGGTTAATTCGGGATGGATGATGTCGACGTCACGTACAAATATCTCCACGAAATGGCTACTTTGGAAACTAGACAAGACAATAGTTACAGATAGTCGACCATGATTGTGTGGACTTGTCACCGGGTAAGATGTATCCGAAAAGAATGTGGTGGTGTGAGGAAGTGTTGATTCCAGACTTACTGAACATAAGCGCGGTAGGTATCGATGGGATACCCGCTCTAGATGTCACAACGCAATAGCAGCGAACAATTGCAGTGTTGCCCTCCAACTGACGACTGAGGTAAATCTTTATCTCTATCTCTGATGAAAAATTGATCTATACCACAGTTCTTTTCACACTTTTTAAGTTGAGACATACGGCTTCGCAGGCCCACTGAGATCAACATACCCATACTCATTCATCTCCTTGTCACTCCCCATCTTCTTTCCCCACGCCTCCATGTCCCTCATAAAGCCATTAACATTCTCCTGCACACTTAAGTCAATTGGCTCTTGATCCTTCCCAACCTGTCTAATCTGCGTCCTAGCCGCAACGTTCGTCAGCCCAAAATTATTATCATCGAGCTTCATCTTAATAGCTCCTGTGACCCTACCCTCCAACATATCTTTAGGAAGGTGAGGCTCCTGGCACGCTGGTCGCGCAATTCCAACGCCGTCAACAGTATCAAGAGCTTTCACCATCGCACCAACGGTTTTCAAACCACCTGTCACGTAGGTCTTTGTTTTCGTGAGCGGCTTGACGATTTCCTCTGCAAACTCAATAAAGAATGATTCTCGCTTGACTGTGCTTTCCCTTTTATGCTCAAACGCCAAACTCTCGTATGTTCCGCCAGAGAGCTCGATGAAATCAAACTCAGCCTTCTCCAAAGCTTGGCATAACTCCTTCGCTTCGTCAGGCGAGAAGCCCTTGTCCTGGAACTCAACCGAATTGATCTTGATGCCCACAATAAATGACTTGGAGACTCGCTTACGAATGGCGTCAGTGGTCTCAAGGATGAGGCGTAATCTGTTGTCGAGAGAGCCGCCATACTTGTCGGTTCGCTGGTTGGTAGATTGTGATAGGAACTGCGCCAGCAAATATCCGTGCGCGCCATGTAGCTCGATTCCATCATAGCTAGCCTTTTCGAGAAATTCGGCTGCATGAGCGAAGCCATCAATGACGTTATTGATTTCTTCTTGAGAGGCCTGGTGTGGCTTGGCGAATTCCATGCCCATCACGTTACCTAGAGAGTGTTAATGATTAAATCGACTAACTCGAGGACAAGATAAGGAGTAACTAACCTTCGAGCTGAACATCGGACGCCGAGATAGGGTTCTTCTGGATTCTATTCTGGACTTGTCGTCCTGGATGGCTGACTTGAGCAACAATCAAAGAGCCATGAGCTTTTGCCACAGTTGCTAGCTCCTGGAAAGCTTCAAATCGTGGCCCAGAGAACTCTGCTTCACGAGGTATGATTGGGTTGCCCATAGCTTCCAGCTGATCATACTCGATCATGACATTTCCTGTCAAGATGTTCCCGAAGCCGCCTTCACCCCATCGCTTGTAGACGTTGATGAGGTTCTTGGAGGGTATACCCCGAGCTTTGAAATCTTTGGGATCCCAAGATGAGAGACGCTCTGTCATTGCGGCTTTCAAGAAACGATTTTTGGCGACTCGACCGGAGAATTGGAATTTGAGGGGTTCTCCCAATGGGGAAGCATCGTTGCTATCTGAGGAGTATCTTTGTGGTGCCATGGTGATAATTGTAAGAATTTGTATTTTCGTAAATGCAATGATGAACGCTGGAATGACAGGAGAAATCGAATGGAAATATACGACCCGAATAAAGCCTACTCCACTAACTATCCGAACGTCATGAAACATACTTCTAACTCTTATAACAGTGTTTCTAATCAGTTCCACAATTTCGATCGTCCTTACCAGGTACACGGTACTAAGTTCTGCCGCCGTTGCAGACTTTTCGCCACCGAGCGAGAGATCCCCGGATATACACCCTGCATATGAAGCTCACGGTTGTCCACCCCCTGATCCATAATACCCACTCATCAACGTCACTTTCTAGATGTAAATCAATTGACCAATCGTTGTAAAGCATGGAGTGAGGACGGAGGTCGTGATTGGACACAACGTGATGACGGTCTCGCTTAAGAAGGTGATATTTCGGACATAACTTAAGCTCAACAACATGGCTTCGGAGTTATGAATGCACTCCTATGGAAATATCTTGAAGTATATTTCGAAGGGTGATTAACGTTATGGTCGGCTATATAATCCTTTCCGATGAAGCTTTCAACAGAAATGAATGAACTTGGCGGCATGGGAAACACGAAAGTCAAAGAGGCCGAAGATCTCCGAAAGACAAAATCACCATTACTGACGATACCCATTCCAGTCATATATTGTTTCGAAAGAACCAACAACAGCTCAACAAAGTCAAGCTTTCGGTATCAGCAGTTGACCTAAGTGGGACATTAGTTCTCCGCATCACAGCTATTCTCCTGAGACGTTACTTCCATTGGTTCCGAGTTCGCTAGTGTAATGACGTGGGAATTGTAAGCAGGTTGTTGTTGTTGATGCCTCAAGCAATGAAAACTAGATCATGAAATGAGCGTACTTACTTGATTCGAGGCTCAAACACACCAATGTGAGTTCAGGGTGAAGTGACAGTTAGTGTACCTATCACAGGTGAACGTTATGCGAGTTCCTATCTCGCGAATAGGGCCTTGGTTACATTTTGTTTGATTTGTTAGAAACAAGGGCAGCTTAACAAAACTAAGAGCAAGAGAACTTTAGAGTACCTTAATGAAACAATTCACTTTTTGCACACTGCTTCGATCCGTTGTTGAATTTCCAATGGACTGAAGAATACAAACAATGTCATCGCTAACATTGCAATGACCAGAACGAAATTGACGAGCCGCCACTACCACCAAACTTCCAGAGCCATATCCTGATTCCGTGTCTATTCTTCAGCAATATTCTTGGAGAAGTACTGTTGAGAGGCCTTGGTTTTAATCTCGTGCAATCGAAAGCAACTTTGAAGGGGAAAGCTCTGGATGGGATTTCCGAATTTTTAAGGAGCAACGTTCTGTGTTGATAAAATACTGAAATTCTTTCACTTGTGAATATGAATAATTGGAAAGCGGAATAGATTCTATGGTGAGGTTGATCCCTACCACCTAAGTTGTCAGCCTGTCAGTCTTATGCTTGGACAGATGTTGATACTGAACGCAACTACGACTGCGTAGCATGTTCAGACACTTCGTAATGTTACGTAATTGATAATCTTTGTATGGTAAATACGATCCTTGATCTTCAGGCAGTTTCTTCCAGAAATGACGACATTTTGACAAGACAATGAGCTGGACTGGACAGGTCTTACCTCAAAATTTGAATCGCAACCCACTACACCACTTCAACAATCCATGTCCCCTGACGCACTGTACGCACTGGGGATATATTTCACTCATTACCCAGTCTGTTCATGTAAACATATAGTTTTACGTCCTGAGCATCGATTCGCCCTGTAAAATAAGGTGGATCCGTCCGCTTTGTAATAAGCGAATTATTTGTTTACCCCTCGATACTCCGCTTTGCGCCGCTTCATACAATGCTAGGCTATCTGGACATATCTCGTTTGAGGAGTCAGCTCAAAATAGTCATGCTCCGGCGTCGAAGTTCCCAATGACAAATTCGTTCCTGCACACGAAGCTGTGACCTAACCTATTTTGCTAACCCGTAGGATTCTCGGCCAAATCATTGTCCCAGAAAATCCAATTTGATGTCGTTACTCCATTCCGGCTATACTTCTAGCCATCTGCTGATATGCTGAAACTCTACCATCTCACTCCAATCCGATGGTCCTCAAATCCAAGTTGTGGAAGATGAAGCTCGGGACGAAGCAGCTATGTAGAGTTGTCATCCCTGAAGTTTCATTGTTTAAGTTCTGGATTGACAGTGAAATTTTTTGACAGCCCACTCTTGGAATCGTCAACCATGCGACGACATGACTTCGGCCACAAATTAACTTCAATCCGCCACTGTGCAGAGCCCACGAGCAATGGCGAAGCTGATTGAGTTTTCTAGTTCAGTTGGATGACATATTTTCAACGTGAGATATCATTTATGAGCTAGACACAGTTAGAATAGAGAGCTCTAGATCATTCCGAGGACCCTTTTATGACACTATTTCTGTTTTATGAACAATTCGGCTTAGAAACACCCCACCCGTCGCACACTTGCGTTGCTATGCTACCAATCTGCTTGTAAAGTCAACAAAAGTTTGTGCGGGACTTTTCGGTGCGAGCCTGCCAGCAATTCCACCTAGAGGAGAAATTAAAGGGACTACCGATAATGACAAAGAAGAGCATCAAATGTATACAACGAAGTAGAATATCCCCGCTTATGTGTATCAACAGGTGTGGACGTCTATTCAAGCATGCCAACACCACTTGGCGTCCGCCACCAAGACCTCTTGATCCCTTTCACAACCGTCAAATGGACCCACAACATGTGAATCATGTCTCAAAATCCATCAACATCAACAAATCTGTTATCGGACTCGATTGAAGGCTTATCGCAGCACAATTCATTCGGACAGTCTCAAGCCGTATGCTGACATGAGTTAGTGTTCAGGCCACCAATCAAACGCCCCAGCATGCCAACTTTACCTCGTTTGGTACTGAGTCAGCCACAGAACGCTCTCAAAACGGCAGGTCTATCCTGTCCCCAACACCTTTCCCCGCAGACTACTGCACTGAGAGGCAGCTTAACGACCCAGCTACCATAACTGCCAAAATCTACCAGTAATTTTAAGCCCTTGGGACGAACAGATTGTCCAACCTCCCAGGCGGGCCTAGATAGTTTAAGGTGTCAGAAATCGAGCTCGTCCCAGTCCTCTGGGCCCGCGGGGCCAGTAAGCAATGCCATCGCTATCCATCCAGTCCTCTGTGCCCCTGTCACACACCACAGACCATCCACCACCACCATATCGAGGCCAATCCAACATCCTCGCCGAGTCTAGCGCGATAGATAGATAGCTCTTATCGCGAGACTGACAGGGCGTGGTTGAAAATCGGTGCGAATCACAGATGCGGAATCAAGCCACCAGTCTGTCACGCCGACATGGTAGGGTAGTTAAGCTATGGTAGAGCTGCATTGTGATAAGTAGATCGGGGAGGCCGCGACGGGGTTGGTTTAAACGTCGACCTCAAATTTGCAGCTCGTTGTTTTAATCTCCTGCTTTCTGTCTTCTTGAATCTCATACAGCAACTGGAAGCTTGTAAACCTGTTAAGCAGAAAGTAAAGAAAGAATACTCCTCTTTAGAAGCTTTAGAGCTGTGGGTGATTGGTGCAGTAGGATTAAGATGGCGGAATCGGAGCCGGTCGTGAGAACGAACTCGAAGTCAGGTTTGGACGATGAAGCTGTCCTTGCGTCGCTGGGTTATAAGCAGGAATTGCGCAGAGATTGGGGGCTGGCGCATAATTTTGGGATTTCCTTTTCTATTATTGTGAGTCCATCCACTTCAATTTTCATCCTTTTACTCAAAAAAGAGCAAGAGCATGTTCACTGATTCGAATCATAGTCAGTAATCACAGGCATCACCACCCTCTTCAGCTATGGATTGAATACTGGTGGACCAGGAGGTATGTTGCGCCGGCACGACCAAGATCAAAAGAGTGGAGCTGATACAATGCAGTCATGAGTGTGGGATGGATTGTCGTTTCCGTCTTCACGATGTTCGTTGCTCTGGGCATGGCGGAGATCGTATCTGCTATTCCAACGGCTGGTGGTCCGTATTACTGGGCAGCGATTCTAGCCCCAGAGAAACACTCTGCGTTTGCCTCGTGGATAACAGGATGGTGGGCTCCCATCCTTTGACTCTGAATCTCAGAGACCCAACTAGAACAGCCGAAAAAGTGCTGACAAGCATAGGTTCAACCTCCTCGGTCAAGTAGCCGTCACAACAGGCATCTCTTTCGGCTGCGCAGGTCTCATCTCAACAACCGCAACCGTAAAATCAAGCTACACCCCCACTGCCGCCAAAACCATCGGCATCTACGCCGCTGTCCTGATCTCACACGGCGTCGTCAACACCTTTGGCGTCCACGTCCTCAAATACCTGAATAACGTGTCCATCGCTTTGCATTCAGCAGGAGTAACAGCCATCGCCATCGCCGTGCTAGCCAAAGCTCCAACACATCAAAGCGCTAAATTCGTCTTCGCGACCTTCTACGACGGAACTGGCGATCCAGGATGGAGTATCAGAGCTTCACCAGCATATGTCGCTTGTTGCGGTGCGCTGATGTCGCAGTATACACTCACCGGCTTCGACGCCTCCGCTCATCTATCTGAAGAAACGAGAAACGCTTCCTGGTCTGCTCCCATTGGAGTCATCAGCTCAGTTGGCTTCTCAGCACTTTTCGGGTTCTTCGTCATTCTGAGCTTCTTGTTCTCGATCCAGGATTTCGACGCTACGATTGGAAGCGATTATGCACAGCCGGTGTTACAGATATTCGTGGATGTGTTTGGTACTGATGGCGCGGTGGTGGTTATGAGCGTTGTGATGATTTGTGTCTGGCATTGTGGGCTGTTCTCTATGACGAGTAATTCCAGGATGATGTTTGCGTTTGCAAGAGATGGTGGGATTGTAAGTACTTTGCCCCTTTTCATCACTTCCCATACAAGCGAACAAAACAAACAACAGACTTGAGAGATATTGCAAAGTAACTGACACTCGTCCACCCAGCCAAACTTCTTCCACAAAGTCGACCACCGCTTCCGCTCACCCATCCGCACCGTCTGGCTCGCCGCCTTCCTCTCCTTCTGCCTCGCCCTCCCCTCCCTCGGCTCGTCCGTCGCCTTCGCAGCCGCAACCTCAATCGCTACAATCGGCCTGTATATCTCCTACGGCATCCCCATCCTCATCGGCCTCATCTACCACCGCGAATTCATCGCTCGCAAGGGGCCCTTCAATCTCGGCATGCTGTCCCGCCCTGTAGCGTTCATAGCCGTGTCCTGGATCGGCTTCATCACTGTTATCTTTTGCTTGCCGACGGCGAATCCGGTGACGAGTCAGACGCTGAATTATACGGTTGTTGCGGTGGGGATTATTGCTATTTTCAGTCTGGGAGCTTGGGTGCTGTGGGCGAGGAAGTGGTTTGTTGGGCCGGTGAGGGAGGTTGAGGAGGCGGGGAGGTTGGGTGTTGATTTGCTGGAGCCGGGGGCGTTGGAGAGGGCGGAGATGGAGAAGGAGAAGAATGGAGTTGGTGATGGAGTCGTGGTTGAGAAATAGATCTGCTTCTTGGGTGAGAGTAGGGCAATGAGTGAGCTGGTGAGTGGTGTGGATTGTGATTTACTTCGTAGTTTGAATAAGCGTTTTGTACCCTGATGGGGTCGTATTTGGCGGATTATATTCTATGTGATCAAGATATGCACCTTCGTAGAGTTCTCTGACTCCATACTCTGATGTCCAGACGCAATCCAACTGTCCTTATCACGAGGGAAAGATTTTGGAATGGGAGTCCATTCATAGCTGAGTTTGGTTATGAGGAATAAGTCCGGACAGTAGAGGGCGACTTTGGTGAACAGCTTGTTCACTTCGAAAGCTGGTAGATAGTTTCGGGATAAAAATGGAAAACATAGCAGCTAGGATCTGATTCATACATTATTTTGCCCCATTGTAACTTTCAAGCGAGCTCTAGAGACTTCACGGTGCTCGAAGTACAGAGCAGTATAAGCTTTTCTCCTAGGTTCAAAGATCATAAGAAGTGAATCCGAGAGATTTAGGTAACTTAAAGAGGAAAGGTTGATCCCGCGAATGGAATGCAACAGATAAAAGAATACTCGTATAGGGCGAGTAGGTCACCTGACTCTTGGCAGACGCGGTCAACCCCTGAAACAACCGCGTCGCTGTTCAAATTGCGAGCAGTGCCCAATGCCCGACCGACCACCCCGACCCTGACAGCGCAATCTCACGCAAATAGAGAATTTGCCGGCGTCTAACTTTTGACTGATCTGAGATACCCAAGATCTCCCCTTTTTGTTCATCCGGCACACCTTCTGCGCCACTCCCGAACCACGATCCAGCCCTTCCAGCCCTTCCAGACATCCCTCACATCCTCGAACGCAGCTATCCCTAGCCAACACAACGAAACACCGAGACTCCCACGCGACCACATCCCCAGACACGAAGAAAGGAGGTTTCAGCCTTGTGCGATCGCTTTGGATTGGCATTGGCACCACCGGCTTCATACACCACGACCAGAAATAGAACGACACGGACACGCCTTCAACGTTGGCATCCGAGCAACAGACGGTCTAGTCAACGGCGACGGTGAACGGACCCTGACTCGACGATCAACAATACGAGCGCATATCTACCTCATATCTACGTCTGTTTGCGAACTGCCATCTTCCAAACTCCCTCTCTCACGAAACCCTTTACGACCTCCACTCCGCTCCCTCACACCGCCAACATGGGAGGCCAAATCTCCAAGATGATGGGCAAGATCTTCGGGTCGAAAGAAATGCGATTGTTGATGCTGGGACTCGACGCTGCCGGAAAGACTACCATTCTCTACAAGCTCAAGCTGAATCAGGATGTTACCACGATCCCTACGGTGGGGTTCAACGTCGAGACTGTCACGTACAAGAATGTCAAGTTTAATGTGTGGGACGTTGGTGGACAGGATAAGATCAGGCCGTTGTGGAGACATTATTTCAGTGGTATGTTTGGATCCTCTGTAGAAGGTGACTGGGATGGGATTCGCTGGAGGGAGAGGTAGATGCAGATGCAGATAGATAGGGGCTAATCATTCTACAGGCACACAAGGACTTATATTCGTGATTGATTCATCAGATAAAGTACGGATAGACGAGGCGAGACAGGAATTACATCGCATTATCAACGACCGAGAAATGAAGGAATCATTACTACTAGTCTTTGCCAATAAGCAGGACATTCCAGGAGGTAAGCTATACAATAGCGTGGTTGAGAAAGCAGGAACTGACTTTTTATAGCAATGAAACCACAAGAAGTAACGGATGCGCTCAAGCTTACACAACTGAAAGACAAGATATGGTTCGTCGTGCCAAGCTGTGCGACAACTGGTGAGGGATTACTAGAAGGATTGGTACGTTTTCCGCTCTGCTGTGAATATTGGAATATCCGCTAACTTGCGAACAGGCATGGTTATCCAACAATGTCAAATCTCCACCAGCCGGTGCTTCTCAAGCCAAGAAATAGATCCATAGACGACTCTCCTCCTCTTACGGCCTCTCTTCACTTCTCTCCTGGATCTCGGTCGCGGCAATGAATACATGAAATGGGTATAAGATGGGCCGCCAGCCACGCTTCCCACCTCGACCTCGAACCAGACCACCAACCTTCTACCCTTACACTGTACATTTTTTACGGCTGATGCAGCGTTGTGCTTATGCTTGCTTGCTTATTCGTTTACCTGCGTTGTTTCTTGCGTCTTGTTTCTGTTTCCGATGTTTCTTCTAAATTATTCCGGCGGCGATACCAAAACTTCTTCTTGTCACAATTCATAAACAATACGCGAATCAATCGACCGATCGATACGTCAATACTTTCCCAACACAATAAACAACGAATGAACACCTACAAGAGCTACAAAGGGAACACTCCATCCCTCGGGCTTGCTGCGCTGGGCTCGGGGGATGTGGGCGTCTGGATGCGTTGCGATATGGTGGGCGAAGAGATGAGGAATAGGATGCTAGTCCTTGCAGATTCGAATACTTTGACTTGGGTTATACTTATTCGTAGCGTGGTGTTCTTTTATAAGGCTCGTCTCGAGGATATGGGAACTGGATTGTGAATTTTACTCTTTTTTGTACTTTCTTGACTTCTTTGGTGGGCAAGGGGGGCGGTGCGGGCGTGGCGTGTGCTAGAGCAATGGATGGGATGGATGAGTCCAATGGTTTAGATGCGTGCGAACGGATGTCGATGAATGCGTTTTTTGAAAGAACAAAATAGGAATTTTTGTAATCGTAACGTTAGAGAATATTGTAATACTAGGTGTTCGTCGTTCGTTATGTGGATTTGCGGGCTCCCTTCTCCTGGGACGTGTTATGCATCTAGGCACTTATCACTCGCATCTTGGGACTTGGGAACTAAACCGGCCGGTGAGAAAATGAAGTCATGTAGGAAAGTGGTATATGATTTTGAGTGTTTTCATTATGCTGCCAGTGCTATTAACTTCCAAATCGCTCAAGCCATTCATTCGAATGGTATGGTATGCAACGCTCTCACTGTCTCCCTCCCATTTACCGCCTTTCTAATGTACAGCCTCTCCTGTAAATAAAACCATCACTGCGCAGCGCTGTATGTCGAAAAGAGAATGAAAGTCGCGAAAAATGTATATCCCAACCCCCCAAAACGCCATCCGTTATATCATCATCATCCTCGTGGTCTTTCGAAAGTCCATTCGGTCGCTCGATCATGTCGCTCAACATGTTCTGATCTCCACTCTCCATCCATCCCTCCCTCAATCTATCATCCAACTAACCGCACATCACCATCCTGCTATAGAATCAGTAACGACTCTCATCATTGAAGAAATCAATAGCCAACGTACAGGTAGAAGTGAGACATTCTTCTAGCGGAAACAGTTCAATCCGCAACATCTGAAGCGGAAGACGGGGCGGCGCACGCCGTGTCTGTCGGCTGTGATGGTTCCACCTGCGCGGCGGCCGCCGAAGGGTTTGCTGTAGAAGAAAGGCATTTTTGTGTGTTTGTTTGTGTGGCTGTTGGAGTTGGAGGTTGGAAGTTTGTTATGGTTTTTGGTTTTTGGCTTTGGAAGAGCAGAAGTATGTTGGTGGGAAGCGGGGGATGTTCTTTGTCTTTATACCCGCTGGTGCTGGTAGGATTGATTCACTTAAGTTGGAGAAGGCACGCTGGAAATATGATTGAACCAAGAGATAAAGCTAAATGACGGCGGGCACTGCCTTCCTCTTTATCTACTTATTTGATACCCACCACCGCACTACATCACCGGCCAATTCCCACCCAGCCACACCAACCGACGCAATCAAGGCGGGCTCCCAAGACGCTAGCTGGTACTCAAGTTCCAGTCAATCTACCAAAAGCAGGTTTTTTGACAGCCTGGGCGTGGAAGGTTCAGGCTGTGTACTACTGTACTCCGTATTCTTGTGCGCGTATTTTGGAGAGAGGTTGGTGTTGGCATGAGAAGAGGCGTTCCTTGGCTGACGATGTTGCGGGATGGGATAAGGGGATGATCAGCAGGGCAGGGAAGGGTGGACAAGCGAGGTGTGGCTGTGTTGTGTTGTGTTGTGGCGTCTAAAGTGTGGCGGTGCGATGAAGCAGAGAACAAACGCGGAGACGAGAGAGGTGGTTGTAATGCGAGTTACCTGGACGAGCAGGAAAGAATAGACTATAGTGTTTGAACATTAGATGACTTGGTACAGCTGATGCTGTATTATTATTACCTTGGTTTACATGAATGTTTTCGATGATGGATTGGTATGGTATAAGGATGACAATGTATTATGCATGGCGCAGGTTCAGAAATACCCAGGTACAGTCTATCTGGAGGATTTTCTCGCTCTATTCACGACATTCCGCTGCATACAGAAGAAGGTGCCGAATTGAGCGAACAAGTATCCTGAGGCAGCTTCTTTTGTGCGACTTCGTTCTGCCAGCCAAGGAAGCGAGGTTGTGTTGTTTGACGAAAAGGGGCTCGGCTAGCCAAGCGCGGGAAACGCAGAATCAACAAATCCCTTACTCTGGACTCGTGGTTGAGTTTGTATCGCGAAAATGACATCAGGCAGTAACACAGAGGCATTATGTCTGGTATGCATTGCGTTCTAATTTGGAAGCCTAATGCTCGGATGCACTATCTCCAGCTTGATCTCGAAGTCACAGAATACAAAATAGAATAATACTACCTGTTCCTCGAAAGTACTCGATGCGGCAGTGTCGACGCCCAGATTCCGTGCTGGTAGATAGTAATGCCATTATATTAGGTCGTGGGCGGAACACGAAAGAGCGAGGCGAAAAGGAATTTCCTATTATTTCTGAAATTTGGGGTCGGAGGAGCAGAGGATGGATGCGCCTGGGGAGAAGCGGATGTTGGATGTTGGAGGGGGACAAGTAGGATTTGCCACCTGTGCCAAGGGAGATGCCGTTCTGAGAGAAATCAGAATAGAATATGGGATTAGCAAAATTTGAGGGTGTGGCTTTGTGGTTTTTTTGCGGAGGATAATGAGGGAAGCTAACGGTTATTTGAAGAAGCAAAATCGAAAGGAATGTCATTGTTGAATTGCCAGACATTTTGAGTTCTAAGTAAATGAACTCAATGTTAAAAGAGGAAAAATCCAGGATATAATATATGCAAGAATGAGTCTTTGTATTTCTATCTAAAACACAAACACTCCATCTCTTTCTTAAATCAGCCTACGCGACACTTCGCCATCGTAACTGATTTAGACACCTGCCCCGGACATCAAACCAGTTCCCCACAATTGCAGTCTTATTCGCTCAAGCAAGAAACGGCAGTGAAAGATGGTCTTCCTAGCGGCAAAATTGGGCCTTGAAGTCTCTATCTGTGGAAATAGGTTCCTCTCTGGATATAGCGGCTTTCATGGAGTGATAGTGGATCGTACTTGTTTCTCGCTTAGGAAATGGAATGCTATGAACGTTGATTCTTTGGGTTTGGACATCACTATTTGTAGTTGCTAGCAATAGAGGATGCATCAAGGCTGTGTTTGCTATTAATTTACTATTGACGGAATGTGACGTTATCGTGCACGATGCTTCCGCTGCACTGGGATCTGAAGATGTACAAATCAAGACAAAAATCCTTCACCCTTCATTCATCATCCTCCATCCTTTTTCCTTCTTGCCATGATCAAATCCACTGAATTGAGCCCACCAGTTTAGACTTTATTCTTTGTTGGATGTATCGTCATCAGCAGAGTCAGATGCAACATCGCTTTCCTCTCCCTCTACATTTCTTTTGTACCCGCATCCTGGATGCTCGTCACAGCCTCGACAAAGCGTATTGACTTGACTGTCCAGCCTGAAATATCCCAAAACTTCGGATGAGTTATATCAGGGTGATCTGGATCATCACCATCTGCGAGTAAAATCTAATCAGCTCTATTGCTAAATATACTGGCTGGTCTCAATACTTACTTTCTTTCATCCGCTTCCGTCTGGCTGCATGACATTCCTGAAGGTCAGACATGGTTTTCAAGAACGAATTGGAAATGTCTTCCCATGAAACATCCTTGGTATGTCTCGTAGTGCATTGGTAGGTTCTTGACTCGTAAGGTAAAAGTACCGACGGGTTCCATTGGGGATCGATGAGTTGAACATTGAGTGACCGAAGGGAACTGGTCGGTCCGACCACGATCGAAATATGCTTGAACCCTAGATTGGAAAGCTGCCTACCCAGGTAAAGGACATTTCCAAAGTAACCAAAGAAACAATTGTTCAGAAGTGCATCCCAATGTTCGAAAGACAAGATAACATTGGAGAGTTCTGGACGATCTTCATTCTTTGCATCCTGGAGGTAAAGTGAGAGATCGTCAATACTGCTGCGAAAGTCTTCCTGTGGATTGGATGGATCATCGCCGCCATCCAAGCCATGTAGCCACACTGTGTCAACCCCTGGGTTGATGAAAACACACGGATTCTCAAAATATAAGCGACCCCCGATGTTGAACAGAGTCTCCTGACATTTGAGCGCTTCCGCTCTGGCTTCCTTACAGGCACCACGGACCCACAGCTGTTTGACTTTGGTTATGGGTGCAGGCTGATCAGGGGTTGGTTTCCACGTGGAATCAACTATAGCTCCAATCACTCGTGGGGTGTATAGTACGTAGTTTCACTGCAGGCAATAACTGTTAGCTTGAACTCTTCTCATTGGGCGAGCAATGACTCTTTTGGCGGCAGAAAACTCACAATCATTAAACGAAGCTCCAGAGGCAACTTGGGGAACAATGGAAAGGTGAAGAGTTTAGTGATACACAATTCATCCTTAAGGGCCTTGAGCTCCATCCTTGTGTGAGCCAGTGTTGTCTTCGACGCCGAACTCTCTGCTCCAAGCCGGAGCACATCGCCCTTGAGTGTAGAAACTTGGGTTTGTAAGTTGTTCATTGAAGTGAGAAGGCGGGCCAGCAGGTTCCCAGGGATCGCAACAGGTGAAAACCCAGCAGTCTGGGCAACTTCAAGTACTTTTAGGATGAGAATGGTTCCGCTAGAGTTGGTGTCGCCTGTGGTTTGCAGGACTTTAGCACCTGGGCTGGTGATCTTGCTCTCTGCGTCATCATCGGTCTTCTCTGAGGGGCTGGCGGTGTTCTTGGCTTGGCCTGTATTGGATCCGACAACGAGGTTTCGACAGGCCACCGAGGCAACGTCAAGTGTAGATGTGCTGGCGTTGTTTTCGTTCTGGACGTAAACAGATTAGCATCACTTTGACCAGCGCGTGGGAGCAGGAGGTGATGTCTGTTAGCACTAACCATTGAGGCAGCATCAGCTACGATCTCTTGTGAGCTTTGCATGTTCACTGCTGATTCCTAAAGCCAAAGTGCTAGTTGCAGATGATAACTTGAAAGGGCGTCAGGAATTCGAGGTTGAACCTGAGCTTCAGACCCGCCAGTGCACGAGACGGGAAGTGAACAAAGAGGAACGACAATCTCGAGGAACAAGTTGTTAGGATATGTGCGGTAGTAAACCACGGCAAACCAGAGATTGTCGCAATCAAGGGAGGCTGCCCGATCTCCACGATTGGCAATTTGTTCTTTGAAGTCAAGGAAGAAATCGCGAGGTGACAGGAAATGTACTTCTCAAAAAAGAAAACGCGCTAACGAGAAGAGGTGCCTGGCCACCCTGAAAATCAGGCGAAGACAGCACAGTGAATACAAAAAACAAAGCACATCATGAGCATGTAGTGCAGAAGGTATTGTCGGTAGACGACACTTAGGCGGGTGTTAAGCCTGGTGACAATTGACTCGCACTACAAGGTCCTGTATACAGACCCAGAGAATACAGATTGTACGACTGCTCCACCAAGCACGAACCTCCAGGACAATATCAGATCTTCCAGAGTCCTAAGAACTTGAGTATTCCACTTTCCTCTTTTGAAGCTTATGCTGACCACGACTTTCCAAGTTACTCCTCTTTGCCTCGAGCATCCATATGATCAACTTCAACGACATACTCAGCGAACGTGCCAGAGTTTCTCCTTGATCTAGTCATTCCCTCTGCATCCAACCCATACCCTATTCACCAACCCTGATGAACAGGCGAATCGGATTAACGACATGCCCAATCGGATTCGTGCAGGTGACGAGACATATGGATACCAAAGAGTGAAGATTTATTCAACTCTCCAACATGTCCTCGACCTCATAAGATTCTTCTAGGAAGCCTCTATGTGTCTAAATAGTCTATGAAGTTGCGAATGAAAGACAAAGAGATGGGATTTGGGCCAAATACTAGAGGAGTAACCAAGGGCGTGCTGCACTTTGACGGATAGTGACCTGAGGGACCCTTGAACAATTTTTACCTGAGGATTTCAAATAGGATTTCAGTGTAAGCTAGATTACAGTAAACTATATCATCAAGCTAACAGGAATTTATGGTGTTTCGTCGCGACTTTCGCCGCCGACCCGTGATTGTATTGCAATTTAGCCGAAACCCCAGATTCTTGCATCCAAATCAAATCTGGAAGCTCGATAAGAAAGCAGAAGGCCAAATTCATACATAGCATATACTAGAGTTTAGAATTGAAATTCTTTTTGTTGCTCAACGAAGTGGCCCGGACCTACAATCAGTTGTTGTCGCTGTCAAACCCCCCCTGAGATACTGACACGCTCGCTAAACCCCAAAGTGTGACTGAAAATGCCCCTCTCGAGCGATACTACCTAGAATCCCCAGCACTGTGCCTCTCCTTCCTACTTCAGTCAACACATGATTTCGAGTTAAAGACGTGGATCAATCCGAAAACCCCTATGAAACTGCGTGTTGAACACTGTCCACGAGGTTTCGCTGGCCCTGTAATTCCAGGGTATTTCGACCTGCTTTCCCGTTACAAAAATACCTTGACTCAAGCTCGAACAAGGGGGATAAAGCTAGTTGAAGGAAGTGTGAAGTCAAAACCGTCTGTTCTCACACAAAGATAAGGTTAAGGTAAAGGAAAAGACAAGGGAAAAGTTAAGCGAGTATCTCGAGCTCAAGAGAGATATACGTAGCTTACTCTTACTATTTCTATTTCTTTTCCTTCTTCATTTGATACTCTACTTTTACTCTCTCGTAGATCTTCATCGTAGTCCCTCTTCGTAGTCCCTCCTTGTAGTCCCCTCTCGTAGTCGCAGCCTTTCATATAGGAATTGACTTTTAAAGCTGTGACTTATACCCTCCTGCTGAGTTCCAAGGCTCTGAGACCCCTTGTTTCATCGCCTAGACCTCTTGATTAATAACTACTCAGCGTGATTCCAAATGCGTACCACCTCGTTTCAACCAATCGAACTAATAGGTCTTAACTTTAAACATAACAACAACCAGTGGTCATGAGGTGGTATCTCAGTGTACCAGTGCGACTCGAATTGTACTTAAACGCGTCTCCTCCCCCAAAAGTTTCTTCAATCCAGACAATCATTCTTCACGCAATCAGCCCCACATCCCGAAGCTTCAGCCGAAGTAAACAGACCCCAGAAGGATGGCACCAGACGCAACTCCAAATGTCTCATTGACCAACACATCTCACGACAAGACCATCTACAAAGTCCCCGGATCCAGCATTGTCTTGCAGAAGAAATCCATCATGGCACCCGATGCAAAATTGCGTCTTGAGTTGCTGCAGCAAGAGGACAAGTGGGAATGGGCCGTTCTGCTTAAAGAGCGTGGTTCGAATGGCGCTCGTGAGTCTTCCGTCCCACGCATATGCAGCAGGTAGATATGCATACAAACAGAACTGACAAATCCAGTATCGAGAGCGACCGAGATCGATTCCCGCGTGGGATGCGTGCTTGACGGAGCAATTGTCTACTACGAAGATGGCCACAAGACTCCATGTGGCCCACGGACTAACCGGCGAGGCGGCAGAAAACACCGTTTTGGTCGGTCAACGCAAGAAACTCTCATTTAAACAAAATCGTCTTTGGCTAATTGCGATTGCGCGTTGGACAGGCGGCCTCGCATCCGAAAGATTCCCTATCCCGCCGGGCGACGAAATCACAAAAGTCGAAATCGGCGTCGAAAGTTACATGTTGAACGGTCTTCGCTTCCACATGTCTGGTGGCACATCTGGTGGACATCTCGACGAGAACACCCCTGTTCACACTCTTGGTCTGTTACCCCCCATCCCGTCCCCTCCCCTCACTTATCTCCCCTCACTTCCTCTCCTCACCATGATCCAAGCAGTCGATTCGCTAACACCAAGCAGAACCCTCCCCCGGCCACAAAATTGTCGGTTTCTACGGCTGGAGCAGATGGGGCCAGATCTTCAACGAGGTCATGGAGTTCGGCATCATCACTGCGCCAGGCGATATAAATGATCTCCCTGAGATTATATACGATATGCCGGAGCTGCGGAATAGCAATGGTGGGAATGCGGATGTGAGTTGAGTTTTTGTTTGATACTGTGGTGGGTTTGAGAAATGACGGCTCTGATGTTTTTGTATAGGCTGGTGATGTGATGTTTTATGATAGTGATGGAGGTGAGAGTGTAGAGTGGATACGAGGATGAGGATGGGGATAGTGACGGGGATGGTACTGTGTATTGACTTGGGATTTCTGGTATCTGAGTCTGTTCGAAATATAGGGATTGTAGGCGTTGACTTTGTACTGTAGGCTATACTACTGAGTACGCTACCCCTTCATATAGGAGGTTCTCTCTCTCTGTAGTAGCTCCTTATGCAACTGCAATTCTGACAGAGTCAATGTAGTAAGGGTCATTCTTATTTCTTTTGTTCTTGCCTCAGCTGTTGTGCGGGGCGCTTGGGTATCTGGGTGTCTTTCGGGTTTCGTGTGATAGATGTCCTTGCCAGGTCGACGGAATATCATTTTTCTGATTATAATACTGGGACTTGAAGGGAATCTGTATCGGGGGTTGGGGAGCAAGAAAGGTCGATACAAGAGTTGGGTTAGGTTTATGGCACATGTAAGGAGTCATAGTATAATGTCACAGTTAGCGAAGAACAAATGTACGATGAGTCTCCGTGTCTTTCAAGTAACCTGGAAGTATTTTTTGAAATCAAATGTATGATTTTTAACACAACATCGTTGATGGTAATCGTCGTATTGAGAGCAACCAAAAATAGATCTGGATAGTTAGACCCTTGCCGTTGCAAGTAAAAACATAGTCACGAGCCATATCAGAAGGTCTTTAGACTTCCAAGTCGATGTACCCTACCATCCCCAAGCACCCAACTTCCAGCTACCCAAATCACCTTTTATCCCACCCAGCAACAAACACCTCCACCAACGGCAACTCCATATCCTCGGGCAAAACTTCCTTGAAACCACCCGTCACAGCTCTCTCAATCTCCCTTGGCATCAAACCCCTAAAAAGTTGTACAGGCTTCTGCAACGCCTCATACAGAAGCACCTTTCCCCAACTCCTCTCCAAGACCGACGCCGGATCAATAAACATTGTGAAACTCTGCAATTCCGGAAGATTATCCAGAGAATCTTCTTCCAGATGCACTACGTCAGAATAGAAAGGTGATACCAGGTAGCCGTGGAGGGTGAAATCACATGTCACCGCGACATGTTGCAGCGTCTCGAAGACGGGGAGAGGTTCATCCCGGGAAGAGAAGAGCCAGTGTAGTATAGTCGATCTCTCCCTATGATCCGGCCCAATGAACAAGACCATGTCGTCCTCTGGATCCCACCAGGGTTTATTCTCCTCCTCAATCTCCGATCCAACAGCAAGTCTGTACCGCTCCAGCGTCGCAAGTCTCGCCATCCGACAAGCATGCATCAGATTCAGCACCTCACGCCTAGAAGTCGCCATATCGGCGTTGGACGGCCTCCAGATCGCAGCTTCTTTTGACTCGTAGAACTCGTCGTCCAGTTCCCCTCCCTCGTCGGTGAATGGGAAGTGCATGGTTCTGTAGGCGGCTTTAAATTCGCGGATCGAGGGGAGGATGGCGCGGGGTTTGGACAGGTCGAAGTCGAGGAGGAGGCGGACGACGCCGAGGATTGAGCGTGGGTCGGGGATGGCGTGCTGCCATATTTTGAATTGGATTTCGCGGGGGAGGAGGGGGAATTGCGGGAATGTTGGGGTGGGGAGTGTGAGTGTTTGGGAGGACTCGTTGGTAGGGATTATTCGGGCTGGAAGATGTCATGTCAGCGTTTATTACTTGTGCTAAAGTGTTGTTTAGGGAGCAGCAGGCAGCAGTATTGTGCTCAGAGGAAAGAAGGGAATGGTAAATTTACCCATGGTGTAGGAGTGTCAACAATCGAGAATGCGGATCGGCCGTGATGACAGCGGGGTTGGTTGGACCTCAAACGTCAATTCTGGATGGCGGTCTGGCCAGATGAATATGCCCTTCGATAGCCGTGATTGCAGTGTGAATTGAAGCGTTATCGTCGTTGATGGTAAAGTTGGAAGTTGGAACTAGGAGGATACGAAAGATGGGAGACGCGTCACGTCTTAGGCAGCACCTGAGCCAAGCACCAGATCACGTGACGGCACTATCATATACAAAGTTTCGCTCCTGAAGGCTAAGTTAACTCTATATCAACGTCGAAATTCCTGCTTCTTCAATTCATTGCAAGATCCGGCACTTTCTGCGGCTTTCCTGGCACTTCTCTGGATTCTGCGTATCATTTGCTATTCAAGGTGGCTCGAGAAGCTCAAGTGAGAGTCTCGGTTTCTTACCTACTCTTGGCGCGGCACAATTGCGACTTTGATATACGAGGTTGATTTTATTTTGATTCTCAGTTGTATTGGAATTGTTGAGGGTTTTCTTGTTTCGCGCGAGTGAATTGAATATGATGATCAAAGCTCCGCTTTTCTTAATCGTATGCTTGCAACGTTCTGATGTTTCCTCGAGGTACCAGACTGGGCTCACATCGCATTGTCAAAGACAGGCCAGTGACGCTGGAACAGTCGCTGCTGGAAGTCTAGGATGACGAGCTGTTGATACCGCATACTCCTGCTCCTTTGTCAAGTTTATCGACCTCATGGATCAAGTCAGGCCATGTGTCGTTAAATCGGATACTTGCTGGATACATAAAGAGCATTCTTTATGGCAGTGTCGACTGTCCTCGTTGTGCTAATGCGCTCGCAGTGGAAAATAAATCCGTCCTTCGAGTAAGCAGGGAGGTATGGAAAGATACAAGCAGATGGTCATAAGAAGTCGTAAGAGTGGAAGGCTTTTTGAGTTCGGGCGAAAGGCTTTCCAGATGAATGTTGGCTTGTGAAGATTCACTGCCCTTCCTCACTCATCCTCCATGATGTTTAGTATGGACTAGTCAAACTTAGCAAGAACTGGATACCTGTTGACGAGTGTCTCATAGTTTGATCCCACGACCTCGGTAATGAATTTCCACGGCTTTCGAGAACCAGGGAACATCCACGCGAATGGGACTTGCCTTTCGCGAACCAATGTCCATGCTGTCAGATCCTCGCGTGTAAAAAATCAGTCAATCAAGAAAAATATTCTTGATGGCTTATTGATGATTCTAGAAGGACCAGTCCCTAGCCAGCAAGGTTCCACCTAGGACAAGAAGGCAGTCAACCTTCGGGTAGACAGACATTTTTCAACCTCGTCAACAACATCCCTTCTTGGTTCACATTTCCGGACGGTGGATTCAACTCCCCCACCTGACTCCCAAGAAACTATCGTCCAAGACGAAGTGATTACTTTGTTGAGCAAATTCAAAATCTGCATGCTCTCAAACTCGACGCTATCCCAACCGATGGTCAAAAAAACTCTCACCTCAACCCACGGGCAACAAAACAATCCGCGAACCAACCAATCATATCCTCCATCTCATCCAAATCTCACACTGTTTCAGCTCTACACAAGCCATCCCTTCTCACCATATCCCGACTTTCGTTGAAATGCCCTCCACTTTCTCCAGGCAACAACAATTGTACCCTGCAGGCAACTTAGTGTAGTAAAGAGGTGGTGGGGTTTAAGCCGCAGACGCCTCCCTCCGCTATTCTCCCGGCAGGCGTTCCCGTTTATCTCGGGGCTTTTCAAGCCTTCAAGCCACAGCACAAGGCAGCAACAAATGTACCCTGTCGAAATGTCACAATTTCAACAGTCGAAGTGTTGCATCCTTGTTCGGCTAACCGCATACAGCATCTGATACACATAAAACTTACCTATATCGGCACGCTCTGTGGCATTTGCTCCGAATTTTGACGCCTTCACCGCCTGTCACGTTATTTTTCTTACCAGTGGGATATTGGAAGGGGAAATTGCTAGATGGCAGTCCTAAGATTTGAGTGAGTGTATAGGCTAATTGGGTATCCTGCTCGTCTGTTACCTGGGCTTATCGGCCTATGGAAAGAGCTCGTTAAATCTAAGGGACATGGCACAGAAGTGGTTGGGGGTAGAAGTTGGGTAAGGACTGGCCACTCTGGTGAGGTGAGGACAGGGTGTGGCGCCTGTGAAGGGAACGCCAAGCGGAAAGAATGACCTGCGGGCGTTGCGGGGTAGCAGTGCGAAAGCTCTAGCATGCTTCTTCCCTGCTTGTGGGCCAATCGAATAAGTCAATAATCGATTGACTTTGATCTCTCGCTCGACCACCACCCTCAATAATGACAGCGACAACGGCGATAACTGCAGCAGCGAAGTGAGGGCCACCACCTTCGGTCGCTCCGAAGCAACATCTGATGCATTCTTCGGCCTTGTCGGCTACTCACTATTTCGGGCCTGTTTCATACCCTTCTCCTTTCCATTGGTTTAACATGACCGGGACTTAGGGACGGACAGCTGTACATTCAGTAACATACTGGCTGGATCCCGAAAGATGGTGGTCTGTATCTCTTGGCAAGTATCGTATCCTGGCTTGGAGACGAGCTAGACGAGCTAAAAAGATTGGCTTTTGCTTGAAAAGCGAACAAGGAATCTTGGTGAGCTTAATTGCTAGTGGCTGGATGAAATGGACGACAGGGCTCCGGGCTGCATTTGCTTGTGCATTGCAAAATACCCAGATGGAAAGTCATGCTTTGAGGGAAGGGAAAGCAGATCCTGATCGACAATCTACGATACATCTATGGAAATGGGCGTTCGTGCGGGCTGTTGTGCGACAGCAGGAGAGATGCAACTATTGGCCGTGGGCAAGTTGGTATATTGTGCGAGGTGAGAAATGGTAGGTAGGTCGATAAAAGTCCGTGCCTCACCTGCAGATGCGGGCTGCGAGGTAACACACCATACAACCCTCGATGTTCGACATGGACCACTGTCCTCCACCTATGGTCGTGATGGCGGCGGTGGTGATGATGATGATGCGAGCATTATGGTTGCATTGGAAGCAAGCAAGGGACAAGGGTAGCTTTCGATTTTTCCTGGGGTTCCAACCGAACTCCACAGTCTGCGCGAGAACACGGGCACGCTCGAGCTCAACCCCTCCACTCCATGTCTGCCCATGGAGGTAAAGTGCATGTAGAATTGTCATGACCCCAGACATCGCAGATAAGTATAAAGCTAAGATCAACCCCAGTTCCGGCGCAAGAACAAACCACCCATAACCACCCTCTCATCTTCCCTTTTCTTGGGGACCTCCCCTTCTTTCTCTCTGTCAGGACTCGTTCTTCAAATATACCCCTCTCAGCTGAATCTCACTATCCTCAAATATGGCCGACTCTGGTGCGCCAGATATCGACAATGCGTGAGCGCATCCTCTCTCACCTCAAATGGTCCATAACTGATAATCTCCAGTCCCAAGGCAGCTCCAGCCACTGAGCCACTCGAAGTACCCCACAACGAGAAGCGCAAACAATCCATCTTCCTTGATGCCGAACGCCGCAAAGAAAAGCTAGCCGCCATCGCAGAGAACACCACCGGAGAGTTCGTCGTCATCGATTCCCTCCACTCCACTCACCTCAACTAACACAACTCTAGAATCAAGAACCCCCTCGTCGGCATCCCCAAAGACCAATTGATCCGCGACGTCGAAGACTTCGCCGCCGAGTTCGACCTCGCAGACATCACACCCTACCTGATCAAAGGCGCACTCGTCGCCCAAAACCCCGCCCGCATCGACACCATCCACGAGCTCGACGATGAGGATCGCCGCGTCCTGACTGAGGAGGTCACGCGAAAGTGGAAGCACCCTCGTATCCTCTACCTCACCATCGTACTCAACTCCATCGCGGCTTGTGTCCAGGGTTGGGATCAGACGGGATCCAATGGCGCGAATCTCACGTTTGCGATCCAAATGGGCATCTCGGATAATCCGCTCTACTGCGATAGTGCGTCTGAGTGTAGCAGGAATTCGTGGCTTGTGGGTTTCGTCAATTCTTCGCCTTATATTGCTATCTGTCTGTTGTAAGTCCCTCTTCCAATTTTGACTGGAGTTGGCCTGACTTTGCTAGTGCTGCTTGGATCTCTGACCCTGTTAATCACTTCCTTGGACGTCGTGGTACCATCTTCCTGGCTGCTATATTTAGTGTCCTTGCTCCACTCGGATCTGGATTGACGCAGAAATGGGGACAACTGGTCGCGTGTCGTGTGAGTACTTCATCAGTGGCGATTGTTTATCACGTGCTGAACCATGCATAGGTCCTTCTTGGAATTGGCATGGGATTAAAGGAAGTTACGGTTCCAGTTTACTCTGCGGAGATTGCTCCAACGAGCATTCGTGGTGGTCTGGTTATGAGTTGGCAAGTTTGGACTGCATTCGGTATCTTCTTGGGTACTTGTGCCAATTTGGTGTATGTATATTTGCTCCGTCTTCCTCCTTTGCCAAGATTTTGGCCCATATCTGATTTTTGGCGAATGACAACAAGTGGCAGGAAGTATTACTAATGGTTCTCTAGATTCGTCAACACAGGCTCAATCGCATGGCGACTCCAACTTGCGTCAGCATTTGTCCCCGCAATTCCCCTCGTCCTCGGAATCTGGTTCTGCCCCGAATCTCCCCGTTGGCTCCTGAAGAAACGCAAGATTCCACAAGCCTACAAAGCACTTCTCCGTCTCCGCAACAGCCCTCTCCAGGCTGCCAGAGATTTGTACTTCATCCACGCACAACTCGTTTATGAGGATGCCCTGCTCGAGGAGAGTGGTCTGTCGAAGAACGGAAATATGTTCACTCGCTTCATTGAACTGTTCACCATTCCACGTCTTCGCAGAGCTACTCAGGCTTCGGGTATTGTCATGATTGCACAACAGATGTGCGGAAGTGAGTCGCTCTTGGTTGGGTCAAGTGTCAGAACTAACATGCCTCAGTCAATATTATCGCATTCTACTCGTCCACCATTTTTGAGCAGTCTGGTGCTAATAATATCACTGCACTGCTTGCATCATTCGGATTTGGTTTGGTCAACTTCGTATTTGCTTGGCCGGCTATTTGTAAGTCTGCTTTATCACATCATCCGAACTAATCTTGCTAACTCTCAATTCAGGGACAATCGACACCTTCGGTCGCCGCGGTCTCCTCCTCTTCACATTTCCCAACATGTGCTGGTCCCTCCTAGCAGCAGGAATGTCCTACTACATATCCCCCTCCAGCCGCGCCCACCTCGGCCTCGTAACCTTCTTCATCTACGTCTACGACGCCTTCTACTCCCCCGGCGAAGGCCCCGTCCCCTTCACCTACTCTGCCGAAGTCTTCCCCCTCTCCCACCGCGAGATCGGCATGTCTTGGGCCGTAGCAACCAACAACTTCTGGGCCACAGTCGTATCCCTCACCTTCCCCCGCCAGCTCAAAGCCTTCGGCGTGCAGGGCGCGTTCGGCTTCTACGCTGGCATGAACGTCATCGCCCTGGTGCTCATCTTCCTCTTCTTGCCGGAGACGAAACAGCGTACTCTTGAGGAGCTGGATTACGTGTTTGGTGTTACGACGCGCGCGCACGCCAAGTATCAGCTTACCAAGGCGCTGCCGTGGTGGTTTAAGAGATATGTGCTTTGGAGGAAGGATGCGACTTGTGAGGAGCTGTATCATTTTGAGCAGGGGGAGTGGACGGAGAGTGATAGGGAGTCGGGGAAGGTTGTTGATAAGGAGGGGGAGGCGGTTAGTTCGGGGGTTGAGAGGGGGCATAAGGAGGTTGTTTGAGGGTGCGTTATTTAGGGTTGAGACTTTGTGGATGTTGAGAAGTGGAAATTTGAGTGGTGGGTGAGGAAGAAGGAGAATGAAAATTCGTTCGTAGTTACAACTTCGTGTTTGGCACCCCCTTTTGGTTAGATGATTGATTGCCCGCAACGACAAATATAATCTGATCAAACTTACACCATAGAAATACTCATCCTTGACTTTCAAATCGTGATGTGCCATTCAGTTCCTTCACGATGGGAGCAACGAGCTTTTTCTTAGATTGACAAGAACGCAATACTACTCAGATGTTGCTGACTCTAACTATTTCTACTGTAATTAATGCAAGGGGGTTGGTCTTTGGGAGATGCTGTTTTTTGAAGAGGGGAATTTTATTTTCTTGTACTCGATTAACTCCATTCACGTGATGAATGTTTACATCTCGATTCTCGACCGACCGATGTAGCTGGCTTATAGGTATTTTAGTGATCCACACTAGGTAAGGATCCTACCCCACTTTCTCTTCGCCACAGCATATCCATATCCAAATTCTCCCAAAACTTACCTACTTCTCGACGCATTTCCTAATTCCGTGGAAACGAACCGAATTCTCTGCTTACAGAGTAGCTGAGCAAGAAATTCATGGATTTGCAGCTGGCTGTGTAAGCCACGAATGACGTTGAAGTTGATTTGCGAGTAGAATACCAGTGGAAACATGTCTCGAGATGTGAGTAAAAAGATGGTGATATCTCCATGATTAGAACTATCATCCACCTACTCACAGTTGATAAATCGCCGAAACGTATTTGGTTGGGCTAGGCCCGCTGAATGGATTGCACGCAAACTGACCTGGATCTCACTGCCAGGAATCTAAAGGGGGGACAGGAGAATATTTGGTTGTTGCTTGCGATTCCAATTGGAAAGCTTCACTGAATGGTGCTCACATACAGGTGGAGATTGAATGTTGGTATTTTCTCTGATCCATTTCGCTTAAAGAGACGAGTTTGTTGCTAGCCCGGTCTCTAGCGGAGAACCATCTTCGTAAGTCGAATCTGAGTCTCACTCTTGCTGTCAATGTCAACAGAGACTTTCCGCCAGCTCTGCTACGCTTGAATGTTTCAGATTCAAATGGCCCCTCAGTTGCCAGATTTCACATACTTTCCATATGGGGTCGATGGCCTCGCTAAGCGAAGGACGATAAAATCGCCAGTGGTTATAAAGTGGGGGTCTCTGGCCGAAACTTAGGTAAGCTAATGTATCGCCCGACGTAAAACAGCCCCTCGATATTTGCAGTCCTCGGGACAAAAGGGCTTGGGAACCAAACACCGAAAAAAGAGGCGCACATTACTCTATTCTTCAAAGCTTCAACAGAGAAGCACCTGTTCAAGGACTTCCCACCCAGAGTTGAGCCGAATCACCTGAACCCGGGAGAGCCGAGCCGTGATGAATTCACCAGGTAGGCAAATTGCCCAACCAGGAAAACATACAAGAAGCTAAATTTCTGAGCAGTATCAGCTTCTATGCCCATCAATAGCAAACGAAGGCGAGGAAGAGGACGACGACCAGTCCTGTGAGGCTCGTCAGAAGCATGAGCAGGGAAGCCAAAGGAAATATGTCTATTTCAGGTTTAGCGCCTTCTTCAACGGCCTGTTATCTCCACGTGACTGACCTCGAATCCACCGTCAGCTCCAGACTTCAACAGCTCCGATATCAGCCATCCACACCTCCCACTCTCAGGGATTCTCCAGAAGTGCGATAAACCAGGGGTGTTTTGCCTATGGCAACAAATCAGCCGGCCGGAGGCAACAGCAATGCCTCCAATGTCCCGGTCAATGGGTGGACAAGGCGAGACAGACCATGTGATGCCTGTCGAAGACGCAAGAGTCGATGCATTATACCGCAGGATACGGAGACATGTATCATGTGTCAGTCGAGGTCCGAGCAGTGCACTTTTATACAGAATCCTCAGAGGAGGAAGAGGAGGAGGGCAGAAGATGAAGGCAGCCCTGATGCACCCAAAGCAAGGTTGGTGTTCAGTCTCCGATGCTCGGTCAAAGCTAGTAACTGACGTCCCACAACAGATCTCCCGATGCAGATAAAAGTAAGACTCGGTTTCAGTTGTGGATATGCTCTGTTACACAATCATTATTGACTTCTTACAGGTATTCAAGCCAAACCACCGATCATCGACTACACCTCACTCCCTGGGCCATCACTTCTCAAACAGACTCTTGGCCTGCAAAATCGTCAGCATGGACAGTACCTGGGACAAACATCGGAATACGATGTTCGTCTTATCAATCTCTCGCCGTTCAATGGACGAGGAGAACACGTCAGTATGCCTGGGACGCTGAGAAGGGTCAGCCCCAATGTGCATTTCATCATGAAGACAGAAAGTCAAGCCGAGGTCGACGACGAAATAGCAAACATGGATTTAGTGGAAAACATTGTTCAACCACATGGTCGTGCTCTAGTAGACCTCTACTTCAGGATCATCCACCCAAGCTTTCCGATATTCGACAAGAAAGTGTTCCTGGAGAAGTATGGCCGGACACATCGAGAATTTACCCCGCCTGTTTTGGCTGCTGTGTACATTATGGCTTTGAATTGGTGGTCATACACACCTGAGTTAGTCAATCTTCCCAAACCAGATGTTCAGAAGCTCGAGCAACTGGTCCCCACCATGATGGGTGTTCTCCTGAACAGACCCAAATTATCAACCGTACAGGCTGGACTGCTACTCCTACAAAGACCAGATGGAGACTCCTGGGCGTTGACGGCAGAACTTGTTGCAGTAGCACAGAATCTTGGACTACATCTGGACTGCTCGAAATGGAAGATTCCGGAGTGGGAGCGAAGCTTGAGAAAGCGGCTTGCCTGGGGGCTGTTCATGCAAGACAAATGGGGATCACTTACACACGGTCGGCCATCCTTGATACATGCGGAAGACTGGTCTGTGAGGCCAGTAGAAACAAGAGACTTTCCTGAGACGGCCGAAGATGACGATGAGGAAGAAGGCAGCTCTGATATTGAGACCGGCCGGCTGACATACATCCATATGATATCTCTGACGGAGATTCTCACTAATATTTTGAACACATTCTTCACGGTCAGGGCTATGGCGAATCTGAATAGTGATAGTGAAAACGCCATGAAGAAGACACTGGAACTGGCAAAACCAATTCAACTTCAGCTCAAGGACTGGCATGCGAAGCTGCCGAAGAGTTTGGCGATCGGAGAAACTAGGGCCAGAAAACTATCTCCTACAGGTATGTTCTGTCCCAGCCTGACTTTGAAGTATTCTAATCAATACAGGATCACTCCATCTTGCATACTTTGCTGCAGAGGTGACTTTGCATCGTGCGATTATCAGATTCGACTCCACGCATATGGATGAACAACTTCGACACATCACCCGTAATGCTGCCAAGGCTCGGTTCACCTCGGCAATTGAATTCGTAGCCAAGCTTGAGCCAGCACATCTACAAAGTTTCTGGTACTTCGCATCCAAGGTAAACCTTGCCATCATCGGCACTTTTGGGAGTCTTCTCTGGGCGACTAGCGACAACCCGGAAGAGGCCGACTTTTACAAATCGCAACTTGCCGAATATCGTTGGACACTTAGAGTGAGCAGCAAGGCGGCCGAGTTTATGAAGTTCACTGTAGGAATGTTGGACTCGAGTCCAGTATTTATAAAAGATGGAAATTCAAAAACAACTACACCAAACATGCCGAAAGAACCTCCTCCACAGGAACAGGCACCTGAACCGACACAGCACGATCAGTACAAGCAAGAACAAGAGCAAATGAGCTACGGCGCCAACGAGGCTTCTCCTAGTGTTGCCGCATCGACCGAGAATGCATTCCAGTACGACCAGGATATTGCCGGTGCCGCAATGGCCACGACAGATCCTCGTCCGTCTTGGTCAGGCCTCGCCAGCAACGTCAACTTCAACACTGGGGACATTCAAGACTGGTCACTGGACCAACTCTACAACTTCGAGAACTTCCAGGTTGCAGAAGAAATTTTCGCGAGTCGAAGATTCATTGAGGAGTATGACGAGACGGGGAATAAATTTGCTGGCTTCTAGGTGAAAGTCTCGTGTCAGGCACTTCAGTGGGAAATAAGCCAGCTGCCTCAGCGTCACCCATCTCCTGCAACGCCGCCTGGGACAGGCGTCAGGATGCAGGATCCAGGAGTATGCCCTCCATCGTCAAAGATGATGATTTCTGCGCTTCATCCTCCCCATCCGAAATCGCAATCGTCATATTAACCTTCGCGATCCAATCCAGCATAAATCGGCTTCCAAGGAACGACATAAGCGCCATTATCGCGTTGGAATTTTTTTCGTCGCGACCTTGCTGTGTTAAGCATGATGATTAAGCTGTTGTTCCAAGATGTGGATGTCGCGTCAAGACCGTCGATGGCGTTGATTGGCATGACGGAACTAGCGAAGATGTGGAGGGGTAGGCAGAGGATGTCGGTGGGTTTTTGTGATGAATAAATGGTGATTTGGGAAATTGGACCTCGGGGTGTGGTGTAGTATGGCGTGAAGATCCATCTATGATACTCTGAAGTAAATAAATCTAGAGTGATGTGATGTCGAGATGTGGTTGACATCTGAGGAGCAAGACTCCAAATATACTCCTACATACATGACCACGATTATTCTACCCGACCGATTACGTATTTCCATGTTAAAACATGAAACGCCAGTTCTGACCATAGTTGTTAGTACTTATCACTGAAAATTTCTTCAAGAACATGTACATCATTTTTTTTTCGGCTACTCTGAACGAATCAAAAATCAACGACCTAGGTGAAGGAGACTTAGCTTTTGGGAGCCCAGCCCACGAGCATATTCCATGCCAGCCAGCATTGCGAAGACAACGATTTCGGGGATGAGAACACTGCATAAAACGAGAGCCAAAGATGCGTCAATGATAGATGTATATAGATGACAGCCGTGTAGAAAATGTTATGGCCAATTTTTGATATGTGTACAGACACCTACTTCCCGCCATCAAGATAATACGACAGTGAGTAGTTGAGAAAAGCGCACTGTGGCACATCTACAAATGAACTCGTCATAGACGGATAATCCAACAGCTTGATCGGTCCCTTCTTACCCCTCACCTCCTCCCATTTTCCAGTGTTCTCCACAGCCTCAAGAGTCTTCGTATACCCTCTAGCCGCCAAGTACGCCTTCGATGGGTTCGGCTGTCCCGTCTTGACAAACTCTGCAAAGTATCCGGAAATCAGCTGCACGGAGTACAAATCATTCGCGTCTCGCAGCGTGTTGAGCGTTCCAAACATCCATGGCATATCAGCGCCGTGCAGCTTGAAATATGGGAGATTTGGATTGCCGTTCGGGTAGCCGGGTGTTACTGGCGGACCACCGAGATTATTGGGGTCGTAACCGCCGATTGTCCGTTGCATTTCGTAGTAGTATGATGATTCAAAGGCATTGGTTTCGGAGGCTGCGTACATTGTTGCCGAGTCGATGCAGCGGAATTGGATGTCTGTTGCAACACGCTGGGAGACGTTGAAAGAGTCGAGAGTGATGTTTCCTGTATTGTAGAGAGGGAACAGTCCGCTGTCTATGACACTTTGTGCGTAGGCTGCGGAAATTCCAAGTGATGCCTGAATTCCTGCAAGCTCTGTGGTGATGGGAGTTTTGGGATAGGTCGAGAAGCTGGCGCCGTCGTTGTCAATAATCCCGAATATCACAGGGACATGTGCAGTGCCGGAATTGCGTTTGGTTACAGTGAGTTTTGGAGTGTTGACATATGTGCCATCTTGAACCACGTAACGGGCGACTGAAGATAGTCCAACGACCGTAGCAGCAGGCAGAGCTTTGAGGCAAGCGATTTGATCGTCCAGTGCCGCTTGGGTGCATCCAGCTGCCTTGAATATGTTTTGCCCCGCGTTAGCATAGGATTCGTTTACGGTAAGGTATGTACTGTATGTGGTAGCGTAGTCTCCCGAAAGACCGAGCGTGACGCCACCACCAAGGTTCGACATGGCAATGGCTCCTTGGTATTTCCCAATAGCAGGTGGGGACCCCAGAAGGACCCTAACAGATCCAGCACCAGCAGACTCCCCGTTGATGGTAATGTGTCGGGGATCACCTCCAAATGATGCGATGTTTTTGACTACCCACTAGTAATTGTCAGGCCTGCAAAGAAGAGCGGACAGCGAACTTACCTCAAGCGCAGTGATTTGATCAGCAATGCCATAGTTACCCTTGATATCAGTACCAGGGATAGCCAGGAAACCCAAAGTTGAAAGACGGTAGTTGATATTCACAGCCACAATGTCTTCTCTTGATGCCAAGTTTCCTCCATCGCTGAGTTGATCTGCCCCAGATCCTCCGGTGAACCCGCCTCCGTGGATCCAGAACATGACAGGCCGCAAGTCACTTTTGTCTCCTTTCTTAGGGATGTAAGGAGTCTGGATGTTGAGAAACAAGCAATCCTCACTGCCGGAACCGCCTTGAGCACACTGAGGGCCGTACGAGGTTGCATTGATGGTCTTCCCAGTCGAGGAGTAGAGAGAGGAATAAACGAATCTTTTGGGTGGGTCCGCATATGGGATGCCGAGGAAACGAAAAGATTTCTTGTTTCTAAAACCAACAAAGGTGTTTCCAGAGGAGGCTACGGCGATCTGGTTACTTGGAGACACCTTTGAATTATATGGCTGGTTGTCGTTGCTGGACTGTGTACACAACACGGGAAGCTCTCTGTTTTTCGACGGCAAAGCAGGATAGCTCAGCTTTCTGGTACGCTTGGAGAACGACACAACTGCATTTTCGATGAAGTATGACTGCTCTTGAGATGCTCGGTCCACAAACTCGAGGTATGACAATGACTGGAGGATGTCGTCCGAGTGTGCTTCGATCGTGGCTTTTTGGAGAAGCTTTTCATTCACTGCACCACAAGCAGCAGTGGCATCCTTCGCCTCGAATTCGTCTAGAAGGAGAAACCCAACATGATTGACGTCGTCGCTACCATTAAGGTTGTTCTGATAGAGGAGAGTCAGAGAAGTCGCAGAGTTGGAGACAGCTGCTGCGACGAAGCAGAGAGGCAGAGAAAGAGCAAACAATGACTTGAACATGACGAGGCTGCACTCTTCTCTGTTAAATCTGGCTCCATCTGATCTTTATTTATCTTCCCTAATTAGACGTTCCCCTCACTACATGGACATCCTGCAAAAGTACATGCGTACCCACGAAAGTGGTTGTTTAGCCGGTCGCAGCCGTCAAGCAGGGTATTGTTTACCAACGCTCTGGAGCCCCTCATCATGTTGTGCGCGTCATGGACGAAGTGGATTCGCTGGAGAAATCGGACATGAGGAGAAAGAGAATGAAGCATTTGCCCTTGCAGATGGACCACATAATGCATATCATCCGGGCCTTGAATGCTTCCGGATGAGAATCCGATCTGCTTGACCATGGGGGAATCCCGGAGCGGGTAATTTCAATTTACCCGGCACTCCTCATAGCCGGACATCAGGAACCGAATGCAAGGTTCTTTTGCGAAAAGAATATGAAAACTTCTTAGCAGCATCTAATGACAAATTGGCTGCTCAGAAGTCCTAAAATACTTGGTTGGGTATCTACCTACCAAATCCGAACTCCTAGCCCATGTGCCCGAATGTATTTGGTATTTGGGCTCACCTGAACATGAAGCAGACCGATGCAAAGACCGAGAACCCCAACAAAGGGAAAGCATACGGCGTGATTGTACAGCATAGGAAGCCCTTGGAAAGGGATGAGAGCTGGGCTAGGATCGGTTCTTCGTCTTGGAGCACTCTGCTGTGAAAGCAGCTAGCAAGGTCTGCAACGATGTGTGAGTATGGAACATCCAATGGACTGGGGGAAACGAACCGTAAACTCATGATCGGCCATGCACCCAAACACTGGGTCCTTAGAGAGCTTCATTGCTGCAACTCTGGGGCTGGAAATGCCAAACGCAACCCGAGCCAGGAAACGAGCATCATCTTTCACACCTACCCTCGAAAGTACGGCCTTGAAAGCGGCCTTGTTCAAGGGGACTGAAGGGGGTGGTTGCTGGACTACAGCCTTATGGGATTTACACCAGGTGCAGTGTCCACACTCGGTCTTACCACTAGGCAGATCATCGCCGAAATGCCGAGCCAGGGTTCTTGAGAAGCAAGCTGGAGCAGTGATAAGACTAAGCATTTCTTCTGTGCGTTGTAGAGCCTCTTCTTCTCGCTTTTGCATAACCAAATGTATACTCTCGGCAATCTTGTCTATTTCCGCAGCGGTCCGAGGTAATTTGTCGATGACCTTGTAGACATTTAAAACCCCCGAGGGCTTCAATTCAATCACGCGGTTCTCGTTCAGATCATTTAGCTTACGAATGACATCTGTTCGTGGGATGCCATATCTCTGCGAAGCAGCATCAACATCAAGGTGATGGAATTTGGCCGCTTTCTTTGCGAAGCCTCTGATAGCAATACCAGCCGGGGATTGATCATCGGCGAGGACTGATGCATACGAGCTTGCCGCCTGAAACTGATACTTCGTATATATGGGTGTGGTAGCTCGAATGAGTTCATGAGTGAGCTCTAACTGTGCATAGACATTCTTCAGTGTCGTGGGCCGGATGTCGTAATCTTTCTCTTGGGCATAATGAGAGAACTTGAGCTCACCACCAACTGGTACATTGTTGCTCGGGTCAAGGATTTCCTCCAGCAGACCACGAATGGACTTGAAAGATGGCAAGTCTCCACGCGCGAACATATCCCGTAGATGGAGATCTTCTCCGCAGATATAGAACATGCATATGCTCTGCTTGCCGTCTCTCCCTGCTCTCCCAATCTCCTGACTGTATGATTCGAGACTACTTGGAATATTGAAATGTACTACGTTCCGAATATTTGATTTGTCGATGCCCATCCCGAACGCGATAGTGGCAACGATGATCAAATCATCACTCTGCATAAACTCATCTTGTAGCTCTGCCTTTGCGGCTGTATCCATACCAGCATGAAATGCTTTCGCCTTGAAGCCTTGGGATCGCAAATCGCTGGCCGTTTGTTCGGTCTGCTTTTGAAGGGTGACATATACGATTGTAGGTCCTGGATTGTGTTTGAGGAGTTTGAAAAGTTTAGGGAATAGCTCTTGTTTACTTCTCCCAGACTCTGCTAGCAATTGTAGATTTTCTCGGTACGTGGATGTTCGAAAGAGGCCGGATTTGTCGATGTTGAAAGCTTTGCAGATGTCGTCGGCGACTCGAGAGGTTGCGGTGGCAGTAAGGCAGACGACTCGTTCGGCATTGATCTCATTCACGAACCTGGATATCTCTGATAATGTTAGCTAGATCCTTTTGATGGTGGGATACTGACTAAGGTAATCTGGGCGAAATGCATGTCCCCATTCAGAGATGCAATGTGCCTCGTCAACGGCCAGCAAGCGAATCCCTCCCCGAACGTTTTTCATCTGCTCAATAAAACCTTCGTTGTTGAGTCTCTCCGGGGCACAGTACAGTATCTTCAGTTGTCCGTTTCGTAACATCTCGCAGATATGGATATATTCCTCTCGAGACTTGGATGAATCGAGGGAAGCTGCCTTGATGCCCCGGCGAACGAGTGCATCTACCTGATCTTTCATCAGGGCAATCAATGGAGAGACCACGAGTGTGATGCCGCTTTCTCCTGGTCCACGGATGCCCGCAAGCTTATCTTCCTCCGAGAATACCAAGGCTGGAATTTGGTAGCAGAGACTCTTTCCCCCGCCAGTCGGAAAGACAACTGCTGCGGATTGTCCACCCAGGATCTTTGATATGACCTGCTCCTGCTTTAATCGAAATTCCTTCATGCCAAAATTCTTCGTCAATGCATTGACAGCAGAGGGCTGAATCGCAATGCGCTTCGCAGGTGGAAGGATGTCTTCAGAAGCCTTTCGCTTTTCGACGCGATCTGTGAGGGCCAGAAAATCAGCATCGTCGCCGGAATTGAGACCGAAATCTTCTTCGTCGTCGATATGAGGCGCCATGATCCAATTGACCGAAAAGCTGGGCGTATTGTGGACCGAAGTTGGGCGGCTTATTGAGCTTGGATTTCGCGACGCGTTGACAACTACGCCGGCACACGTGACCTGTTCGCGACAATGTGGACTTACGTGGTCCGATTAAGTCCGTCTTACACAGGTATGGATTTTGATCTCTCGTTCAACATTCGAACAGAAGATAGAGACATGAACACCAACTTCTTACTTGCACCAACTTGGATCTATTTGTCGGAAATAGGCGCCAGTGCAAGTGGGTGTGATATGGCAAAAGATCAAATGTGCTACCCGTGTTTTGACATTGAACTCGATAATGTGAAGGCGTAAGCTTCTCATGTATTCCTTATAATCCCCTTCTCATTCGAAGCAGAATGTGGAACAACGTTTGACTACGATAAAGTGCTGTGGTAGTGGGAAGCCACGCCCGTTCGCTTAGGTTGTGTACATTTTTGCAATTTGATCGCAGACATCATACTCTCGCTTTCCATATACATATTAGGCTACGCCGGCAGCTGAGATAGAAACACGACGAACGGCCTTGAAGATGAACGTCCTACACAGAAAGTCAACAGCAAAGTGGAGGGAGAAGAATGCCAAGATTTCTCGCTTCTGCTGTGATTGCGTGGGCCACAAGTTCAATCTCCTGCCGAAAGCCGATTGATACAAGTTTACTCTATGATCGAACCAAGGCTATGCTGTGAATCCCACGAATATCTTGATTGAAGATGCCGTCGAGGATTAAGGGAGAAATCGGAGCCCTCAAAGCAGCGAAAACAGGTAATGTCCAAGAACGGCATGGAGTGCGAGTAGATCAGATAAGATAAGTGGATTCGGACAGATCCGTGCGGCGAGAACCTGTGTTGCAGGTGTGGCGTGATGTATATCCTTGGCGAAGCTCCCAAAATTCAACACTTCATGCAGGTAATATGTCTTCTTATAAAAACAGGACCAAGAGTAAAGAAATTTAACCTACCAGAAAATCAAGTTTTGAATGGAAAAGCGTCTCGAGGAAATCAGGATAGTGCAACAACTCACTGTGAGTTGTAGGTGATTTTGACAAGGGGAGGGGACCCAGGATCTGATAACAAATGCCAAGTAGCTAGTGTTTTCTTAGTGGAAGACTCGTCAACAAGTTTTGCATTATCTTTTCGTTTAGCGGGCCCTGATCTTCTCTCATTCGAGGTCCAACCTATCAAATGTCCTTGTGGCCACAGCGCCAAGTCTAAACTGCAGACGCAATGGCGCAGCTTAGAGAAGCTCACATTTCATGGCTGTATGAAATACTTTACTTTCGCCTCAGGAACGAGCATTCCCTTTCACTTCCTCTTACAGATTGTTCAACAGACACGGCTGAACAGACAGCATGTCGACCCCAGCCATTACCCCAGCTGTAAATCAAAATCGAACGGAGGAGCCATCAAGACTTGCCAACTCCAAGGTTACACTTTCCACCAAAAATGGGGGACAAGAATCTAACGAACGCCCGAATCGAGACTCGGTCGATGCCATCTCCAAGCCAGATGTGTGGGCTGGAAATGAAGTACAAGCTGAAATAGGTGTCAGTAGAGTCGAGGCCTTTAACAAAGTCCTTTACCAGTCTGGCAAGTCCGGGAAAGTACTTCTCTGGTTACTCGGAATTTCCATCGGCCTGACCATGTTCGCATATGCCCTTGACCAGGGCATCACAACAACTATCTTCACCACGATGGCCAGTTCGACATTCGGACAGCACAGTTCTTTAGCCGCCGTTAGTACTGCTAGCCAAATCATTCGGGCTATCAGCAAGCCGTTTATTGGAAAGTGAGTTGTACAAGCAGCAGCAAAATCTTTGAACCAGAGTGCTAACGGGTCACAGACTGGCAGATATCACATCACGTCCTACAACTTACGTCGTTATACTCGTTTTCTACGTTGTGGGATTTGTTGTGGCCGCCAGCTCGAGCACCTTTGCAGCGTATACAATGGGAATTTGCTTCACATCTGTGGGCAAGTCAGGACTTGACCTGTTGAGCGACATCATTGTTGGTGACCTCACACCACTTCAATGGAGAGGATTCTTTGGTGCTGCTCTTTCGATACCTTTTGTCGTTACCGTCCCTGTCAATGGGTTCATTGCCGAGGGCTTCGTTGATAATTGGCGTTGGGGTCTAGGCATGTTCGCGATCATCGTACCTGTTCTACTTGTCCCGGCAATTATCACATTGTACTCGATGCAAAAGCGGGGAGAGAAGCTGGGCATGGTTACTATCGCAGCATCGAAGAGAGTGCGGGCTGGAATTGATGAGGAATCACGAGGTTTCAGATATTGGAGTAAGCTCCTGTACCAAGGGTTGATTGATATCGACATTGTGGGACTTCTTATCCTCGGAGTAGCTTTCTCCCTTATCTTGTTGCCATTTACGCTAGCCAAGCAGACGCCGAAAGGTTGGGCAGATGGGGGTATGGTTGCTATGCTAGTCGTCGGCTTCTTTATGCTTTTCGTTTTCGGTCTCTTTGAGATTTATCTTGCTCCCAAGCCGCTCATGACCAAACGTATTCTGAAAAATCGCACCTTCATCGCCGCTGTTACCATCTACACTTTCAACCAGACAGCATCCGCTGTTCGGAATACGTACTTTTCATCGTACATTTATATCATCAAGGACTGGACGACATACCAATGGACAATCTTCTTGGGCATTACCACCATGGGACTCAGTATAATGGGACCCATAGTGGGCCTCATCCAGAGATATACTCATCGTTACAAAACAATGATGATTTTTGGTGCTATCGCACGTTTAATTGCTTATGGCTTGCTCGTCACCCCGAGGTAAGTTGTATGAACTCGTCTTGGTATTGGAACTGACCGGCAGCAGCGGTCTCATGATTCAAGATACTGCTCGTTTAATCGTTGCTCAGCTTCTCTTTTGTTTGGGTTCTTTCAACGTCGTTGGAGCAAGAGTCGGTAGTCAAGCTTCAGTACCGCATGAAGATATGGCTTCAGTCATCGCACTTCTAACACTCTGGTCGACACTAGGATCTTCAATTGGGTCAGCAGTGTCGTCGGCAATCTGGACGAATGAGATGTTAGATCAAATGTACATGGAGATGCCTGGAGTTGACGGTAAGACAGTTCGTACACTGTATGGGAATATCAAGAAGCTCCGTACCAGCTACGACTTTGATGACCCCGTCAGACAAGGAGCTATCCGAGCATATTCCTATGTTAATGGTCATATCGCAATTGCGGCTCTTGTTCTGTCGGCGATTCCACTGTTAGCTACCTTGTTCATGCCGAATTTCTATTTAGGCGAGCAGCAGAATGCTGTCACAAACACAGGCTTGGATGGAGAGAGGATTGAAGTACCAACCCGAGGTGGAGTTGTGGGAAGCTCGTTTTGGAAGAGGTTGACGGCGTTCTATCACAAGGAATCGTAGACAGGGCAAAATACAGCTAGGCCGCAATTCTTTGTAGCGATCACACTTCGAGGCGTTTCTTGTACCATACGTCCTGCGAGTACAGTTTCCTCTACTCGAGTAATGTTCAGCACAAAAAAGCCTTCAAATCTGCCGATTCTCTTAATGTCTTCCATGGATTCATGTATTCAAAACAAACTAAAATCCCTGCCCTGCTAGCCATCTTTCCACACCTGGATGATCTCGTTCAATCCATTTCATCCTCGCTTCAATTCCCGAAGTAGCTTCCTCGAAAGTCTTCTTAAACTTTTCCTAATTTTACAGTCAGCTTCACATTCCTGACAAATTAGCACCACCCCCATCAGACCTACCTCAACACCCAACGCAAAAGCCTTCACTTCTTCCAATTGCTCGGCTGTTGAGAGACTACCCGTGCAACTAGCAACATATCTACAAATGCCCACCCTATCCACTCTCCCAAAGTTATCCCACTTCTCCTTGAGCCATGTCCAGGAGGCATCAGCTCCAGCATAGTGCGTTTGCAGAGCGTTTAATAAGAACCACTTCTCTAGTCCGGAAAATGGCTCGCCTACTTGTGTCAGAAGCTTGAGTGTTTCTTGAACCAGCTCTGGGCTGTCTGCATAGCCAAGAGACACGAAAGCGTCGGTTCGCAATTCTGGATCTCTTGTGGTACGAGCGATTTTCAAGACAGATTTGTACTATGAGAGAGCACATCCACTTATCAGATTCGTTACATCGAGGTTTCAGCTGTGGACGTGTACTTACATGGTCATCGACGACAGCTTGAAACACGTGCTTCCGAATATTGGGGTTGAGCGCTTCTTCATTCCCAGATTTGAACTCGTTGAAGAGTTTCTCGGATCCAGCCTTGAGGTGCTCATACCGAATCCCCTCAGCATAAAACATCGCTTTTTCATTCTGAATATGAATCGGGTCTTTAGACCCAATCTTCCAAACGTCCTCAGGAGAATTGGCCAGGAAGAGATGTTTGTGGAAATTCTGCAGTCCTGTCCGAGTCTTAGGGGACGAGAATAGGAATGCTTGTCGGATCTTGCCAAGGACGAAGAAGATCTGTCTCCAGACGAGGAAGTGATGGTCCTTTGAGAAGCGGGACAGGAAGTTGAGAAGGTCGGCGGTTGTCATTGGGGTATTGAGACAGGATGAAATCAATGCGAAGGAATCGGAGATCAACCCTACCCAATCTTCTGAACCTAAATTGGATCTTGAAGTCTGCTTTTCAAACTCCTGGAATCGAGACAGTGGATAGGAGACCCGGTAAAGTCCAATCTGTCCCGCGTTGAGCTTGTAGGTTTCGAGATCTACTTGATATGTTCCCTTTCGCGAGGTCAACAAAACAGAGTCTTCTGATTGGCTTCCAGTGTTTGTCTGAAAGTTCAACGGAACGTGATAAATGTTCTTGTCTTCCTTGGGTGTGATCTCGATTGCTTGGAAGTACCGATGTTGCTCCAACGTGATCGTGCTTTTGGTGTCGTCTTCAGAAACCATGAGAATAGGATACCCAGCACATGCGGTCCATTCTTGCATAGTCCTGGCAACATCCTTTCCACTACCGGCAGCCAAAGCTACCCAGAGATCCTTAGTCTTAGCATTTCCAAAAGCATGCTCTTTCAAGTACCGTCTTACTCCATCCACAAAGACATCCATCCCCAAGAAGTTCGACAGCATTCTCAACAGAGCAGCGCCTTTCATGTACGTGATGTTATCAAAAAGCTCATGTATCCGATCGGGTGAAGCGGTGGGATTGTAAACTGGATGGGCCCCTGGTGTTGAATCAATATCCAGTGCTCCTTGATAAAATGCCATTGCCTCAGGATCTGGATCCGCAGCCACAAAGTGCAGCCAGTATTTCCATTCGGGAAACATCTTATCGACGACGGTGAAGCCAGCCCATTCGGCAAAGGCCTCATTGAGCCAGAGATCGTCCCACCAGCCCATAGTCACCAGGTTGCCAAACCATTGGTGAGCGAGCTCGTGGCAGAGCGTTTCAACAGCCATTTGCATGGACTTGGCGGCTGTGGTGTCGGGGTCGAGAAGAAGCCAGCGCTCACCGAAGACGATACAGCCCCAGTTCTCTAGTGCACCTGCGTCAGGGAGAGCAATCAAGTCTAGCTTGGGAAGAGGATATTCGAGGCCAAAGATGCGCTCGTAGTGGCCAAGAGCATTGGTAGCGATGCTCAACATGTTCGACGCATGCTTGATCTTTGCCCCCTTCACAGCATAGACCCTTACTCGGAACTTGAGCTTAGTCGACTCGATGAAATCAAAATCTCCAACAACGAAACATATCAGATAGGTCGGCGTTTTTGGCATGGTGCTGAAGGCGACCCGCTTCGAGATTTGTCCTTCGGATTCAGAATGCGTGACCTCGGACGAGCGAACGTCCATATTGCTCACGCATGTCAGATCTTGGTTGATAGTGATCGTGGAGGAGACTGTAGCTTTGAACTCGGGTTCATCGAAGCATGGAAAAACACAACGTGCCCCGACTGGCTCAAAGCTGGTCGAGTATGCCCGTTTCTTTTCACCTTTGGCATCTATGTAGCCCGTCCATGCAAAGCCTGGAGTCCTTCCATTCTCTTTGATGGTCCCATGGAAAGATTGGCGAACCGTCACTTTTGAGCCTGCTGTGAGGGGTTTTGATAGCGAAATTGTGATGGTCTGCTGTTCAATATTGTATTCTATTTCGGGAATCTGGACAATCTCGACTGGAGAGTACTCAATTTGGGTATTGGTGATCTTGAGTTCTCTCGCATGAAGAACGATGGATGACGTCTCTTCACAAGCATCGAGGTGAACGGAGACTGTGCCGTGAAAGGTTAAACCATCTAGATCTAAATTGAGATCTAGGTCGTAATGGCTTGGAACCACATTCTTGGGTAGACGTGCCATGGTCAACTGGAGTAACCAAAAGCAGAAGGTAAGAACTCGAATGGAAGCCAGAATGAGTTGTTAAACACGTCGCACAAAAACGGAGGGTGATTTGAAGAAACGAAAGCTTAGTCAGCTCATAAGGCTCCCCCACTTGTTCGAGCTTCCTAATGCGGTCCGGATGTACAGCATTTCCTTGCTAATGACAAGGTGTTGCTTATCATCGTTGACAGACAGTATATGAGTTTTCATTCCACAGTATACACAGTCAGCTTTTGAGTAATATGGATTCATATCTGCTTTACGTCATGATTTTCTCGATGTGTTCAGTTATACCTCGTAAATTCTTCTCGTGCATTATTGTCTGATACGTGCTGGAAAAAATAGAGCATAAAAGTAAATTCAAACTTCAAAGCTGAATTCCAAATGGCTAAAAGCGGGGGCTACAAAATCATAGCTCCGAAAGGCAATATCCACGTTCTCCCATCCATCCGTTTAGCAGCCGATCTACATTCTTGACATATAGCCGAAGTGATAACCTGCCCATTCCTTTCCCAATAGCATCACAACTCAAAAGCAGGGCAGTCTTTTGGTCTTGTGATGTCTGTCAACTTCTTCACATCTTGACCACCAACAGAGCCTGTGACCACAAGCTCATCAAGATGTGGTGGCATTGGCAGAAGCACAGCATCATCCGGCCGGACAATTTTCTCCCACTTAGCAGGCTCATCCTTTAACTCCACCTCCTCCTGCCAACGCATCAAGGCGTCAAAGTCCCGGCATAATTTCTTGGGACCAACATCTGGGAAGGGATTGTGCTGCGTGTGTCTCCAGTTATAGGTCAACATGTCCAGATCGGAGTTGCACATGATATTCTGACGCAGGATATCGATGCAGTGGTCAACATGTGACTCGAACATGACGGGAGGCTCGTAGTTGTAGACACTGCCCCAGTAGTAGTCGTAGTTCAGCACATTGGTTCTGCGAAGGGCGTCAAGACAATGCAACTGATGGAAAACGTCAATTTCCGACATGTAAGTGTCAGGGCCGTACCCCCATTCTGGCATGGTCTTGGCACACTCAGTTGCATTCTTGCCGATGTCTGTAACCTCTTGCTTTGTGAGAGCATGCATTCCGATATCTGTGTGTTTTTAGAGTTTTGAAAGTGCAAATGTTTTTGAATTCAGGGAAGTGACTTACGAGAGATGCGCTCCCACGCGGCATCAACCTCAGGGCTGGGTCGTCCTCGATAGATATGCTCTGGATTTCCAGGTTCTGGGAACAGAGAAGGATCAATCTTCTTCCAGATCATAGGAATGTCGATTTTGTCCATCACAGGGGCTAGGAGTCATTAGAGAAAGGGTTGTGATAAATGGATGAGGGTTATGACCTACAGTACGCAATTGGCTTTGTGTACGGACTTCCATGATCATTATGGCTGTGCATTGCCCAGGTCCCGAGCACGGCGCCATAGATACTAAGTCCATAGACCAACACAATAGTGACAATCCCTGCGGTATTGGCCGTGATGTACGGCAAGCGAGAACGGCGTGTTGTCTTCAGATAAGACATATCATAGCCTTCACTTTCCGCCTTCTCAGTACTCACGTCACTGAAGCGAGAGGAAAGATGTTCCTTCTCTTCATCATCAGTTACGGAGGAGTATGTGACTTTCTTCGCAAGCTTGGTTGGAAACCACATTGTTGAGTGATGGCTCAATATGGTGCAGATGGGAATGTGTGCTTTGTTGTTGAAAGGATCACCGAAAATATCTCCAAGTCTTGAATGTGTTTGGGAACTGGGATGAAGGCTGGGTTGGTTGTATTATAAAGCACTAGACTCGAATAGGATGGTGATAGATATCGGCATAAACGATGGCGACAGTTCTATTTTCTGCAAGCCTTATCGTCTGTGGCAAAGGAGCAATCTATTCTACACATGCTATCAACGTAAGGCAGAGACATGTCAAGTCCACGGCTGATCGGTAGATCAAATGCATTCCTGCAAGTGGGTCCGCTGCAACTTCCTCCGTTCTTGATCGTATGAGAATTGCATGAGAATTGACATAAGTGGATGTCAAACCACCTCCTGCCTTCTTTGGTCAGAAGTACATACATGAATATGTCTGTGCGAGTTTGCTACTGTCGTGGACTTTGTATGCATACGAGCTTACCGCTACTTTGTGTAAGTGTAACTCGATATCACGGTCGGCCGCTGCGATATCTTTCGGCCGACACAATCTAGATTGCATGGACAGGACACAACCAATCGAAGAGATCTGAGACGAGGATCGTACCATACATGGCCATGTTCAGGGAGCGCCACGTATGGGGCAAGGTGAATAACAACAGCATAGTTCAACGGATCTTGTGACATTTCACCTTGCAGCTGGCATTGCTGATTTTACACTGCCTATCGCGCAAGATTTAACTCGCTACTCTCGGCTCATTTCAAGGCGGAAGCTGTCCGCATTTCCCAATTAGGAAAGTCAGATTTCATATTGCCAGCTCCAACGCTAGTCTCTGTTCAACATGTCAATGTTGGATGCCCATTTTCGAGACATGGATACCCACTATTGCGGAGCGAGGATCGTAAAACTCCGAGTACCAGATACACATGCTGAGCGCTGATTTACTTATACTCTCCATCACTCTTCCTTTTTTGAAAGCAGTCAATCTGAACTTACTTCCTTGCTTCCAACTCACACTATCCTCTTCACCAATCAACAAGAACAATATTCGCACATTCATTATGAAGGTTCAAAACGTCTTCTTTCTGCTCGCTGCCCAGGCAATTGGGGGTGTTATGTCTGCTCCCATCGCTGCTTCAGGTAGGGCACCGCCCTGACTACTTTCAGAGACACCTATTGAACCGAGTTTCCACTGATGTATTTTCAATAGCCTCTACCTTACAGACCAAGGCTATCGAGAAGAAGGGAGTAGCGGAAGTTTGGGCCAATTGGAATCATCCCGGTGCATTGAAAACCGAAGTTCCGGCAGAGGAAGCTGAGAAGAGAGGTGTAGCTGAAGTGTGGGCAAATTGGAATCATCCCGGTGCATTGAAAACCGAGGTCCCGGCAGAGGAGGCCGAAAAGAGAGGTGTAGCTGAAGTCTGGGCCAACTGGTGAGCTGTTCACTCTCTTAATATACTATCTCATCAGCTCATTCTGAACTCTAGGAACCATCCTGGTGCATTGAAAACCGAGGTCCCGGCAGAAGAAGCCGAAAAGAGGGGTGTAGCTGAAGTCTGGGCCAACTGGTGAGATCTTCACTCGCTTCACTTAGTACATTGCTAATTTTGAACTCTAGGAATCATCCTGGTGCATTGAAGACCGAGGTTCCGTCAGAAGAAGCCGAGAAGAGAGGCCTTGCTGAAGCAAGGGCGAACTGAAACTGTCCTGCAGTTCAAAGACCGCGGATTTTGAGGATGTGGCTGAGTGACTGAGCATTGATCAGAAGAAGATTTGCTCTTTGGTAAATTTTTGTTGGAATTTGCTTGTTTTTCTTGAAGCGGGAGATATCGGAGGTATTGGGCGAGGAAGAGAGATCAATGGACTTTCAATATGACAAATGGAAACGACTTCATATTTACTCTACCTCATCCGCTTCAAAGTGACCGGAATCATGATTTCCAATGTCTACAGTTTCGAAACGAAACGATCGATTGAGTTCAACTCTTCGCTGATCTTGTCGGGGAATCTTTCTTTCAATTTTGAAGTGGGTAGCTTACACGTCAATTGTGGAGCGATTTTCAGCTCGCCTGGATGCTTGGCGACATGCGACGAAGTTTACAACCAAAGACAACTCTCCTTGGCATCTTGCTGTGCCTTTTCCAAGACAGTCCCCCAACCCTGCTCGTTTCCCAATCTCACGAAGCTCACAAGGGCCCTCACGTATCGACGTTGCATACGAATTGTTTTCACTTCACATGGAGACTGTGCCGCCTGCAAGAGGGGCTCGGCCCTTGGTCCCGCGTTGGATACTATTTCTTGAGTTGATGTGTTCTCCAACTCCCACGACCGTTGCGCTATTTCCCCGCCTTCTTGCACGGCCACCAAAAGAGTGGACTGGGATAGGATTCACTGCGTCTCATGCGTGCTCGTTATCTCTTACAAAAAACTTCAGCTGTCCTGCTTCTCCACATCGATTGCATGAACCCGATGAACAGGTGTAAAGTGGCCACGAGCACCTTAACTGTATGAAGTAGATAAGGTAATGGACCGTGGTCACGCGCGGCTTGATTGTATGAGCTTGAAAAATTGATGATGACTGGTCAAAAACAAGCTTAAATGCTGACACTGAAGTGATCCACCGCGGCAGCTTATTTGCATATACGAGGCATTAAAAGCTTGCAAGTGCCACGCAGCTAAGATTGCTGAATGGACCATTGCCATTACGTGCGATAGTCTTCTACTGTTGTAGCCCTTGCAGTTTGAGGAGCTACCATCTCAGATGATGGGTGGCACCTTGATGGTTGAACAATCATGTACTCTAGGGTAGCATTCGCTCGGCAGTACAAGAGCTAGTTTGATTCAGGATAGTATATCCTCGACTAGATAAGGCCAGCGAGAATTGAACGGTACCTCGTCTGACCTTCCTAAATCGACTTCGGAACATTGATTCCAAGTCGTCTTTAAGAACGTGGCTGTCGCGGCGGTCCACTGAAAACTAGCTGTAGTAGTGGCGGGTGAATCAATGGGGAACGCTTGGAAAGCGAGCTAGTACGGCACATGGCCTGGGCAAAACGGGCCGCCCCGCTGACAACGTCCACTGCCCAAAAGCAGTTAGCCTTGTTTACATCGTTACGCGAGAATGCAGAGTCAGCAAAGCGCAAAGCCCTAAGCTCTAAACTGCAGGTCACTTCAACGTATGCTATCGAGTCGGCCGAACCCTGGAATTTGTAGCAGGGCCTGCAGCTCGTGGGCATCCATTTCACCTAGTCTAAAGTTATGCCTGTCTTGATGTGCTGGTGTAACTTATTGCATGCATTGCACCTTCCCGACATTGTCCCCAATAATCAGCTTCACATTTCACTCACAGCAAGTCCAGACAGTCATATAGTTTTCTTTTGAAATTTGCATGCCTCTGCCTGAGAATTGTCGCCGTGACTTTATTTGAAACAACAATGGATCATTCAGAACTCGAACGAAATCTTCTCTCGGAGAAAGACATCTATGAACACTCTGATGCCGACTCGGAGATGTCTGGGCTGTCCTGGAATCCAAAGAACAACGGCTATGTCAATCGAATCAGAAACGGCATCGAGGATTTATTCAGTTCGAAAGGGCAAAGGATCCTCCTTCTCAGTTCCGCTCTTCTCAACACGATTCTCTTGATTGCCGTCCTGAGCTTCTCGAGGGCAGCACACAACGAATGGAACTGTCTGAGTCCTACCGGTATGTGTACTTCTATGATTGGAGTTCTGTTTAGGAATTGACTATGTCACTCAAGTTGGTCTTCTCCCAAATACACTCGAACGAACAATCAGCGATATGACGCCGTTCTCGCACCGAAGTGACAACAACAGTGCACGAGATGCGCTCTGGAATAGCATGGCGACTGATCGGGGTGTCGTGGCCGTGGATCAAGAGACAATCGCGAAGCAAGGCTTGACCGAGACAATCGTATTTCCTTGGGACCCTACCAAGCGAGTTTATATCGTGATTGCTTTCCATCAACTGCACTGCTTGGTAAGAACACGTTCATATTTGATTTTGAACTACTTGTTAATATAAGTACAGAAACTTCTCTACCAAACACTCACCAGTGCATATAAAGGAGAAGAGTTACAAAAGCCGGTGTATGAGCACTGTGTTCACTGCTTGGATCAACTACGACAAGATGCTGAGTGCAATGCGGACGATGTAGGAAGCCTCAAGCCACCTGTCTGGGGGATTGAAAGCTAACTGTGTATTCAGAATCTTTGGTATATTGGAGAAAAGAGCACGGGACAAAACCGCAAATGCAAAGACTTTTCCAAGCTTGACGAATGGGCCCTGGAACGCCATGCTTGCTACAATTTTGAACGGCCGATGAAACCTGGACCACTTGATGTTGAGGCTTTCACCAATTGTCGTGACAGCTCTCCGTATCTACCTATCATGAAGAATCATTTCGGGTATGGTGATGATTGGAAGGGAGATTACCCTGCACATGAAGGTCCGACCTTTGAGAATTAGAATTTGGGTGGTCAGATTGGGTTCAGGAAACTAGCAGAAGGAAGTCATTCCATTTGCTATCGTACTTGCATTCATGGTACGACGAAAAGGATGTTCTCGCAACTTGACACTTGTATTGAAGCGGCTCCACACAATTGATAGTACACATCGAAGGCGCTCACTTTCGAGTTTTTCAGGAATCTAATCAATGCACTTTACAATTTTAGAAGTATGACACCTTTAATTTCACGCCCATTTGCCACTTACTTGACGACAGCTCAGTAGATGAACATATGCTTGGCCTAAACTCTGCGAGTAACTCAACTCGCTTGCCACATCTTTGGCTCGGTCTTCAAACACCCGTGGCACGAATGTTTGCACGTGATCGTGACGACGGAATGCTACCGCGACTTGACCAGTTCATCCTGTCACCATGCAATGCAGCGTTCGTATCTGCAAACTTCCCCACACCGCTTGTATGGTCCTAGCTCAACCTGAATTATTGTAGAGTTGCTTACTTGTGCTTGAAGGACAGCGTGGTCGTCGGCCGACAGCTGCCTATCATGGGGTTGGACTACATAGACTCCACATCCAACTGTCGCGCTAAAAAGCTTGGTTTGTTTATATCCAATCAACCCATAGAGTAAGCCAGCTACCTTCCTCATCTATCACATTTGGTGTGATTGATGCCACCACGCCACCACAAGACATACTCCAAGACAACAATACGTGTTTCACGAATATTGTCATGAAGAAAGCCAGGCAGAGAAAGGTGGGATGAAAGCGGAAGAAGATTACGGCAAATGCAGGCCTCCACTCGCCAGTGCAGGCCATCTTGACCACAACCGTTTGTAATCATCCGGACAGTGAGTTGTTTTCTGTGCCAAGGCGTATTCGCTATCTATACTCAGCTTTATCTGACATACATATGAGTGGCCGCGTAAATTTGATCGGCCGACCCGCAAGTGGAGACCGCTCGATAATGCAGATGAGAAGAAACGATGATCTTTAGAGGCAATCAAGATAGACTAGCCGATGTTTATCGTGCGTAGGAAGTACTGGGCTGGACAGTCCTCGTGATTGCTGGCGTGATGATATGTTCAGGTCGAGAATGATTGCAGACTTCCTCGGCTGATTGACGATAAGATTCTGGTACATTGCGATCCCCTCGACCTAGATACCCTATTGTCTCGCAGAAAGCAACTGTGTGGTTGAGTTGAACCCGAGAATATGTTTCTTGTAAAAGCTTTATATTTTATCTGCTTCTTTTCCAGCCTCTCTGCCCTTCCCAAGACTGGAAGAAACTTTGCTCTGCACGAGAAACGAGAACCAGGTTCTCAAACTTGGACTACAATATCACGGGCTCATCCCTCCGAGATTCTTCTCGTCAAAATCGGCTTGGCACAAAGCAACCTACACCGGGCAGAAGAATACTTACTCGACATCTCAGATCCTAGATCAGCTAACTTCGGTACGTGCCTCAAAATTAGAGTTTGATTTTTGTACCTCTAATACTGATTGAATGAAATTTAGGCAAGCACTGGACTGCTGAGGAAGTTGCGAACACTTTTCAGCCGTCAAAAGAAAGTGTTGATGCGGTCGTGGAATGGCTTGTTGAATCCGGTATTAATGCTGAAAGACAAAATTTCTCGATAGGTATGGAAATATATCTGCCCCAGTGTTGTCCCACTAAGATTTCAGGAGCTCTGATGTCTCACCGGTTATCATCTCTCGCGCAAGCCTTTTTGAATCACATTTCCAACTTTATTGCTGAGTTCTGACTGAGGCAAAGGTCGAAATTGGATTTCGTTCAATGCCACTGTAAATGAAGTGGAGTTATTGTTCAACACAAAATATCATTACTTCAGGGATGAGACATTAAAGGGTTACCGCATCGCATGTGACGAATACTACCTACCAAAACACGTGCAAAGGCATGTTGATTTTGCAGTAAGTCACCGCATTATAAGCACACTTTGAACTGGAAGACTCATCTCAAGAAACAGATGCCAACAATCCAATTGGAAGGGATGCGGCCAATTGAGAACATGAATTTGGGCATCAGACCTTCTATCGTCGGTCTTACAGGTCTTGAGAATTGTTATGAACTCATTACTATTGAGTGTTTACGAACATTGTACCAGTTCACTGCGGGCAACACAAGTACGTGTCACCTTCGCCTCATATTCAGAAGTCGCTGACTCTGCAACAGGTGCACCTGGGAATGAAATCGGAATCCCTGCATTTGGCAGCTACCTCTACCCTCCAGATTTGGAACAATTCTTTGAGAACTACACCACGCAACCAATCCCCAAATCAGTCTTTCCGGAGTTCGTTTCTATTGATGGTGGTGAACGCTGGGACGATTCTTTCACGTTCGGCAGTGAAGCCACACTTGATGTCCAGGTTGCGTATTCCATGATCTACCCGCAGGGTGTGCGTCTTTATCAAGTTGGTGATGTCAATACGGCTTCCGATGGTACATTCAATACATTTCTGGATGCATTAGATGGTTCGTATTGCACGTATCTCGGTGGCGATGACCCCAACAACGATGCGGTGTATCCAGATCCAAAGGGGAAAGGCTACGATGGGCCCCTCCAGTGTGGTGGGGCCCCTCGAAGTAATGTTCTTTCTTTCTCGTACCTTCAAAGTACGTATGATGTTTGAAATCTCGGAGAGCTGAATACTAAAGTCCTGACCAGTCGAAGCGGCCCTTCCAGCTTCATACCAGACTCGGCAATGTCATGAATGGTTGAAACTTGGTTTGCAAGGCATAAGCGTGCTCTTTGCGAGTGGTGATTCTGGTGTTGCTAATCGCTTTGGGATGGGGAAGGACAACAGTTGCTTGAAGCCACCAGGTGAAGGATCGAACATTGATATCAATGGAACTGGATTTTCTCCTTCCTTCCCCTCGAATTGTCCTTGGGTGACTACAGGTAATTCTTTTCTACAACCCGTTTCGCAGCAAGCTAACGAACAAGTGGGCGCAACGTTTCTCAAAGACCATGATATCAAGAACGGCGAGGTGGCAGTCGCACTACCTTTCGCACCCAATCCTAAGCGAGACTATTACTCCGGTGGTGGATTCTCAAATGTTTTTTCACAGCCATCCTACCAAGCTGAGGCAGTCTCCAACTACCTTACCACATATCCCCCACCGTACGGAGAACACATCTTCAACAGAAGTGGTCGTGCATTTCCAGATGTTTCAGCAATCGGACTGAATGTATCGGTCGTTCTCGGGGGTGGGGTCACAGTCGCGGGTGGAACAAGCTCGTCGACGCCTATCTTCGCAAGCATCATCACTTTGCTTAATGAAGCTCGAATCGCTGTGGGAAAGAAACCCGTTGGATTCTTGAATCCAATTCTTTACGCCTTTCCTGAGGCATTCAATGACATCACGGAAGGTAGCAATCCGGGGTGTGGGACCAACGGCTTTCAAGCTCAGCCAGGGTGGGATCCGGTGACTGGGCTGGGAAGTCCGAATTATCCGATGCTTGAAAAGATATTCGTGAATCTACCTTGAACTATAGACTCAAATAGAATTTTATCAATAGATATACTTAGTGATGTGCCATAGAACAGCGCAAGGTTATACGTTACTTTCTTTAGCTTCTGTGCCGCCATCTCAACATCCTGTGCAGGATACCGCGTTTCAATTGTCATGCTGACAACTCCCCGTCCTCGTACCATAGTTCCTTGCACGAAATGGGGCATTTGTTTTTATTGGAGATACTCAGTTGAAAATACCCCAGTCGGTGGCAACCTGTTCAGGTACAAGTTCAGAGGAAGGCTAAAGTAGTCCAGAGCTCTTGAACTGTTCGCTAAGAGGACAAAATATTTCGACTAGTCTGCAAATTCCAGGATCTAAGTGA